>NC_069128.1:663750-1327500 GCF_026914265.1 Mya arenaria | reverse complement strand
GGTAACGGTATTTTCAATTCAAATATACACCATACAGTCAAACTTCGAAGTAAAGTTACACTCAAAAATAAGTATTTACACGTTCCATTAAAAATATTTCTTTCAAGGCCTTATTTTCTTATCATGTTGTAATGTTTTCTTTGGAGACGTACATACATAAAGGCTATGTTTATGTTCACATATGTGACGTCGTCTGCGTAAGCGAGTCATGTGGAGGCATTCACATTTCATCAAAACAAATTCAAACAAGCCATTGGATGATGATTTAAGCTTTTATCAACGCGTAACGTTTAAGTTAGAGATAATTTTCAAAAAGATAATCAAAATAGCACTGATTGCTTTATGATTGATAATTAGGCACTATTTCTTTATATTTTATACCGAGCTGAACAACACATCTGCGAAAAGTGATTATCTGTAAAGCTTTTCATCAAAATGTTAATTTTAGGCATTAAATGTATTACAAAAAGAACACACTATGATTCCGTGTGGCCACTATTGATAACAACCAGATGCTTGGGGACAGGTTTATTGGCAGACAAACAATATTGTTCTGTGCTATACGCAATGGCATGATGTTTCTATCATTTGAAGATATTTAAAATTGGTTTGAATATTTGCTGACAAGTAAAATATCACGCATTATAAGTCATGTCGATTGCTACGAAGTGTACGGAAGATTCCGACATTCAGTGAAAATGACATGTATTGCTCATGTTAGAAACATATATTTATTTCTAGGATTCATGACATACTATAACTTTGTGCACTTCAACTTCATATCATCAATCAGTTATTTCAGTTCAAATATCTTAGTTCCACTGGTTGCTGGTTTCTGCCATATTTTTGGTGTCTTGTGTTTTTGTGGATAACTTTTCCTGCTGTCGGGGGCAAGAAGTTCAATTTGGCTTCTTTTAGACTTCGTTTGTCGCCTTTCCGCCCCTAACAATGACAGCAAGTATCCATAAAACATGTCAATAGACGAAATCGATGAATTCAGTAACTCTTCAATAAACAAACATTATTCAAAACAAACATTTGAAAACTGACCGAATCGAAAAGTACAATTGGACCTTGAAAAATCTAAGCACAGTTATTTCATTCTGATAATAACGTCGCGAACAGCTATGTCATTATACTGTCTTACGATTGTATGATATATAGCTAGACACTTAATTACAACAGGGAGAAATTATAGAATGGAAACAGGAAAAACGTCACGAAACAGACATAATTTACACTGTTAAAAGGCGCAAATGGCTATCACGGGACATTCGATAGGTGTAAACATTTAGTTTAGATTATTGGTATCAATACGGCATGTTAAATTTAGCATACATTTCCGTATTTATTTGTTGCCCCTATCCTTCCTATAGACGAAAAATGACATTCATTTTGCATAACCCACTCGGCATAATGACATTATTATTTTATTGTGTTGCAGCATTACGATTGCATAGGAATGCCGTGCTGGTAAATGACGTAACAGATAGCCGCCACTTCTTCTGTCAAACGTTTAATATCAAAAAGATATTGCCCTCTTTAATTGTTCCGGAACAACTGGATTCCTTAAATTGAAATGAAATCAAACCTTGATAGATTTATGTAAATATAATGATACACATATTGTTAATGCGTGCGCTTGGGCAAAATTGTAGTTAGTTACTTTTTATCGGTTAAAATACACTTTCTCTGTGCACACAATCTATATTCCTATTTTTATCAGGTTTTGATGTTGTTGGGGTCGTAACTTAAGGGCATAACCTTTTGTTTACGCACCTCTCTCGGAACTGAAATTATTTTTTTGGCAGGCGGTATTTTGGTCCTCCCCAATAATTTTGTAACAATTTGTATGGGTTCATAAGATATCATTTAACAATAATAAACATTATCTTCTAAAACTTTCAAATAACCACCATTGCAGTTCACGTTAGAACAGTGTGAACTGCTCTTTAGGATTCTTTCAGATATTGTTTTTTCAAAACACAGCACTTACGCTTACTGATTACATTTCATTGACTTTTTAAGTAAAGTAAGTAAAACAATGTTGTATTTTTATATTTGTGAGGAAACATAAACCTTCGGTTCATGCACAATAAAACCAATATTAAGTGTGTGTTTCTTAAGACAGATGTAATGATTTGATAAATTTAAATATTGCCATTCAACTGATCTTGAGGGAAAATATCCAAGGAATTTATAAAGGCCAAGACGGTATCCCAACATTTACCAATGACGATATTTTGATGAATCTAAATTGTCATTTTTCGATAATTGAGTTTCATGGTTGGTTGGATTCCGACGGAACAACAACCAAAAATTGCATTTTCTCTCACAAAAGAACACATTCATCTCGATCATTCCCTCTTTGTTCCACATTGAGATAATCCATACATTTGGGAAATCATCAACGAGACTAACAAGTCAATGAGCGTTCCTGCAACAACGCTATGCATTTCTGAATCATTCGATAGCGTTAAATTTGCTCTCTTTTTCCCCATTGTCATATGTTACTATCATGCGAGGCAGTTTTAAAACAAAACCTGAACAGAAATGCAAGGAAACAAGACTATTTTTACGTGTTTGACGCCGTAATAATTTAACAAGTTTGGTGATTAGAATACCAAAACTAACTAGAATATTTTTCCTTAAAGTAATAGTTAGATGAAACGAAATAAATTATTAATAAATAAAAATGGATGAAGTTGTGTATACCCATTTTTTTACGCTTTATGCAATGTATGTAATACACTGTAGGAATAACTTATAACTAATTATTAAACGATTTGAAACGGAATATATAATTCTCCTTGACCAGTTTTTCGATTGACTAAGCCTCACTCGTCTAAAAAGTAAGACATAATTAGTTAAATTCCAACAGGAATAAACTCCAGCCATTCATGAAGAATTAATGCCGGTCGAGTTCACTCACTACGAACAAATTGCTCTTTTATTGAATACTACCAATTGACCTATCTGCTTTAAGTTGAAAAAGGTGTGCTGTTCTCGTTGATTCAATGATAGGCGCTCACCATATCGGAAATCACAGTAAAACAAATAAAATGTTATCCAAAGAGAGCCGAAGAGTGCCACCGGACTTTTTTGTGTAATTTATTTTTGTCGTTGGTGAATTCTCTTTATATTGCTGATTTTGTTTCGCAATGATTATATCCTTAGAAACGACCGGCGGTATAATAAGTTATAGCCACCATTAAAAAAAGCGTTGGTGTTGCTGTGATGAACATTTGTTAATATTTCTTAATGAATAAGGAACAAACGAAAACTGCATTCAAATGGTCAATTATATAAATCATGTTTTTGTTCAGACAATGTATGTCTAATGCAAATACTTAGATAAATGATACCTTAAATACTTTGTGTAGAATATGTATATAAAAAGGTAATAAAAGGGACCATACTAACCAGACGTATTGGTATGGTACTGTTTGTACTTTAGCTTGTAAGTTGAACAAAGTGTGCATTATAAGAAACCCTGGGTATATGGTGTATAAGGTATTAGCCATGCTTGTTTCCTTTGAGGCAGTTTTGTTTCAAAAGGGGCTAATGATAGAAGAACATTTAGCAGCTGGCTTTGCAGTAATATAGACACACATTCGGGTGGCCTCATTTCCCTAAGAAAAGTTAGTACAGCTAACATGACAGCGTTGTAAATCTTTTTTAACAAGTTAATGTCAAACAGCCAAACGAAAGCTTGAATTGTTTCAACTATTGCAGACGTGTTCTTACTACAAAAATGCCAAATGATAGGACAGTTGTAAACATTTGAACTGATCAAAGATTCAAACACAAGAAGTAGGTTCTGTTTAGAGATAAATTCGATTAGTCTTTGAAGAATGCTCAGTTGCGTTCCCGCCCCCACATATGTGATATTGGGTCTATATGTATGGTTTCGAGGTAGCCGGTATATTTTTATTTGTAATTTTAATAATGCTATGGCTTGTAACGACCTATTTGAAATTTCGGGAATATCAGCAAGCTTGTAAATCAGTAATGACAACGAAATGGAAATTTTGAAATGCAAAAACTGGCTTGCACATTGTATATTACTTTTAAACAGAACGAGGATGTCACTCAGCTCTCAGACATGCATTTCAATATCCCCTGTAGTCCACTTTGTGGTACACATCAATTTCAAATGACAGAACGATCACGGATGCCGTCTCGTATGCTCCATTTCAGATGCAGCGTTTATCACAGCAATATACCATACGTAGTTCATTCTATAAATAGTATATAGCATGTGGTAGCCAAATATTGTTAAAGGCCTAGTGTTATTTAAACAAAATAATATATGTCAAAAAGAAAAATAAGAAAAGATCGAGACAATGTAGTGTTGAAACGTATGTGATATATACATTATGACATCACATGCTGACGAATTCTTAAAATGATGTACCATAAGTCGTGTGTATAGAACAAAAGTATTGAACGTCGATTTTTGTTAGTTTAATAAATATGCATTTTATTACTCAACAGAGAAATTTATTTTAACAAATACAACAAGCTGCTTCATGAAACTTCGATTCATGTGTTTCACAACCTAGAAGCAGTTGTTCGCTTTCCAAATATTCACAAAAGTTGTTTTATACACATACACTTATTCACAACAAATCGTCCAGTATGGCTATGAAACGACATAGCTTCGTTTTCCTTGGCACAAGTTTCCCCTGGGGTTAATGATTCAAGAAGGATTAGAAAATAACAGACGACAACGCAAGCGTTTAATCGTCGTTGTGTCTGCTCATAGAAATGTTTGTCTCGTTTCTGGTGATGATACAAAAAGCAGTATTTGGCAGATGACGTTGTCAGTATTTACTTCTCTTTCTGGTTTATGAGTTTGTACCGACAAGTACACTCTTGTTTAAATTTGTTTTATTTGTGCACTTTATATCTTCATAAACTCCTGTATACATTGGGAAAGTAGTCAAACGTTCAGAAACTGCCAATTATATTCCGTGCTACCGATCGGAGGCATTAAAATTAGCAACGATAACAAAACAGCAGCCTATTAACATAGGTGATCTTGTTTTATAGTGGCATTGTGCTTAGGTAAATTGCCTTTCTTTGACCTTACATACAAAATAAAACTTTCCTATATCTTAAAAATACGATAACTGTTAAAGCACGTATATCGTTGGTGTGTAAAAAATCTACAGGTCCTTTTCCATGTTTAGGCAAACTTAAACTTCCAAAACGCATACAGTCACGTTTATTATACTTGTATGTTGTATTTAATGTGATAAAAAGGTAGAGGTCCTCTAACAAGGATTTACTTTACGCTCTATGTTTCTTTGTTATCTTATATATAACGTTATGATTTTAGTAATTATAGCTTTCTTGTCTTAATGTGAGATTTAGCGAGAATGAACTTTTTGTTGTGGAACATAACATATAGATTAATTCATCATTCCCCTGTAACCTCTTTAAAGTGAGTGTGTTTTAAATCGGAATACTATTCATCAATGAAATTGCTTTCCGCTGTATGTCCAGTAAAGCACAAAGCAATAATTGCTACAGAACACCGTATGTAAAATAGCCATTAATAATTGAAATTTTAAAGGAAGTAAAGTTGACCTAAAGTACGACTTCATGATTATATTTATTCGATTCACCGCAACTTGTGCACTAGCCTTAGCAGCGTGAATGACCTACAGAAGCGAGACATAGTATAAGCCTTAAGGCTTTCTACTCAATTCTGTTTTCACTATTGTTTTGTGCGTAATTAACATGTTCTTTGTTTATAAGCATGACATATTATGTCTTTGTTAATGTTTATTATGCTCAAATTTGTCAAACTAAATTATTGTAAAAATTATATCGAAATAAATATTGTTTATACCAAAGGAAACATTTGATCTACTGTCTAAACATTGAGCATATAAAATTATGTATTATATATGAATTGACTGCGTTATTGATTTATAATGCTTTCTTTGTTTGATTGTGTTGAGCTATACATTACTGGCTCTATTTTAAGTTTTGCTTCTGTACATCGGTCTATGTGTCTGAGAGTTACGGTTATGATGCGTCGGGATCTGCATCTCCGAATTCAAAATCGGTTATAATGCTTCCATTATAATTAGCGACCTAAGAAATGTATACTTAATTTAAAGAGAAACATAATTGTATGCCTATATTCTGAGTTCCAGCTTTGTGAAAACCCATGCAAAGTCACCCTTCAATCAACGTCCAGGGTTGCCTAATCATGTTTCCGAAAATAAAAATAATACATGTGTTTAAAGCAATTATGATAGCTGCTGAATGTTTAATAAGTATTTTTAAGCTCAATTCATAGTAAAACTCGAGGCTATTTCGCGTCTACACCGGGATATTAAAAGACCAAATTATTAGGAAGCAACTGCAATTTAAAACGATCGAACTTTCTGAATTTTGATTTGTTATGTTTAATTACAATTAAATATGCATAAAAAAACATTGCGAGTATTCATCAATCGTATAACATATTATAAATAGAACGCTAACATTTGCATGTTTATCTACATGAATTATACAATTAAATCTAAAAGGAAAACATAGCAATCAAATATTTTAATACACACCCAGTTAAGAGGCAAAAGATAAGGGAACCAACGACAACGTACAGGCACCACGACGAAACCACACAAATTGCGATACCGATTAATGAAGACATCCATTGATAAATAATTCATCTGATCTTGTATTTTGTGTCTACTAGCTCCCAAGGGATCCTTTCGTCTGGGTTGACGTTTAAATGAAAGTAACAAGCCTGTACCTTAATGTAATAGAGGCGGCAACCTTTAAGACATTCGGTATGTGCTGCCAACGAGTCCAAATGTTTGATCAATACTGAACGAACAAAAGTGGAAGACGAAAACAAATTGTATAAACAAAAGATATAAAAAGAGAAGACAAGACTCAAATTGGACTGACGACTCAGAAAGTATATGTTGGTTCAAACAATGGTGAAACACATACAAATACGTATGTCCTGTCTTTCGTATCACTGCTGTTTTGTCGGCGACGAATATTCCGTTCTGAGCTATTAATATCAACAGTAACTCGATTATTCTCTTACTTTAGGGGGATATAAAATCAATATATATATCATCGTTCCTATTGCAAAAAACGAGAATGGTAAGATTATGACTTGATTGGCCGTATGTAATAGCCGTCTAATTCGATCTTGAAATAGTTAGACATAAATGTAGTATAGTGTATAAATTTCATGATGTACATAAAATAAAAGAGAGCCCGATGTGAGAGAAGAGTCCGAACGTTTTGTTTTCTTTTCTGAAAATAAAACGTTAAACATATACACTTTCAATTGTAGACGCACTGTTTCGTAGCCCAGTGAAATTCAAAATGATAGTTAACCACAAGTATGCAAATCGGACTATAACTCAATAAAATTCTTTATGATAATGAGGATTTTCACCCAGTTTGTTTTGTAAAATGACAACGGAATTCGTGGATATGTCGAGAATGTGTTTTTTTTTATATATTGTTTTGTTACTTAGACATGTCGTCCCTATCAAAAGTTTTAAAGCTAAGAAATGTGAACATTACTTACTCGTCAAATGTCAAATTATTTGAAATATGTACAAAAATAATAAGAAAAAAAGTGAATACATCAACGTCAGTTTCAGTAAAACTACTACCAAAGATACTTGATATTTGTAATGTCACTTCTACATACCTAACATGATCAGACAATGATCGATCCTAATTGCATTGATACAAAATGTTGACATCATCAACAGCTAGAAGTGTATGCGTTACACCAAACTAAAATTGTTGTTTTTGTGTTGTTGTTTTTTTCTAAATTTATGTTGTCCCGTTAAATGAATATCAAATAAATTCTATATATTTTGTTAAATTTTCACGCAACAAAATAACGTATTTTTCGTGTGCCAAATAAAGAATTTAGTTGCTTAAATAGTTCATTCATTATTGAACATAAGCAAACTATTTGGTGGAAAAACTTCGAACTTCCGACTACAAATAATTACATTCCTATTGCGTTTTCTCAGATGAGTTCGCATCCTTTCATTACCAATGGCATTTCATATTTCGATGAATGCAACATCTTCGGAATACCGCTGACAGTTCAAGAATGACCATTGTAATTGCCGCCACCATTTTTTAAACAGCAGTCTTGGAAGCCTTATTTCAGGGTTGAAGTAGTATTAGTCTAGATAAAGTTTGCAAATAATGAGGGTAAATGTAAAAACAAAATTTAAATAGTTTGGATTTGCAGTTCATCTGTGTATGAAAACATTTGCCCAGTTTACGGATACTCATAAGGTCTTTCTGTCTTCACCGTCTGTGCACTGACCATCTGTTGTCGATAACTACGTTGTCTATTTGTGTGCAATTGTGTCATAGAGGTGTCGTTTTCTACAGAATAAAAATATGCAAGTGCTACCTATTCTCAAGCTAAGTAATAGAGTATGTTCTTTTACTTGAACGTGCAGCTTTATGTACATGTTAAAGTTGCAGTTGAGTTTATAAGTCGTTGGCGAAATATATATGTATTAATTTGTACTAGTTAGCTCTCACAAATCACTTTCCTCGTGTTGTAGAACATCTATTGTTTAAGTTGTTAAATGTACACATACATTGATGACGTAGTGAACAAAACTAATTTTACCTACTCGAAACCGCACAAGTAATGTTTGGCGATCGATCTTATTATAGACTTATGTTGCGATGTTTTAATTTGAATGAAGCATTTCGCAACACTTATGTGAATTAAATATACGTAAATATAGCTCTCTGCCAAAATATTGTATTGTAAAACAAAACCGTATATTGTACATCTAGGGATGCAAACGAATGGCAAAACCGATATTCGAATATTCGGTAATTCTTTCGATCGAATATTCGAATATTCGATAAAAATTTAATCTTTAAAAAGTGATAGTTATCTATTGATTTTAGTTATAAACCACGAGACACTTTTCTTTATCTGTCGAATGTTTCCAGTGTTATCGTAATACAAGAAATCATTGCAGCGTGTCGAATATTTTCAAAGTTATCGGATTCTAGAAGTGCACAATTAATGCTTACTTATACTACTAAATATATAATGCTGATGATGTTTGGGATTTGAAAATAAAACATAAATACGTATGATTGCAACTCATCTATTGTACAACAATACAGGATATACATTAAAATGCTATGACATTCATTTAAAAGTTTGAAACACGAACTTTACATCGAAATATGAAATACATATCTAGCACATAACAAGTACATAACAAGCACATATAATTCAATGAAATCACTCATCAATATCATCATCACATATGATGGCCTTGTTCTTATTCAGAACTATTATCTTATCAACAAGATCACATGACAGTCTGTTTCTAAGTTTGTTAACAATGAGTTCGGCGCAGGTGAAAATTCTTTCTGATGGCACAGATGTCGCAGGGATCCTAAGCAGTTGGCGAGCAACATGTGCAACGCGAGGAAAGCGTCCCTCGTTCTTTTTCACCATGCAAGTGGAGTGGCCTCCTCGTCGGAAGGTTCGTGCAGGTACCGACGCAGCTCGTCGTTAGCCGTCTTGGTCGTATTTGGAACCATGAAGCTAAGACGGGGTCGTTTGGAGGGTGTTGACGCACTCTCGTCGGGGGTTGGCAACCGAAGTGGAGTGTGTAGCGCCGCTGTTCCGTCCAGGAAGTCCAGGTCCTTGTAGCGGGGGTCCAATAGAGCGGCAAGGACTGGAGTGGATGTGGCGGTGGCCTCGTTCGAAGGCCGGAAGCGGCGACGAAGCTCAGCGGCAATAACACCCTTCACTTCCTTGACGACATGGGAATCAGCCTCGCATGCACGGAGTGTGTTGTCGAGAAGACTTGTCACAATGGGATGAACTTCACTGCATGACACGTTCTTCTCCGTTGACATATACGAAGTCGTCTCAGTCAAATGACTGAGTACATCGCTCAGCTCGGAGACAACGGTCCACTCGCCGTCCTTCAACGACAGGTGCTGGTCGGCCTTCCGGGTAACCCGAGTGTCCAACATGAGGTCGAACAGGACGCGGCGTTGCTCGTGAAGCCGAGCCAGCATGGCATGCGTGCTGTTCCATTGGGTTGTAACATCCTGCACCAGCTCGTGTTTGGGCACCTTTAGAGTACCTTGGCGCTTGCGCATCTAGGCCGTCAATGTAGTCGAGTGTTTGATGTGCCCGACCAGCTTACGACATCTGGAGACGACCCTGTTGACATCCGGGAGAGCAAATGCCGGCTTGATGGCCAGCTGCAGTGTGTGCCCAAAGCACCCAAGGCTGCCCCAGTCACATACGCACATTCATGTAGACGCAGTGCCAGATTTTCTCCGGTATGACGCTCAGGCATCTCGCGGGTCATAAGAACATTGGATTCGATCTCTCAATCTGCGGTTACATGGTGCTCGGTCACTGCGATATAGCTGTCGGTTGTATTTGATGTCCAAGTGTCCGTCGTAATAGAAGTACTTTGGATGGACTCCAGGCGCTCGGCGAGGGCAGCCCTTTCCTCGTCATACCGAGCCACGATTCTGGAGCGAATCGTAGTTCGACATGGTACAGAATAACTGGGAGCGACATCAGCCAGAAGGTCACGGAAACCCTGAGACTCCACGATGCTTATGGGCAAGTAATCCGTCACCACCATATTCACCACTTTCTTAGTAGTTTCCTCTGAACACAAATCATGTTTAAGACCAGAAACGGTAAAATTTTTCATTGATTGCTGTTTGCTGCTTTCACTTTGAGAACTCGGATGCTTAGCCTTCACGTGATTCCAGAGATTAGTCGTCGTGCCCATGTTCGACAACCTCACACTGCATAGTTTGCACGTGACAGATTTCTTGTCAACAGAGCGCGTGAAATAAGTCCATACTTCAGATGTGGCTGGCATCTTTTACGTTGTTAAGAAATACAAATCTAATATATAATACTAATAAATTTAACTTAGAATGTTTTACGAACATATATTTTGAGGGGAATGAAGTGGTATCTACATTCAGCGTATTATATGAATCACCGATTTGAGCAATATTGCTCAGCTTAATTAGCAGGCAAACTGACAAAAGGGTGTGAAGGCCGCTTCCTTAAATTCCTAATTGGCATGGTCATTTAAAAGAACCGAAAATCAATTAAACCTGTTTGATGTCACTTCCTAATAGCCAGTTATTTTACAATTATGGACACTGTTTATAGTACCCTACAATCGGTCCCTAATTGACACATGACGCACACTCGATTGTCATCTCGTTATCGCCTCGGGCATCTAATATGCGTATTGTTGTAAAAACAAGACAGTATAATTTTAAACACAACAACTGCGCTGAAGACTCAAGGTTTATTTCATCATTTTTTGAAAAAATAATCGAATATTCGAATACCGATTTTAACATTCGAATACTAAACGTTCGATCGAATATTCGAATAATGGTTTGCATCCCTATGTACATCACATAGTCCCCGTTGAATATGCATACAAAAATAAATGGCAAGTCCTCCTCCGCACTAAATTCTGCTTTTATTTTATTTTGAGCACCTATTACTTGCACAATTTGATGCAATGTTTATAAGCACGGAACATGGAACAAAGCTAATCAGCAAATAGGCAGCAATATGTGCTAAGTAATCTTGTCAATTATATCTAAATTTTGATAATACAAACAGACATTTGTATATGGAGGCATTGAGTATACATTGTTAAGTACTTAATCTACCCCCAACCCAACCCAACGAACATCACACTAACAAGACGCCTACTCCACCGTCCATTGATACACATGTATATAAATGGATATTGTATCTGCCTTTGGTGTATTGTGAGGATGAATTTATGTTAGGGTTTGACTTAGTGCTTCTAAATAATTTGGCTACTAGCTGATCTCTGTAGCTTACACTTTACCATCATACATTTTTTTCAATACTCTGTTTTATATACAAAACGTATTGTGAACGCATTTCCAAGATAAATAATGCAATGTAACATTGCTATTTGACAAATAACACAATAGGCGTCTCCCAACTTTTTACATTGAAATTCTTAAGTTTGTGTTTATAACACTTGTGCATTCATATATGAATTTAACATTAACGTACTATACATGTGAAACATGAACACAATAATACTGTGACCGTTTGAAGTTATGTAGCGTCTTGTTTATCTCGGGTAACTCATATCTTGACTATTTGTTAAACATTTGACACCCAAATATTCCACAATTTCCCTGCGGATAGATATAAAGAAATCGTTGAAACAAATCCCACAAACAATATTTCGCGTCACTCATCTGACACTAAAGCAATTCGGTTTAACCTTCGGGAATTCCACTGCCTTCGATATATTTATCAAGTATCGTTCGGACGGAATCGACCTTAAACATAATTTAAGGTCGATGGCCCTAAATATTTCCAGTAAACTGTCAACCTACTGTATTGCACTTAAAAACGGCATATTTTGGTTGAAAAATTTGATCATTAGCAAAATTGTTGAAAATGGTTTGCATGGGTTAAAGTTTGTCAAGTTATAGACGCGAATCTATATATGGGTTAACAGCGTTGTTGGCAATAGGAGGTTCGTATTGATATCTATTTCAGACCATATTTATATTTAATTAAAAACAACAAAAACATGTTGCAAGAATCTTTCTGAAAATGCATTTTTTGATGATACACATTTGGTGTGTAATATTGATTTAAAGTTTTCAAAGAAGTGTATTGAAACCATATTTGATAATTCTAGTCTAAACTAAAATTATAATATTCAATGAATAATTGTTGATAATAACACATTGTTATATCTATATATACCTATAGATAATTTGTGTGAAACATTTAGGAATAATCATGCAACAGTATTTATTATAAATGTGTATTTCTGACATACACTAGGATTTAATCGTTTTTAAATGAAGTTGTATTACAGGTTATAACTATGATGAAACTTAAGCCGAAAGCAAAACAAAGCCATGCTATATTGATGTAAAGGATATATACTTTATGACACAAAGAACATCAATCATTTGAATTGCTGCCGCGCTATTTTTTGAATCGTCGATGGAAAAGGATTGTAAATAGAAACACTTTATTGATAACCATGAGTAATGAGTAGATATTAGAATATTATCTTAATTGCACTTACATTGTCGCTTATAAATGAGTCTCTGACAAACCAAAGACGATGATCTCGAATTGGTTCTTCAATGTGGAACAGTGAATGTGTGTACGTTCGTCCGACTCTGTGTCCGGAGAATCAATGTATCCCCAATGCTACACTTTTCATCATTCCAGAATGGAGTTTAATTTTGATAAATTAGACATGGTTATTTTCCGCCAACATTCGGAATTCCAGGTTTGAGGATTTCCATCTGTGCCATGTAAATACTGAAATGGAGAGTTCCCAAATACTTTTATAATGTATACAGTATTTTCATCCGATTACTAATCAAGTGCCCCAGTGACTTAAAAAAATTATGATCGATAGTAATGCAATGCGTTATATTTAATTGGCTGTGTATGGTTCGGAAATATTTCTAAGTCGACCAGCATATCGCACGCTGACTTCTTTGTTTGTATTTCGAAACGAGTACATGTGTAGCGTTGAAAAAATCATCCTGGCTATTTAAATGACAGTAGTAATGTATGCAACACAATTGATTGAGGAGACCGGTATAATCATCTTTTACAATTTTTAAATTAAACACACACATTTCCTTTAAGTGGTTGTTTAAAATCTTAATGATAATGAAACGTGGAGCGAAAGTAGTGATGTATCCCTTCTTAGTACTTAAGATATTACAAATAATTGTTATCTTAGATGATAACTAGTTTTCAGTAGGCACGAAACCAAATTATAACGGACTGTCTGTTATTATGTAAAGACAAAATTCTTAAAGTATTAGTATTTAGAACTTATTGAAAGCCGGGAGGTGAATTCCTTGGCTGGAAATGTAGGTTATAATCTAAACACTATAGCAATTCGAACTTTTAAAGAAATAAATTGATAAATTAAAAACATTGCTTGTTTTATTTATATAATAACATTCAACGGACAACCCTATTAAAGAACGGTGTTATGAAATTTTGCTTAGGAACTTTATTAGATAGATGATATACTTCAAACGTTCTAGGCCCACCATTGATTTTTTTCGTAAAATTTAGGTACAGATTCTTTATAAAAAAACTTTGACTAAAGACTGTCTAATTGTTACGTTCACACTTCAAAAAGGCTTGTTTTTCCACGGGATAGAGAAAGTACTACGGATAGTTGAAATTCAAATTGTTCAATCTTATTTTCAATTCGAAAATATTTATGACACAGACTACATATTTAAATTCGATATTTGCGCTTACTTGTACTTTCAAAATAACGAGATGCAATCTGCAATTTTCCTTTTTTGACAATCCAAAATATTAGCTCAAGTGCCCCTCAGACATTATTTGTATCATGAAATGGCTAAACACGCTCCCGGTGTCAGACTATGTTGAACAATTTAGACAACATTAACAGCAACCTCCAGATGCAACACTGTTCAGGTTGCCACAGAACAGACTTATTTGGCGTTATTATGAATTCCAGCTTGATAGAAACACACTTTTTTCATCATATTACTGAAATGAAAGCCAGTCAAATGAAACAATTAGTTTACACAGTACTTTCATCCTCTTCATATTCCATCATTTGATTACCAAGTTCTCCGGAGAGAAAACATATGAGATTAAGATCGATTGCGGTGTTGTTTAGTATCTTGATTTTTCCCCTAGAATATTCTAAAATACTAGTCTCTAATTCCGGAATATTCCTCATTTGGGTTAATATTGAGAAGTCAACCGGGAGTTCGATTGCCCAAAATGTTTAAAGCAATTGCATCCTTACACATGTATCACAAACCTAATTTTTGAGTAATAAACCTTTAACTTCTTACTGAATAATGCATTGATGGAAAATATTAATTACTGATAACAAGATTGTTACCGTGTATTTTATAGCAGAAAGCGCAAATTGTTTGAATGATTGATGGATGCTAAACGATTTACTGTGGCTCATTATTGCCTCATAAGGTAGAAATATCATGTTTTTTGCACCTTTTTTTCAAAATCAAACACGATATCCTTCATAAGAACCATTGTTTTTGACATTCATCCTTTTTAGTATATTTATATTATTGTATTAATTGTGATCAATCTTTTCTGGGATAAATAGTGCATCTTTAACAATACTTTTTGTTTTGGCTTCTCTAAAAAGTGCACAATACAACGCCTTGGTATAAGTAAAAGCTGTATAGCGAGACAGTCAACATAATTTAATCTTACTAACTGCTCTCCATATTACTTTCCTTTGGTGGGAAAATGCTTTCAAACAACTTTTGAACCAATGTGTAATAAACGAAATAACAAATTTATTCAGTAGTATTCAGTTTCCCCCACGCATGTGAATATTTTTACCAGACGTTTATACCAAATGCGGCTATCGAGTCACATAAATCGGACCGAAACATCCGACTCTAGGATAGGTGCAGAAGCGGTATCATGGTTTGTCAATTTACTCGCTACCCACTGTTCCCAGGAGTACGTATTGACTTTTTTTCTTGCAAACAATGTATTTATGACGTGAAGATAAATGCATCTTTTCACAACAACGCGCATGCGACGTTAATAACAAGGGATGACTTGGAGAACTAGATGGTATTTTAAAATAAAGACAATCATAATATAATATTAATGTATTACGATAAAACGCATTTATAAACAAGAGATGTTTGTCAAACATTATGCCCCCACTGAGCGCCATGTTGTCAGGAATATTTGGACAATTGAATGAAATATGCATGGACCGAAATGACAGCTGACTTGTCATTGACATTGGATGCCTTTGAGGCAGTTTTAAGATTATAGCCATTAATAATTGTGAGGATAGTAGGTATAGTTTTTAATCATGTTCAGATGATGACTGATATTTGCAGATAAAAATGTATCCTCTGAGCAGCAGGGAATAAGTAAATATATAAAATTTTAATGATGAATAGTAGTTATGACAATGACTTTTGACTCTATGACCTCAAACTCCATAGGAGTCATCAACTGGTCAGTCAAAACCTAAATGTCAAGTTTGGGGGCCATTGGTGCATGCATTGTCAAGTTATCACACAGACAAGCTTTTACATTCAAGGTCACTGTGTCCTTGATCTTTGACCTGATGACCCCGAAAATTAAAAGCGGTCATCTTCAGGTCAGGCTAAACCCCCAAAACAAGTTCGAGGGATATGCGTCCAGGCACTGTTGATATATCACTAGGAGAAGTTTTGTTAGCTTTCTCGCACTAAAGATCACTGTGACTTTGATCGTTTGCCCGATGAACCCCATAATCAATAAGGGTTATCTACTGGTCAGGCCCAACCTTCATGTCAAGTTTGATGACAATAGGTCCAGGAAATGTGGAGATTGCCTTCAAGGTCACTGTGACCTTGACTTTTGACCTCAGGACCCCTAAAGTCAATAGGGGTCATCTACTGGTCAAGCCCAACTTCCAAGTCAATTTTCAGGGCCAATGGTGCAGGTATTGTTGAGTACTCAATCGGACAATTTTTTATCATTCAAGTTCAGCGAGAACTTGATCTTTCGACCGATGACCCTCAAAATCAATAAGGGTCATCTAATGGTCAGGCCCAACCATCTGTCAAGTTTGATGACCATTGCTTCAGGAATTGTGGAGTTTGCATTCAAAGTCACTGTGACCTTGACCTTTGACCTGATAACCCCTTAAATCAATAGGGGTCATCTATTGGTCAGGCCAAACTTCAAAGTCAAATTTGAGGGCCAAGGGTGCAGGCATTGTTGAGTTATCACTTGGACAATCTTTTATCATTCAAGTTTAGTGAGAACTTGACCTTTGGACCGATGACCCCCTAAATCAAAAGGGTCATCTACAGGTAAGGCCCAACCTCCAAGTCAAGTTTAAGGGCATTAGGTGCAGGCATTGTCCAGTTATCACTCGGACAACCTTTGATCATTTAAGGTCACTGTGACCTTGACCTTTGACCCGATGACCCTAAAAATAGGGGTCATCCACTGGTCAAGACCAGCCTCCATGTCAAGTTTGATCACACCGTCAATATTTCACGGGTGAAAAAAATAAATCCTTTTGGTCGAGGTAAGATGTCTGTAGCAATGAGTAACTATCTATAGTAGCATATGTAAAATGTTGATAAATCACCAACGAAACATTATGTCGCAGGGTCATTTGTTTATGTGTTTGTCATTGTTTGTTTGTCTATATGTGTCTAATATTATTCATCATAGTAATAGTAGAACTTAACCCCTGTCACTCACTTTCACTTTCAGTCTGGTCTTCATTATTCGTTCACTTTCAATTTCACTTTATTTTTCTATATCCGTTAACCTTAACCTTTCACTCGTGCACGAGGAATCCGCGCACTCGTATATTAGATTTTGGACATCACAGACGTGTTTTGTTTATGTATTATAATTATACTTTGCGTGGCTATTTCTTCAGCACGCCTGGGTTTTGAACCCTCGTACTCCGAGTATCGCGACATTTGGTGGCCATTGTGGTCTCGGGCTTGTATTGCTGTTGGGCTTCGCAACGTATATATCTGCAGTTTTGGGCTTGGCGGTCTGTGTCGAACGTCGTGAGGGCGAATCTTCACCAGCCAATCGCTGTGGCGGGATCCATCATCACGTGATCTGCCATGTGACACCTCTCTGTAAAGCATTCTACCGGAAGTGGTATTTGTAAACATTCAAAGCCGACATGGCTTTAATATTTTCACAGTTACAAGTGAATTAAAACATTGTCATGGACTACCATTGCTGGTATTGTGATCTATTTATCGTGAGTGATTGATTTAACTCGCATTTACAAATTTACATTGGAATTTCGACCATATTTTGACTTCATCTTTCGTCAGCGATAGTGACCTTCACCTTTTGACAGCTCTCTATCTGTCATTTATTATAACAACTTGGACTTCATTTTAATGAAGGAATCTACAGTGATTATTTAACATTTAGTTTCTACATTCATCCAGTGAATCTATTAACATTACATGATACTTTCGTAATTAATTGTGACTCTTTGATAATTTTTAGTGAATATATACTAATATAGTGTTTTGATTTTTCATTCACTGATTTAATGTTACATTGTTATGTGATTTATTTGTGCATTCTTGTTGAACATTTTATTTAAATTTTTGCAGACTGTCGTGCGTTCCTTGCGTTTCACGATCATGGTTTCACAGTCTTCATAACAGCATCTTAATAGTAACAGGCTTTTGCATTTAACAAATACTGGTTAGCACTTCATTTTCATTGACTAACATCTGGTATTGGTGTCCATTTCTTATTTAACAATATCGATACATTATATTCATATCATATAATCCCGTGTCGTGTTTTCTGTTGAAAAAAAAAAAAAAAAAGCCCTCTGGTCAATATTTATTTAGTTTCTCATTATTAAGTTAGTTCTTACCATGATAGTTTTAGAACTTGATTAGTGATTAGAATTTAATTATTAAAAAGTAGTTTGTGTCTTTTACTTTCATATAAAGTGTGACTGGTGACATACTTGTGGTGAATTGCTTCATGTTAATTTAATTCTGGCACTTCAGTTGATATTAGTCTGCAGTTTATTTTTCATTCAATTTATTAAATGAAAAATAGTGAGTCTTATCAATGTAAATGGTCTTCAAATTATTTGATTTGAAGTGCATGACATTGAATTGTTAGTTTCAGCTTTATTCCTGGTGTTCTATCTACATTTTTGCTGTAATGATGCACATGTTAGATGTTGGATAGGTAAGTGTGGTGTATTTAGCATTGCAAAATTTGGGATAAAGTGAAAAACAATTGTTCTTGTATTTGTGTTTCTTTTCTATTGCATTTGTTTTTTCAGGGACCTGTTTGTCAGATCATTTTTTATGATCCTTTCCAGTGTTCCTGAATTGTTGTTGTGGTTTTCATTATATTTTTGTCCATTTTTTTCATCTTCTAGTTTTTGCTATTGACATTTATTTTTTATTCACAATGGCAAATTACACTGATGAAACACCTGAGCTGTCTGGATTGCAGGAGATAGAGTTAGCATACTATGCAGAGCAACTTAGGAAGTCAGGCAAATACACTGTTTTGGCTTCAACTATTACAAGCACGCCAGCTGTATCAAAGGTTGAAAACCTCACATTGTCCACACCGACACCCGTTAGGGAATACAGGATTTTGCATGACAAACCTAAACCTGTTCCCCGAGCACGTTCTTTCACATCACAGTTTGGTAGTCCCATTCATGGTGGTTCCCCAATTCATTTGAAGTCTCCTGGTGATGATATTAAACAGTTAAGTGGTGCTACTGGGTCTTCTGCATTTAGAGGTGCCTCTACTGGCGCTGTTGGTTTCAAACCTGAGGTTGTTAGAGTGAAACCACCTGTTACATCAAGATATTCAGTCTTGCCACATGCTTCTCTTTCAGGAATGAACAGTTCAGCTGCTACTTCTGTCCCAGTTTCTTCAGTTAAGGTGCCTAAACTTCCAGAGTTTTCAGGTGAGGCAGTTGTAGGTGGTGTTGAGTTTGATGTGTGGAAGTATGACCTGAAGTGTCTACTTAGAAGTCAGGTTTACCCTGCCCACACTATACTTGAGGCAATTAGACGGAGTTTGAAGGGCAAGGCTAGATTGGTGCTGTTGCATTTGGGTGAGTTAGCTACAGTTGGTGATATTTTGAGTGAGTTGGAAGGCATTTATGGTAATGTGTACTCTACGGAGAAGTTGAAGGAGCAGTTTTACAGTGCCAAGCAGGAGGTAAATGAGAGTGTTGCTGATTATAGTCTTCGTTTGGAGCAGCTCCTCAGTACTTCCAATTTACAGCTTGATCCTCATAGCAAGAATGACATGCTTCGTAATCGTCTGTGGTCTGGTCTTCGTAGTCCAGAATTACGTAATGTGTCACGTTACAAATTTGAAAGTGTTTCTGATTTCAATACTCTACGGAAAGAGTTGTGGGTCATTGAACAGGAATTGGGTTCAGTTGTTTCTGTTAAGTCGGTTGGGAACAAGCAGCCTACTGAGACTGTAGGTCAACATATGAGTGTTGTTGAACATTAGATGCTTCAGCAGTTACAGGAGCTGAGCACGCAGATGAAGCAGCTTAGTACCAGGATGGGGAAGCTGGAGGAGATGTCTAGTAAGCCAGGACAAGGTAGAGGTGGTCCTAAGTCAGGTTCATACTCTGGTAACTCTAGTAATAGTAAACCGGGTGATTTAAACAAGAAGGGGCCCCAATCAAACGGGAGCCAGTAGGTGGCCCTTCTTGTCGTGTGACGGCTCCCCTTGTAGGTCAATCTAGTGAAACAAAGATTCTGGTAAATGGTGTCTCTTGTAATGCTTTGTTGGGTACTGGTTCCATGGTAACCACTATAGGTGAGAAGTTGTTTAACTCACTTGAACCTCATCCAGCGTTGCAGAGTTTGTCCGATTTCACACTCAACATTACAGGTGCTGCTGGTGCGAAGGTGCCATATTTGGGTTACGGGTTGTTGGATATTGCTATTCCATCATCTGCTATAGAATCTGTGACTGTTCCAGTGTTGGTTGTGCCAGACACTCAGTACTCTTGTTGTACCCCTGTTGTTGTTGGTACCAACGTTATAAGTTATGTTAAGTCAGCTGCTGATTGTAGTCAGATGCCCTCTGTTTGGCAAAACGTCTTTTCGACATTTTCAGAGGCGCGTGTTATGTCAGTTAGGTCGCTGAGTAGGCTACCTATTGTGGTGAAACCATTTGAGACCCGTACACTTACTGGAGCTGTGAGAGATGTTGGAGGTATGACAGTTGTTGTTACAGAGACGGATGAACGCTCCACTTATTTGAATGTTTGCCCTAGATTAGTACAAGTTAAGTCAGGAAGCTCATTTTGCAGGTTTCCGGTCCGTATTTGCAACATGTCTGCACGGCCGCTTACACTTTTGCCGAAGTCTGTACTTTGTTCTCTGCAAGAAGTGGATGTAGTACGACAGGTTGATCCTTTTGAGGGCAAGTTAGACAAGTCCCGGAATTCTGACAAGAGTCTGGAAGAGTTGGGTATTAGTGTCCCTACTGATACACTTTCTGAGGGAGATCATATTAAGGCCAAGGATTTTCTTTCTGATTGGAAACATTTGTTTTCCTCTGGTTTTACAGATTTGGGGTGTACTTCTATGGTCGAACATGAGATCAATTTGACAGACCCCACTCCTTTTAAGGAACCTTATAGAAGGATCCCACCGGGAATGTTTGAGGAGGTTCGTGAACACCTGAAGGAGATGCTGGAGGCCGGCGCTATTCGTGAATCGAAGTCCCCATTTTTATCAAACGTGGTCTTGGTTCGTAAGAAGGACAACTCACTTCGGTTTTGTATAGACTTTCGTCGTTTGAACTCTAGGACTATTAAGGACGCGTACTCACTTCCACGCATTGATGAGACCATTGATTCTTTGTCCGGTTCTAGGTTTTTCAGCAAACTTGACCTTCGAAATGGTTATTGGCAATGTGCCATGAAAGAGTCTGATAAGCCCAAGACGGCTTTTTCAGTGGGCCCTCTTGGATTTTACGACTGCCAGCGTATGGCTTTCGGGCTTACTAACGCCCCAGCGACTTTCCAGAGACTCATGGAGCGCTGTATGGGTGAGCTGCATCTCAAGGAATGTTTGATTTATTTAGACGACATTATCATTTTCACCGATACCTTGGAAAACCATTTCCAGAGGCTCAATTCCGTTTTCAGTCGACTAGAATCAGCAGGGTTGAAGTTGAAGGGCAGCAAGTGTGAGTTTTTCCAGCGGCAGGTGAAGTATCTGGGTCACGTTGTTAGTGAGTCGGGTGTAGAGACTGACCCAGACAAGATTGTTGCACTTAGACAGTGGAAGGTTCCGACGAACATCAAGGAGCTGCGGAGCTTCCTTGGGTTCGCCAGCTATTACCGGCGTTTTATTCACAACTTTGCACAGCTGGCGAAACCCCTGAATGAGCTGTTAGTTGGTGTTACCTCCAAGCAGAAGAAAGCCAGAACTCAGGTTCCGTGGGAATGGGGTGACAGACAGCAACAGGCGTTTGACTCTATTATTGACAAGCTTTTTTCTGCTCCGGTGTTGACATATGCTGATTTCTCAAAACCGTTCATTTTGAACGTTGATGCCAGTGGAGACGGGCTTGGAGCCGTTTTATACCAGAAGGTGGAAGGAGTTGAGCGTGTCGTCGCGTACTCCCGTGGTTTGAGACAGAGTGAGCGCAACTACCCCGCGCATAAGCTCGAGTTTTTATGTCTTAAATGGGCAGTGGTTGACAAGTTTTATGATTACCTTTATGGTAACCAGTTTCATGTTCGTACGGACAACAATCCGTTAACGTACGCCTTCACCACGACCAAACTCGATGCTCTTTCACATCGGTGGTTAGCTGCCTTATCTGCCTTTAACTTTTCCATCAAGTACCGGTCCGGCAAGGAGAATATAGACGCGGATGCTTTGTCGAGACTACCAGGTTTTGGCACGACATCTGGTTCTGTGCATGAGTGCGTAGTGTTTCCAGATGTCATCAAGGCCATTTTTCAGTCCCATATAGTTACAGTGGAAGAGTTCCCTCTCTTTGAATGTGTGTCGTTTGACCAGGATGTGGTTGTTGACGCAATTATGATGTATCAAATATGGGTACACCATTGTCATCTGTTAACTGGATAGACGAGCAGTCTATTGATCCAGTGATCAACCGGGTTGTTCAGATTGTGCGTGGAGGTCATCGGCTTACACGTCGGCAAACAGCGCTGGAAGAAGAACAGTGAAACAGTTGCTTCGTGAGTGGCCGCATTTGTGTGTGCGTGATGGTGTGTTGTACAGACATGGTTTGGTGAATGGGCATAAGGTTGAGCAGTTGGTAGCTCCAAGAGCATTTCACGATCTCATTTTTACAGGTTTGCATGAAGAGGCTGGACATCAAGGTCGAGACCGGACATCTTCATTGGTACGGTCTAGGTTCTATTGGTTCGGCATTGATGATTACGTTGAGCGGAGAGTACGTGACTGTGAGCGGTGCATTTTGAGGAAGACACCGGAGAAGAGGGCTGCTAATCTTGTCCCTATTGTCTCAACGCATCCTCTTGATCTTGTTTGTATAGATTACCTCACTTTAGACATGTGCGCTGAAGGGTATGAGAAGGTTCTGATAATTACAGACCACTTCACGCGCTTCGCACAAGCAATTCCCACCCGCAATGAGACTGCGAGAACAACTGCAAGGGCATTGTTTGATAAGTTCATTTGTCACTATGGATTTCCGAGCCGCATCCACAGCGACCAAGGTCGTAACTTCGAAAGTCATGTTATCTGCGAGTTATGCAAAATTGCTAACGTGGAGAAAAGCCGCACCACACCTTACCATCCCCAGGGCAACGGAATGGCCGAAAGATTCAATCAGACTCTGATGAACATGATTGGCACTTTGACCGAGGAGTAGAAGAAGAATTGGAAAGCACATATACCTACGTTGGTGCACGCGTATAACGCAACTCGACACGAGAGTACGGGCTTAACGCCACACTTTCTTATGTTTGGGCAGCACCCTCGTTTGGCTCTAGATGCATTTCTAGGCATTACACCTGATACTTGTTCTTCTTCTTCTGTCGATAAGTCCTCATATATCAGAGATCTTAAGTCTCGTTTGCATTTTGCATACAAGGCTGCCAGTCGTGAATCCAAGCGACAGGGCCGGAGACATAAGCGCCGATACGACCATCGTGTGAGATCTTGTAAGGTAGAGCCAGGCGATCACGTTTTGGTTAGGAAGGTTGGCATAAAAGGTAGACACAAGTTGGCTGATCGCTGGGACCGTGATGTCTATGTTGTGGTTGATCAACCTAACAAGGACATTCCCGTTTTCCGGGTCCGGAAGGAGTTTTGCAGGGGTCCTGTGAAAACACTTTATAGGAATTTGTTGCTGCCATGTTCGGCAATTCCTTTGAGAGGTCCCGGTGCTCATTATTGCCTCATAAGGTAGAAATATCATGTTTTTGCACCTTTTTTTTCAAAATCAAACACGATATCCTTCATAAGAACCATTGTTTTTGACATTCATCCTTTTTAGTATATTTATATTATTGTATTAATTGTGATCAATCTTTTCTGGGATAAATAGTGCATCTTTAACAATACTTTTTGTTTTGGCTTCTCTAAAAAGTGCACAATACAACGCCTTGGTATAAGTAAAAGCTGTATAGCGAGACAGTCAACATAATTTAATCTTACTAACTGCTCTCCATATTACTTTCCTTTGGTGGGAAAATGCTTTCAAACAACTTTTGAACCAATGTGTAATAAACGAAATAACAAATTTATTCAGTAGTATTCAGTTTCCCCCACGCATGTGAATATTTTTACCAGACGTTTATACCAAATGCGGCTATCGAGTCACATAAATCGGACCGAAACATCCGACTCTAGGATAGGTGCAGAAGCGGTATCATGGTTTGTCAATTTACTCGCTACCCACTGTTCCCAGGAGTACGTATTGACTTTTTTTCTTGCAAACAATGTATTTATGACGTGAAGATAAATGCATCTTTTCACAACAACGCGCATGCGACGTTAATAACAAGGGATGACTTGGAGAACTAGATGGTATTTTAAAATAAAGACAATCATAATATAATATTAATGTATTACGATAAAACGCATTCATAAACAAGAGATGTTTGTCAAACATTATGCCCCCACTGAGCGCCATGTTGTCAGGAATATTTGGACAATTGAATGAAATATGCATGGACCGAAATGACAGCTGACTTGTCATTGACATTGGATGCCTTTGAGGCAGTTTTAAGATTATAGCCATTAATAATTGTGAGGATAGTAGGTATAGTTTTTAATCATGTTCAGATGATGACTGATATTTGCAGATAAAAATGTATCCTCTGAGCAGCAGGGAATAAGTAAATATATAAAATTTTAATGATGAATAGTAGTTATGACAATGACTTTTGACTCTATGACCTCAAACTCCATAGGAGTCATCAACTGGTCAGTCAAAACCTAAATGTCAAGTTTGGGGGCCATTGGTGCATGCATTGTCAAGTTATCACACAGACAAGCTTTTACATTCAAGGTCACTGTGTCCTTGATCTTTGACCTGATGACCCCGAAAATTAAAAGCGGTCATCTTCAGGTCAGGCTAAACCCCCAAAACAAGTTCGAGGGATATGCGTCCAGGCACTGTTGATATATCACTAGGAGAAGTTTTGTTAGCTTTCTCGCACTAAAGATCACTGTGACTTTGATCGTTTGCCCGATGAACCCCAAAATCAATAAGGGTTATCTACTGGTCAGGCCCAACCTTCATGTCAAGTTTGATGACAATAGGTCCAGGAAATGTGGAGATTGCCTTCAAGGTCACTGTGACCTTGACTTTTGACCTCAGGACCCCTAAAGTCAATAGGGGTCATCTACTGGTCAAGCCCAACTTCCAAGTCAATTTTCAGGGCCAATGGTGCAGGTATTGTTGAGTACTCAATCGGACAATTTTTTATCATTCAAGTTCAGCGAGAACTTGATCTTTCGACCGATGACCCTCAAAATCAATAAGGGTCATCTAATGGTCAGGCCCAACCATCATGTCAAGTTTGATGACCATTGGTTCAGGAATTGTGGAGTTTGCATTCAAAGTAACTGTGACCTTGACCTTTGACCTGATAACCCCTTAAATCAATAGGGGTCATCTATTGGTCAGGCCAAACTTCAAAGTTAAATTTGAGGGCCAAGGGTGCAGGCATTGTTGAGTTATCACTTGGACAATCTTTTATCATTCAAGTTTAGTGAGAACTTGACCTTTGGACCGATGACCCCCTAAATCAAAAGGGTCATCTACAGGTAAGGCCCAACCTCCAAGTCAAGTTTAAGGGCCATAGGTGCAGGCATTGTCCAGTTATCACTCGGACAACCTTTGATAATTTAAGGTCACTGTGACCTTGACCTTTGACCCGATGACCCTAAAAATAGGGGTCATCCACTGGTCAAGACCAGCCTCCATGTCAAGTTTGATCACATCGTCAATATTTCACGGGTGAAAAATATAAATCCTTTTTGTCGGGGTAAGATGTCTGTAGCAATGAGTAACTATCTATAGTAGCATATGTAAAATGTTGATAAATCACCAACGAAACATTAACATTTACAACGGCAACTATCGCAAACAAATATGTTAAAGAATTACGCAACATTTCCAGATCGGAAATAACCAGACTATGATCCACTGTCAATATTCGTATTATGCCAAAGGAATGTTTTTGGCCATGCACTAGTATAAATATTTGCGTTTAGTTGTAGTTGAAATAGGAAGATGACTTGTCGTCAAAGCGTATGGTAAACGATAATTTCAATGATCGATGATTCAATATATATATATTGTGATTTACAGTTTAATTGTAATGGACAGTCAGCAAACACTAATATTTAAATACAATTATTCAGAAATTTAAGGTCATTGTTCAACTTCAATTTCACGACTGTTTTAATGCATACTTTGATAATATTTATCATTTACGTTTTTACTTTATTCGAGGTTGTTGTAATAAGAGAAAGGTTGTGCAAACTAACTGTTTAAAGTGACACTCTTATTCAAAATCATTACATACACATGTATAACAAACATAGGTTTTGACTGATAAACCTTTAGCTACTTATTAAATAATGCATTGATGGAAAATATGAAATACTGATAACAGGATTGTAACCGTATATTTAAAAGTTGAAAACCCACAAATATTAAATGATTGGTGACTGCTAAAATATTGACTGTGATCTTCTATAGTCTCATAATTTTTGAGAGTAGGAGTGCATTTTCAAAACACCCAATGAATTTATATTTTCTGACCGTTCCAAGGTGATATCTTACCATCCTTGATTAACACCCCTAGTTTCATATATTATATATGTAGTGTGCCGTTTGCGGAGTTTTGTGTTGTCGTTCCATGTTTTTGGTTTGTAATTGTTTGCTTCTGTGGTCCATGTCAATGGCGTTGACCCTGTGCCATTAAACGCTGTTGTTTGTTTTGTTTAAACCTTCGACTGCTGGACTTGTTTCTGTACATTGTCGAAAACATATTTCTATTCAGTCACCACATGCTAGATAGAATTAATTCATGTTGATGTTAACAAAAACATTGATGTATGTTCGCACTGCATCGGCAAGGAGACTGTTAATTTCTGCAGTAAGTGAGATATTGCCATTCACCAAAGAAACTAAATTAAATGTCGTTAATTTCTGACATTTTTCAGCATCTGCGGGTAATTAAACATGTAGTTGTTCTGGCCGATTTATTTGTCAGTGTCATTATCCTGCAGAGTGATGGGCGTGTGGTTGTTAAGGTCGGTTGTTTGCGGACTATATGTTGATTATTGTGCACTTTTTTCTGACATTTGAGAATACAAAAGAAGTCCGTTTTCGCGATCACTGACCAACTGACTGTAGAACATTAGGTGGTCAACTATCCTTATTATATAAAACTTACAGGTCACCATGTTATTCGATCGAATTTTAATGTAAATAACCGGATAAAAACGAAGTAATGTCTCTTTCCGTAAAATAATACCAATTTGTCGAGAGAAAAAGGGGCAATTCGCGCCTGATTTGGAGGTGTTTCATAACTATTAATTAACGTATGCGCATACGATACTAGATGTGGATAATGTCAAAGCTAAATGCACATCATCTTCGGACATAATATATCACATTTAATAATGGTATGAAGTTTACGTGGTAACTTATTACGAACCCTGGTAACAAACTGATGTTATAAACATATTAATGATGCATGTGTGTATCTATATCAATTGAATATACACGTCTAACAGAGTATTGTACGAAAAGAGGGTACATGAATACATTCGGCAACGATACACCGTCACATAGACAAATAAAATAAACATTTATATTTATAGTTTATATATCTAATAGATTTAATAAAAGTATTCACTTAATTTCCTCATTTCTCAAAAGATACATTGCGAATTTATAACTTATATGACAACGCCTTGAAAACAGCTTTTATGAGATGTCATTTGTCGCTGGAATATACTTGAATATGTAGCATGAACTTTTTTTAAACAACGTTCGATGTATATAGTTATCTGCAATTCAATATGTTTTGTTCATTTTTTGGTTATTTTCATGACACTTTTTGTCATCATTTACTTTTTAAATAACTAGAGCAGCAACACTTAATTCGAATCATTCAGAAGAACAATATGAAGTTTTTGGTGCGTTAAGTATTGCCACGGGATAAAAAGAAACATCCAAATTCTCATAATTTTCACTGTATTATATTTTATTCGTTGTATATTTCCAAATTTAATTATTTTTAATAAATAAACAATATGACAAAAACAAAGATTGCTCGATGTTCAAATAAATTGTTGATGGTGTTCTTTGTTCGTTCAATTTCTAAAATGCGAATTGAAGTTAGAGCCCTCGCCGATTTTTTTCTAATTCGAGACGACTCTCTTGCACCAGGAATACAAAATACATAATATGTTTTCCCAAAGTGCCGGCTTCAAGACAGATAAGAAAATAACAGAAGACAACACAAGTGCTTAATTCTATTTGTGTCGGCTCATTAAAAGGTTGGTCTGGTTGCTTGTGTTTATACCAAAAGTAGTATCCGGCAAACATCTTTCCACATCGCTCCGTATTAGCACATAGGTGCAACTACAGTTGCAATGTCTTTGAAATTTATATAGTTTTGGCAATATTAGCCATTCGTATGCCGAGTCTCAGAGTTCGAAATCAAATCTAGGCCGAAATCAAATCATAAGAGCCTTTTCAATTCCAAGGATCCAGTAGTCGAATTATTTCAATTTAGCTTGTTTAAGGCGTAACCTCGTAGGGGCAATACCCTACTGACACTCAACACAACCCACAATACCACAATATTACATTCCCAGATTACATGAATAATATTTATATAATAATTGTTGGTGTTTCCGCCTGAAATTTAACCACAATTAATGTGTATTTGATGTGTACAATTTTCAATTTTAAAAACGCTCAACAGCTAATAGTTTCATGACATATTATTAGGGAAAGGTTTACGTTTCTTTCTCTAATATTCTAGTCTGAAAAATGTCACTCAACCTAATTGCCGCACTTTTTATATTTCCAATAAGTAGAAAAATAACTGCTAACAATGTTATTTTGTAAACTGAAAAAGCAAAGGAACACTTCAAACTACAAATGACTGAATGTCCACTTATAAGATAACCTAAATTTGGTTCTGTTCAATGTGCGGCATTTACATGGCATTTCCTACTGGGTCTTTAAACGTGTAGGCTCGATGATTCTATGTGAGTTTGAGGACTTTTATATATACATTACACATACTTGATTATACTTGCAATGATTACAATAGCATCAAGCAGTACTCTCTGCATGTTGTTTAAATAAACACCAAACTTGGCTTGGTTAAAATAATACATAAAAAAAATTGTTGTTAAAAGTGTTTGAGTAGCTATTAGTTTTTATTGCATTTCTTGGTTAATTATATTTTGTCATTCTTCAAAAACAAGTTGTAGGACCAGACCTACAGTGCCTATATGTGGCTTCGCCTCTGGTTTCAAAGTGGTAGTCCCATTGTCGTACGTCAAAGCAATTTTGATGAGGGTATAATTTGTTTGTGTTGTCTGTGTTTGTGTATGTGGTGTAAGTTTGATTTTGGTGTTTGTATCTGTGTATGTGATGTTAATATGTTTGTGTATATAGTTCATTGTCGTTGAGGTCCTTGCCCTAACCCTTAACAGTGTTTTCTTTTGATATTTTGACTAATGTGCTTGACCCTTTTTGCACTGTATCATTTATCAATTATATCTTAATTTCCGTGACACAAACGCGTGTGTGGTTGATTAATAATTGAACAAGTTTACCCCCAATCCCCACAACCACCACTAGAATCACAGTAAGCAGAAGCTTATGTCCTCGTCCATTTACACCTATATTTTAATGGATATATAACGTATTGTGACGTTTGAATATAATATTTGGCATTGATCCTTGTGCTTGTTATTTGGGTATTTGTTCATGTTTTGTCCAAAATACTTGTCACTGGAGTTTCTATGCTATCTATTTCAATTTTCTGTTTTACAGACAAACAGTCTTGTGAATACATTCAACTAACCTTGATTTGTAACATTGCTTTTTGACTTATAAAACCAGGAATAACTGCTTTAAAGTGAGTATATGTTCGCATACCCATTGTGGAATTATATTAAAAATTGATGTTTAAGTATTTCATCCTAAACATGATAAATCATCGAGCCTCGATAAATTGAAGCTTTTTGTAACAATCGATAAACTTATATCTGGAATATTTGTTCAACATTTGAAACACAATATGTCCGTAATTTACATGTGGATAATTAGAAAAAGGTCGTTGAAATATCTCTTTTAAGAATTAACTAAGTGCCGACAATCTAAAAAAACAAACAATTCGATTAAACCTGCAGAAATAATACTGCTGTTAGTATATTCATCTTGTATCGTTTGGACAGAATCAACCTCAAACAAAATTGCGTTTCTATTTGCGTATATTTTAAAGTCATTTGAACAATCTACTTGTACATACTTACAATATGTGTGTTGGTTAAAAAGTGTTTTCTTTTAGTTACTTTGTTGAAATTATTTTGCTTCTTTAATGTTAATGTTATTATGACATTGGGCGCAGTTTTTCCTATATGTGATTACAATCATGTTGGCATTGAGAGCTTCTGAGTGATATATATTCCATACCGTATTTATATAATTTTAGAGAAAACTATTTTTTTCAAAATCATCCTTCCAAAACCAGAAAAAGTACCTTTTATGATACATATCTGGTGTGTAATATTTATTATAAATTTTTTACGAAGTGTTTTAAACCATTTTTAATGAATATATATGATTCTTTATAAACAATTCAACATATTTTATGATGTTTGCATTTATGTAACTATGTGGTGTTTATACGTTTTGTCTCTACCTCATTGTGAAACAGGTGTTGCTATTTTTCGACTTCTTGACGTGCAGTATTGTTTTACTGATGATAGCAAATCTTCTAACGATAGCTATAGCTAGTTTGTATGAATTATGTCTGAGGTACCCTGCATCTGTAATTCTTAACAATTCGCATCTATGACATGCATAAGGAATCAATCGTTTTCAATATAAATTGAGGGTTGGTACTACAGTTTACTTGCATGAGAAAACGGAGGTCGACAGCAAAACAAAACAATATTGGATTGAGGTCAAGGATAAGTTCTGTTTAATTAGAACATCAATCATTTAAATTGCAACAGCGCTGTCATTTGCATCGTCCTATGAGACACAATGAGCCTTTTACGATGGCTTGTAAAAAAACACTTGATTGATAACCCTTTATAACACATTTAGCTACAAAATTGGGATGCGTTGACGACTTAAACAGTTATTAATTTCCCAACGGAGGTACTCAGACAACTGTCTAAGCAATGAGTAAATAGTTATAAATGCACACACTTTGTTGCATCGTTCATGAGACTGTGACAATCTTAAATCGATGATCCCAAATGGTTATTGAGGGACGGTGTGTGTGTGCGTACGTGTGTCTGTAGTATCATTGCATTTCTGAATGTTTCACTTCTTATCATGCCTCGAGGACAATGATTGCATATTTTTACAAATGGTTAATGGGAGAACCAACCATTTGGCACTTTATGTAACCCAGTTTCAAAAACACAAATGCCCTAAAGATAAAGGACGTATTCTTATTTACGCTGTCTTAAGACTGTCTAATTGTACTTGTTCACTTAGTCAGGCTTTTCCAAGGGGTTTACGAAAGTTGCTGGGAAAGTTGTGATCTCGATTTAATCGAATATGTTTAGAACAAAGACATAGTCTGCAAATATTCATTTTCACAATACCAAATATCAGCTTAAGGCTCCCCCGAGGTTTATTTGTATCATGAAATGGCCAAAAACGCTTATTGTGTCAGAACACATTTTGTAAAATTGCCATTTATCGAAAGCAATCTCCGGATTCAACACGGTTCGTTGTTCCTACAGGACGGTATTATTTGGCGTTATTCCGAATTCCTAATCGATCGAAACACATCTGCTTATCAAAATACTTCAATGAAAGCTTGGCAAAGAATGAAATTATATACACAGTACTTTCATTATTTTCATAGTTCATCGTTTGGTTACCAAATACTCCGGAGAGAATCAAAAGCTGTGTGTTTAAAGAAAATAAGATCGATTGCAGTGAAATTTGTTTTCTTTAAAAAAAATTATTCTAAATTGTTTTTTTTAACTTAAACTTTTTTAAAAAAAACTGCATTCTTAGCAAGTTCTTCATCACAAAGTTGCGGTTTTATTATTTTTATTTTATTATTTATTATCAAATTGCAATTTCAGACACATTTCCTGTAGCCAAACATCTAAAGTAGACCCGTTGAATAGGCAAAAATATATTGCTTAATGTGTTCAACGTATTTTTGCATAAATGTACTATTGAATGTTTACATTTCTTCAAAATAAAGCGTATTTCAACTGCTTAAGCCGGTTTTGTCTAACGTAAATCTGCCACACACAAAAAATATGTGTATGATGGATTCAACTTAAAAGAAATGCATTGAAATTGCCATTTGTTTATTTAAGAAAGACTATGCATAACTAGCTCTTTGTAACGGAAATCTACGTTTCAGTATACATTTGTAATAGTAAAAATATTAAAAGTAAAAAAAGTGAACAGTACGGTATACGGCGGCCTTGGTTTTAGTGCTTGCTATAATGAGACAGTGAACAGTATGGTATACGGCGGCCTTGGTTTTAGTACTAGCTATATTGAGACAGTGAACAGTACGGTATACGGCGGCCTTGGTTTTAGAACTTGCTATAATGAGACAGTGAACAGTACGGTATACGGCGGCCTTGGTTTTAGAACTTGCTATATTGAGACAGTGAACAGTACGGTATACGGCGGCCTTGGTTTTAGTGCTTGCTATAATGAGACAGTGAACAGTACGGTATACGGCGGCCTTGGTTTTAGTGCTTGCTATAATGAGACAGTGAACAGTATTTACTCTTTTAATAATGACCCTCAATATAACTTTATTTGCTTTTTTCATGTTGTTACAAGTGTCTTAAAGCACGTGTGAATATAAACGTTTAAACCAGTGTTGTCATGTTAGTGTATATGTATCTAGCGATTTAGGACATATATTCAGTACCGCATGGGACGTTAATACGATATAAGTGTATACTGCAGTGTTGAAAAATGCTGAATGTCAAACGGCAAATTGATTATTAAGATACAAATTATAAATGCCAACCTCATGTCTTAATTTAATATCAATCATAGTAATACGACTCTACTAAAAGTATGTTTCATATCAGCGAATATGCATTTTTTGCGTCGGCAAAAATACGGTATACGGCGGCCTTGAATAAACGGAAAGCTTTTCATTGCCTTATCCTTTTTTTCACAGGACATGGCCGGATGAAGCACACTTGTAGGTTGCTACATTATATTAGAAAATATGTAGTGAGTACTTTGCCTTGGACATAAATAGAACGATTGATATTTAATCTGAAATAGTTGGAAGTATTTGTCAATCAAGGCTCAACCACATAAATAACTCAACATACGTTTACACTATGGTTATAATGTGTTACAAAAGAATGCAAATAGTAGTAAGTAATAGTAACGCTTTACCAAACAATATTCATTTAGTTATCTTCATTTAATAACAACCATATTTGCAAATTGTAGATTTGTCATGTCTATTTTATGGTTGTTTCTTTTCTTGTATCGTGTTATGTAACATAGACTTATTGTGCTTAAAACAAGTGTAAAAACTAACGCTTTTAAACCATTTTACTTGATCATTGAAAATACTTTTGATAAATGTACATCAAGAATTAACGAGAAATTTCCGTAAATCATTCACCAAAACACCCGAGTAAAAGGGGGCAATACAATACAATACAATACAATACAATACAATAGTGATTTATTTGTAATGCATAAGGCCACCGGCCCAAAATACAAAAAGTAAAAGGGGGCAATATCCGCCAGATATGTTGATATGTCATTTATATAACTTTACGTATGCATGAATGATAACAGAAAGGGGTAATGTCTCAGCTAAATGCATAACACCATCCGACATCAAATCAATAACCGCAAATTATTATATAGATCGCATTTGAATAGGAAATGTTTCACGTCTATATTTCGGCATCGTTAACGTATGGATATTCTCTGATCTAATTTTCCTCCAATATGCAAGAATCGTTCTTATTTGAAAATATACCCTGGACCTTATAAATATAAATCATTTGTAACCTCGCGAATTTCGTGTAAAAAAATATAATATTCAGTGATAACTTAATGCCATTAAGGTATTCGATTGATTATGACAAATATATAAAAAAAAATGTGTAATATCTTGAAAACGATAAAGATTCAACAAATATGTTTGTAAAATTCCAATTCCAAGTTATTATGTTTGTAAAAGACAGATAACTTATGTTTGTAGAAGAGCTATTGATGACACGATGAAACTATCGTGTAACGTTATTTAAGTAATGTCCGGAACACACGGTGTCGCACACTGTCTTAGTCGACTATGCCTCAATGTCGAATCGTACCGAGGACATCCGTTTGTGAACAGCTGATTAGTATTGACTACTTGTGCTCGAAGACATAGGATTTATGGTTGTAGAAGGTCGATTCTTACAGAGGACTAATGCTTGTGAAAGACCAATTCATATGTCGATATAATATTTGTGGCAGACCAATAATTTAAGTTAGCGTTTATTGATCAATATTGTGTATTAAGATGTTTCATATACTCGGTAAAATTATATCATTTACAATCATTTCTATCAGTTACTACAGTAACACGGATACCTCTTATTTTTTCATTTGAGAGCTTCTCAATGATGCGTATTCCAGATTGTATTAAAATTCATTCAGAAAATAAATACAACGTTTTCAAACATGTTTTTTGACTGAAAACCTATCGTTTCATGATTCATACTTGGTGCGTTATATCTATTACAGGTTTTCTACGAAGTCTGTTGAATCAATATTTGATTTTACCATATTAATCGTTATTTACAATAAATCTGATAATAACGAATATTTTTATCTACCAAGTAAACCATAGCTAATTACTAGATATCCTTTGTCAATATTTCTTAAAACTGCGTTTCTATGACAAATAGTAAGTTCTTTATCGTTTCAATTCAATTCAGCGTTGGAACGACAGGTTTCCAGTGTAGAGAAAGGCAAGTTATAAGCAACACGAAATATTTTGACAAGATCATCAATCATTTAAATTACTTCAGTGCAAAATTGGCACACTTAAGGAAGCATAAATGATTTAAACGGTGTAAATATTTCCCAACGGAATCGTTCAGCCCGACGTCTTATCGTTAAGTAGATATGTTGGTAAATCGACAGAAATGTAGACTCATTTTAGTATTATTAATGCGTCGGTGACAAGCCCAAGTCCATGCTCTCTAACAAATTATTTAATGGCGCTGTTTGTGCGTTCGTCCATCCGGCTGTGTACCTAGGGAATCATTTCACCTTCAGATGTAACTATTATCATCATACTTTAATGACAATGTTTTTGTTAGTTTAAAATTGGTAGATTGGACACAGTTATTTCAGCCATTATTTGTAAATCCAGCTTTGACGCAACCCACCTGTGCCATCGAAATACTGAAATGGAGGGTTGCCAAATAATTTAATATTTCAGACCACAACAAATCTACGAGAAAATTACGTGGACTTTTTGAATTAGTCAACTATCTTTGCACATAGAACATAGAACACAAAACTTGATATACAATACATATAACATATCCGGTATATTTCCTGAAATTTTCATAGCAATACATAAAATGTTCGCTGAATTACCTACCATTAACGGCATATGGTTGAAATTGACCGGCGCAATCCACTGACGTCAATGGCATTGCGCTCATAAAAGGTCACACTTTTTTGAAGTATTTTCCACCAACAATATCACTTTTCATGGCGTGTAATCCACTGTGTATTAACATTTGAATACCTATCTCTAGAAAAACGTGGATATCGCAATATGCACTTTAAATCGAGTTCATGGAGTGAAAGAAAACGATGTCCTCTACGCTGCCTCTTGATTTCTCGGACTACCACAAAATCCATTGGCGCAAGATCTGGCAAGTATGGCGGATGCACGATGGTATCCAAGTCTAACCGACTGGGCTCAATCCGGGTTTTCAACATATCATTTCTATTTTAATAATAATAATTATAAGAATAATAATAATAATAATAATAATAATAATAATAATAATAATAATAATAATAATACCTTTGAAAAGTAATCTGCATTGATCGTTTGACCCTTTTTAGACACTTTGAATAAGATAAAAAAAAAATATTTAGACGAAAAATGTAGAAAATATGTAAGAAGACCACCTAATTCTTGATCACCTTTCATCAGAAATGTTTCGCATTTCATAAATAATTTTATTTCAATCAGTTCATCGAAAGTCGAAAATCGACAGAACCAATGGCAGCAATTACATGTACATTGTTCACAAAATCATACTGATTGTAAAAATGACAAAGAAATGTATACATCAGATATGATTGACGAAGATCGCTTAAAATCGGTAACAAAATTTAAATAAAATGCGCAATTTTCCTTTACGATAGAGTTCATATTTTGTAAAATATTAATCAAATTAATTGAAGGTCGGGGCGAACTGAGCGAGCGATGCAAGATATTCGTTTTTAGCCATTGATATATTGCAAATAAGTCCCATCTTAGATTATAGCCCGTTTGAACCTGGCCTGGAAGATCCTGGAAGTATGACAGTATGTCTGTTAAAATGTACAGATGCAATTCTTTAGTATCGAACTTATTGATTGCAGAAAGGCGGATTCCTTAGTATGATATAGGTTAAAATCTCAAAGCTAAATAAATTCAAACATGAGAAGAAAAACATTAGTAAATTAAAAGCTTTGTCTGTTTTACAGCTGCTCTCATGCAAACGTGTAGAACAAATTTAAACTTACAAACGAGTTAATGAAAGATGTTGCGAAATATTGCAGAAGAACTTTTAATTAACAGATGGATAAAAAAAATAAAACGTTCTTTCCCCACCCATGGGCAATTTATGCAGCCAAGTTCTAAATAACCTAAAGTCGTAAAGTTGAAGTACAGATCCATTATTACTGCGTTTTAAAACTCTTTAATTATAACGTTTACACTTTGGTCAGGCTTGTTTTCCAACGGGTTTGAAATGCTACCATGGAGAGTAATTGAATGTAGAACAGATATGTAAAGAAATAACAGATAATGAAATTATGTGCTAGGAAAATGACGAATTAAATCGATTATTCATCTCCTAGAAACTCACTACCGATTTAAGTTCGAGTGGAAATCAGAATAATTTAAACAGTAGTTTGTCAATTTACTTTTCTTAAGATGTCACGCAAGCTTTTTCAAAATTGGTCAACACAAACGCAAAATCCTTAATTATCTTGTCTTTAGTTTACTTTGCGATTTGTTTTGGTTAATACGAATACATGAGAAGTGCCGAAAACAGTTTCTTGGATTACGTGTTCATTGTATGCTGTTTTAAAATTGATAACTGCTATTCCTTGTAACTTCCAGTTTATAAGACGCACTCTGCAATTTTCTTTTTTGACAATATAAAGTACCAAAAACCTTTGTAATATAGCCATATATAGATAGCAATCTCCAGATGCAAAACTGTTCATTGTTTCTACAGGACGGTAGGATTTGGCGCTATTCGGAAAAGCAGCTCGATCGAAACACATCTGTTTATTAAAATACTGATTAATACATTTTTAAAGAATTAAATAATTTGCACAGTACGTTCATCCTCTTTATATTTCATCGTTCGCTAACCATGAATTTCGGAGGGAAAACAAAGACTGTCTTTTAAGAGATTTAGATCGATTTCACTGTAATTTGCTATCTCTTCTTTCTTCTTATTTATAAGTCTTACTCGGGAATATTTCTCATTATGAATAATATTATGAAGTTAGCCGGGAATTCGATAACCTTATTTGTTTAAAGGAACAGCTTTTGTACAAAAATCTGTATCTAAAATTATTTGGTTTGTTCATGTAATTGGTGCGAGTTTTGATTCGTTTTGAATAACGCCTTATCGATAAAGAAATGTCTTATGAATAAATGGTAATCACTTTTAACATTTCTTCAACAATCTTTACGTCAGTATACATGTTTAACCACAATAATAAATGTATAAATGAATGCAACATCTAAGGTCTTACGTGTTTAACGTATTTTTGTATCGATTGGTATTAAATTACAACATATAATGTTTAACTGTAACAGCCCAAGTTCATCTACCGTACATCTGCCGTACCTGACAAATCTGATTCAACTTCATTAAAATGCGTTGACATAGAAAATTGTTCATTATGAATGAATATGCTCAACTAAATGTTTGTAACGGAAACGTACATGTTAATGCAGCTGCGTATCCATATTGATGAGCTTTTCCTGAATTTTATCATACAATGTACGGCCGCCTTTGTTTTAGTTTGAGCCATTTAGAGACATTAAACATATTTAACTTTTTGAAAATAGCCCGCCATGTAGCTTTCTTTCGTCATTTATATGTTTTAAAACGTGTCTTAAACCACATGTGAGTTAAACGTCTAAGCCAATGCTAAATTTCTCGAACAAGTTTAAGTCCCTCGTGACAGGATTAAGATCCGCTCACTTTACTTATAAGTATAATTTATGTGATATTCTTATGTTCATTATGTTCCCAGCATCATTTAGTAATTGTATACTGCCGCGTTGAAGAATAATAAATATCAAACGGCAAGTCGAGTTATATGATACATTTTTAGAAACACCAAACCTTATGTATGTCGTCATTCCTATGTCAATATCGGAAAATGTAATACGACCCCACCTTGAGTTTGTTTTTATTTCCGCGTTGATGAATTTTGAAACAGAATAAACGTATTGTTCGTGATTACTTTCGCTATTTATGAGTTCTGTCTCATAACTATGATTGAATGCCATAGAATACGGTTAACGTATTGAATGATGACAATAAATTTTGTGAGTTGGACTGCGAGAATAATGTTCTCGAAAATGTATTGATAATCGTAATAATTTATCATTTGGAAAAGCCATAGTAGGATTAAAAATTGTATTATTCTACATTGACAATGCCCCACTCATTTGAAATAATAACACAATTAGTTAAATTCATTCAGGAATATCAATGGATTCCATCAATTCAATACAGAGTCAATACCGGCGCGCTCATCCGCTTAAAACCAAATGCTCTTCGATTGAAATATTCCAACTAACGGATTTGCTCTAAAGACCAAATGTTGTGTCAATGATAGGTGCTTCCCGTATCGGAAATCGCAGAAACACAGACGGGATGAAAACGATTGACTTGCACCGTATTCTACCATTGGACTAGAATATAAGCAAAGTTAACGCGGAATACACAGTGACTGTTCTACGCTATTGTCATATTTCGCTAAATAATAAACAAACGGTTAAATATATTAATAACGTTGATGTCATGAGAAATTATGCTGTGGAAATTAGCTTCAGATGTAACTAGAATAGGCTAAACGGAGATAAAAAAATAATAAGCAGTTAACGCGAAGTCTTTAATTCGAATAGACAGTATTGATCATTGGTACCACATGTCAACATAGAAAATGAAAAACTGTTATGTTACAAGTATTATGTAAACTGTATTACCTGTTTTACATACCACTGTTCGTCAGAATACGTATAATGACTTCAAACTATTATTGAAAATTGTATACTTTGTGTGTAAATTCTGTATCTTTAGAAAAGACAAGTGTTACCATATCAGTCGAAGTTTAGGTAGACCTTACCAGATTGAACATTGTAAAAAGCAAACTTCTACGGGGATTACCAAAGGATCAAAATGAACGCGTCTACTTCCGTTTCTATAAAACAATCGCCGAAGGGTCGAGGTAAAAAGGGACAGTACCCGCCTGATTTGGAGGTATGTCTATAATAAAACTCCTTGAGTTATTGTTTTATTAGTTTCAATTTACTAACAAGCTTCTTTCACGACAAGTTAGAACGGACTGGAAATATGTTTGCATTTATATAAATAATTTTGTATTTGTTTGCTTGGATAAAAATAAATGCTTGGTTAGTTTAGTTTTGTTAATTCGGAAATCAAGGTCTTATGGTGCCGTCGAGTAAAAGTGAAGATCATTGAAAATATGATGATTCATCAGTATGTTGAACGGGGACGCTTTCACATTGTGGATTTATTGTTAATAAGTTGGTGTATTGTATTATATTCTTTTATCAATATATACCAGTGTAAAATGTACATTTATTTCCTGCAACTACCTACATGCAAACACAAATCGCAGGAATCATATTTAATTTCAGATTGAAATACGTGAAAGTCATTGGTGGTTTACAGATATACATACTACTTCGTTTTAGTTTTTATGTATTTATTGGCTACTGGACTTGTCATTTAATCTATAGAGCATTATCGTCAAATGTAGCGACATAATTGAATATATGCCACCACATGTAAATGTCAGACTGATTATTTTACGACATTCGTGACACGTAGCCCGTAGAATATTAACCTGTATAAGGAAATACGTAAGACACAAAATCCATCGTTTGGTGTTGAACTATCATCGAATGTTTTGGCACCGTCTTTTCCTAGGGATGATTTCATAAAAATAACAAGACAATAACAAAGTACCACAATTAATTAATCGCTGTTGTGTCTTCTCAGTAAAATGTTTGTCTCGTTTCTGCCAAATTAATTTCTCTGAATGTCCTCACATTTCCTTCTTGTTTCTGTTTAAAGATGTATGGCGGTTCGCAGTATTGCACTTCATCTTATAATTTGGCAGTGTTTTTTGTCTGCAAATGTGAACACTAATCGGGATAACCCATTCACCTCCATGTTTACACGGAGCGATAATTGTCGATTATATTTGATTTTCCATGAGATATCTATACTGTATACTTCTCTAAGCACTTTTTATCTTACCAAAAAAGGACAAAAACAGACCTTGCACAACAGCAGGATTTTGATTGATTTAAAGCATGGAATTATAATTTTGTCGGAAGTCATTCATAAAATAAAAAAAACACTATAATCAGTATTTATAACTTACTGCATATGATGATTTCTACGTGTAAAACTTTCTTCAGCACTGATAACCTGAAACTCGTCAATGCAAGACCGAAACAGGTGTTATTTATTTATTTTTCTATGCTTTGTTTCTTTGGTATCTGGATATGAGACATTTAATACACACTATTAATCGCATTTTTAAAACAAACTGAATATTACCCTTAAAATACTACTGCCAATTAATGTATTTAGATTCACTCTTCTGAACAAAAGCAATTCGATTTGATCCTGTAGGAATAGAATTGTTTTCAGTCCATTCATGAACTTGAATTATTGACGTTATCGATCTGAAATAAAATTCTGCTTCAAAGGTTAGTCCCTAATTTGCTATTTTCAACTGCAAATTATATTGCACGTTGGTCGAACATCTTCAAAAAAATATTTCAGTGGGATCAGCTATGTATATGAGTACATTGCTTCTATGTGCATACTTTATTTAAGAATATTCCTTTTTAATGAGTGTTAGAGATTTAGCGCTATAGTACATATTTTCTGTTTGAAATCATATCGAAATCCTCTTCCATGGCATGATCAATGGTTTAGTTAAACACTACATTATGTCTAAGATGTGGAACATTTAAATCTTTTATATTTTTATTTTTATTATAGCACGCGGTTATTATAAACGTCTACATGCTTTCCTAAAAGAACATTACATTGTTATATATTTATCTTAAGACAAACAACAAAACGTGCTTTGCGACAGAGCATTTGTTAATAACAATTAAGACGTAATAAGCTGCGAATGTGTCATACTTAAAGAACCAAAGCGATGCATAACATATTGTACTTCCCAGGGAAACTATTGGGACGGTGGATAAATAAGTTTGTATCAGAAAAGCACACATATCGATGCTGGTGTTTTATTTGAGTTTTGCAACGTTGTTTATCTCGTTTTGTATAATAATGTTGTGCCGTAGCTATGTGTATCAAAACATAATATCCGTTGGATATTTGTTTACTTGGTTTGTCCCTACAGTTTCTATTGTAGTATTGATGTACGAGGTGGATGCAATGGCCGCGACATCTAAAACGGTGGTACATGCGTCCTCCTGTCGGACCGAGTAAAGGATAGTACACTTATGAGTCCGAATTCAACACTTTAATGACTACGTACAGTAGCATTTACATATGCAAAGGGGGATCACGTTTTGAATGATATATGCATATTTCTAGCTCTTAAGAAAAGCATCTGCTCCATCTAAATGTTCTTATGAAAGGTCACCAAATGATTGATAATTTACACAGTATTTTCATCCGTCTTATATGTATGTTAATTAGTGCCCCGGAGGGAACTTGAAAGGATAAAGAGTGATCCTCGTGTAATATCGTCTATCATTAATTTTCATAATTAAATTAAAGGTTAACTCAGAAATAGTTCTCATTTATAAATCACCGAAGCCAATTTGTTTTCAGCAAAACGCCCAAAGCAAACATCAGGTTTTACATTTAAATGTAATATAATTATTTTAGAATCATTATGCACTCACCATTTGTTACAATCATTTAAAAAATCAATTAATAATGCTGCGTTCATTACAATTTTTTAAAATGTTTAACCGCTTGAAGGTTGATGAATTAATCATGTTGTTTGAATTCACACAGCTCCCGAGGGACTCTTTTATCTTAGCGAAGCTTTTAACCTAACAAGCTGGTTTGACTATTTTTCTCTTGGAAATTTAATCAAACAGTTTCAGTCCTTCTATCCCAAACTTTATTCAGTAATTGTCACATAATTTTAACACTTTAAGGTCGAAAAGGCAAGTCTCCCATTATAATTAACACGACTGAAGACATCGTAACATTTCTGTATTAGCACAACTTGAGGTTCCCTGGAGATTATAGGAATCATTAAGAAAACAAATGATGGTGCTATTCAATTTTAACAACTGATAAAATAGGAATATGTAAGTGAAAGATATATCAAACCTAACACTGCATTGAAATATAAAAAGAATTATCATTTGGAACCGAGCATTTATTTAGGTTGTTAACATATTAGAGATACGGAACACCATAATTGTACAATTGCTAAGATGCGAGAAAACGATTGATATATATTAACACCTTATTTATTAAGAAAACTTATTTGGTAAGACAGAGAAGTAATTTATAATAAAACATACAGTACGCTTTGAGCTTTGTGACTGTTTCGTGTGTTTCTATAGGTAGTTGTATAAGATTGCAGAAAATGTGTTTCAATTTGAATCTATACTTAGTGTCATCTGGCTGTTATAGGTTTTGAACCTTTGAACCCGAAATACCAGTTTTCAAAATTATTTTCAGGTTCATTTTTTTAATGCTTTAGAGGAGCTCATATAATATTAAAATAGTATCAAAAGATAATTAAATATCTATAGACATGCTTAGCATAAATGACTTATGAACATACGGCGTATAGTATTCTTTTCTTATTAAAGTTTTATAGGCTCAGACATTGACAATTATTGTGGTGAAATGTAAACGATCTGCTATATTCAATCATAAAACATCACCGAAATTTGAAATTAGAGCCATTGTGGTTATCAATATGTAAAAATGATTTTTAAAAAATACTTTATTTTGCATAAAGCCGCTGTTATTTAGGCTAAAATGTTACAAAACTGTGGTTATTGTTTGTTATTGGTAACAAAAAGTCGAAACAACTCAGTTTTAACAATCTTTCAAAGTAGCATTGCCAATATAAAACTATGTGAATGAGTGCTCATAAGTTTCATATAGTCAACATGTTTTCCCGACTGCATGCTATATTCGTCTCAAATAAATTATATAAGTATACATTGTTGTTTTTTTGCCTCGTAGCTTTTGAAATTGGATCCTTTCTTTAAACATAAAATGAATTTAGTATGTCATAACGCTTCAGTGTAAAACTCATCAAATATGTATTATACCCGTTGTCTTATTGAAAAAATTACATAAGCAATGATGACTGCTTAGTGATGTTATTTGGTTCAAGAAAGTCAATAATTCGTGAGTGTTTAGTTTAAAATATTAACACCAAGCTAATCCCCACCAACACTAAAAATTGACATGTACAGCAATAAAAGAGTCTGTGTTCCAATATTTTATAATTGAATTAAACCAATAACAATATATTTTAAATTGCCACCATTTCCTTAGTTCGCGATTTGGATGATAAATTATATATGAACGTTTTATTCTCCTTTATCTCTAAAGATGCACTCTTACTCCGAATTAAGATTTTCCACAATTAATACAACTGTTTTAATATACCAAAAAAGATTAAATTAATGTCGAAAACAATCGTTCTAATAATGGATACCGAGTTTAATTTGACAGAGAGGTGCAGAAAACACGGTCTATCTATCTTATGAGACGATAGTAGATCACAGTAAATCATTTAGCGCTCACCAATCATTTAATATATAGTTGCGTTTTCAGCTATTAAAATGCGCAGTTGCAAAATCTTTATCAGAAAATAATATTGTCCATAAATGCATTATTAAGTAAGTAGTTAAAAGCTTATCAATCAAAATTTATGTTTGTTTTACATGTGTATGTTTTCATTTTGAATACGAGTGTCAGTTTAAGTGATATTGGCAATGAATAAATCAATTTGCCCTTGATGCATGTCTAATGATTTCTAAATATCTCTGAGAAAAGTGTATACAGTTCGAGCCAAAAAGTCATAAATTCTATTCTTATCATTTCGAATTCATGTATTAACGATATTTATATTTCAAATAATGTTTGTCAGTGAAAACAAATTATTAATACAAAAAAGAATATTTCTTGAAAATAGTTCAGGATATTAACTATAATTAAAATTCTATAGCCATGTAGTATTATAAATTTCAACAAAATGATAAAAAAATGCATTCAACAGTTTTTATTTTATAATGATGAAATGTGAATTGTGAATATCAATTAAAGTGCGTATTTCAAAATCGACGTATCTGAAAAGAAATATAATTAAATAGATACATCTCAACATTAAGTATACGGTCGACAAAGTCTATGTCAAGCTATCGTTTAAAATTGGCATTTGTCTGCTTACGCTTTAATACAACGCGATCAGTATAAGAAGTATAAAATAGAGGTTTCTAGTCTTGATTGCCCAAGGGAAACATTAAGTAAGAAAATAAGAGAATTTGATCATAAATTACTCAAAATGCTACTGCGTTCTTTCAGAATGTTTCAGATTTAAAATGTATCTTCATTATGATGCTGCTCGAACACGTACATACAAGCCTTCAGTGCATATGATTTATTGATTAAATTATGCATTATGTTTGCACTATTATATGGCTATACGAAGCAAAGAAAGGATTACCCGAAAGAGTGCTTTAGTAAAATGAGATAAATATGTGATCACGAGAGTGTATCATTGTCTTAAGATTTAGAATAAGGTATAAAGTTTAGTGCCGTTTCATATTATAAATAAACTAAAATGAACTTCCAAGCAGCCAAGATATATTAATGTATTAATTTAGAAAAAGGCAATGCTTATGTTAAAAACTACAGAAATAAGCTCAGTAGCCAAAGTTTTAAACATAAACCCCGTTTAATGTCACAGGGTAAACGCCAAAGACAAAGAACACAAAAACAAAAATTTAAAACAAGAAACAGGCAACAACAGCACAAAACTCCAAACATGTGCACAGTTCATATATGCTATGTACAAATAGGTATGTTTATCAAGGATTGTTAGGTACCGCCTTGGTACGGTCGGTAAAATGTCAATTTACATGGGGTTTACACCAGTTGATGCGCACAGCCTCAGCCATATCCCAACAATCCTGAATAAAGTAATAACGAAAATGAACGTCATCAAATTTCCAGGTGTATCAAAAACATTTGGTTTTCTCGTTTTTGCCTTAATCCCGTTTTAAATAGGACTTCTTTAATTTACTATTAATGTTTAAAAACTAGGTGTATTTGTCAAGGAATGTTAGGTACCGCCTTGGAACGGTCAGTAAAATTCTTGGGCTTTAAACGAGTTTACGTGCACAAACCTCACTCTTATCCCAACAATCCTGAAAAAAAGGAAAAACGTTAAATTAAAGTAAATCTTATCAAAGTATGCATCAACTTGAGGAAACTTAATAATAAAACAAATACTAACTTAATAGGTAATAAGTACTTCAATGATTAGAGATCCCAACTCTATCTGCAGACGAAGGAATACAATTCCCACTATATTCGCCAAAGAACTGTGTGTTTTGTAATTCAAAAACTACTTGACAATGTATAGAAAGTAAAAATTGCCACTCACTGAACATTCAACATTTACAAACAAACACATACATAATATATTGAACTGACAGTTAAACAAAATTACTGCCACTTTTCTGATAAATTTTAATTTAAGTTCTCGTGAGATTTCAATACACAGAGAGAATTAAACCTTAAACTCCAATTTGAAATCTGACAGAAGTCAGATTTGATTAAACATTGAGAAAAACAATGCAAGTGGATGAGCTGGTAATATGGTGTCTGGGGAGGTGTCTGTCTTGTTGTTATCGTTCACTGCTGGAAAATATAATCAAACCCGTATGCATATTACTAGGTTGTAAGAGTATATATTACTATTTCAAGGGAGCGTAGCGAGCGAAGAAATACGTTTGATTAATTTTTAATACATGAACTGCAAACGACCTTAAAACTCGTGTACGACAATTTCAAAGTATAATATCATCGCCTGATATATATTAATTGTCTCAGTCACGTAGGCTTCACGACGAAACAGTGTGCACGAATAACTTGACTATAAACCGATGTACTTAAATATATTTAAATTTTCTAGTCATAATCTATTTGTTTTAATGCCTCTCATTGATGGACTGTTGCCTATATAAAGTTGTTATTTATTATTTTTCGGCAGACTCATTGTCACCTACATTGAAGTTATGGACTTATAAAAACTTTTTGCGGTATACCGGTATGTTATCGCAAATTATATTTTGTTTATTACCACCATTTTGTTTACGAAAATTTTACAACAGCTATAAGAGATAAGTCAAGTTTCCTGGAAATATAAAGATATCTCTATCAATATTTCTGTTAATTACTTAAGTTTTGAAGCATTTGACACATTAAGAAGATTCGAAAAGGTTTTCTGTTCTTCTGTCTGTTTATGAAGCGTCATTCCTGACACGTTTGAACGGCTAGAGAATATGTTTGGATTGAAAAATATTCTTGTACCAGTTTGCCTGAAGAAGCAGAAGAGAAAGTTCGTTGTTTTCTTGTCAGTTGCTTGCAGCTCGTAAATGGTGCCGACAAGTCAAAATGAAATTCACCAAAAAATGATATTTTGATAAGCATATTATTTCAAAGGATATAGAATCAAATCTCATGACTTGATGTAAGGGAACGTTTTTACATGGTTAATGTATGCTAGAATAATTTTTATGGATATGTTTTTCCCTTCTATCAATCAATGTACTTGCAAGAGCCCGTAAAACCTACTGAACCGGATAAAACCATTAAACGGGATGTATGTTTAAACGTTCGACTACAGTGCTTGTTTTTATAGTTATTCATAAAAAAATAATATTTATGTTTGTAGAAGAGGAATTACATTTGTGGAATATCGTGGACTTATGTTTGTGGAAGACCGATTGTTATAGAATATATATGTTTGTGGAAGGTCGATTCTTCCCGAGGACATGTGTTTGTGAACGACTTATTATTATCGAGTACTTGTTTTCGAAGACAGAGGACTTATGGTTGTAGAAGGCCGATTCTTACAGGGGACTTTTGCTTGTGAAAGACCCATTGGTATCGTGATATATATTACTGGCATACCGATAATTTTTGTTTGCGATTATTGATATACACCATTGATCATGGAACTGTTCCTCCGTAAATATATTGTTAATGTGTTAGCACTATCATTACTATCAGTAACTAACAGTAACGTGGATACTTTGGTTTTTATTTTATTCTTATCTATTGAGAGCTGATCAATCATGTTTATTCAAGATCGTGTTTTAAAAAAAAATTAAATACCAATAATGATTCCAAACATAGTTTTGACTGCAAAAATATCGTGTTATGATTCATATTTAGTGCGTTATATTTATTTCAGATTTTCTCGTATATTGAATCTATATTTAATGTTACCGTTATAATATGTTAGCTCATTTGTGTAAAACATGAACTAGTTATCTTTTATTAGTATGTCTTAAAAATGTGTATCCATGACATACAATTAGTTTGTTTTTATCGTTTTCAAATCAAGTTAAGCGTTGGTATTACAGATTTCTAGTGTGAAGAAAATGAAGTTATACACAAAACGAAACAAGACCTTTTGACAAGTACATCAATCATTTAAATTGCTTCAGTGCAAAATTGGCACACTAAAGGAAGCATAAACGATTAAAGCCGTGTATTAATTTCCCTACGGAAAAACATTCAGCCCACCGTCTCATCATTGAGTAGATATTATGGTAAATTACCAGAAATGTACTAACATTTTCATATTATTATTGCGTCTGTGACAAGCCCATGTCGATGATCTAGAAGGTGATGATGATGCTTGCGAAAGGAAAATTTCGCAAATATGTTGTTGTTTTTTAAATCGACGCGAGCAAAGTGAGCGATGCAAGGTATTCCTTCTAAGTCATTAAGATATTACAAATAAATTCCATCTTAGATTATAGCCCGTTTAAAGCAGGGCTGGATCCAAAGTATGATAGCATGTCTGTTATAATGTAAAGATGCCATTCTTAACGATTGAGTATATATTGAGTATAGAACTTATTGAATGCCGAGAGGCGAATTCCTTTGCTTGAAATATACTTAAAATCTTAACGTATAAGATTTTAAAACATTAGAATAAATCATTGATAAATTAAAACTTTGTTTGGTTTACTACTGCTTCCATGGAAATTTCTTCTCCTCGATTTGTTTGTGTAGAACAAAGTAAAACAGACAAAGGAGTTAAGAAAAGATGTTGCGAAAGTTTCCTCAGAAGAACGTTTAATTTACAGATATATAAAACAAATTAAACGTTCTACCCCTAAATTTGGCAATTATTGTAGACATGATCTGAATTAACAAAGGTCGTAAAGTGAAAGAACAGATCCGTTATAATTCCGTTTTAGCTCTTTAATTGTAACGTTTACACTTAAGCCAGGCTTGTTTTCCCACGGGTTTGCAACGCTACCAGGGATAGTAATTGGTTTTCTGGAATCTCAATCTCAATTCAAAAATATCTAGGTCAGAGACTGAGAAGAAACAATAGATTATGAAATTATGTGCTAGGAAAATGATAAAATATTATTTAACATGACATATTAAATAGTGTATTCATTGCCTATAAACTCACATTCGTTTTAAATTCGAGTTGAAATAGGGATTTTAAACTGGATTTTGTAAACTTTCTTGTTTTAAGATGTCACACAATCTTTTGCAAAATTGTTCAACACAAACATATTATCCATAAATACATTCATTTAAGTTTACTTTGCGAGTCCCTTGTGTTAAAACATTCATGTATAGTGCAGAAAAGAGTTTCTGTAAATTAACTTAACATTTTCATTGCATGCTGTTTTATACTGGATAATTGCTGTTCCTTGTAATTTCCAGATAAGGCGGTCTACAATTTTCTTCTTTTGACAGGAAAATACCAGCTGAAGACGTTATTTTATTAAATTTCCAAAAACTGTGTCAGAACAGGTTTTGTGAAATAGTCATTTATTGATAGCAATCTCCGGATGCAAGACTGTTCATTGTTCCTAGATTATAGGGTATTACTTGGCGTTATTCGAAAATCAAGTTCTGTTTATCAAAATACTGAATCAAAGATTGTTTAAGAATTAAATAATTAACACATCACTTTCATCCTCTTCGTATTTCATCATTTGCTAACCAAGTGATCCGGAGAGAAAACAAAAGTTTTACGTTTAAAGAGATTAAGGTCGTTATTTTCTATCTTGATTTGATTTTCTTAAATAATAGACTAACTCGGAAATCTTTCTCATTACATATACTATTGAGAAGTTAGCAACCTAATTTTTAAAGGAACTGCATTCTTATAATGGTCTTTATCCAAAAGATTTTAATTAACATTTTATCAATTAAGAAAAGCCATACGTTTAAATGGTAACCACTTTGAACATTTCATTTTTACGCTAGTATTAATGTTTAACCACAAACATTAATGCATTGATAAATTAAACATCTCCGATGGAGCCCCCACGTCTGGTCGTTGTTCTGGTAAATTTGAGTTGGACTGACATTCAAAGAAGGAACGATGTTGCGAACTTAATTTCACGAACCTTTAACAGTTTAATGAAACAATTATAGACATTATATCTCTTTGTTTGAAACACTTAAACGTTGTAACGTCATATTACGAATACCTATTGCTCTAATCCCCGCCATTTTGTTTGTTACTTTCCCCTTTGGCAAGGGTTGAAGCATCCAGGTTTATAAAGGTACCATTGATGGTTCATTTTCGTCATTATCATAGTCAAATTTATGTGTAAAATGGAAATTACAGGTACAATCCAATAGCCGGATTTGTAACGTAGACTCTTTTTAGAGGCACAAGGTCTTACGTGTTTGACAGTTTTGTGTATAAATGGGTATTATAGTACAGTAAACAAATATTTACTGTCATAGCCAAATGGTACCCACTGTGTATCTACCGTACGCGACAAATGTGTGTATAACTGACTGAACTTCAATAAAAATGCATCGATATGTTTGTAGCGGAAACGAACATTTTAATGAAGTCTGTATCGTACGATGTACGGCGGCCATTGCTTTAGAAATAGTCATTAAGAGACATTAACCATAATCAATTTTGATATCTACCCTCAATGTAACCTTCTTTGGTCATTATTATGTTTTTAAACCTTGCTTACAACACATGTGAATATAAACTTCTGAAACAATGTCAATTTTTTCGAAAAAGACCCTCGTAACAGGATAAAGACAAACTCACTATGATTGTCTACTAATTAAAAATAAAGTTTGCGTAATATTCTTCTGTTGAGAACTATAGATATATTTAAAGGAAATAATTATTATGATAACCGCTAGAAGCTATTTTATCTAATTTTATAACATTCGTTAAGCTTGTAAGTCACGGTTTCGAGAATTTGGGCCCAATGCGCTAATAGAAGTATAAAGTTAATGTATCTAACAATCTTAAACATTTACTCTTTTTAGCCCAACGCATGTGGATTTATATACACTATGTGCATACAAGACGCAGCCACCACGTCTAATTAATCAGACATCCGACCATTGGCTACGCGACAAGCTAGTTACAAGGTTTGTCGTGTTACTCTCCACACACTGTCCCTTTGAACAAAATTTGGATTGATACTTTTTCGGGAGTACTATTTTGTGTGTTTTTGACTACAAGTGAATGCGACGTTGATAAGATACGATGACTCAGCATCATTTAATAATTATTTACTGCAGCGTTGAAAAATATTAAACCGCAACTTGAGTAATAAGGTATATTTTTGGAAACTCCAAAGCTTATGTTTGTCGTCATTCTTATGTTAATATCGAAAAATGCAATACGACTTTACTTCGATTCTGTATTCATTGCCGCGTTGATAAATTTTGGTGATTACGTTCGCAATTTACGAGTTCTGTCTCATAACTTTGATTAACTGCCATACAATACGGTTAACTTTTTGAATGATGACAATATGTGAAATCGACTGCGATAATAACACCCTCGAGAATTTATTAGTAACCGTAATAATTTATTATTTGAAAAAAAAACATAATCGGATAAAAATGTCATTATTCTTGATTGACAAAGCCCCACTCATTTTGAATAACAACAAAATTAGTTAAATTCATTTAGAAATATCAATGGATTCCATTAATTCAATACAGGGTCAATACCGGACGCGCTTACCCGCTTAAAACCAAATGATCTTCGATTGAACAATTCCAACTAACGGATTTGCTCTAAAGACCAAACGTTGTGTCAATGATAGGTGCTTCCCGTATCGGAAATCGCAGAAACACGGGCGGGGTGATAGTCATTGACTTTCACCGTATTCTGCCACTGAACTAGAATAAAAGCAAACGAGGAAACTGTTCTTCCCTAATGTCGTGGATCGCTAAATGATAAACAATCGGTTAGATATATTAATAACGGAGCTGTCATAAGAAATGATACTGTGGAATTATCTTTGGATACTATCAAAATATGCGTTGGTGTTGATGTAAGGAAATAACAAGTATTAAGCAGATAAAGGTGACTGGTCATTTTTTTAAATATCTAAAGAGCTACAGTCTTATTTGTTTTACTAAACACTGTTTAACAGATAACGTATATTGAATGCACACGATTATTGTAAACGGTATACTTTATCTGGATACAAAGTATTCTTAAGCGTAGACTTAAAGTGTTTATATCTCAATCTACGTTTAGGTAGACTTTATCTGATCGACCGTTGCAAAAGAACAAACTTCTATGGGAATTACTAAAGGAACAAAATGAACGCGTCAACTTCCGTTTCCATAAAACAATCGCCAAAGGGTAAAAAAGGACAGTACCCGCCTGATTTAGAGGTATGTCCATAAAATAATTATTTGAGTTATTGTTTTATTAGTTTTAATTTACTCACAATATCAGCAAATACATATAAGTTGAGCTACAAAATATTGTACTTTTTTTTAAATATAAATTTGAGTGTTTGTGTATTCCATACATTTTAAGAAGTATTTAATAAAAGGTTCAAATTAAATGTAATATTTTGCCTATATACCAAGCGTCATTCAAGACCAGTTTGAACAGTTGGAGAATATGTTTGCATTCATAAATGATTTTGTATTTGTTTGCCTGAAGAAAACGAAATGCTTGGTTTGTTTAGTTGTGTCTATTCGAAAATCAAGGTCGAATGGTGCCGTCGAGTCACAGTAAAAACATCAAAAACATGATCATTAATCAGTATATATTTTATGAACGGGGACGCTTTCACCTGGTGGATTTATTTTAAATGAGTTGGTGTATTGTACTATATCCTTCTATCAATCTATACCTGTGTAAAGTGTACATTTAATTCCTGCAACTGCCTACATGAAAACACAACTACTAGAAACATAAATGAGTATCTACTTTCAAACAAAAAACGATTTAAATACGTGAATACGCTTGAGCGGTTGACTGCATTTATATTTCAGTGCTGAAGGTTTTTATTTCCCTATAGGCTACTGGACTTGTCATTGAATCTATACAGCATACTCGTCAAATTTAATGACATAATGGAATATATGCCAGCACATGTAAATGTCAGATTGTTTCTTTAACGCCATCCATGACACGTAGCCCGTAGCATATTAACCCGTGTAAGGAAATACGTCGTTGGGTGTTGAACAATCATCGACGATTTTGGCACCGTCTTTTTCCTGGGATGATTTTATAAAATGAATAAGACAATAACGAAAGACCACAATTAATTAATCGCTTTTGTGTCTTCTCATTAAAATGTTTGTCTCGTTTCTAGCAGATTAATTACCCCGCATGTCCTCACCACTTCCTTATTCTTTCTGTTTAAAGATTGATGGCGGTTCTCAGAATTGCACTTCATCTTATAATTTGGTAGTGTTTTTGTAGCAAATGTGAACACCAATCAGAATAACCCATTCCCCTCCGTGTTTGCACAGAGTGATAATTGTCAATTATATTTTATCTTCCATAAGAGATATATACTGTATATTTAACTGTAAAAAACAAGCTTTTCATACCAAAGAAATGACCAAACCAGACCTAAAACAGCAGTGTGTTTTAGATTGATTAAAAACGTGGAATAATGATAACTTTGTCGGACGTCATTCATGAAATGAAAAAAAGATTAAAATCAGTATTTATTTTATAACGTTCGGGATATGATGCTTTATACGTGTAAAACTTTCTTTAGCACTGATAACCTAAAGCATGTTTGATGCAAAACCGAGACAGCTACTATTTGTTTATTATTCTATTGTTTGTTTCTTTGGTGTCTGGATACTTCTATCTTGAAAACTTGTTAGACATTTAATAAACACTAGTCGAAACTATATTTCATACAAACTAATAAAAGTACAACATAGTTGCAATTTGCGAGTGACGCGTAAATTCTGGTAACCAAGTACAAAAATAACTTGACATTTGATACACACTATTTAACTTCCCTTAAAAAAACTATTGCCGAAAATTGAATACAGCACTACTCATCTGAACAAAACAATTTCATTTGATCCGGTAGGAATATAATTATTTTAGTCCATTCAATACCTTGAATCATTGTTCAGACGTAATCGATATTGAACAAAACTGCTTCAAAGGTTAGCCCCTAACTTGTCATTTGGACGTAACGCAAACAATGAAGTAAGTTGGTCGAACATTTAAAAAAAAGAAATTTGAGTGGGGTCAGCTGTGGCTATGTGCACATTGCTTATATGTACACAGGTACTTTAAGACTATTCCTTTGAATGAAAGTTGGATATATAGTGTTATATTATATATTTGCTGTTCAAAATCATATCAGCCAATTGGTAAGGGTACACTATTACAAAGTTCATCGGGTTTTTTATCAAACGTGTGTATAAAAATAACCACATCAATATAAAAATCAATCAGTTAAAGCTCCCTGTCTTAAAGATTGATCATTTATACTCATGTGTTTGTCTTAGGTGTGAACCATTAAATACCTTTTATCTCAAGTTTTATAAAGGCACACGCGTATAAAGGCACACGCGCAACTGCAAAACACACATTGCAAACAGCAGTGTTTAAAACACAGGCTTACATTTAAATTTAATGTAGTTTGTTACAATCATTATTCACTCAGTACTTGTTACAAAAAATAAAACATAAATAATTAAAACGCGTTCGTTCATTTTAAATTCATTTTTAGTTCAACCATTTGAAGATTGATAAATAATTCATCTTGTTTGATTTCTTATAGCTCCCGAGGGATCCTTACGTCTGGTCGATCAAATAACAAACGATTAAAGTAAAGGTGTTGTGACTCTTTTTATGCTGGAATTATAACAATTGAATCGAACAGTTTCAATCCTGCTATCCACAACTTTTTTGGTTACTGTCACGTAGTTTCAAACACTCAAAAGTCGAAAGGTCAAGTCTCATATTATCTTATATAACAACACTGAAGACAATGTAATAATTCCATTTTTGCACAACTCCCAAGAGTTTCGTTCTGGAAACATCATGACGATTCAATTTTAACAACTGATCTAACGGGAATATGTAAGTGAAAGATATATATCAAACGTTACACGGTGATGAATTATAAATAGGATATTCATTTTGAACTTTTGGTTGTCTACCCTTTAGAGATGCGGTACGACATTTATTCTACAATTCTTAGATGTGGGAAGACGATGTTTGATAAAATCGAAATTTATATACACCTTATTTATATAGAGATTTGGCAAAAAAGAGAAGTACTTAATTATCAAACATATAATTGGCTTTGAGCGTGATGACTGATTGCAGATTTTGAACATTTTGAACCCGAAAATGACAATTTAAAAAAATATCAGTATTTTGCAATGCATTAATTGGGCTCATAAAATAGTTATAAAAAGTATCCAAGATGAGTACATACTTTAATTATGCTAAGCACAATTTAATTATGTGCCTAAGGCGTATGTTTATTTTTCTTTAAATGGGCTTGTTAAAGTTATATATGCTCAGACATCGAAATATGTGCTGGGAAAATGTAAACAAAATCCTTGTTTCAGTTATAAAATAACATCGAAGGTTCAAATTCGAGCTAAGCTGGAAATTACCATTTAAAACGTTCAAAAAATGTTTTGTTTTGCCTATTTTAGGCTAAAATGGTACAAAACAGTTTTAAATTGAGTTACAATAAGTGGAATACCTCAGTTTCAACAATCTTTCAAAATAGTGTTTCCAACATGACATACTTTGGTTCAGGAAAGTCAATAATTCATGAGTGCTTAGTGCGAAAACTTAGAACCAAACAAATCCCTACCAAAACTTTAAGAAATGAACGCGTACTGCAATAAAAGAGTCTGTGTTCCAATATATTAAAATTAAATTAAACGACACACAATTTATTTGAATTTGCCACCATCTACTTGAAGAAGAAATATCTTTGAATAGAAATATCTCAACATTTTACGGTCAATGAAATCTACACTTATACATATGTCAAGCTGTCGTTTAAATAGGCATATGTCTGCTTACACTTTAATACACCGCGATCAGTATAGGAAACATAAAAAAGAATTTTCTAGTCTTGATTGCCCAAGGTAGATATTAAGTGAACTAAGATAATTTGGTCATAAATAACCCAAAAGAATACTGTGTTCTTTCAGAATATTTCAGATTAAACCAATGTTACTTCATTATGATTTTCCTCGAAGACGTAAACACTTGCCTTAAGTGCATATGATTTAAAGATGCAATGCGCTTGCACTAAAATACTGCTATACGAGGGAACAAAAGGATTACCCTAAACAGTGCTTTAGTAAAACGCTTTGTTCAATATATGATCACTAGAGTGTATAGTGTTCTTAAGAATTAGATTAAGGTATTAGGTTTGGTGCCATTTATTTATGTATGTAAAATACAGATTGATTCCAACCAGCAAACATATTCGAGTATACTAATTAACATAAAGGCTAGACACCACTTTGAAAAGCAGACGACGCCATGACCTCGGTTGTCCAGGTGCTAAAAAAGCGTTTAGTTTTCTGACTTTGTAAATTGTATGTCTGAGGTTATTTGCGATGCAAAATAGCATAGAAGTACCCAATTGACCCTCATTGGACACTCAACTTTACAAACACACACAACATAATTTCAACTGACAGTTAAACCAAATAATTGCTGCGTGTATTATTCATTATGATTTAAGGTCCAGTGCAATATCAATACACAGAGACATTCAAATCAAAAATTCCAATTTGAATTAACTCCGATTAAAGTCAGATTTGATTAAACATTGGGAAAAACAATGCAAGTTGATGATCTGGTAATATGGTGTCTGGGGAAGTGACTGTCGCCTTGTTATTATTCACTGCTGGCAAATTGAATCAAACATTTATGCATATAACGAGATTATACAATTATGTATTACTCTTTCAAGGGAGCGACAGTAAGTGGAGGAATATTTTTGATTAAATTCTAATACATGAACACTGCTCGCTCCATATACTATATATCGCCAAGAAGAGACTTACAATGAAGGTACGACAATGTTAGAGTATAATATCATCATCTTATATATTAATCGACATGGGCACGTTGGCTTCGCATCGAAACAGTGTCCACGAATTACTTGGCTCTGATAAATTATATTGAAGCGAGCACATAATTTAATTTATTTGAATTTCCTCAATATAATGTATACGTTTCAATGCATCTGATTGATTGACTGTTGCCTATTAAATCATTACAAACCATTATTTCTCGACTCATTGTCACCTACATTTACGTTTGAGGTATTATAATACCTTCTTCCGATGTACTGCTATATTATCGCATATTATATTGCGTCTATAACCGGCACAAAACAGCTATAAGAGATAAATCAAGTGTTATGGAAATATAAATTTAACTCTATCAATGTCTCTTTTAATTACTTTAGTGTTGGAACATTTGGCACATTAAGAATGTTCGCAATTCCCCTATGAGTGAGTATAGATAAATAAGACGCCATATGTAAACTTAACAAAAGCTTAAGCTATCTGTATCAAAACAAATCGTTCAAATTGAAAAGTTGTTTTCTTTTCTTTTGTCTGTTGTCAGGCGTTATTCCGGACACGTTTGAATGATAGTAAAATACGTTTGTAGTGAGAAATGTTTTTATACCAGCTTGCCCGAAGAAGAAAATATTCGGTTTGTTAAGTTTTGTTAGTTGCTTGCAGCTCGCAAATGTTGCCGTCGGGTCAAAATTGTGATCACCAAAAGTATGATATTTTGATAAGGATATTATTTTAAATGAAATAGGAACTGACCTCATGATTTGATGTAGGAAACGTTTTTACATGGTAAATGTATACTAGAATATTTTGTGTGAAGATGTGTTTCCTTCTACCAATCAATGTATTTGCAAGAGCCCGTCAAACCTACTGAAGCGGATGAAACCGGTTTGGTTGTTGAGTTTGGATGAGACTCGGAAAAACAACACCTTTAAACCAGTTAAAAAATTAAAATGTCTCAATTTTTAAGGCATATACCCTATAATTAGGACCGCTTTTCCCTAGGTATTTTAAAATATAAAGCGTTGAAGAAGTTCCATTAAAATATAAACAATGTTCAATGATCCATTTAGAACTGAGAAGACTTATGCTTGTGAACGACCAATTCGTATCGAGATATAATGTGTGTGTCATACCGAGAATTAAGATTTGCGATTATTGATTTTCACCATCGATCGTGGAGCTGTCCCTCCGAAAATATTTTGTTACGTATACTCGGTAAAATGAAATCAATTGAATGCATATAAAACTCTGGAATTAATGTGTAAGCACTATCGTTACAATCTGTTGCTTACAGTTACACGGATAATTCTATTTTATTTTTATTGAATAAGTTAAAAGCTTCTTAATAATGTACATTCTAGATCGTATCTAAATTGATTTAGAAAACAAAAAAAAATATCTTCCAAACATCTTTTGACTGAAAACATATCGTGTTATGATTCATATATATTTGGTGTGAAATATTTATAATTTCTACAAAGTATATTGAATGCATAGTTAATGTTACCACATTAACTTTTAAATACAATTTACCTGATAGTTATTGATAATAACAACTACTTTATATTAAGGCAGGCATAGCTTATTCGTGTAAAACATGAACTTGTTATCCTTTATCAATATTTTTTTAAATTGTGTAACCATAACATGCAGTTTTTTTATCGTTTTGAAATCAAGTTTAGCGTTGGTACTACAGTGTGAAGAAAACGAAGTAAAAAGCAACACGGTGAAGTATTCCTTGACAGGATTATCAATTATTTAAAAGGCTTCAGTGCAAAATTGGCACACTAAAGGAAGCATGCACGATTTAAACGGTGTTTATATTTCCCAACGGAAGCATTCAGCCCGACGTCTCATCGTTGAGTAGACTGGTAAATCACCAGAAATGTACTCACATTTCGTATATATATATATATATAAGAAAGCCTATACATCTAATTGAAGCACAACAGAAACAAGCTCAATAGAAAGAAAATTAAACATTAACCCCGTTTAAAGTCACAGGGTAGACGCCAAAGACATAGAAGACAAAAACAGAAACATTAAAAGCAAGAAACATTGCACAAAAGCACAAACCTGGTCTTCTGGTAGATTTTTCGGGTAGAACAAAATTAAACGGACCAACTTGATAATGAAAGATTTTGATTTTTAATTTACACATGAATAGGCCAAATAAAACGTTCTGACCCTACCCTTCTGAATTTATTGTAGCATAGCTCAGAATAAATAAAAGCTATAAACTTCGTAAAGAACAGATCCATTATTACTCTGTTTTAAAACACTGTAATGTTAACACTTTAACCCGGCATGTTTTCCCACGGGTTTGAAATGCTACCAGGGTGAGTAATTGAATTGCTGGAATCTCAATCTAAATTCAAAGAAATCTAGAACAGATTACAAGAATCACTCTGCAACTTTTGTAAAATAGCCATTTATTGATAGCAATCTCCGGATGCAAAACTGTGCATTGTTCCAACAGGACGGAATGATTTCGCGCTGTTCGGAAATCCAGCACGATCGAAACATATCTATTTATGAGAATGCTTATTAAAAGCTTGTTAAAGAATTAAATAATTTCCACAGTACTTTCATCCTCTTTATGTTTCATCGTTTGATAACAATGAATTTCGGAAAAAATCAAAGACTTTGTGTTTTAAGAGATTTAGATCGATTGCACTGTAATTTGCTCCCTTGATTTTGTCTTCTTACTCGGAAATATTTCTCATTACGAAATATATTTAGAAGTTAACCGGAAATTCGATAAGCTTATTTGGAACTGCAATTTTGCAGAATTCTGTATCTTAAATTATTTGGTTTATAATTGATGCGAGTTTTGATTTGTTTCATATAACATCTTATAGAATCAGAAATGCCGTATGTATAAATTGTTATCACTTTGAACATATCTTCAACATCCTCTACGCCAGTAAACATGTTTAATCACAGAAATAAATGAATGACACATCTAAGGTCTTACGTGTTAAACGTATTTGATATTTGATGGGCATTAAACTACAACAAAAGGTTTTTAACTGTTTGAGCCAAATTTCATCTACCGTACATCTGCCACACCTGACAAATCTGTGTATATCTGATTCAACTTCATTAAAAATGCATTGACATAGAAATTTGTTTAACTATACGTTTCATGTTACGTACATTTTAATGCAGTTTCATATTAAGCTGTTCATATTTTTATCGTACAATATACGGCGGCCTTTGTTTTAATAATAGCGAGTTAGGGACATTGAACATAATAATTGATTGTTGATAATAGCCCGACATGTAGCTTTCTTTGTTCATTTAGATGTTTTTAAACGTGTCTTACACACAGGTGAATGTAAACGTCTGAGCCAATGCCAAATTTCTAGACCAGGTTTAAGTCCCTCATGACAGGATTATATTAAGCTCACTTTACTTATCAGAATAATTTGTGTGATTTTCTTACGTTCATTATGTTTCCAGCACCATTTGATAATTGTATACTGCCGCATTCAAGAATGATAAATATCAAGCGGCAACTCGAGTTATATTTTACATTTTTGGAAACACCAAAGCTTATGTATGTCATCATTCCTACGTCAACATCGGCAAATGTAATACAACTCTACTTTGAGTCTGTATGCATTGCAATGTTAGAGAATTTTGAAACAAAACCAAAAAACGTGATGTTGGTGATTAATTTAGCTATTTACGAGTACTGTCTCATAACTTTGATTGACTGCCATACAAACCGGTTAACGTATTGAATGATGACAATATGCGAGTGAATAATGTTCTCGAAAAGTTATTGATAGTCGTAATAATTTATCATTTGGAAAAAAAGCCATAGTCGGATAAATATGTTATTATTCTACATTGACAATGCTCCACTCATTTGAAATAATAACACTCTTAGTTAAATTCATTTAGAAATATCAATGGATGCCATCAATTCAATACAGAGTCAATATGCGGACGCGACCACCCGCTTAAAACAAAATGCTCTTCGATTGAACAATTCCAACAAACGGATTCGCTTTGAAGACCAAACGTTTTGTCAATAATAGGTGCTTTCCATATCGGAAATAGCAGAAACACAGGCGGGATGATAGTCATTGACTTACACTGTATCTTGCCGCTGCACTGGAATAAAAGCAAACGAGGAAAAAAGTGTTCTACGCTAGTGTCGTAGATTGCTAAATAATAAGCATACGGTTAAATATGTTCATAACCGAGCTGCCATAAGAAATGAGACTGTGGAATTATCTTTGAATATAACATGTATTAAGCAGTAAACGGTCAATGGGCATTTGTTTAAATATCTGAAAAGATAAATACTGTCAGATAACATATATTGAATTCACACACGATTATTCTAAACTTTATACTTTTTGTGGAAAGTCTGTATTCTTGAGCATATACTTAAAGTGTTTTTATCTCAGTCAACGTTTATGTAGACTTTATCTAATTGACCATTGCAAAAGAACAAACTTGTATGGGGATTACTAAAGGAGCAAAATGAACGCGTCAACTTCCGTTTCCATAAAACAATCGCCAAAGGGTCGAGGTAAGAAGGGACAGTACCCGCCTGATTTGGAGGTATGTCTTTAATACAAATATTTAAGTTATTGTTATCAGTTTCAGTCTACTGGCAATATCAGCAAATACGCGCATTTCTGTAAACAAAAACATCACACTATCTACACAACTGGACAAAATAATGAACAATTATTAAGATTAATATGTATGTATACGATGTAGGGACACACATTAATTGCTAACGTTTGTGCGGGGTTGTTTCACTTCGAGTTGCTTGCGTATAGTCCATATAGCATGAGGTCCGAAGTAACTATTTTACTTTATACCTTAAACGTGTTTTGTTTGTTCTAAATACAAAAAAACAATTCTACACAGTTATCAGGTTTGTATTTTAGTCCAATGATCATACCTGGCAAATTTGAACGGTTGGAAATTTGTTAGCATTGATAAATGATTTTGCATTTGCTTGCTTGAAAACAAATGGAATGTTCAGTTCGTTTCGTTTTGTCAGTTTGGAAATCAAGGTCGAATGGTTCCGTCGGGTCAAAATGAAGATCATCGAAAACATGATGATTCAACAGAATATTGTTTAATGTGAGTGCAAAACCTAACCCCTATTCCAACAATCCAAAATAAAGTAATAACGTACATGGTTGAACTTATATTTCCAATTAAACATATGCCCTTTAGTATTTGCCATAATTTCATTTTTTAATAATAGGATTTTTTTTTGAAAATAAATTAATTTATGAAAGGTATAAGTGGTATATTTCAGATACATTTCTATGTTGTAGGCTTTTATCAGCTCATATTTGGCAACCGAAAGGAAACACTGAAAATCTCCTCCGCACAAACCGCTAGCTTGATATTAACAAACGTTCACAAAATGTTGCTAAGGTTACCCTGTATCAAATTATTTCACTTCATGTTGATTTAAACAAATAAAATGGGCACCAGGAGATGTGGCTACATTTTACTTAATGTCTGTATGGAACACTTTAAAAATCTTCTTATCACTGTTTTTAATTTTTTGGATTTTTGAAATGTGTTCGGTATCTTTTTTTTCTGAAATTTGATTTAGAAATATGTTGTTGTTGTTATTTGTATTTAAAGTCAAGTTTTCCAATGGGATTAAAAACACTTAGAAACTGACATGTATTGGATTGATTTTGTTTAATGATTTAAATATTGAGTCGGAAGTCATTCATGAAATCAAAAAGTATTTATAATGACTGTACGGAACATGATACTTTATTACGTATTAAACTTTCTAAAGCACTGACAACCTGAAATACGATGGTTTATTAAGACAACTACTATTTGTTAATTGTTCTATTCTTTATTTCTTTGGTATCAGGATACTCCAAATTTTGAAAACTTGTTAAACATTTGACAAACACTGTTAATCGCAAAGTAAGATGAAATTTAATTGAACCTTGTTTTCAGTCAATCATCATCTTTAAGCATCGTTTCGTGCGTTATCGATCTTGTCCCAATTTCTCGAAACTTCTTAAGCTTAACAGGCTTAAGTAGGTAGCTTATTTCAATAAGGAAAAGTACATTCTTATATTGGAATTTGATTAATGAAAAGTGGTTTATTGTGATTATCATAATGATAATTTCCATCTAAAGCATAAATTATTTTAAAGAAGTAAATAAAACGCAAATTATTACAAGACAAAAATAGTGAGCTTAGCTTAATCCTGTTATAAGGGACTTAAGAAGTTTCGAGAAATTGGGGCCTGGTAAATTTTTTGCGTCAAACGAATAGTCTTTGTAAATCAAACGCAAATATTGGTGCACGTTGGTCGAACATCTTTAAAAGCTATTTTCCAGGTATCAATGTCAGCTATCTAAATGAGCCCATCACTTCTGTACACATAGCTAGTTAAAGAATATTCCTTGAAATAGAGTTGCAGATATAGCACTAAAGTATATATTTGCTGTGCAAAATTATATCGATATCCTCTACCATGTCATTGCTATAGAGTTAGGAAACAGGCTCATTGTTTTTTTTCATATGTGTTTATTATAAACAGTTGATTTTAACACTGTCTTATCTTCTTGTCTTCAAGAAAGACCTTGTATGCACATGTGTATGTCTAAGGTGTGCAACATTTAATACATTTTATCTTTAGTTTTATAATGGCATACGCATATTATGACCATCTTATTTTAACAAATACATAAAGAAATAAAACCATTAACGTCTTAATGCTTTCTAACAAAAACATTTCTCAGCTAGTTGTTTGCGTCATGTTATAAATTAATCTTCTTGTAAAGAACAAAACGGGCTTTGCGACGGAGCAAAGTTTGCAAAACATTCATTTATTGATAACAATTTAAGACACATTAAGCTGCGAATGTGCCATACTTAAAGATCCAAAGCAATGCTTTAGCTATATGACTTTCCTATGTAAAACTTCGTCCGACCGTCTGACCCTTGTATAGATATTGTAGTTGGTAAAAATGCACACACCTCGTTGCTAGTGTTTAATGGTTTGCAGCATTGTTTCTCTTGTTCTATATATTTTATAATGGAACTTGCAGTAGATGCGTTGGGCTCGACATCGATATATGTGTCCTCCTGTAGTATTTTTTACATTTGCGTATGTTTTATGATAAAAGAGGCATCTATATTTGCAACAAATATGCGGAATTCCTAGCTCTCTAGAAAACTGTCTACGCCGTCTAAATGTTTTGATAGAATGTCACCAAATGTTAATCTACACAGTGATTTTATACATGTTATATTCCAATGTTCGTTAATCAGTGTCCAGTCGGGAATTCGAAGGGATAAAGAATGAACGTCGAGTAATACGTATATCCTTATTTTTCATAATTCAATTAAGGTTATATCCGACAGAGTCCTCATTTCAGTCATCAAAAGCCGTTTTGATTTCAGCAACTGTATTGACACACTTCACAGCAGACAGCAAAACAGTCAAGCATTCAAATATATTCATGTTAAAATAAATATTCACTCAGCATTGTAATTATAGTTAAAATTACAATATAAAACGGGTACGTTTATGTTAAGATCTTTAAATGTTCTCGTCGATAATGTAAACCAAATAAACGATTTCAGTAAAGCTGTTGAGACACTTTTCCTCTCGGGAAAATTTTAGCAATTTAATCAAACAGTTTCAATCTTTCGATCTCCAACTGTACTTGGTTTCTGCCAAATAGTTTCAAACATTTAGAAGTCGAAAAGCTAAATTTCCCATTACTAATAACAAGAATAATCACATTATTATAACATTTCTTTTTTAGCCCGTTTGCGGGTTCCAGGAGTTATTTTTGAATTATCAGGAACACATGATGACGGCATCAATAATAACAACTGTTAAAACAAAAATGTGTAGTGAAAGATATATCAGACGTAACATTGCATTGAATTATCAATATAATATTTATCTGGAATTGGGAATGTCTTTAGGTTGTTGAAATTTTAAAGATGCGGTAGAATCAGTTGTACACTTGTTTAGATGCGGAAAATTATTGTTTAAAGAGAAGTAATAATTGATCAAGTATACAGTTAGCTTTGAGTTATGTGATTGTAACGTGCGTTTCCATAGGTAGATTAATACTATTGATTAAGATATGTCAAATTGATTTTATGTTTAGTGTTATCTGGCTGGCATAGGTTTTAAACTTATAAACCCAATAAATTTGATGACATTGAAAAAAAAGAAACTAATAATGGATATAATAAAACATTTAAACAGTATCAAAGATTAGCATTTACTGTACACATGCTCAGCATAAATGACGTATGAACCTACGGCGTATAGTTTTGTTTAAAGGGACTTGTTGAGTTTTATAAGCTCAGATATCGAACGATATTGTGGTGAATACAAACTATATAATTGTTTCAATTATAAATCATCATCTAATGTTCAAATTAGAGCCATTTTTGAAATAGCCATTTTAAAATGATACAGCCCTTGTTATTTAGGATATAATGTGGAACGTTGTTTAAATGAGTATATGTCGGTTGTTGTTTATTATTGGTAAAATAGGTATATTAAATAGGTTTCAACAAAGTAGCCTTTCCAACATGATAATCTGAGAACGAGTTCGTTTAACTTTGATATAGACGATTTGCTGTTCCCTCCTGTGTCTTATATTCGTCTGAATTAAATTGAATTAAGTATACATTGCTTTTTTGCCTCGAAGGTAAGTTTGAATTTGGAACCTTACTCAAAACATAAAATAAATTTGGTATGACATTACGCCTCAGTAACACTCATCAGTTCATATTATACCCGTTGTCTTATTGACAACTAAACAAGGATCACTACTTAATATTGTAATTTGGTTTATGAAAGTCAATAATTCGTGAGTGTTCAGTGCGAAAATGTAAAACCAAATAAATCCCACCAACGTTATAAAAATTGGACATATACGGCAAAAAAGAGTCTATGGTCCAATATTTTTAAATTGAATTGAACCACACTGATGTTTATTTGAGTGTGCCACCATTTCCTTAGTTCGCTAGTTGGATGATTATTTGTATCTGAACCTATTATTCTCCTTCATCTTGAAGTGATGTTGAGAATGAAATATGTATTTGCCCTGCACCAAATGCATGTTAAATGATTTATAGATTTGTGTGAGAAAGCGATTATACAGTTCTTACAAAACTTTATCAATTCTTTTCTTATCTTTTCGAAATTTTTATATTAACCGATTTATAATTTGAAATAATGTGTGTCAGAAAATAATTAAACTAATTTATACAAAAACCACACATACACAACTAAACAAAATAGGTAATAACTTCAGTTAAACTGTATATAGTTTTATAAATCTAAAAATGATGATAAAAAACTTGCATCCATTAAAATGACATAATGATTAAATTTGTGGTAAAGGTCAATTAAAATGCGTATTTAAATATCGACGTTTCGGAAATGGAAATATCATTGAATTGATATATCTCAACATTAAATATACGGTCAATAAAGTCTACTATAATACATATGTCAGGCTATCGTTTGGAATTGGCAATTGCCTGCTAACGCTTCAATACACTGCGATTAGTTTGAAGTATAGGAAAGATAAAATATAAAGTTCTAGTCTCGATTGCCCAAGGGACACATTAAGTAAGAAAATAAGAAAATGCAGTCATAAATAACTCAAAATGGTACTGCGGTGTCTCAGAATGTATCAGATTATGATGCTAGTCGATGACATACACACTTGCTTTGAGTGCATATATATATATATATCAATGATGCAATTTGATTTCATAATACGGCTATATGAGGGAAAGAAAAGTTTACCAAAAAATAACTTTAGTAAAATGCTCAATGTTTGATCACTAGAGTGTAGAATGTAGAATTTAGATAAAGGAATACGGTTAATGTCATTTTGTTATTTTAATGAAACTACAGAGTAATTCCAAGCAGCCAAAACATATGAATGTATGAATTAAGATAAAGTCGTTTTTTGTATTAAAATAAACAACAGAGAGATCGTTGCGGAGCGCGGCGGAGCACACTCTTACGCTTGAGTTATGTCCAAGTTTAAAGTTTGAGGACGACGACGAAGAAAAATTCACCAAGGCTATACACCACCTTTAAAACCATACAATCAAACTTCGGCCATTTTCCTTAGTAAACAACCTCGGATTTATACCGGGACATCCGTGGAAGAATTTCGTAAAATTATAAATAATGGTATTGAGTAGTTGTAGTATTTTAACGTGTATTTAGTATTACTTAGTTTACATTAATTGCCAATAAAGTGTTTTAATGCATAAATAATTCGTATTCTCTAAAGTTAAGTCATTAAATTGAGGCGTATTTAAATATAGAGATAATAATATGTTGGTTGTTTTCGATAAAAAAATGCATTAAAACAATAATGGGCACTCACTGAACAATCGACATTTACATAACACACACTAATAATATATTGAAGAGACAGTTAAACCAAAAACACTTTCCTTCATTTTGATTTAAGGTCCCTTGGGATTGCAATACACAGAAAGACTTGAATCTGAAATTCCAATTTGTATAAACTCGGACGGACGTAAGATTTTGATAAACATTGAGAAGAAGAATGCATGTGGGTGAATTGCTATTACGATGAATAGTGAAGTGTCTGTCTTCTTGTTATCATTTACTTCTGTAAATTGAATCAAACCCCTATGTGTATAACAATGGAGCGCATCGAGCGAAGGAATATATTCGATTAACTTGCAATATTTGAACTAAAACCGACTCAGGTTCGACAATAATTATATATCATTGCCCAATATAATAATATACTCAGTCACGTAGGCTAAACAATGAACCAGAGTTAACGAACACTTGACTCTGATTAGATATTTTAATCGATCTACTTTAAAGAATATATTTGTTATAAATGCATCCCGATGAAGGACTGCTGCTCATAAAGTTTTTTTAAACCAATATCATTCGGCAGACGCATGGTCATGTATACTGAAGTTTGAGGTACAATATTACCTTCTTGCGATGTAACGCTATATAATCGCATGCTATGTTTTGTCTAAGAAAATACCCCCAAAAAAGCTATAAGAGATAAGTCAAGTTTCACGGAAATAAACAGAAACCTCTTACAATGTCTCTGATAATTACATAAGTGTTGGAACATTTGGCACAATAAGAATATTAGCAATTTCCATATGAGTAAAAAGAAATAAATAACGTGGTTATATATAAACTTAACAACAGCTCTTGTTATCTGAAACAAAACAAATCATTCAAATTAAAAGGTGTTTTCATTTCCTTTGTCTGTTTATCAAGCGTCGTTCCGGACACGTTCGAACGCTTAGAAAAATATGTTTTTGTGTTTACAAAACCTGTGTTATGGGCGCGCCCTGTTCTTAAAATATGCATTAAATCGAGTCTATGGCACGCACTTAAGGGCCCCTGAAACCACATTAAGTTCAACCCGGTTTACTTCTAGAGAAATCTCCCGTTTGGTGTCAAATTATTATCGATTGCTTCGGCACCATCTTTTCCCTGGAATAATTCCTTAAAAATGGGTAAGACAATAACAGTATTAACAAAACACATTTTTTATTGTGTCGGCTCATAAAACTGTTTGTCTCGTTGCTGGTTTTGATAACAAAAAAGGTGTCTGGTAGACATCTTTATCCGCAAGAATATCTAAATCAGTCCCTTCTTGTTCCGGTTTTATGGCTTTTGCACGTTTTTGCTTCATTTTAAATTTCCGTAAAGTGCATCTGTCAGCAATGTTGAGCAACATTGATGCCTACCAAGTCACCTTCGTGTTGACAGAGCAATAAGCGTAAATGTCAGTTATAAGTTGATATCTATTAGATAACTACGATGTATATTTTACACTAAAATATCACATTATTTTTACCAAATAGATAACAAAAGTAGACCTTAAAACAACATTAATGTTCGTGATTGATTTTTTTTTTCATATTACCGAAACTTATTCATAAAATCAAAACGAGACCAAACTAGTACGTTATATATACGGCAGATAATATTTTATACGTTCAAAACTCATTTGAGAATTGCGCATCTGAAATAATACGTTAACTCAAGCAAGCTTTCATTTGTTTTTTACTTTATCAGTATGTTTTTGGTGTCATGTTACTTCTGACGTGAAAGCTTTTAAGACACGCAATATTTAAGAAAAACTGCCATACACTTTCTGCCGAAGTATGTATATATCTTCATTCATCTACACCAAAACCATTTTGATTTGTTATCGTGGAAATTCCATTGTTTTCAGTCTACTCGTCTACTCGCTACTTCGTTTGGAAGTAATCGATTTAATTGTAACAATGTATTTATGCTTCTGACCTTCCTTGTTATTTTCGACTAAAACATGGTTGAAAATAAAAAAAGATCATTTACCAAAGGTGTTCTAACTAATGTCACCAAAATATGATAATTTTATAAGCATATTATTTCCTAGGACATAGAAACAAACCTCATGTTTTGATTATAGGGGAGGCTTTGACATGGTTCATTTATAGTAGAAACATTTGTGTGAAGATCACTTTTTTCCCTTAACCAATTATTGTATATGCAAAGAACCCTTTAAACCTACTGAACCGGTTCAAAACTAGACTAGCTCCGTCCGTTAACACGTTGCTTCAATGTAGATATTTATAGGTATCAAAATTATTCTTGTTGTAACAAAGTTGCGGTTTGCTGTGTAAAAAAGGATAGTCCATGACAATGACTGTTGCACACTTTGTGAGGCCACAATTGAAGTTTTATCTTTATGACTGAATTTGTGTCGACTCATTAATAAAGTGATAGCTTTATAAATCAACTATGAAGATGCGATGGGTGAAGTCCAAGAGACTGTTTTAATGTCTTATAGCGAAATGAATACTTATCTTAAATATAGAACTTCAAAACTGTATGCGCATGTGTATTATACTGTGTGGAACATGTATTAGTAAAACATTATTCATCTTTAGGTATTTGCAGATGGAATGCTTCTAATCTGACATTGTGTCTAGTCCGCAGATGACCATTCTCCCTGTATAACGAATTCTATGAGGATTATTACTCAACGTCTACATACTTTTTGACAAGAACTAGACTCGGCTAATTTGTCTGATTGATAGTGTATATTTATGCTCTAATACAGCACTAAACGGCTTTGCGAATGAGAGCCAAACTACTAATTGAAAATAATTGGTCTGTCACACTTAAGGAACAAGAATATTCATTTGATGTGTTCCTTACGAAGAGATGAATACGGCCAATCATCTTAGCATTGGGTAGATAGTTAAGTATATTTTGGAATTCGGGCGAGAGCTTGATGACGTGTGTGTCTCGTTAAGTATCTAGCAAGCCTTATATTGTGCCTCTTACAATGGTAATTGTTATATTTATGCTCTCTCCGCTTGGCTTGTTTCCATTGTAGTGTGTATTGTGTTTGCGATCAGGTCGACTTAGTTCCATGTGTGCATACTAAGATGGAGCACCCTTACTTGGTAACACAATTCGTATCCGTCTACATATGAACAATTGATAAAACGGGCATCAACATTTACCAGATATATGCAGAATTTAAATTTTTAAGACAAGTTTCTGAGCAATTTGAAAACTTCAAAATAGTAGGTCATCAAACATTTGATAGTTTGCACAGTATTTTCACACGCTTCGTAGTACACTATTTGTTAAGCAATTGCCCCTGAGAGAATTAAGAAGGATAAAGATCGATCCTCGTGTAATGCGTTATGATTGACGTTTATCATTTAAGCACATATATTAGCTTGGGTATATGTTCATTCTAGGCAATGACGAGACGTCATCGAAAGCCGAAGCATATTAGGCATTTGTTAAACAAATCTGCGAAGGGAACTGACAGTTTTTGAACAAACAGCCGTTGAAATATTATATAGTTTTAACATGTTATGTTAGTAAAGTTATCAAACTGACAGTGTGTCGCAGTGATTTAAACGAATCAAATAAAAAAATCGCGCAAGTTCTTTAAAACGTCAAGATCCCAAGTGTAATGTTATTCAATTTTAACAACTTATAAATCCTCAATTTGTAGGTGGATGATATATTTAAAGAAACGTTGTGTTAGAATATAAATATTATACTCATATTTTAATTGATAACCTCTTGAGTTGCTGTATGCTGATGAATGCGCTACAGCATATATTGTTCAATTGTTTAGTTAAGACAAACATTGTTTAATTAAATTAAAATGGTTACAAACTTATAACTTATTTTTTACAAGAGGTAATTTGGTAGAAAATCAAAATTATTTCTTATGAAACATCCCGTTGGCTTTGAGCTTTGATACTGTATTTGTGTTCTAAGGAATATAGATGATCAAGATTGCAATTAGGACATGCCATTGTTTTTTATAGCGTCAAGTTGTTCAAAACAAATAACTAATTTTAACAATCAAGCTATATCGTTTTAGCATTCAAACTGCATCAATAGAATAAAACAATACTGTTGAATCAGAATATTATAATTAACATTGAAAAAAGTGTCTTATAAACATACAGTTGTACATTATTGTCACAAAAGGGAATCTTTCAAATCTTATCGGGTCATATACTGCATCAGACAAAAATGCTTGTTTCAATGGTAAAACATCATCAAATAAGAGCTATATACTAAACAATAATATTAACATGGATAACAATGCTTCATTTCACCAAAAAGCATAATTAATGCTAAACTGAATAAATATCATATGCTTCGATTTCAAAACTCTTGTTTAAATGAGTTTTTTTAGCTGACGTTTGGTATATGTTTATGAAATAACTCAATTGCTAAACTAAATTTTAAAAAAAACAATGCAAACATAAACTATACAGAGTTTCCTTTACGGTTTGTATTGCCAAATAAAGTTTCCAGTACGTGCAGCAGTTTTCACTTATGTTTGAAATTAAAGGTAATATTTAATTTTACTCAAAATTTGTTTTTGCTTTCGAATGTAACCTTTAAAATTGAAACGCCACAGTATCGGCTTCATCTGTTTCTTATTTTACCCTTGGTCGTTATGACAACGTAGCATAAGCAATGTTGACTGCGTAAAGGTCTTAGTTAATACTTTGTGGGCTCTCACTGAAAAACGTTCAGCAAAGTGAATCGCCTACAAGGCATTCAAAGTGTTTGCAAGTTGGAAAATAAATCATATTTAAACCCTTTATATTTCATTACCTTGGAGTGATGTTGCGAAAGAATGAATTATTTCCATGTAATAAATAAATGCATAATGTTTATTTTTTTAATGTGTGATATAATGAAAACATAGTTTGTGCAAACTTTTCATCGACACTTTTCTTATGAGTTTTGAATTTATTAAATAATGTTTGACAGTATACAATTTAAATCTAGTTTTAGTATCCCGATTATTAAAGCCCCGGGATACGTTTCTCTAACAGCGGTTCCTTTTTTTTAAACCAACTGTTTTATAATGAGTTCAAACTGATATCTTAAAACACAAAACCAAATTATGGCAATTGCTACACATTTAAGTCTCAACATGTTACAACTCTAAACATATATTGAACTAAATATTGTTTTTGTTAAAATTATGTATTCACTAATTTATAGTACACATGTCGAGTCAACGTTTCGTCAAAGAAGTAAACTTGAATTTATATATACCAGCATTTATGTTACGGCCAAAATATTATGCCATTATACATCTGGCAAGCTATCGTTGGAAATTGGAAATTTTCTGTTAGAGTAACGCTTCAATTTACCGTGATCATTTCGTAGAATAGGATACATCAAGGACTAATTCCTGGTTTTTATTTCCCAAGGGAAACATAAAGTTGAGTATTATAGCAGAATGGGGACATGGAATGTCGGTCTCAGAATATTACAGATTGAATTATGTTGCTTTTTTAGGATGTTAGTCGTATACATGTATATTTACTTGAGTTTATGACTGTTATGTAATGATGATATGCGTTTCATCCAGCCAAAATAATATGTAAAACAGTGTAAGATATTATGTAAAATACAATATTCCATTTGTGATAAAGAGAGTGATCATATTACCTTTTCGTTTCAGTTGTTAAGGTTAGTGTTTTTGTTTATATAAGAGTTATGTGCCTTGAAATGCATAAGCTTATTGTCGCTCGCAACATGTGTAGCAAGTTTTGTTTGAATATCTTGAATGATTTTGAGGTATGACCTATAAGACGGCAGCGACACATTCACAACACCAATCCAATACATGAATAAAACAGACGAAACAAAAATCAATTTGAAGAATAACAAAGTACATGGTACACAAACTTCAATTAAGGTTGATATTTGGGGTAACGCCTAAATAAAACGGTCTGCGTGCCCTTGGAGATGAACGTAGTCGTGATTAATATGCCAAAAATAGCATTTTAAATGCTGAATTATCGTCATGATAATGCCATCAATTGTTACACTAAATGATATATTCAATACAATGAGTGGTTGTCATCGACTTAAAATGATTTATATTGAACTTAACTGGTAAAACGGATGATGAATTTGATTTGATAAAAGTTGTTTTGCACTGAATGCTTAGATAACATAATTGTTAGAATACAGCCTACAATGTTATTAAAGAAACGGCTGATTGGCCTGTATTAAGAAATACGCTTAATCCATGGAGGTTTTCAAAGCTCAATCCTCTCAAAATAGTTTAAGCCTTACTACTCACTGTTAACAGTCTTGTAGAATAAGTTTTCTGAGTGGCATCAAAATAAAACGTTAACGTTAGCGTTATGAAAAGTCTTTTGTTGAAAATAAAACTCTCGTTTCGTAATATACATGCGCGATTCATGTTATTGTTAATAGTTGCTCCTTATTAACAGGTGAAATGATAGTAACCGATAATTTTTGTAGATTCACACACATGTTCATCGATTGTCATGCATTTTTTTCCCCAAAAGTGATGCTCAGTCGTTTCGTTTACTGCAGTCAATTCAAGCATAAAATTGAAGAAAGAAATGAAATTAGATGCCAACAAATACTGCTTCAATGTATAAATTGTTGTTCAAAATATTCCCTTAAACTTACTGTCATTGTTGTCGTCCTTTTAAAAAATTACTGAAAAAAAGAATGGCCACTGGACTGTAGTTTTCATTCGATTATTTAAACGAACATGCTGAGTTATTGAAAAACTTTAAGAAATAAATTGTTTATGTGCCAAGACGTGTAAATATCAGTAGGTTTGTGCTACGACATCGGTAAAGCTTGAAACCTTATTGAAGAAATGCATTCAAAAACATCCGTCTTTGAGTGTTAAAGTGTCATCGAATGTTTTGGCAATATCTGTTCCCTTGGATGATTTCTACATAAGACCATAAATATTGTTGATGGTTTTGTCTGCTTAAAACAAAGTTGGTTTCGTCTCTGATTTTGAAACCAAATAAATTCTTCTGCATTTCTTTTTGTTTTGTTCTTCTGTCGGTATGCAAAATTTTGCTTCGTTTCACAATTCTGTGGAGTATTTTTGTCTACAATGGAAATCATCAATCAATAATACACAGTCACCTCCGTGTCGACGGTACGACTAGCTCAATTATCAAATATATTTTAATTTAGATAGTGTCAATATATTTAATTTTTTTTAATTCTAAAAAGGCATGTTCAGTTAACAAAATAAATAACAAAAGTAGACCTTAAAAGCTTAAAATCTAAACGACACCAAAGCAGTGAGTATATTGATATGATGTATTTCGAAAAGGCACGGTTTGCAAAGAAGCCACTTTTTGATATATTGACAATTAAGATATATTTATTTAGTTGCAAATGTTACTACTCAGAGAAATAGAATATTTATGACGTTTTACTTCTAATGGAAAGGATTCGGCCTACTGTGTGTTTCTTTAAGTACATGCTATGCCTTAACACTGTGCCTCTATACATAGTATCCGTTACATTTGTTGCTGTCCTGTTACAATATAGAATTAATATAGGTTTTGCGGTGGCATACCTTGCTTTATATCGGTATTATGTGTGCATGCGTCCTTCTGTCTGCCTGTATGAGAGTCAATGCGCGTATACGTCTTGATTTGCATTTTGCGGATGTTACTCCTTTTGTAATAGCTTCGTGCCAATATCATTCTTCGTCTACATAAGCATATCTGATGAAAGGGGAATCATTATTTGATGTAAATATGTGAAATTTTATCTTTTCAGAACAGCCTCTGCGCCATCTAAAATACTGATATTTATGCTAACCAAAAGATGTATAATTTACACAGTATGTAAATCCGCTTCGTAGTTAGATTGTTGTCAAGCCATAACGCCTGAGGGATTTTGAAGGATGGAGATCGATCGTCGTGTAAGGCGTTATCGTTGTTGTATATAATAAAATTATAGGTTAACTGGACAATATTCCTCATTTCAGACAACAACGAGATGTCATCGAAGGTCGAATTCGTTCTCAACAATTGTATTGAAAAACGACCAAAGCACTAAGCGCGTGTTATAATCATATAAAACAATACAAAGCGTTTACGTTGTTTTAAAATTCAACCACTTGTAGGTTGATTAATTAAACATCTTGTTTGTTTGATCAATTTGCCCACGTGTCGCGTTTGTCAGGTCGATGTTGTTAAATTTATAATCGGGTTAATTGAAGCTGTTTCGACACTTTTCTCGTGGAAATTTTAGGAGTTTAATAAAACAGTTTAAAACCCTTTTTTAGTTTTTAATCAGTTACACTCATCAAGTTTTAAACATTCAATCGTCATAAAGTCAAATTAAACATTATTTATCACTAGACTAAAGACACTTTAGGTTTTCCATTTTTAGCAATGCTTTTTGATCGCTAAAAGTGATGTCATTTTTTTAACAACAGATAAATTATTTGTAAGTGGTTTCGATCTCTGAGAAGGTTTTGTTATACTTTTTATAGAGATGTATGCGTGTCCAGTTTTGACATTCCAAATTGCTTATTGAACACCAAAACAGTTCTAACAATTAAAATACAGAATTTAAACATTTGGTACTTTATTAATGAACTTTAAACAATACTAAAGCGAAATCAGAAAATAAGACTAAACTTTAAACATGCTTAGCATTATTGACTTGAGAATGGAGTTGTGTAGCGCTGTCTTTAAAGAAACTTGTTAAAACTTGTTAAAGGTAAATAAGCTAAGATATCGGATAAAAGTTATTTTATGTGCAATGTGAACCTAATGTTTGTTTCACGGATTCCAAACCACCAAAAGTTCAAATTACAGCAACATAATATGTTCATAACACTAAGTAAAAACTCAATTTCAACAATATTTAAATATATCGTAGTCGACATAGAATGTGACCTCCATTAAAAGTATCGCCCAATGCTTTTCAAGTGCCTGCTGCTATTTTTGTATAGTTTGAATATAGGGTACTGGGAGGTTAACCTTTTAACTTGGGTCCGGACGCTGAAAATAGAAATAAAATTTTCGCTTCAGTACCATCAGATATAAATTGTAACTGATGTCATAGTGACAACGAAACATTAGCAATGAATTATATTCAGTTAATGGATGTCAACACTTCGATTGAGTTCAAAACAGTTTAGCCAAGGTAATAACAACAACGCTTTAAACATGTTTGCCAGTGCCAAAGATGCTATTTGAACGTTTAATGTGATTGTGCGAATTAATTATTCATTTGGTAAGCAGAAAATGCAAGTCTAAATGGTTTTATATCATGGAGTGTGATATAACGATAGTTCAGTTCATGCAAAACGTTCAGCGAATCTTTTGCTATGGTTTGAATTAATGTAAGTAACCGTTGTATGATTTCGAAGAATGTTTGACAGTTAACAATTAGAACTTAACTCTTAAAATGAAATGGACTTAAAAACCTTTTACCAATCATGTGCTATTGTAAACTCACTTAATGATAATACATAAACCATCAAAAGTTCAAATTAGAGCTATATTGTTACAAATCATTCAAAAATGTTGAGGTAAGTGCGCCATCTTGCACAAAAACATTAATAACACTGTGTAATTGTTTTTTATTATTTTAGGCTTAGATTAGCAAAAACATCTATAAACATTTCCCAGTTGCTGTTTCGTCTATGTTCATAAATTAAGTAAAAAAACTCAAATTCAAAAATGTTTATATATATCGTTGTCAACATAGAATATGAGTTCGTTAACAAAAAAATAACCGACTGGTTTTTAGCTCCACTGGCCGAAGGCCATGGAGCTTATGTCGTAACAGATTGTCAGTCGTGAGTGCGTGCGTGCGTGCGTGCGTGCGTGCGTGCGTAAACTTTTACTTTAAACGACATCTCCTCTGAAACTGATAAGCGGATTTTGACAAAACTTCACAGGAATGTTCCTTTGGTGGTCCTTTACCAAAATTGCTCAAATGGTTCCGGTCCATTGCACAATATGGCCGCCAGAGCTCAAAATAGCAAAATCTTTAAACGACATCTCCTCTGAAACAGTTCGGCAGATTTTGATGAAAATTGACAGTAATGTTCCTTGGGTGGTCCTTTATTAAAATTGCTCAAATGGTTCTGGTCCATTGCACAATATGGCCGCCACAGCTAAAAATGGCAAAATCTTTAAACGACATCTCCTCTGAAACGGATAGGCAGATTTTGATGAAACTTGACAGAATTGTTCCTTGGGTGGTCCTTAACCAAAATTGCTCAAATGGTTCCGGTCCGCTGCACAACATGGCTGCCAGGGCAAAAAAATAGAAAAACCTTTAAAGAACATCTTCTCAGAAACCGATGATCAGCTTTTGATGAAACTTAACAGAAATGTTCCTTGGATGGTCCTTTATCAAATTTGCTTCAATGGTTTCGGTCCACTGCACAAGATTGCCCCCAGAGGTAAAAATAGAAAAACCTTTAAACGACTTCTCCTCAGAAACCGATGATCGTATTGCAATGAAACTTGACAGAATTGTTACTTGGGTAGTCCTTAACCAAAATAGCCCAAACAGTTCTGGTCTGCTGCACAACATGGGCACCAGAGCTAAGAATAGAAAAAAAACGTTAAACTACATCTTCTCAGAAACCGATTATCAGATTTTGATGAAACTTGACATAAATGTTCATCGGGATGCCCTTTAACCAAAATTGCCCAAATGGTTCCGGTCCGCTGCACAACATGGCTGCGAGAGTTAAAAATAGAAAAACCTTTAAGGACTTCTCGTCCGCAGTCTTCACGAAAAACATTTTAACCTACTAGCCAGTTGGACTAGCATAATGGCATATTTTACTAGTCCGAATGACAATCTAGTAGTCCGACTATTTTGCCACATTATAAAACTGTATGCTTGAGGTAAATACCTATTTCAATTGAGCAGCTTGCAGTTTGAGTAAACATTTCTTTATTATGATGCTCATGCAGTGATAGGGAGTGACATCCTTCTGTTGGGAATAGTGCTCCTTGTTGTTCAGAACATATGGGTACTATGTAAAAACAGAAGGCATCTTGCTTGAATAGACTGTAATAATATCAACATGGTTAGAAAAGAAATGCCATGCTTTAATAGCTTTGATTACATTTTACTACTGAATTACCTCCCTTTAATAGAAAAAAAAATAATGTCTTAATTTTTCACGTATAGCATCTTTAAATAATTTTTAAACAATAATAATTTATGAGTAAACATATAAGCATAAAGTTCTCACAAAAAGATCAATTTAAAAACCTTACATTTATACATAGGAAAGTATATATAGACTGAACATTAATTTTCGTTTAAGTGACATTCTGAAAGTTTATGAAACAGCTATTTTTAGTAACTTAAATGGCCGAAAAGTGTAAGTGAAACACCAAGTCGATTCTATCTCGTCAGTTCTTGTTCAGGTTAGATATTTGCTTCATAATCTATTCAGATTAAATGTTAACCGATGATCAGATTTTGATGAAACTTGACAGAAATGTTCCTTGGGTGGTCATTAACCAAAATTTGTTAAATGGTTCCAGTCCACTGCACACCATGGCTGCCAGAGCTAAAAAATAAAAAATAAACTTTATACGACTTGTCGTCGAAACCGATGACCTTTTTTCGATAAAACTTGACAGAAATGTTTGTTTGGTGCTCCTTTACTCAAATTGCCCAAATCATTTCGGTCCACTGCACAACATGACAGCCAGAGCTATTAAAGTAAAAAAAATTTTTAAATAACTTCTCCTCAAAAATTGATGATTGTATTTCTATGAAACTTGACGAAAATGTTCGTTAGGTGGTCTTTGCTTGAACCTTTTGGCCAGTGGAGCACAGGCACTGATGTGCCTCTTGTTCAAGTTGCTGCTGCTCTTTTCTTTTATAGTTTGAATCAAGACTAGGGGGTTAACTCGACAATTGTTTGTGTTTCGGCCCGGTAGGTATTTGTTTAACATGGAATCCACGCTTAACATAGAAATAACTTGATGCGACCATGTGCTTCAGTTCTAAATTGTAATTGATGTCGTAATGACAACTTAAAATTAACAGTAACATTAGCAATTATTTATATTTAGTTAATGGATGGCAATACTTCGTTCAAAATAGTTTAGTTAAAGAAAGCCACAACCACGCTTTAAACATGTTCGCCAGTGGGGAAAAATGCTATTTTGTCTTCAACAAGCTTTATGTGATTGTACGAATTAATTATTAATATGCCATGCAGAAAATGCATGTCTAATGGTTTTATGTCATGAAGTGTGATATAACGATAGTTTAGTTCATACAAAATGTTCAGCAACTCTTTTTCTATGTTTTGATTTAATAAAAATACCGTTTGTATGATTTCGAATAATTTTTTGCATCAGTGTACAATTAAAACTGATTTTATAATCCTGGTCTTTTAAGCTTTCGAGGCTACTTGTTTGTATAAATTACAACGGCTATAGTTTTTACGATCATGCTGGTGCAAGCTAAACTCGTATTGATCTCTCATTTCGAATAATTATTACACATATATATTTTATAACATTATAACTCTCAAAATATAATGCACTTAAAACCCTTTTACCCATCATGGGAAATTGTATGCTCACTTAATGATAGCACATAATTCAAAATCACCATTTCGGAAAGAAACATACTAGAATAGATTGATCCAAGCATTTATTTTACGGGCAATAAACTCTACATTTATTAATTCGTCAAGCTATCGTTTTGAATAGGGAAATGTCTGTCACATTTACGCTTCTATTAACCACGATCATTTCGAGGTATAGGAACATCAAATATTAATTCCCTCTTTATTCCCTAAAGGAAACATGACGTAAGAATATCAGAGAAAGGGGCCGTAAATAACTCAACATAGTACGGCGGTCTTTCAGAATGCATCAGTTCCAATAAATGTTGCTTTATAAGGATGTTTGTCATAGACATGCACATTCGCTCTTTGTGCATGCCTGTTATGTAATGGTGAATATGTATGCATTTCTATATGGCTAGAAGATAAACAAAAGACATGCAGGTGTTCATTGCAATGTTCCAAAAGTTAATTATGAAATAGAAAAACATAAGTTTACTTACCTTTTTTAGCTCTAATCATTTATACAATGGTAAACACACGATAACCTATACCTTTGAGTTTAAGGCTTAAGTTAATAGCGAAGTATGGTTTTTTTTCAGAGAAACTTCAGGTATACTCCAAAGTACCCAACATATTAAAAGTGTATTATCTGAGATCATACAGCCTATATACAAATGTATATACATGGAGAACACTTCTTGTCTGTGAACTTGTGCATTTAGCTAAACGTACAGGTAAAGGTTCCATTTTAAAGTCGTTTGCGAAACTTATTTTTAAACTTGTAATTTTAGACCCGCTTCGAATAATTATAACGAACCGCGTGCTCTCGTAGGTGTATTTCGAAAAGTGTTCACGCTATAAATACCTTGATAAGTAAGTTCACAGGTTTTCATGTACACGTACCGGTGCAAATATTGTATCGCTACCTCACTATTGTTTTGTTACGACAAACAACAAACACAAAATGACAAACAAAAAACCAGGAAGAACAAAATACAATCACATTAAGTGTTGCTAAAGTAGCGTTCAAAAATGTAATTTGGTTAATTCGCAATTCATTTGTTTTGGTATATCAACAATAAGCCGTTTTTTGTTCTTAATGAGGTACATAATTTTATTTCAGCCGTGGATATAGCTTCAGCCTGTTACTGTTTGTTAATTTAGATTGGTTTATACTAATTTATTTTAGCTCGATTGAGACGAAAGCTGATAGCTTATAAGATCACTCTCGAGTCCGTTTCCTGGGAAGAAACCAGTACTGTGTCCTTTTTGAGAGGCCATGAGAAAGTACCCCTAGTGGGGATCGAACCCACAACCTCTTGGATGAGAGGCGGACACCTGTACCACTAGACCACTCTCACCGCTCGAATTTAATTTAATTTAATTTAGATTAATCATTTAAAGTGTAGTTAAGTCCAGTACATATTAGCAAACACTGACCAACTATAAAACAGAATTTTGGGTAACTCCTGAATTAAAACGGTAGAACTTTACGCGAGGTTTTATCCAGTTCACGCTTGTTCTTATATGTTCAAAACGTTCATTAGGATGAATGACGAGCTAGCTTGACTTTCGGGACTTTTTTACTAAGAATGTCTTATTGTACGCCAAGATATTGACACTCGGCCTTTTTCACTTTCATTGCTATGCTTATCTTAGATATTTTCATGTTCGGACCTTTCCTCTTTCAATGTTAGGCTGAACGTCGAAATTAATTACGAGCTACGGACATTTTTTCCTTCAATGTATACTGAACATCAACATGAAATACATGCTGGAGTATGATAGTACTGATTATTATTGTACTTTTCATAAATATGTCCCTTCATATTAATGCAAGTGTCCGTGGGTCTTTAAATTCGGCAATTGTTAACATGTCGTGTATCGACCCTTATAACAAAAGAATGACAGCTCACTGTTTTTGTTATGTGGCCTGCTAAAATTAAGTTGAGTGGTAAGTACATTTCACAACACAAATAAAACTTTGATTTGAATTTGAAATGGCGAGTTCAACAGAAATAATTAAGCAGTTCATGAAGATTAAAACCAAAAGTTTCTGATTCATTTTAAACTAAAATGAGCGGTTCGATAAAAGAAAATCTAGTAGTAAATTATAAGACACGGGGTAAGTAGGTGATCCGATATGGGATCAACGGGACAAAGGAAACCATATCGGGTGAGAGCGCCCCGTTTATCTCATATCCGGTCACCTAATAACCCGTAACATATATATCACGTCGACAAGCTGCTTACATGTTTAAATGTTTCATTCATTCAACGGAATAGTCATCGGAAAATAGTCGCCAGTTTGCTTCAGTATACATTTGGTGACCCAATAAGGAAAAAATGGGTTAGCTCGTGACCAATCCTGAACCAGTGGCGTTGCGTCTTTTTTTTTTGGAAGTGTGATATAGTGACATTCCAGTCAGCAAAAAAACTTTGAACTGACATAAGCTCTCAAATTTGGTCCGTTTAATGTGTGTGGGTTGGATTCTCGGTTACAAATACTAGGAGGCATTCAGTATTCTTTACTATTTATTAATAGGTGCCATTTTAAAGTAACGACTTTAAAGCTGTCCATTTTGTATCTATACTCCCAACATTTTCGTCCTGACACCAATCTTAAATTACTGACCACGTTATTGACTTATAATGATATACATTACGTGACCACACCCATGGTGAAAACATTACTTTACGCTGATAGCTTACTTATCCATTTCATGTTAAGGATGCAGGCCATTACAAAGAATACATCGATACTACCACATTTGTTTGAACTAAGCTTAATATGTGTAAGAACATCCTATTTGCAAATAACATACCAAAAGCAGACATTGGCCCGTTTTAATCTTCATAACGTTATAAACATAGCCCACTCCAGGGACTTCGAAGCATTACCAGCATGATTTCGCAATATCAACCAATGTTTGTTTATCATGCGATTTGATAAACTATGGGTAAATAATTAAAATGATACCGAAATACAGAAAAATGGCTTGAAATAATTCGCTTTAGTCGCCATTGCTTAGAATATTAGGATTTTTTTCGTCTTACAAAAAGAAAAGGATATCGATGTTATCATATCATTTCAGAATAATTACAAGGATCAAAGTTAAATATTTGAAATACGCATCGAAATAATCTCCGCTATCGCCATTAATATGTCTATCTTACAGAGTGGCTCAGTCTATTATTTTCCACTTGGGCCTTAATACGTTCGTTCCTCTCCATTGGCAAATAGTCGACAAATCAATTTTACCCAATTACCTACTCAGTAATGAGTAATGATGGTAGTCATTACCGAAAAAAACTTTCATTAATTAAGTAATTACCTAAGTTAAGAATGAATATTTATGCAAAAAGCTACAGAAACATACTCAGTAGCAAAAAGTTTAAACATAAACCCGGTTTAGTTGCAATGGGCAAACGCCAAAGACATAGAACACAAAATCACAAACAGGAAATATAGAACAGCACAAAACTCTACAAACAGCACATTGCATATATACTATATATATATATATATATATATATATATATATATATATATATATATATATATATATATATATATATATATATATATATATATATATATATATATATATATATATATATATATATATATATATATATAAATCATTGGTATGTTTATCAAGAATTGTTAGGTACCGCCTTGGAACGGTCAGTAAAATGTAAATTTACTGGGGGTTTAAACCAGTTTATGTGCACAAACCTCACTCTTATCCCAATAATATTTAATAAAGATAAAACGCAAAAGGTAAATCTTATCAAAGTATGCATTAACTTGAGGAAACTTATCAATAAAACAAATAATAATAAACGAAATGGTAAACCCCAAGTACTTCTATGATTAGAGATCCCAACTCTATCTGCAGACGGAGGGAAACAATTCATGGCACCTAATGCAAATACCTTTCAAAGATACGATGCAGTCATTTTTTTGAAACTATTAGCATCACACACAGTTTGCCTTAGAAACTAAAAGGTTTAAACTGTGTGATCATAAGAAACTAAAAACATCACACAATTACGGCGTAAAGAGCACGATACATGACCTCGATGTACAACTTGGAAAAGAGATAATTCACGGAGACAAAGTAATTGGAAACAAATCTGTGTTAAATGTTAAAGTTGAATGTCATGCTGTTACAAGAAATAAGGATGACTTCATAGATAAGCGGCTTTGTTCCATTCATATGCACATGTACTCAAATATGGTGCTCTATGAGTTGCCGAGAATTTCAAAACAAACCTGATCATTAAATCTACGTAGATTGATTCTGACGAATGCACCAAAAACACCAACTTAGTTAGAGCATAATTTTGTCAATCTTTAAAACAAAGAGCGAACTACCTCGTCTTGAGGCCGGGGTACGCCCGCTCTATTTTTGTAGATCGCAAATATGGAGCTCTATTATATAAAAAGCTGTGTTTACTCCGTGGTCATGTTATGTGTTGTATAAGTCGATAACTAAGGTGATCCTTCCAACCGTCTAAACATTGGACGGGTATTGTTTGGATATGCATTGATTTCGTTACTTCTTTTCGAATGCAAGCTTTTTTACGTATGTCTCCTTTTTAATATTGTTACGCTTTAAAGTTGTGCCTTTCATTGCATGTTTGCTTACTGGGATTTCAGTTCCTGTTATAGTATATGCGGTGTGATTCTATGTACTCGACAAAGCTAGCTTAATGTCGCAACTACGTGTGCATGCTTCCATATATCTGACTCTCAGTCAGAGTCAGTCCGCTCACGCGTCCAGGCCGTCACCTTTCTGTTCAAAACTAGGTGTAATAATTTCATTATGTAAATTTCATGAAATTTCATGAAAGGAGCAAACATTTTTGCATTGACTATGCGAAACGTTTACTCGTTATAAATTTTCTCCGACTCCTCTTAATAAAAGGTCATCAAATGATTGACAATTTACACAATAGTTTCATCCGCTTCGTAATGTATTGATTGTAATGCAAGTGCCCATGAGGGAATTTGAAAGGATAGAGATCACTCGTCGTGTAATGCATTTTTCGTGCTTAAATAAAAAGTTTGCTAGCAGATATTGCTCTGTTCAAACAAAGGCGAAAAGTCAGCAATTGGTTTTTGGTTTTTTTCAAAATAACCAAAGCACACAGCAGTGTTTGAAAGAGCAAATTTTAAATGAAGGTTTGGTTGGTGATTTCAAAATAATTATTAACAGAACCCGTGTTATAATCATTTAAAATCAAAGGCATTAATAAGGCAGTACGATTTTTTAAAACGCTTTCAATTTTAAACCTATCGAAGCTTGATTTCTAAATTATTATTCATCTTGTTTTGTTTTTACTTCACCCACGTGAATATTTTTTTTCTTGACATGCGTCAATATTTTCGGCCTACTAGATAACTATAACAATTTGAGCCTGATGCTCAACAAGGAATACTTCGCGACCTTGCATTTCAGTATCACAGCCGTCTGTTTCTAATAATATCGGTGTCAAAATGAACACGTTACATAAACAATGATGATTATTTGATTCATTGATATTCGTCGGTGTTCAGTGCAAAGTCAGTTAAATCAACAACAGCGCATTACACATGTTCACCAGTAGGGTAATAAATTATATGTGAACGTTTTGTTTTCGACGATTAAAGTGATTATTCGAATGAATTATGCATTTGCCTTGCAGAAAATGCAATTCTAGTGGTGTTATCTCATTATGGATGACATAGCCATTATTCATCAGTTCACGCTAAATGTTTATAAACTCTTGTTATGAGTTTGCTTTCTTATAAAAAACATATTCCTCAGAAAAAAATGTTTGACGGTGAACAATTTCAATTTATTTTACTATTTTGGCCATTTAAGCTTTCGCTGAAAGGTTTTGATACAATTTTCAACGATTTTGTTTTTGTAAACTGACTGATTTATTATATGTTCAAACAGATATCTTATAACAAGAAAATGTCTTATGATTGAACTAAAAGAAAAAAACAAAGATTGCTTAATAGAATTTTAACTCTAAACATATGATTTACAAAACACATTTAACGTTTTACATCATTTGTAATTGTTTAGTTACTTTATGATATTACATATGTCAGAATCAACATTTCAGAAAAGAAGCATACTTAAGTTGATAAATCCAAGCATACATTTATCGGTTAATAAAATCTGCATTTGTTAAGCGCCCTTGAACGTATTTTTTTATGAAAAGGGCGCTCAACAAATCTGGTCTTATAATATAATAATAATTTGGACCTGTGTCAAGCTATCGTTTGTTATACTTATTTCACGCGTATCGATGGTATAGAAATCTCTGGAAACAAGAGGGTGCTAACAGTAAGGTATTAATTGGTCAGTCGTGCACAGGGATTTCGTGATATAAGTCTGTGCAAAATTGCATTTGTTCATTATACCAGTCGAATTAACGTTGTATACATCGTTAACTTATTTTGCATTCCACATGATGTGGTATATGAATGCTTAAATGAATCTAGACAAATGAATAATGCTCAATATCAATACTTTGTGAACCGTCACTTGGAAAATGAGCACAGGTTTACAGACTTAACCCTCTCTGTTTTTTCCTTACCAGTCGGTGGCACAGTGTAGGACTTCGGTAGCCAGTGCTAACTTCAATGTTAATGTGTCCTTGTTTTAACATATCTTACATGAGTTTTCTTTGTCGACTGCACTTCATCACTCAATAAATTGATCGTCTAGTATTGCATATATGTTGTTGTTTACGTAAATAAAAATGAATTAAACCATACACTCGATAATTGTCTGCTACAGTAAAGGTTTTATTTACCGCGCGATCATTTAGAAATATAGGAAACATCAAAGATTACTCCTAGTCTGTATTTCCCAAGAGAAGCATTAAGTGAAAATATAAGAAACTTAGGACGTAGATACCTTGACATGGTACGGCAGTCTTTTAGAATGTTTAAGATTAAAAAAAGTAGCTTCATTATGATGTTAGTCGTAGTCTTGCAACTGGCCTTCGGTAATGCCTGTAATACAAATGTAAAATATGCTATGCGAGCAGCAACAGCGCTGTATGTGTGCATTGAAATGTTTCATATTCTAAATCTGGAGAAAAATAACATCAGGTTAATACACCCATTTTAGCTATAACAATCTGTAGTGGCCTGTACAAATAATTTCTTCATAGGAACTTAAGGTATACTCATAGTATCCAACATAACTTGAATTATGAATTAATGTATTACTTAATTTTATACAGTAGCTACGGAACACAATTTGATCGTCTAGCTACTCGTATATGAATACGCTGCATTTTGAAAGCCGTTTGCGTTATTTCTGTTTGAACATTTTTGCCTCGATGCTATTGCACAAATAACAAGTGCGGATGATATTCGAAAAACGTGCACACTACAATTACTTGGGTTAGTGCACAACAACAAGGTCATACGTAAACGTTCACGTATAGGAATTTTTTTCCAACCACCATATTATTTTGGTGCGACGACCAACAAACATAAAAAGGCAAACAAGAAACATGCAGGGCAAAACACACTAGCATCAAGTGATTATAAAGAAGCGTTCAAAACTGACAAATTCATAGTGCCTTCATTTTGGTAAATCAGCAAACTACCGACGACGTAATGCAATTATTTAAGGAATGCATTGACGCTGCTAAATTTGGTTGCACTAAATTTATGTTTTGGAGATACACCATATTTGCTAATACTTTACCAAAAGTAGAAGTATTGTCTTAGTCTTGATAAGGTTATTGATGTAGACCAAAAGGAATTATTAAGTGTTCCATTACCAACATCGTGAACTTTTAGATAATTAAAATGGCATCACAATCCAGGCACGGAACGGATAGAATATGTTCGGGTCGCAATTGTTACGGCAATGAGGAATTATTACTTCTGACAAAACACGTAACTTGATCAAATAAATAATTACTAAAATCTGGTAAAAACTTTAAATGGAAGATTTGAAATACGCATAAAAATAGTTTCCGCACCGCCCTCAAAGATTAAACCCCTAAAGTGTGCGTCAGTATATAATGGCGGTGTCTGTAATCCCAATTTGGCCTTAAGTCATTCGTTCTTCTCCCCTGCAAAATTTCTAACGTTTTTACTGATAATTGCTCCGAAATAGTCAATAAACCAATTTTAAAAAATATCTACTATGTTATGAATTTATGATGGTACCAATTACTAGTAAAGCCCTTTTACAATTACCAAAGGTCAGAATGAAATGGCAGTGAAAAGTTCACAAAATGTGGTCTCAATATATATTTTAAAGATAGATCTTTCAAAGAGACGAAATAAATGGAAAAGTTCTTTGAAAGCATGTAAAAGTCTTATATCATGTTGAAACAAGAAATTAGTTTGTCCTCATTGATAAGCTATATTGTTACATTGATTTGTTTTCCATTTTCATTTGTTTTGTAAAGTTTCTATATTTGTCACGAAGTCATTTTTAATGATCCTGAAGACCCGAAAAATAAATATCTATACTATACTGTTAAAGCAATGCAAAGTCGCAAAAATACCCAAACTACCCCTCAGACGCACCGCATGCTTTTGTTAAATGGCCTGCTGAAAACTAGTGGAACGTAACCACTTAGCAGATTTACAAAACAAAACGAAAATGTTATTTTTAGTGTCTGTCTTTGTATAAAGTATGTTAAAGTGTTGACCTAAATTGTGCGGTATAACATAAAACAAAAAAGTGTTGTACCTCCAAGTATTAAAGTCACTTTCTAGTCAGTCCAAAACATTAAACATACCTCATCCTTCGGCTTTGGTCGTTCATTTTATGTGGGCTGACTGAACGGTCACTAAATTACCAGGAGGCAGTCAGTGCTCTTTACCATTTCTTAATTAGTTTTATTGAATGAAGCATCGACTTGAACGCTGTCCATTTTTTGTCTAGGCTCCAAGCTTCTATAAGAGCATTTTACTTAACTAATGACGACGTAATGAAAGTAATTAAGGAATGCATCGACACTGCCAAAATTGGTTTCACACAATATGTTTTGTAGATACACACTATTTACAAATACCATTCCAAAAGTAGAAGCAGTAAGGTCTTAATCATGATAAGGATATGAATGTAGACCACAGGGGATTATTAAGTGTTCCATTACCAGCATGGCTTCGCAAATGTATTATCTGAATTCAATAAATGTCTGTTTCTCATGAGATGACGTGAACTTGTAAATAATAAAAACGGCGTCGCATTCCAGACATAAAACGAGAAAAAAATATGTTTTGGCCGCAATTGCTGTGGCAATTAAGAAATATTACTTCTGACAAAGCGTATTATTCTTCCATATGCATTGTACGAGAATATTGTCAATGCTTGAAATAAAATCTTTGAAATACGCATAAAATAGTCTCCTTAACGCCCTTAAAGCTAAAAACCCAAAATGTGCCTCAGTATAGAAGCGCGTTGTCTGCAATTCTAATTTGGACTTAAATCGTTCATTTTCCTCCATTGTAAGATTTCAAATGTTTTTACTGATTATTGCTTCGACAAAGTCGACAAACCAATTTCAGAAAATAACCTACTACGTAAGGAAGTTATGGTGGCAGCCATTACCAGTAAAGACCAATTACCTAAGGTTAGAATGAAATTAAGTGGTAAAGAAATAAGGTCTCAGGGTTAGCGTCAGGGTTATTCTATTTTTCTTGTTTGTGAGTTTTTGTGTTCTATGTCTTTCGCTTTTGCCCTGCGCTTTTAGACGGGGTCTATGTTAAAACTTTTGGCTACTGAGCTTGTTTCTGTAGTTTTTCATATAAATATCTCAATATACTTTTTAGAAGAGAGATCTTTCACAAAAACTAAATAAATTAAAAAAGTTCTTTGACGGTATGTTAAAATTAATCCTATAGAAACAAGAAATAAGGTCGTCGTCATGGATACTACTTTAATTATTGCATTCCTTTGTTTTCCACTTTGATATGTTGGCCAGTTTTAATCATTTCACTAAGCCACATTCAACTAATGAATACTTTGAAAGAGCGGTAAAAAGCCGCATAAATATCTAATCTACACTTGGGACGCATAAAAAAGCGGCATAAATGCACATATGCTAAAGGCTCTGTGTAAAGTGTGATAAATAGCTACACTACACGGTGGACGAAGTGAAAAGCGGCGTTAATGCCTACGCTACACTATAGGCGAAGTGTTATGCAGCAGAAATAGCTACGTTACAAGATAGACACAGTGTACAGCTGCATAAATGCCTACGCTACACGATAGACGCCGTGTAAAACTGCAAAAAACACCTTCGCTACACGGCAGGCGCAGTTTAAAGCCAAATTAACACATAACACCATTCATAGGCTCAGTGTTAATCCGTATTAATGCCTACTCTACACAATATGCACAGTGTAAAGCCGCATAAATACCTGCGCTTCACGATAGACGAAGTGCAAAGCCACATTAACGCCTAGACTACAAGGTAAACGTATTAACCCGTTTGTTATGGCCGTCTCGTCAGTTGCAGTGAAAGACGATCACATTCTAGGATTGTAAAACTAACTTAAAAACATATTTAAATGCAATACTCTGTAGACGCATAGCACCTTCGCTTTACGGTCGTCATACAGCAGTTGTAGTTAAGTATGAGTACATGTTTCGGAAACTTTCTTTTTAGTGTTGTATTATTTTATTTCACAAATTTCAACATTAGGCCAACATACATGTAAGAAAACTTGTATGAAAGTATAAAGCATATACAACTCATTACTTATCCCAAACTCAAACTCAATTTATTCGTGATATAAGGTCACCAGCCAAGAACACATTGTACAAAACGAATTAAGACATAATATATTTGAAATCTCTGACAAAATGTACACATGCAAACGTGTATGTAACGCAATATTACGTATAGAAAAGATATGCATACAACAGCTAGAAATGTTACTTAACTACTTACTAGGATTTTTATGCACAGTACTTTGGAAAGCAAAACATTTATTCTCGGTTAGCATGAAGACATTCGATTTATATAGATACGGACCATTCCTTTTATCACACGTAAAGAGGAAGTGATGTTTGATTTATAACAACAAAATTTACACAATTATCGTTTGATGTCGTATATATCTTGGGTATTATTATGGGATTCCTTACCACCACTTCAAAGAAACGAAACTCGCTTTTTCTAATGTTAAAAGCACTCGTGAATTGTTTTCTAGTTATTTCCCATTATTTCCAATCAGTCTTTTAGAGCAGTTGCTGGGCAATATATGGCAGTTTATTGGCGCTAACTCTCTTGCTCTGATCATCTGAAGCCGTACCTATTGTCTCCCGCAGCACGACATGAAACATAAGCAGAAAGGCTTTAAGGGTACAATACAGCCTATGCAGAGCTGCCAGTTCTACATGCAATAATTATATTTTTCTATTACGGTTAGCATCCATCATTATGCTGCAATTATAGTTATTGCAGTTTAGATATTTGTATCGATATTATTTCTATGTTTAATAGTTATATTGATTTAGCATAATATTACTTTTACATAAATAATAATTTTGAAAAACGCCATAACGACGCTACTATTAGGCTTTGACACATTAAAGGGAGGTAATACAACATTTTTTTTTTATTATTATTATAAATATTATTAATTTGAATCTCATAATGCCTAAATCAAAAAAAGCTCTTTGGTGAAGTCTTACAAATTTCAAAAATAAATAAATATATTTTACCTGAAGCACTTATGTGTATTTCCGATGAATGGCTTACGGTGTGATATATACTCATGTTTGTTATCACCTTAAAGAGAACATAATAGCTCTTTAACGTCAATTTTAATTTAATTTGCAGAGAAAAGAAATTAACTGTTATCGAGACAATGGCACTGATATGAATAAACTGATGTACATAGTTTTCATTTCTAATTAAATAAATCGTAGTCTCACACAAAAAGGAGTTCTGACTATTAACTATAAGTGAGTTTCTCATTCTATTCTTAAACACTCTGGTGGAAATTGATGTATTTGTAGCAAAGAAGTTCAATGTTCAGGTCGTTTTGTGTTGCAAGAAAATTAAAATGAGTTTTTGAAAAACCTTATCAAAAACAAGAAACTGTTGGCAAAAAAAAGTTTGAAATTCAAAAAAAGTTTGCTTAAGTTAAATGTTTGGAAATAAACAACTTACCGAATTTTAGAAAATTGGTAATCCTGTTTTTCAACCTGAAGCTCAATGGTCGAACCTTTGCTTTCATACAAAACGAATAACAGACGAAAACAACTCGTCGTCATGGAAAATATGAATATATGACACTCCTGAAAAAAAGACGATCCAACACTGAAATCAACAAATTTTATCCCGATTTATGTGCATATGAAACGATTACGATTGCAATTTTATTTCATCAAATACATCGAACCAATATGTTGTCAATAAACATTAAGAAAGCTCAAAATAGTTTCAAATATGACTTGTGCTTGTCTTTGTGCTTGTCGTTATTGCGCACGCCCAGTCCAATTTGTCCCACAACACCACAATAAGCTGTTGTAAGACTTGTAAAACTAGACGAAATATCATTAGTAGTATTCGTTCATGGGAATTTTAAAAACCAATAAGAGAACAGGCACACGTATACCACGTATCTCCTTAATTCTCAATTAAACTAAATATATATTTAAATAAGTTTATAAAAGTTGTTTTTTGCAGCATAATTTGAGTCAAGAGACACATTCGTCCTCTCGTAGGAAATAGTTTTAAACAGTTAAATTGGTTTGATCAAAAAATGTTATTTTTCTATTCCTTAAGAAAAATATTTTTATTACAATCAGGCAAGCATTTTGTCAAAACTTATATTATTGATGTTATAAATCATTTAACAAGGCAGTTTTCTGAGCCCAAGTCTCAAAGACTTAAAATGTCTGTGATTATTGGTCCGTATAATTGGGTTTTGAACTTTGCAAGTTAAAGTCCACGTATCTCAAGGTTTAAATAAATTAGAGAAAAAAACGTGTTTATACCACTATGACCTACGTTAGTTGAATATTATTTGGCATTTAATCGAAATATTGTATGAAAATTAACGTACATATATGGGGTTTTATGTTACAAAATTATTTTAACCAATTGCTTCTTTGCTTCAAAAAGAAAATTATAACTAAACACAGCAATATAGCATATGGCATAATGAAAATTACTTGATATGCAAGTTTCGTTGTGAAATTGTGCGCGCCGAATTTGGATTAGGTTTTCGATTGTGTGGCATGTTTTTTATTGTGATAAATGCATTTTGTTTATCTAATTGGTGGTAAGAAATGTAAAGAGAAGTAATTTGGATATACACACGAACAGTAAAACCCGGACATTTACTTGTGTCATCTTTGTTCCTGTTATACCATTTTTTAAACAAAATTTAAATTTTGCTCTTCTTTATCTGATTGAGGACGAGAGGTTTCTAGTAATATGTATATATAATCACCTTTTTTTAAGTTTTTTTAGTTTTGATCAAAAGTCAAAATAGTTAAACATGACAATGCATTAAAATAATAAAGAAAAATGTTGCAATATATATTTGAATTAAACTGTTAAAACTCTATACAAAGTTTAAGCATAATGATAAGCAAATGACTGCGGTTATTATACATGAAAGTGATATATTATCATGACATAAATAAAAACTACCTTTGCAGCTAAACGTTTGGTACAGATGATTTGCATTTTATTAAATGCAAATAGTAATTTTCTATCGCTAATTTTTCTATCGCAAATATAATGAAAACTTCAGACAAACCCCGACTAGTAAAATATGCAAACATAAGCCTGCTAGTGGCACGAAATACGAGAAAATATATCTGAATATAAGGCACAAACGTACAAACACCGCGAAAAGACCACACACTCACACCTGACATGTTCTGTCTGTAACAGTTATCACAGCACAAGTGTAGTTAGGCCTTAGGTTGTGATCTATTATACCTATCATCCAACCAATATCGACATTACATGTCTAGGAGAGCATACCAAAAATTGTCTAGGTAATGAAGACAATATGTAACGTGCGTCGGTGGTATATATATTATGTGAATATCATTATCTACGGTTTATTGTCTACGTATTGTAACAAAACACGATTAATAAAATGTATCTACGTGCAAGACAGGTTGCAAAGGAGTTGAGGACGCATAGGTATATATCATGAAACATGTTAAGAAAACACGATAGATTGATTGCTTAAATCAGCGTGTGTCTCGATATTTTAATGACACATATAAAGAATGTTATTTGTTAAGATATTCTGAACAAAACTTGGCGATGTTGTTTACGTCGTTTTTTTCGCACACATTTGGGTTTCATGCGGCTTGCTTCATTACAAATTAAATTGACGTCATTTTCCTGCAACTGTATCTAGTAAAATTGTAAATGATTATAAATGGATATCATAGCAATATCAATTAGTTCAACGTTTGACCGACTTTGAGAGAATAAGTCATATTAAGTTTCATTGAAAACAAGTTCATGCTTTCTGACGATATAGCTTTGCAAGATCAGCATTCTCTTCCGAATGTTTGCTACGATACAGCTTCTTCAATCAATTCTGAATCCGTGTCATTGGCAAGTTTCACAATTGATAAAACGACGCAGTGCTAATTTATGACAAGGAAATTACTTATACAACAATCCAAAACTAAGAAACACTTCTCTATTGAATAAAAACAACCATTCTTGGGCAATTGGCTTCAACAAGTGTAATTGAGTGTAATTACTGCTAAACCCGTCGTCGAGATGGGAAATCGCGACAGTTTTGCAATAAATAATTCAGAAAAAAACCTGCTGAATTGTCACTTAAAGGAAGGTTGTTGTTTTGGTGAATTACATGGAAATGTATCATTTTTCTGGAAATAGTGCAGAATTAAATGCGAACTATTACCTATGGAATTAAAAACCTTTCGCTATCATGTGTCGGCAAACTCTACTGTTTGTAAGGATTTACGTGATATAATGCAATATTAATTTGAGTTTTTGACGACATAAACTCACGATCGTTATTTCGAATGTTACTGTTAAGTGCAAAAATTGAAATGTGATGTGGCCTTAATTTTTGAGCTACATCGTTATATTTCGGTCGATTTTTGCTGTACACTGTCTTGGCAGAACACCTTATATCGAAAGCATGGTTGTTGGACAACAAAGAACTTTAGTGTATTATTAATAACTGAGATTATGATTGGCAATCAACACGGTAATTAATTACCTTTTCTGTAATAAAATAGTATCATAGAACCACAAACGAAACCATTGTAACAGAATAATATTGATGTTTATAACTGTGAGAGCAGAACACATATGAGACGATTAAACACGAAATGTTCACCTGTGGTAATAAGACGAGCGTAAGTAATCGGGAAGCTTTGTTTTATTAGTAAATTCGAAACTGTTACTTCTAGGCACAGGAAAAATTGTCAATTGAAAGTGCGTTGTTTTAGATGTGGATTTGGTGCGATCTTGTTATATGTAGACATCGGTTGTAAGTGAATCTCCGGAAAAAAGGTGTTTGCTTTTTGCGAATGAAAACCAGTTTGCGAAGTGACAGGAATATACGAAAATGCAAAAGCGTATGATCTTTCAGAGGAAATTGATAGTAACAAGACGATTACGTGCCTTATCTTTGTATTTATTCATAAAGCCATTGTTATGAATTGTGGAACTTCTCATTAACATGTTAGATATACTAAAGGATTAAACAAACAAATCAAATATTTCTCATCAATGCCTGACTTTGTGACATAATTATCAGAATATACGTTTGAAAGGAAGAAACTTAATTAAAGGATTGATTCAATTTCAGTTGATAGTTACCTAACGTAATTAGTTTGGGCCGTTTATTACCAGAAGAGTGTAAGAACGCTTTAAAACACTCAACACAGCGCCAGAAATGACACACTGTGCATACTTGTGATACATATTCACTCGTAGAATAGTAAACAATAGCAGCTGCTTACCCTGTTTTCTTACAATGTTATTGGCGTCGCATCATAATTTCCGTAATACAAAAATGTAGGGGTTAACAACCTTAACAGTGATTTAATAGCTGCGATAGCATTTATTTCAAGGCCAAATGGAAAAGAACCGAGACTATGATTTCGTGAGATCTAACTTCAGTTCTCATAACACAGGATTGACTTAATAATTTATTTTTGTTGGACATTTGTTTAAACAATACATATATGACACTGACTAGCTGCAATGCACTATGGGAAAATTCAAAGAAACAGCAAAGTTTCACAAACGCCTTCAAAAGCATGAAGTGATTACAAAGAAAATTCCTTTTCCGGATAAAAAAAGACGTACGGAAGGCGAAATTATGCAGCGAAAACAAAGGGAGCCTATATTTGTGGAAATACGAAATAAACATACGAAGGAATTGGTTGACCTTGAGGTAATGTGGAAACATTTTTAATTTTGATAAAAATTATAGTGTATGTATAGTGTATATACTTTGAAAAACAGTTTTTTTGTAAATGTACCTAACAAATCCCAATGATAGTTTCAGTAATAAGTCTCATTTCACAGATTTTGAATATCAATAATTATAACAGAATTACTACTTCAACATTATTCTTAAAATGTGTTGGCCATTTTTACCTTTATCAGGTTGTATGCAATACAAGAAATGACGTCATGAACAGAAAATAACCAGATGAACAGGACGTTACGTCAATATCATCCTACATACACAACATAACTTCAAAATATAACAAATCCAATATAGCATGGCACATGGCATCAATAAAGAAAGAACAATACGGATTATATGCAATTTAATGCTAGATATATCATTACCTCAGGTTTTAACTATTTTATGATCAACAAGTTGAAATAATATAAACATGAACATTTACTCAAACTACATTAGTAGAATAGTTAGAGTTCATACAAAAAGGTATTGGTGTACCGCGAATACCCAGCCATTTAGTCTCCTTTGATAGGCTTTGCCAATTATATTGAATTAAGTAAGTAGACATGAAAGAACAATCGTCCACAATTATGTGGCCATAAGAGTTGAAATGTTTAGAAACATTTGTACATGTGTTCGGAAATTTTGATATCATTTTTTTTTAATAAATCATTCTCCGGGATCAGTTTAAGTCTGACCACTATACTATTCCGGTTGTAATGGTTTTGTATATTTTTTGAAATATTGTTTAGCGTCTTTTGCAAATCCGGTGGACATATTTAAATCTGCATCTACAGGCAACTTGACGAAGTTCATTGTTATTTTGCAATCCGTTCCCTGTATTTCCATGGATATTTGCATTTATAATGGAATAAACAATATTACCATCATTTAAAACAGTATTACCTAAATCATTGGTCAGTTTGTTGTAAAACATCCTGTCTTTGAAACTTATTTTGTAACAACATGTCATGTTTCCAGAATCATTCCGTCAAGTAACATGTATACGAGCGTCCATTATTTTCAAGTCCCTGAAGACGCACACTCAATCCATTATATTTGCAGAACAGGGACACTTGATCAAGGCCACTATGACGTCTAAATAATTAATGTCTGTTTTTTAATAGTATGTTTAGATACACCATAACGCAGCATGTGAACAAGCGTCCATTATTATATGAGGACTGACACTCAATCCATTACATTAGCAGAAGAGGGAAACTGGGTCAGAAGCCCAACGCCGTTTGAATCATTTATGTCTAAGGATGATATGCTCATATTTTATTTTTACACCCTTTCTGTTGCGCAGCCTGTACACAAACACCCATTACTCTCGATGGTGACGTTATAGGTATAGGTGTCGGCCTCTCACCCAAGAGATTGTGGGGTACCTTCACATAGCCTCTCAGATTGAACATCAGTACTAGTTAATGCACAGGAAACGGACTCGGGCGTGATTCTTTATGCCGTCAGCTTTCGCCACAATCGAGCTAAAATAAATTAGTATATATCAACCCAGACCCTAGACATAAGTGAATATGTATGTGCTCTGGCTACAGTACTAGTCAGTTGTATTGTTAATGTTACTCAACCAAATCTACAGTGACAAGCCCAGCAGGCGTGCTTGGTATTCGACAACATTCTGCTTCATTCTAAATTGTCTCATAGATGTTCATAAGACCTGCACTTTTAGTTTTTCTAAAATGGGTAAATAGTTGTACAGCATCGCGATAAAGAAGGGTTTAACGTTCTTGCCAAGAAGGGTTATACTACATTCCACTTACACTTCCAATGCGATAACTCCACCTCTTGCCTTGGTTCGCTGTGTATCTCGTTTAATATAATACGCCTTACAAAAGGCGAAATTTAGTTTCACTCATAAATGCATCTTTAAACTTTCTATTGTTTACATTATTTTGTTTAAACAATATTTATATTTTAATGAAACATTTTCATAATTTGGTTCAATCCGTTTTTATTCTGATACAACGTTTTCATTATTTAGTTCAAACTGTTAAATGCAGAAACAGTAATCTTCATGTTTTTTAATATATTCATTCATATAAAACATTGTTTATGTGTTTTCAATAATACATTTCTGTGAATATTTTAAACTCTATCTTAATTTCAATAAAACATTTTTAAGATATATGTATTTTGTTTTCAAACTCTGAAGCGATATTGGATAACAAACATGGGTAAGATTAAAATATAAAGTTTCAAACTTGCACCAAAAATATATAAAATCACTGGGGATTTGTTATGAATATGATATAGATTATAATGACATTTTGCGTAAAAAACTAAATAAGATAATATCGTGTTTAAAAGTATGGAAGTCAAGAGAGCTAACTTTACAAGGGACTATACTTCTCGTCAAAACATATATCTTCTCATCCATAAACTTTGAAGTAGAAATAAGAGGTATTTCACAAAAAAATTCGAACCACTTAGAACAAATAATGAATAATTTCGTTTGGAATGGTAAGCTAGCCAGAGATACTCTGAAGAGGGGAAAATTCATGGAGGAGTAAATTTATGTAGCATTACAATTGAATATAAATAAGCACTACAAATAAAATGATATATTAAATTATTCACTTAAAGAATGAAGTACAATGGAATGGAACAACAAAGGGAAGTATTGTCTTGAACTATTAGATAAAAACTTCAATACAAATATTTTCATTTGTAAATGCTCAGAAATAGAAAAAAATGTTGATAAAAAATTAAATACCAAAATATTACTTGGAATCTTGGGATATTTTTTTACAGACTTTTACAGCTACTACTGATGAAGTCCTTAACACTCCATCATTTGGGAATCACATAATGAAATTTAAAAGCAAGCCACTTTTTATTGCAAATGTTAGTAAAAGCGGGATTAAAAGAATTAAAGATGTAAGGGATTTAACAAAAAGTGATTATGTATCTACTGAAAATTTATTTGGTAAATTAAAAAGCAAATAAAATTGGATAGCAGAATGTACAATGATAAACAAGAGCATTCCAAAGACAGTTATCGACACACTAAAATGGAGGTGTGGAATCAACACAGAATGTTTACCTAAAATTGATATGGATACTCCCAAAATACTAAACAAAATAAATAAGGACATTAAAAATAGTAAACTTAGATTTAATCTATTATTAAACAATTTAACCTTCAATGGCAAAGTAAGGAAATCCCAAGCGAAATAAAATTGGAAGCGAGTTTAAACAATGCAAATTGAAATTGGAAAAAAACCCATTGGAACCATATTTATAGCATAAATGCATATTTAGGTGCTCGGCAATTTTAATGGAAGTTCTCATTAAACATAATCTTCACAGAGCATCGCCTTGCCCTTATGAAAGTATCAAGATATGGGTTATGTAATATATGTCTCAAGAAAAGAGCGAGACATTATTTAATCTCTTTTGTAATTGTTCAGCTGTTAAACTAATTTGGGACTAAATTAACAACTTAGTGTATCAGATACTCCAATATAACAATGAAAAAAGTATTTAATTGAACTATGACTGTATTGTTCTAGTACAATTATCTTTGAAACAAAATGGCTAATATGGAAACAGAGAAATGAATGTTAATTTAATGGGGCAACAGGATTATCAGATGTATCCGTGTTTAAAAAATAGGTGGCATATTTAAATATTGTACACGCATAACAAGTGTCAATACTCCATGAAGTCAATTTGATAATTTCACCATTGCTTTTGTTTTTGAGAACTAAAACAATGCGAAAAGAATCAAGATAAACATCCCTGAAAGAGAGAAAAAATGAATTAAAATCAAATTAAATACTTACAATAATGCATAGCCACAAAATCTGATCTTTGCTAACATATTTATGATACTCTGTAAGTTTTTTATTATAGCTTCAAAAAATTTGAATGTCCTAATGATACAATGTACATTCCCTATGACAATAGTAAGCTGTTCAATGTTGATACATTTCGTAGTACAATTAAAGTCATTACTCACAAAGATATTCAGTAGATATTAATGGATGGAGTAGATCCAAGTATCCTTCCTGCGTATTCCATTTAAATATTTGCATGACAAATGGTAAATTTTACGGAAGTAGAAATGTTCAAGATAAGGGAAGTAACCCGTGAATATGGCTACACTACACCATATTTATTGTACCATTGCATTGATGTATTGCTGATGCAATATATATGTATATTTTATATATTTCTTTGACACACTTCCTGTGTTGATACACTGATTGGTTATATTTGTCATGTATAATTGTAAGTGTTGCCGGGTGGTGCCCCGATTCCTGTTAGCACATATGTTTCGGGGAAAATTAAAGGGACTTCATTAAAGTCTCAAAACGAAAAACTTTGATAATTACCGATTAACTTGTATACTTAAGTTACACTCCCATTGTTTTATTTTACTGTTTCCTTAACTTAGAATTGTTACAATTCGTATTTATACAACATTATTTTGATGACCATTTACTATGAATTAAAACATGTATGTTTAACAGGCTGATGCCACAAAATATTTGTTTTTAATTTTAAATGCATTATCATGTTAAACTTAATTAGACTTAAATGATAAAAGCAAAAGCATATGATTTAGGTACAGTTAAAAAACTAAATTAGCCCTCAATTGCGCCAACATATCGATACTACCTAATTCAGATGCTGTTTTTGATTTGATAATTTAAGTTCAAAGAGTTAAACAACATAATGCATTAAAATTAATAAAAACATAATTTTGGCATCAACCTCTTTTGTGGGCATTTAATGCCATAATAAGCATCGGCGTATTCTTATGTTTATTATAAATAAACTCTTTAACCTTTATACAAAGTTTTAGGATAAAAACATGACTGTGTTAGCTATACTTAAAAATCAAAGAGACAAGTGATATATAATCACGACATTAATAGAAGGTAGTTTTGCAGCTTAAAATATTACATCATATATACATTCATTTCAAAATGTTAATAGTAATTTTACATCGCTTATATATATACTCCTCAAAATGATTTTAGGACCACACAATTAGAGGGCGATAATTTCATCAATTTAATTATTACAAACAAAACAATTTATTATATGAACTACATGATAGCTGTAGTAAACAATTGTAAAAGAACTTTATAGCGAATAACAATGGTAAACACATGTGAGATCAAAAGGTGTGGTCACTACTGAAATTTGAACGTTTGCATATCGGTGGGTGGGGCATGCAATTTTACAAACAGCAATGTCACATGTTGAAAGTCACACACCAAGTAAAGTTAATATCACGTGTGACCACCTCTAGCGTCAATCACAGCCCTACACCTAGAATTGAGGCTGCAAATCAGTTTCCTGATTGCAGGACGAGGAATTCTTGCCAACTCCTCAATGAGCGCTTGTGCTAGGTCCTCCCGGATCTGGGGTTGAGCTGGCCGGGCACTGATCTGTCGTTGAAGTATGTCCCATACATGCTCCATTGGATTAAAATCAGGAGAGCGGGCAGGCCAGTCCATACGCTCTATTCCTTCACTCTCACACCTGACATGTTCTGTCTGTAACAGTTATCACAGCACAAGTGTAGTTAGGCCTTAGGTTGTGATCTATTATATTTATCATCCAACCAATATCGACATTACATGTCTAGAAGAGCATACCAAACAATGTCTAGGTAATGAAGACAATATGTAACTTGCGTCGTATTGTTACAAAACCTGATTAATAAAATGCATCTACGTACAAGACAGGTTGTGAAGGAGTTTTGTACGCATAGGTATATGACTTGAAGCTTGTTTAGATAACAAAATAGATTGATTGCTTAAATCAGCGTGTGCCTAAATAGTTTAATGACATTTTATAAAGAATGTTATTTGTTATGATAATCTATAACTTTATGTTTTGTTATAATACGTTATTATTTCCGTACAACTTGGGATTGTATGCGGCATACTTCATCAAAAATAATTCCTGCAATAATATCTATTAAAACTGTTTATAATAAAAATGTATACCTTAAAAATGACAATTATTTCGATGTAGGACCAATTTTTAGGACAAAAGTCGAATAAAGTGTATATAGAATATAAGTTGCTTTCAGAAAATATAACTTTGCAAGATCGGCATTCTCTTCAAAATGTTTGCTACGATACAGTTTCTTCAATCAATTCTGCATTTATTGTTCGCTAAGATCCGTGTCATTGGCAAGTTTTAAAATTGATAAAACGACGCAGTGCTCATTTATGACAAGGAAATTATTTGTACAACAATCCCAAACCAGGAAACACTTCTCTATTGAATAAAAGCACCCATTCTTTGGCAATTGGCTTCAACATTACTCAAAGAGTCCTACTTTATTCGACTGTTCACATATATTACACGGTGAAAGGTATTTCCTTTGGTGCACGGAGTATTGTCCAGAAGCAGTTAATTGAGTGTAATTACTGCTAAACCCGTCGTCGAGATGGGAAATCGCGACAGTTTTGCAATAAATAATTCAGAAAAAAACTGCTGACTTGTCACTTTAAGAAGGGGTTGTTATTTTAGTGAATTATAACATGGAAATGTATCATTTTTCTCGAAATAGTGCCGAATTAAATGCAAACTTTTTTTCCTTTGGAATAAGAACCTTTCGCTATCATATGTCAGCATAATCTACTATTTGTAAGCATTTACGTGATATAATGCAATATTAATTTGAGATTTTGACAACATAGACTCTGAACGACAGTCATTTTGAATGTAACTGTTAAGTGCAAAAATTGAAATCTGTTGTGGCCCTAATTTCAGAGCTACAGCGTTATATTTGTGTCGATTGTTGTTATACGCTTACTTGGCAGAACACCTCGGATAGCACGCATGGTTGTTGCACAACTGTTTACAAAGAACTTTAGTGTATAATTAATTACTAAGATTATTATTGGCAATCAACACCGTTATTAATTACCTTTCCTGTAATAAAATCATATGATAGAACCACAAACGAAACCTTTGTAACAGAATAATTTTGGTGTTTATATCTGTGAGAGCAGAACACATATGAGACGATTAAACACGAAACGTTCACCTGTGGTAATAAGACGAGCGTAAGTAATCGGGAAGCTTTGTTTTATTAGTAGATTCGAAAATGGTTACTTCTAGGTACAGGACAAATTGTCAATTGAGACTGTTTGCTGGTAGTTTTAGATGTGGATTTGGTGTTATATGTTGACATCGGCTGTAAGTGAATCTCTAGGAAAAAGGTGTTTGCTCTTTGCGGATGAAAATCAATTTGTGAAGTGACAAGAATATGCAAAAATGCAAAAGTGTCAGATCTTTGAAAAGAAAGTGATTGTAACCAGACGAGGACGGGACTTACTTTTGTGTTTATACATGAAGCCATTCTTATGATTTGTAGAACTGTACATAAGCATGTTAGGTATACCTAAGGATTAAACAAACAAATTGAATATTGAACATCAATGCATGCTTTTGTGACATAAATAATAAGATTAAAGCTAGCAGTGTTTTAAGGCAGAAGCTTAATTAAAGGAATGCTTCTATTCTTCGGTGTACAGTTGCCTTTGGTAATTACGTTTTATCAGTAGAGCGTTAGAACATAAAGATCTCAACACAGCGCGAGAAGTGACACACTATGCATACTCACTCGTATAATAGTAAACAAAAGCAGCTGCTTACCCTGTTTTCTTACAATGTTATTGGCGTCGCATCATAATTTCCGTAATACAAAAATGTAGGGGCTAACAAGCTCAACAGTGATTTAATAGCTGCGAAAGCATTCATTTCCTGTCAAATGGAAAAGAACCGAGATTATGATTTTGTGAGATCTTAATACAGTGCTCATAACAAAGGATTGACTTAATAATTTATTTTTGTTGGACATTTGTTTAAACAATACATATTAAACAAAACACCAACTAGCTGCAATGCACTATGGGAAAATTCAAAGAAACAGCAAAGTTCCACAAACGCCTTCAAAAGCATGAAGTGATTACAAAGAAAATTCCTTTTCCGGATAAAAAAAGACGTACGGAAGGCGGAATTATGCAACGAAAACAAAGGCAGCCTACTTTTGTGGAAATACGAAATAAACATACGAAGGAATTGGTTGACCTTGAGGTAATGTTGAAACAATTTTAATATTGATAAAAATTATAGTGTATGTACTTTGAAAAACAGTTTTTTTTGTAAATGTGCATAACAAGTCCCGATTATTGTTTCAGGAATACGTCTTATTACACAAGATTTAAATATCAATAATTATAACAGAATTACTACTTCAACATTATTCTTAGAATGTTCTGGCCATGTTTAACTTCATCAGGTTGTATGCAATACAGGAAATGACGTCATGTACATGAAATAACCTGATAAACAGGAAATTATGTCAATATCACATGACTTACACAGCATAAATTTAAAGTATAAAAAATATGTAATAGCACAACATATGCAACCAATAAAGAAAATATATTAAGGGTTATAAAAAGTATGCAATTTAATAGTATTCATACCATTACCTCCAGCATTAACTATTTTACACTCAAACAAGTTGAATAAAGGTATACATATATTTTCTCAAACTACATTAGAAGAACAGTTAGAGTTCATACAAAATTGGTGAACCACGAATACACAACCATTAAGTCTCCTTTGATAGGCTTTGCCAATTATATTTAATTTTGTTACTATACATGAAAGAACAATCGTCAACTCTCTGGCCAGAAGAGTTGAACTATTCAGAAACATTTGTACATGTATCCGAAAATTTTTAATATGTTTTGAATAAATCCATTCTCTGGGATCATTTATGCTGAGTCAGACCACTATACTATTCGGGTTGTACTGGTTTTGTATCATGTTTTACATATTGTTTAACGTATCTTGCAAATCCTGTGGACATATTTAAATCTGCCTCTAGAGACAATTTGACAAAGTTCTTTGTCATTTTGCAAACCGTCCTCTGCAGTACTTTGTATATTTCCATTATAATATAATCAACAATATTACCATCATATCAAACCGTAATACATAAATCATTGCTCAGTGTGTTGTAAAATATCCCGTCATTGAAACTAATTTTGTAATAACATGTAATGTTAACAGAACCATTCAGTCTAGTAACATGTATACAAGAGTCCATTTTTTTCAAGTCCCTGAAGACGGACACTCAATCCATTATATTTGCAGAGCAGGGACACTTGATTAGGAGCACGATGATTTCAAAATAATTAACTTTTGGTATTTTTGAATAATATGTTTGGAAAGACCAATTCCATATCGTAGCATGTAAACAAACTTCCATTTTAATGAAGACTGGCACTCAATTCATTACATTAGCTGAAGAAGAAACTGGGTCAGAAGCACAACGACTTTTGAATCATTAATATCTAAAGTTGATATGTTCATGTTTAAAACACCCTTCCCTTAACGCAGCATGTACAGGAGCGTCCATCATTTTCGATAGTGTCTTACATTAGTGTCATTGCAGTTACAGGACTGAGATATTGGTTCGTAAGGTCACATCATATTAATGATACGGTCGAAGGATTTGCTGCACCTAATTTTCTTAAATTGCATAAACAAATAACCTCCCGTTTCTTTGTTTCAACAAATAGGTCGACACAATAACAGTCCGAATAATAGGCATGTCTAACATACTGAAATGCCTAAAAAATATTTCCATGTGTGTCATTGTTGCATCAAATCACAACAAAACAATTGTAATTTCCAAGACGACAGGGAATTCATTCAACCTTTTATTTTGAAATGCATGGAGACATGTACGTTTGTTTAAAAGGGCAATGAGAGCATTGTATATATGTATAATCCGTCTGCTCTCTCCAATTTATTTCTTTCAACGGCCATATGTATTAAAATACTATGAATTTAAATATGCTTAGGCTCAGGTAAACATTATATGGTGAGAGGCGGACACCAAAACCACTAGACCACTCACACCTAAGTTATTTTAAAGGTATAACTTAAATGATAGAAAGAACACACACTCCAAGTAATTGGTTATAAAGTCCGTGGGTCAATAAAACAAACAGTTCAGACACTGGATCAAGTTGCTATTTGTGTTTCAATGCCGATCCTCTGGCGAGCCATTTAAATTTCTATGGTATGACATGATCGGTTATAAAATTTATCAAACCGGGAAACGGGTGCTACAATTTTATAACTACCGCGTTATATAGTCAACATTTGATTTTTTTTCAGTTCTGTATCAATTTATACATGACATTTCCACTACCTCTTAAAACATTTCAAAATTGACCATTGAGTGTATGAGTCTACTTAATATAAATATGTGTCAATAGTTTGTTTCAATGATACAAACGCAATTGCTTTATGAATATAACAACCATGAACGACGATATCATGCAAATATTTCATTCTCTTGTTAAAAGATACAAAAACACATGGTCGGCAACCTCGGTACTCAATTCATTTGCAGAGAACAGAAATTAACTGGTATAAAATGACATGGTATGAATAAACAGCTGAACATAGTTTTAATTTAGTTAAATAAATCGTAGTCTCACACACAAGGAGATCTGACTATGAATTATAAGAGAATTTCTCATTCTATATGTAAACGCTCTGGTGAAAATTGATGTATTTGTAGCAAAGCAGTTCAATGTTCAGGTCGTTTTGTGTTGCAAGAAAATTAAGATTTTGAAAACCCTTATCAAAAACAAGAAATTGTTGGCAAAAAAGTATGAAATTTTGAAAAGTTGCATAAGTTTAAATAACGATATGTTCGGCAAAAAACAACTAAATGTTCTTTAGAAAAATGGTAATCCTGTTTTTCAACCTGATGCTAAATGGTCAAACCTTTGCTTTCATACAAAACGAATTACAGACGAAAACAACTCGTTGTCATGGAAAATATGAATATATGACACTCCTGAAAAAAAGACGATCCAACACTGAAATCAACAAATTTTATCCCGATTCGCTCATATGTGCATATGTCACGAGTAAGATTGCAATTTCATTTCATCAAATACATCGAACCAATATGTTGTCAATTAACATTTAGAAAGCTCAAAATAGTTTCACATATGTCTTTGTGCTTGCCTTTATTGTGCACGCTTCAGTTCAATTTGTCCCAAAACACCACAATAAGCTGTTGTAAGTCTTGTATAACCAGACGAAATATCATAAGAAATGTAAAAACCAATATGAATACAGACACAGCTGCTTTAGCCCTATTGTAGTGCCTTTTATGAACAAATTAGAATAAAATGGTCGAAACACCATATCGTCGACATCGTAAAACAGATATTTTCTGCTGGAATTATTCCAGAAAATTATTATATTCGCAAATGGTATATGTCAAAGTACACTTTTTATTACCATATGGTGATACAATATGCATTGAATACGCCATGCACCTTATGAGACTTGTACTAGCTATACATTCTTTGGGCAGACCAAATATGGGCAAAACCCTTTACAACACATTTGAAGCCTGTATAATGAGTTGGTAACGGTGGAGATGCTCACATATCTTTACATCAAATGACGACTCTGATGTGATTGGTACAATGTTTGTTACCCGAGTGATGTAACATATTAGTGAAGGTCATTTCCTGTGAAGTATATTGAAAACGTTAGGATGTGTCTCCTCAATTTTCAATCCAAATAAATAGATGTTTATATTAATTGATTAATATTTGTTGTTATTTATTTAAGCAGCATAATTTGAGTCAAGAGACACATTCGCCCTCTCGCAGGAAATAGTTAAGTTGGTTTGGTCAAAGGTTATCAATTGTCCCAAAAGGTACACAACTGAGTTAATCTTAAGGTGCGCAAGGATCTCTGGGCCAATTTTCACTGAGGCCTACAGTCTTTGTCTGAAAAACAAAATTGTTAGTTGCTATTCCTTGAGAAAATATGGTCAAAACTCTTGTACCTGCTACAAATATTTTTTCTACAATCAGGCAAACATTTATTTATCTAGACTACTTATATTATGGATATTGTAGAACATCTTACAAATCAGTTTTCTGTCCCCGAGTCTCAAAGGCTCAAAACGGCAGTGTTTATTGGTCAGGATAATTGGGTTTTGAACCTTGCATTTTCTATGGTAAAGTATCTTTAAATTTTATATTAATATGAGAAAAACATAATGTGCTTACACAACTATGACCTACTTCAGTTGAATAGAACAAATCTATTTTAACCAATTACTTTTTTGTTAAAATATGAAAGTCATAAGTAAATAAAGCAATATAGAATATGGCATAATGAAAGTCACGTAATATGCGAATTTCGTAGTGACGTTGTGCGCGCTGAATAAAGACTATTCTTTCGGTTGTGTGGCATGTTTGTTATTGCGATAAATGCATTGTTTATCTTATTGGTGGTAAGAAATGTCAAAAATGCTCAGAGAAGTCATTTGAATATACATACAAATAGTTATACCCAGACATTAGCTTGTGTCATCTTTGCTCCAGTAATACCATTTTTAAAAACAAAATTACATTTTTGCTTTTCTATAATTATCTTATTGAGGACGAGAGTTTTCTAGTGATATGGATAAATAATGACCTTTTAAATGTTTTCCTTCAATAAATATGTACGTTGACAATTAACATAAACTCTGTAAGTGGCACGAAATATGAGAAAAAAATATGTGAATATGAGACACAAACGTACAAACACCGGGACAAGACCACACACTCACACCTGACATGTTCTGTCTGTAACAGTTATCACAGCACAAGTGTCGTTAGGCCTTAGGTTGTGATCAATTATACCTAGCTTCCAACCAATATCGACATAACATGTATAGAAGAGCATACCAAAATTTGTCTAGGTAATGAAGACAATATGTAACGTGCTTCGGTGGTATATATCTTTTATGTGGATATCATTATCTACGATTTTTGTATACGTATTGTAACAAAACACGATTAATAAAATGTATCTACGTGCAAGACAGGTTGCGAAGGAGTTTTGTACGCATAGGTATACTACACGAACCATGTTTAGAAAACACGATAGATAAGCGTGTGTCTCGATATTTTAATCACATTCATAAAGAATGTTATTTGTTAAGATATTCTGAACAAAACTTGAGGACGTCGTTTACGTCGTTTTTTTCCGTACACATTCGGGTTTCATGCGCCTTGATTCATCACAAATTAAATTTACCTCATTTTCTTGCGATAATATATATTAGTACTGTATATAAATGGATACAATAGCAATATCAATTAAAAATAAGTGCATGCTTTCTGGCGATATAGCTTTGCAAGATCGGCATTCTCTTCCGAATGTTTGCTACGATACAGCTTCTTCAATCAATTTTGCATTTATTGTCCGCTAACATCCGTGTCATTTGCAAGTTTCACAATTGATAAAAGGACGCAGTGCTCATTAATGACAAGGAAATTATTTATACACCAATCCAAAACCAAGAAATACTTCTCTAATTGAATAAAAACAACCATTCTTTGGCAATTGGCTTCAACATTACTCAAAGAGTCCTACTTCATTCGACTGTTCACGTTTATTACCCTGTGAAAGGTATTTTCTTTGGTGGAGTATTGTCCAGAAGCAGTTAATTGAGTGTAATTACTGCTAAACCCGTCGTCATGATGGGAAATCGCGACAGTTTTGCAATAAATAATTCAGAAAAAAACTGCTTGCTTGTCACTTAAAGGAGGGTTGTTGTTTTGGTGAATTATTACATGGAAATATATCATTTTTCTGGAAATAGTGCAGAATTAAATGCAAACTATTACCTTTGGAATTAAAAACCTTCGCTATCATATGTCGGCATAATCTACTATTTGTAAGCATTTACGTGATATAATGCAATATTATTTTGAATTTTTGACGACATAGACTCTGAACGATAGTTATTTCAAATGTTACTGTTAAGTGCAAAAATTGAAATGTGTTGCGGCCTATATTACAGAGCTACATCATTATATTTCGGTCGATTTTTGCTATACACTTTCTGAGCAAAACAACTCGGATCGACAGCATTGTTGTTGGACAACTCTTAACAAACAACTTAGTGTATTATTAATAACTAAGGTTATGATTTGCAATCAACACCGTGATTAATTACCTTTTCTGTAATAAAATAATATGATAGAACCACAAACGAAACCTTTGAAACATAATAATATAGGTGTTTATAACTGTGAGAGCAGAACACATATGAGACGATTTAACACGAAACGTTCACCTGTGGTAATAAGACGAGCGTAAGTAATCGGGAAGCTTTGTTTTATTAGTAGATTCGAAAATGATAACTTCTACGCAAAGGAAAAGTATCAATTGAAAGTGTCTGGTGGTAGTTCTAGATGTGGATTTGGTGCGAACTTGTTATATGAAGACATTGGCTGTAAGTGAATCTCTCGTAAAAAGGTGTTTGCTCTTTGTGAATGAAAATCAGTTTGCAAAGTGACAGAAATATACGAAACTGTAAAAGTGTCAGATCTTTGAGTGGAAAGTGATTGTAACAAGACGAATACTTGCCTAACATTTGTGTTTATACATCAAGCCACTGTTATGATTTGTCGAACTTTACATAAACATGTTAGGCATACTAAAGGATTAAATATGCAAATTGAATATTGTGCTTCAATGCCTGCTTTTGTGACATAAAAAACAAAATTAAAGCTAGAAGTGTTTTAAGGCAGAAACTTAATTGAAGGGATATTTCAATTTTTCGTTTACTGTTACCATTGGTAATTACGTTTTGCCAGATGAGTGTAAGAACATTTTAAAGATATTCACTCGTAGAATAGTAAACAATAGCAGCTGCTTACCCTGTTTTCATACAATGTTATTGGCGTCACATCATAATTTCCGTAATACAAAAATGTAGGGGGTAAGAACCTCAACAGTGATTTAATAGCGGCGTAAGCATTCATTTCCTGTTAAATGGAAAAGAACTGAGATTATGATTTTGTGAGATCTTAATACAGTGCTCATAACACAGGATTGACTTAATAATTTATTTTTGTTGGACATTTGTTCATACAATACATATAATACATCACACATGCACTATGGGAAAATTCAAAGAAACAGCAAAGTTCCACAAACGCCTTCAAAAGCATGAAGTGATTACAAAGAAAATTCCTTTTCCGGATAAAAAAAGACGTACGGAAGGCGGAATTATGCAACGAAAACAAAGGCAGCCTACCTTTGTGGAAATACGAAATAAACATACGAAGGAATTGGTTGACCTTGAGGTAATGTTGAAACAATTATAATCTTGATATAATGTATGCATTTTGAAACAGTTTTCTTGTAAATGTGTGGATAGCAGGTCCCGTTAGTTTCAGGAATACGTCTTTAATTCTCAGAATTTACATATCAATAATTATAACAGAATTAGTACTTAAACATTATTCTTTAAATGTTTTAGCCATTTTAACCTTTATCAGGTTGTATGCAATACAGGAAATGACCTTATGAACAGGAAATAACCTGATGAACAGGAAATTAGGTCAATATCACTTGACATACACAACATAAATTCAAAGTATTACTAATCAATTATAGCGCAATATATGGCATCAATAAAGAAAGAATAGTTCTGATAATATGCAAGTTAATGCTAGATATCATTAGTTACGGGGTTAGTAGGTGACCTAATATGGGATATACGGGGCAAAGGAAACCATATTCGCTCTCACCCGAATATGGTCACCTGCGCCTCGTATATCCCATCTCGGGTCACCTACTAACCTCGTAACGTATATATCACGTCGACAACCTGTTTACATGTTTAAGTGTTTCATTTAGTCATGGGAATCGAAAAATTGACGCCATTTTGGAAGGATATAAATTTGGTGAACCAACATGGAAAAATATGGGGTCACCACTTGACCAGTCCTGGACCAATGGCGTTGCGTCATTTATGTTGGAGGCGTGATATATCAATATATCAAGTATAAACAATGCAACTATCAAACAAGTTGAAATAACATATATATGATAGTGTACTTAAACTACATAAGTTAAATATTTAGAATTCTTACAATAAGAAATTGGTGTTCAACGGAAACGCATAAATGCCTTTGATGTGTTTTGCCAAATGTATTGAATTGTGTTAGTATACATGAAAGAACAATCATCAACTCTGTGACAAGAAGAGTTGAAATGTTCAAAAACATGTGTATCCGGAAATTTTGATATCAACTTTTTAAATAAAGCCATTCTCTGTGATCATTTTTGCTGAGTCTGACCGCAATACTATTCCGGTTGTATTGGTTTTGTATCATGTATGAACCATTTAGCGTGTTTTGCAAATCCTGTGGACATATTTTAATCTGCCTCTACAGGCAACTTGTCAAAGTTCATTGTCATTTTGCAAACCGTCCCTTGTAGTACTTTGGATATTTGCATTTATAAACAATAATACCATCATATAAAACAGTAGTACCTAAATAATTGGTCAGTTTGCAAAATCTCTGAGCCTAATTTTGTACTTACATATCACGATTCTAGAACCATTCCGTAAAGCAATAGGTATACAGGCGTCCATTATTTTCAAGTCCCTGAAGATGGGCACTCATTTCATTATATTTGCCGAACAGGAACACTTGATCAGGGCCACTATGTCACCAGAATGATTAATGTCTGGGATTTTTGAATAACATCTTTGGAAACACCCATTCCATAACGCAGCATGTTTACAAGCGTCCATAATTATGAAGACTTGCGCTCAATTAATTACATTAGCAGAAAAGGGAAACTGGGTCATAAGCCCAACGTCATTTGAATCATTAATGTCTAAGGATGATTTAATCATGTTTTAAAACAGCCTTTCTGAAGCGCACCATGTACACAATCACCCATTACTGTCGATGGTGACTAAAACTATTATCATTACAGCTACCGGATATTCGATCTCTTAACTTACTGGGATTTACATGGTAGACAACCCTAGTAAATTCCTTATTGGAAAATGCGTATAAACTGTGAAACATGTGTCGTAAGCGATGTGATGCATCAGTAAGTAAGATTCAATGCGCTGTTCACCACGATGTCAATTGTTTGTAAGTTTATAATAACTTCTCTATTTTTACAGTTGTATTCTCTGGTGTCTAGTTCTTTTAAGGCCACGTCTTATTGATGATACGTTCGTCGTCTTTACTGCACCTAATTTTCTAAAATTGAGAAAATAAATAACCGACCGCTTTTTTGATTCACCATCAATATCTCAACATACTTAAATGCCTGAAAAACGAAAATCATTTTCATGCGTGTCAATGATGCATCGATTAACGCTAATATAGTTTTGTATAAATAAGCTATGCAGTTTGAAATTACACTAAGACGGGAAATTCTTTCAAAATTTTATTTTGAAAAATATAGGGAAAAGTACGTCTGTTTCAAATCGTGAGCATCGTATATATGTTCTTAATACACTTGCTCGATGTTAAAAAATCGGTCAACGGCTATACAACAGCATATTAAAATATAATGGATTTAAATATGCTTAGGGTCAGTTACTCATTCTTGCGTGAGAGGCGAACACCTAAACCACTAGAATACCCTCAACCGTATGTAATATTTGGTGATAAAACTTCGTAGGTCGATCAAAACCTAATACAGAAACTGGGTAAAGTTGCTATTTGTAGTTCAATGCCGATTTTCTGGCAAGCCATATAACTTTCTATGGTATGACAAGCTCAGGTATTTCATTTGCGACATGAAATGAAAATTGGAAAACATTTCCTTGTATAAATGTTTGTGGCACGGACTCTCTTTGTTGGAACTTTTATCTGGATTAAGCCTGAGGTTGCAACAAAATAAAGTTTATTCAGAGCATAGCCAAGTCATAATTTGATTCTTTTCATTAGTTGGCAAAGTATTTTTTATCTACGCCAATTTTATTGATCTCATTAACACACATACTAATATTGATTTAACTTTTACTCATAATATCAAATTTATCATTTGAACTGAATGCTTAAATCAATATTGGTATCCTCAAAATGATTGATAGTTCTATATTTTCAAAGAAAACGATTAATCAATATAATTCAGTAACTGCTCTCAACTATTATACATTTTTGCCAAAGAGAGGAATACCTTACGACTCACTCCGGTAAAAAACTTCAAAAACAGATCAAACAGGGAAACGGATGCTCCAATTTTATTAATGCCGCGTTATATAGTCAATATTTAAATGTTTCAGTTCTGTATCAATTTATACTACCTCTTACAAGATTTCAAAATTGATCATTGAGTGTATGCAAAAAGTACTAAATATAAATATGTGTCAACAGTTTGTTTCAATGATTCAACGCCATTGCTTCATGAATATAAAAACCTATATACCACGTTATCATGGAAACTACTGAGACACGCCCAGCAGTGAAAAATCTCCGTCTCTTCTTAGTGTTTGCCATACTTTGTCAGCTGATCAGTGGCGCTAGATTTTTAAAATGTTTCGTTTCTTATTTGTGAAGAATCGTTACTTTTTACTAAAGACAACTCTTCAAGATTAAGTAAATTGATATAGCTGCGCATGCGCATATAGCCAAGCCTACTTTTACATATGCAAAGGCGCACTTTAAGTGTCAACGCTGGTTTAAATGACACACACTATCTTGCATTTATTGAAAGGTCTTTTTGACAGGCACACGGCTTAATTTTAAAGGTGATGCAATTTGGGAGGGGCTAACACTAAGTTGGTTAGAATTAATTAAGATTTTTTTTCGTGAATTAAAAACCACGGTCGCTGCGCTCCGCTTCCTTAGGTTACTTATTCACGAAGAAATTACTTAATAATATCTAACCTATACTTAAAAGACACAGAATAAACAATGGTCGGCAACCTCGGTACTTAATTCCGTTAACCTTTAAGTACCGTAGAACAGTTGATTGACAAACTATTTTTTAAAGCATATGCATGAAGTAAGGGATATTTTTCAAATGAATACGCATGTTAAAATTAATGTGTTTAATAAACCTGAAGTCTCGTTAGCCTGTATGGTCGTAGGGTCTTGACTGCTGTTTAAAATTATTTTACAAAAAAGGCTTCACCAGAATATGGATCTGGTACCTTACGGAACCAATAAAAGTGCATCATTATTTATTCATGATTTCAAGAATAGCGAAGTTGTGTATCGGGGTGTCTGACAATGCCGAATATATCGCCTAACAAGTACAGGCAAAAACAGACATACAACGTTACAAAAGTACAGACACAATTTATTGAAATTGAAATAATTTATTGAGAGTCCCTTTTGAACATCGTTTTTAGTATCAAAAGTGCAATACCGACAATGCTTGTTCTGCGTCATTGCCTTTTTTAACAGGAAAGAGGATGTTTAGATATGCTTCACTGAATTTCTCAACAGGAAAGACGATGCTTGGTTCTGCTTCACTGATTTTTCACAAGAGATGATGCTTGATTTTGCTTCACTGATTTTTTCAACAGAAAAAATAATGCTTGGTTCTGCGTCACTAGGTTTTCAACAGGGAAGGTGATGTTTGGTTCTACGTCACTGTTTTTCTAACAGGAAAGACGATGCTTGGTTCTGCGTCACTAGCTTTTCAACAGTAAAGGCTATGCTTGTTTCTGCTTCACTGACTTTCACAAGGAAAGACCATGCTTTGTTCTGCGTCATTAATTTTTCAACATGAAAGACGATGTTCAGTTCTACTACATTTGTTTCCAACAGTAAAGACTAAGTTTATTCTGCTTCACTGATTTCCAACCAGGAAAGACAATGCTTTGTTCTGCTTCATGTTTTTTCAACAGCTGAAAAGATGCTTCGTTCGGCTTCATTATCGTTCTTAAAAGCTCAGACGATGCATGAATAACACAGTATTTTCGTTTCGACAAGACAAGTGTGCTCATTAGCTATATGTTTGCAGACGACTAAAGCGACACAGGTAGAGCTTTATAATAAGGTATATGTTATTGGTAATCTCAGCACAAGCAAAACACTTTGATCAACTTATCAGCTATTCATTAATGGTTGACGTAAAAACATGTTTTATTGATAACTACATGTGTTGTGCATATATTTATAACGTGAAATGCATAACGTGTAATGAATTGTATTGTAACAATTATTTTACAATATATGTTATTGAATTGATCTTTTAAGTATTGTCATAGCCTTCGTTCAATTGCAGGATTCGTCAACTTTGAAAACCTTTGATTTTGTATATACCATAAAACAGATGCTTAGTGTTTTCAATGTAACAGGGATATCATTTGTACATAATCTCTTTCGCATTAGGTATTTCAACAATCATTTTTTCATGTTTGAATTTCATTGGTTTATATTAAGATGTGATAGCATGGATATACATTATTGTATTTTTTTTATTTATCAGCGTAACAAACGTATTTGCTTATTTTCAATAAGTGTTTTTACGAAGTTGGTATGTGTCTTCCTGGCTTCGTCCCTCAAAGCAATATAAAAGGCACGTGGAATGAAAATTCTGCTTACTTCCACATGCAAATAAAAGAAAACACTAAAGGAAAATATATATAATTCCTACAAAAATCATTGATATTTCATGAATGAATACTTTCTTTTTAAGTCACAGGAAGATGTTTTAAGAATTGTGTAAGGCCGGTTCCACAAACGATGTCATTGGCGTTATTATATGTTTTATCAAATATAAATTGTTGATTATTGTATCTTCTTGAAAGTCCAACAAAGTCCTCTATCAGTGCAAGATCATGATATTTATTGCTCTTTATTTACTCAAAATGAATTGATGTTTTTAATTGTTTACATTTAGTTATATCATTTACATCGAATATCAGTTTGCAAAAAAAACAGTAGCTATGAAACAATTATCTTAAGTTAACAACATTCTCTAAGTGCTACTATTCTCTCATAATTGTCAGAAGTGCCATTTTATCTTGCAATTAAAGACATGAACATCATGTTACGTAATGATCATGCCAACATCAAAATAATGTTCTTTTGGTTCATATAAGTAAAGTGTAGGTGAGTGGATGTATTAGTTTTAACAATGTTATTTTAACGCGATTGTGGATAAGATATGATAGCTTATAGAATTACCTTTGAGTCCGTTTTCTGCTAGGACTCCAATATAGAGTTCCATTTTAGAGTGTTTTAGAAAGTTCCACAGTTGTGGATCAAACCCGAAGCCACTTCTATGAGAGGCGGACGCCTATACCACTAGACCTTTTATGAAATAGTTAAATCATTATACAGTCATAGATTAAAGCAAAACGACACAAATAAATTATTTATATATTTTGCATGCTCATTGTATTGTGTTATTAAATCATGATTAAGTGATTTTTTTCATTATTTTAATTTTATAAAAATACATATATAAAACGCTTCCGAGCAATTTTATTATCGAGAATTCCCTTATTTTGTCCACAGTCTGTTTCATTGCTCGTAAACAACAAGTCAAAAGCAAGGCTGCAATCTAAACTAAAGCAATCCGATACAATACCTGAGCAATAACGCATATCCAATTTATTGACACGGGAGTTATTTCAATAACGATCAAACCCAGGAATAACTTCTCCATTAAACAAATAAAACAAAGGATTGTAAACTGGCTACAGAGTCTAGTCTTAGAATCAAGATTTATTCGATTGAGGAGATTTATTACGCCGAGAAAGGTATTTCCTTTGACGCGTGTAAAATTGTCAAGAACTATTTCATTGTGTATGATTACTGCTTATTCCGTTGCTGAGGTTGAAAATCCAGACAGTTAAATTATTCAGACACACTTATGGTACGTTAGAAAATGAGGATTTCCTTTTTCTAGATATCTTGCAAACAGTATATGAACCATTTCCTTTAGTATGCTCATGTGTAGTACATTTGATTTGCCTTTCGTATGCACACGTGCAGTAAGTACATGGAGTTGTTCTTTTGCTAACACACGTATAGAACTTTGATTTGGCCTTTGTACATACATGTATAGTACATTGGTGTGGAAGTTTGTATGCCTACGTGTAGTACTTACGGAATGAATTGCGGGATTGATGTCATCATCGGGGTATAAACACAGTTTCACATCCCCGATAATGATATCAATCACGCAAAATATTACTTAGTTTTACACCGATATTTCATTTTTTCTTTCAAAAATTGGTAAGAAATGTACTTTACTTCATTTCAACTTACAGTTATTCTTTCTCACTCATTCTGTTAATAAATCGACATGACCGTAACCGGAAACAATTTAACATATTACGTCACAATTACTTAGTATTCTTTTATCACTTAAAATCACTTTTAACGCTATATTGAATATAAAAATATTTGCAATTGCCGAAAGGCAGTTCACCGTTTTTTATTATAAATTTATTTAGTTTAATCATAAATAATGATTGGAAAACTCACCATCTTTTAGGTAATCTTCTACGATTTAACGGGGTTAACCTCGAGCATTTACAAATAATAATGCAATAAAAACCAAGTAAGAATTTGATTTAGATTTATCGACATGATAAATTGCCCTTTCTGTATTAACATCTGATGAAACGTTTGTTTTGGAATAAAAATGGGTGTTAAAATCTGAGAAAGGAGAACCCAATAGGACTCTTAAACATGAATCATTCCCCTGTGGTAATCAGAGGAGCGTTAATTATCTAATTATTATTAGAGGACTTCGAAATATTTAGTTCTACTGACGCCACAAAGTGTCAATTGTTACGTAGAGTGTGTGACTATTGGAAAGAAAGTAAAGTGGTTCGAAGCTGGTAGTTTCAGAGTACGACTGATCATAGGAATACGAGTAGTTTCGTATCGTCTATAAGTTAACATTTTATCGCAACTATGTCTGCTTGATGTTACTTAAGGACAGTATGCTAAGTAAATAGAAATACGAGAGCTTTTGGGGAAAGTCCTTCGGGAACTATTGGATTGGGTGGTTTATGTGTCTAAAGATAGGTGTATAATTATAATGACCGAAAACAAAGCTTCATGCAGGAGATGGGTTTACATAAATGTTGTAATTATCGCTCTTAAACACAGGCTTGCGTGACCTAGCACACTGTATGGCTATTAGACTTGTTCCTGTCGTTTCACCGTTTAACTGGAAAAGAAAGTGTGAAAGTGTTTAAAAGCAAAGTTTAACTAGAACAGAGAACGTAAAAAGGTTGTGTTAGCATAACCTAAGAGATCAGAGAACGTAGAAGTGTTGTTTAAGCATAATTTAACGAGATCAGGGAGAGCGGAAGTGTTGTTTAAGTATAACTAAACTAGATCAGAGAACGCAGAAGTGTTGTTGTAACATATATTTACTAGGATAAAGAGCGTAAAAGTGTACTTGTAGCATGAAATTACTAAAGAATTGCTTCAACTTAGGTTAAGGTGACTCTGACTGTTATAAACCTATGTTCCTAGAGGAATCTATCGTACCGGAGTAGAACACTCAGTGTGATTAGCGACAAGCTTTTTTTTAATAACCATATTTGTATGTATTTAACATTGAAACTGACGACACACCTTTATATCTCCAATGCAAATGTGAAAGTAACTACATTGTATACTGACAAAGAATGCAAACTGTTGGAGCTATAAGAACCGAGAGTTTTATATGTATTTTTCAACCGACGCTTAGCCTTGTATAATGCAGGTTATTTAAGACACAGTTTAGCTGGATATTTAATCGAATAATACAGCGTTCAAAATGTATACTCAGTTTTGACGTTTCAGTTCTGCTGGGATATAGTGATTAGATGTAAGTACCAGTTGAAAAGAAGTAAGGAGGTTCGTAGCTGGTATGTGTGTTGAATATTTATCCGCCGTTGACTTTTATAATGCAGTATGTTTCAAACCACAAAATAGGTCTGTAAAGACAAATCAGTGATACAGCGGTAACTTGTTTCTCATCCCCGAAAAAAGAAAACATGGGAACATTCAAAGAAACAGCCGATTTCCATAAACGACTTCAAGGGCATGAAGTTATAACAAAGAAAATTCCTTTTCCGGATAAAAGGAGACGAACGGAAGGGGAGATCATTCAGCGAACACAAAGGGACCCTACTTTTGTGGAAATACGAAATAAACATACAAAACAATTAGTTGACCTTGAGGTAAGTATCAAAAAGTTTGAAACAAAATATTTTTGAAAAATTTACTTAAAGATGGTGAAGTTTGGATTTAAAGCTGCACTCTCCCAGATTGAACGTTTTGACAACGTTTTTGTTTTCATATTGAAGTTCAAAAATTGATGCATTATATATTTGTCTTCAACCGTTAGTAACGGTTTAGGCCATAATAATTATTTTTTCGAACGGAAATATGAAAATCTAAGATCAGATATTTTGTAAGCAATCTTATATCAATGGTTTGCAGATATATACGCAAACATTTGCTCTTTCCAAGACAAATAATAAAAAAGTTGTAAAAATGGTTATTCTGTGAGAGTGCAGCTTTAAGTTAGGGTTAGGCTTCTAACTACAATACAATCAAAATTTATCTCAAATACCTTCTCTATGAAAGTTTCCTTGAATGGAATATCGAACGATTACAGATTATAAGGACAATGGTTGTCATTCACAGTTTCTTTTCCTCGCTAGTATTTTAAATAACATTGCAATATACTCATATTGAATGAAGAGTGTCCACTTAATTGCTACATGCATAATTGGAATCGTGAAGTCTGTCGCATTTTTCACTGTCCGTAAATGTTTCGAGGTAATACTGCCTCTTGTGATTTTTTATCTGTTCTTGTAAAGCTAATCATATCAATAACGGTAGAAATTATTGTAAACAAATTCGAAATATTTACAATTTATTACATTAAAAAATAATTAGTTATGTCTAAAGCAGATCATCCATTTTCTTGTCTAAATGTCTAATTGTGTCATAAAACAAGACACGTTTAAGCATTTAAGCATTTTAGTACAGAGCTAAGTACATTTCACGAGTTTATTCTTGTTAACGACTTATTCATTTGGCCCTCTCATTACTTATACATAAATCTTGAGCATGTGCTGTTGGTTTTCCAGAAAAGATTTGGATTTATCCATACAATGTCTCTTATATGAAAATTTGATGGGTACGATTAATATCGTGACGTGCTAATGGTAGTCATAACAATGATAACATACACTTTTTATCGATAAATATGTTTAAAAATGTAATGCTCTTGACTACGCTGCTTTCCTGTAAATGAACAATTAAAATGTGACAGCAGCACTCATTGTCTGTACCACTGTACCAGTGATTAGCCTAATATATGTTCTTAAGGTGCCAACTTGTTACGATAAAGAGCACAACAGTCCTTGAAATATAAACACTTTTGCAGATTATTTCTCTAGTTCTGGCAAGTATGGGAGATTGGAAATTACTTAATCGTAAATAATTGCTAGGTAATAGCGCATGCAGATAACATATTGCTCTTTGTTAAACAATTTAGGTGTGATCTTCAAAATCAATCTTTGACTGTTCCAATGACACTCGGTTATTCACGAAGCATCTAATGAGTTGTGCTAGATATTATTTCAAAACTATACGATTAATTATAATATTAATATATAGAAAGTTCGTTTATTAAACAAAAGGTTGTGATTTGACGAAAACCGGAGGTAAACACAAATAGCTCTTAGCTTCAATCATCAATTTCCAGATATTCTTCAATATCATATTTCCTTTATCATTGACTTACAGTAAATAGTAACGGTTGCGTTATTCTTACAAAATGGATCTAAAGTAACAGATGGATTCAAACTGCGTCTTAAATATGTAACAGCAACAAATTAAGCAATAAGTGTCACTATGGGGACCTTTCGAAAAACTGCCTCGTTTCACAGAAGAATTAGGCATTCGAGATTTGTGCCCAGAAAAATACCACTTCCGGGTAACCATCCAAACGTTAGTTTGCCTAGGAATGCTAAAGATGGTTGTATTGTGATAATTCGGAATAAATATACACGGGAAATTGTTGACATTGAGGTAGGAATATATTGTTTTGTTACTTTTAGTAATAATTAAGTTTTATCGTTAGTATTCAATTTTTCGATACATGCCAAAAAAGGGTCAATCGAAAGAAAAATATATAAAACAAGGAGATTTTATAGAGGATATTCCTGTGTAAGATCGACATTTATTTCACCGACTAATCATGGAAAGCAATTTTTTCACGAATGGTGCATTTTAGAAATCAACATCATTATGTTGTTTTTTCTATTACACTTAGAGCGCGTGTGTTTAGTTCCGATTCATATTAGTTACTTACTGAAGGTCTTTGTTGTCACAAAGTGGAAAAAGGGTTAATATTATATATTTCAAGTTCTTGTATAGTGTCAACTTTAACGAATATTGAGGCATGCCGAAGTTACGAATTCCTGTGGATTCCGTGTCATTTTTGTATCCAATATATAGAATTAGGAATGTGTGTAAACAGGGCAGCCAAGCATCAGGGTGCCGTTTCGATAAAAATCTTAGTTGATTGAAGTTGTAAATCAAAATTATTTCAGCATCATTGTTTCCTTTCTTGGCTACATATTTAATATGTAAATTGAACTTTAGCCAGCAATGAAATGAACACATAGTTAAAAGAATCGCTATTTGCCGTTTGATTTATACAAAATATACCTATTAATAAGCTAGATTTAATCAATATGATTCATTTGATTGGCAGTGTACCCTATGATCAATTACCGTTTCTTTGATAACACAATAACATGATAATATCATCATCATCAAGCTTTTTGTAACGGAATGATAATGAGGCAACTATTTGTAAAAGCAGAACCAATATGCGACATTTTAAAACACGAACTTCTCTTCTTTGGTATTTAAAAGAGCGTCAATTATCGTAAAGTTAGTGTTTTTTCAGTAGAAGATTAAAGAACGGTTCCTGTAAAGATTTCTGCCAATAAACATTGAACTTCTGACCTAATATTTTAATTTGCTCCATAACCAACATGATACATTTGATTTAGCAATTTACACAGTGGTTAATTACTGTTTCTGTTATAAAAAGGATATGATAAAATCGCCATTGAGGCCTTTGTCAAGGAAAATTAACGACGCAAATGGCTGTGACAGTAGAACACGTATGAGACATTTTTAAATGAAATACTCTCCCGTGGAAATTAGGAGAGCGTTAATTATGTTAAAGTTTTTTTTTCATTAGAAGACTATAAAACGATTGCTTTAAAAAGACATTAAATCTAACAAATGTAACGTAGATGACGGTTGGTGAATGAACGTGGGCCGTTGGTGGTAGTTTCATAACGGGATAAATCTAAGCAAGGAACTTTAAATGAACCATTTTTTTACAAGATGGTTGCTTTCTGTGTTGTATATTAAATATAAATATGTGAGATTGACTTACTCTTTTTTATATAAATAGGTACAAGTGAATAAACTGCATATCGGTGTGTTCATACTAAGGGATATAACACTGAAACTATACGAAAGTGTTATTGGGTACATTTTCATACACTATTTATATAAATAAATGATCTCTTTTCATATGTAATCATGTTATTCTAATGCCTTTAACAGTTGCCTTAAGTTTGGTACATTGGTGATAGTTTTATAGTCCAGTTGAACACTTCAACGATATCGACAAGCTGTGCATACAAATAAACACATCTTGTCCTTATTTACTCATGTACAGGATCAAACAAAAACAGCTGCTGACCATTGTTATGGGACACGTAATTTTATATCCTCAATATAAATTATTTTATTTAGCTCTAGAAAGGCACCATTTTCAAACTGTTGAAAGATTACAACGGGGTGTTGAATATGTGTCTGCCTTTGTATTCTTTAATTCAGTATGTTGAATAAATTATAAAAAAAATGATCCAGATATGCAAGAAAATAATACAACATTGGACGTAATAGATAATAACTAAACTGAAAGAAACAATGGGAAAATTCAAGGAAACTGCAAATTTCCATAAACGCCTTCAAGGGCACGAAATGATTTCAAAGAAAATTCCTTTTCCGGATAGAAAGAGGCGAACCGAAGGGGAGGTTATGCAACGAACACAAAGAATGCCTACTTTTGTGGAAATACGAAATAAACATACGAAAGAAATAGTTGACCTTGAGGTATGTTTTAGATAACTAGAATTGAGATCAAATATAATAATTTGGAAGATGTACGTGACAAATACGATTTAAATAATAACCTAGTATCTCTTTGACATTTTATAGAATGTGAGAAGTTTCAATTGCACGATCTTTAAAATATATTTTTTAAAACATTATGCAAAATTGATAAAATTGATGTAAACATCGAATATTTTATTGATATAGGCAATGCCATAACAAATACTACTACTGCATTTTACGTATTTAAGATAAACTTATATTGGAGGTATGAGTTTAAACGTGGTTGAACCGAATACTAGCAGATTTTCCTGTTCAATTGGTCCCAGGAATGAAAAAACAACGTAGGTCATCTCTTTGTTTGACATTTTCAATTATTCGTCAAACATTCATTCCAGCACAACCTTGTAGCATAACATTTCCATGTTTCTTTTTAATTGGGTTTTAACTTGTTGCATTTTTACTGGTATATTTATCCGTGATTCGGTTGGTCATATTTATTGATATTAAATAAGATAAAGTGAAGTTGTTGCTTTTTTGGATTTTCGTTTGAGTTTTGGTTACAATAACTTGGCAATCGTACTGGCCTTATACCCATCGAATTATTTTAGATTATTAATGCAAATGTTTCCATACTCAGATTCCATTCTCGTCGCTAGTGTTTGTAGAAATATTGTAACTAAACAGACACATATTGAGTGAAGATACATGTACTCGTTCCACTAAATTCCTTTATGCGTCAATAAAATGGAATCGCGACAGTGAAGACCTACCAAATTATAAGTGCTTCGGTATAACTTATATACTATAAGTACACTTTTCCGTATTTCATTTGTTAAGGAAAATTATTCAGATAACGTTAGAAACGAAATGTAAAGAAACGCACAATTTCCACATTAAATTTATAATAGCCAGTACCACATACTGTCGGTTTCTTTAAAAGCGTTCTAAACGGTTAAATCAGAACCCGTCCTTCCGTTCCTATAAGCGAAGATATAAGCGGAAACACTTAACCATTGGCGGCTGAGAATTGATATTTTATCGCTGCAAATAAATAAGAACAAACTATTCCAATTCAATCAATTTACTCATCATAAATTGATAATTTTATTGCATGCTGAAAAGAGATGTTAACCGAAGCCAAAATCACATTATTTGTAAACAAAGGATGGTTTTCTATTAATCTGTAGACAGTAATACTGTAGTGATGACTCAACATACAAAAAACTACTTGTTATGTTCCTCATTCAAGGTCATTATGATTATGCTTGTTCCATAGTGTATCATGGTCTAACACAGGACTTAAAAAAGGAAACTGCAAACTACACAAAAAAGATAATTTGAATTTGTACTCAATCTTGATTGCAGATCTCACACTGGAACACGTCAATTTCAGGCTCTTAACTGGTAACCATTGGATAAGAGAGTTGATCAAATTATTCTGTGCCATGCTTTTGAACTAAAAAATGGTTTGCTCAATGTTATATGGAAGAACACCTTACATCTCAAAACAAAATTTACTCTTATAGTACAAGACTTAGAGAAAAAGATGCCTACGCTGTTCCAAAGGTTAAAGGTTTTGAATTTAAGTCATTCTCTTACTTAGGTTGTAGTTTTTGGAACAAATTGCCTGAAAGTATCAACCAAATTGTTCATTTAGCACATTTTAAGGTTGCTGTTAAGCTCACATACGAACAATAAACTTACTGTGATACTTATTTAAAGCAATATGATTATATACATCTAGTCTTAATTATTTTTTCTGTAAGTTAAAAATGCCTCTCCCTGTCATGCCACCGACATTCAGGACCTCTCGCGTAAAATCGTGCCAACGAGAGTGATTAATATAATGTTGTAATAACTTGTTTCACAATCGTTCTAAAATAAATATGTTTAAACTATAATGAAAATAAGGGTTCTCTGTGACTCTTTTTTAAATTATCCTTGGTGCTGGTGTGCAAGGCATGGACAAGTAATATTTGCATATATGTAATATTTTTTATATTTACTGTACATGTTGTTTTGATTGTCCATGTTATGCAATCATTGCCAAAATCTATCTATCTGTCTATCTATCTATATATTCCCATAACCTTCACTTAATGAAACTTCAGTTGATAAATAAATGGTTTTATATATCAAAATATCATATATCTTGGGTGCCTAGTATTGCTTTGCTCTGAGTTTATGTCTAATACATTACCGACTTAGCACCGGCGAAACATATTGCATACAAAATGATGTTCCTGCAGACTCAATAAAATGGAAGTTATGACAAGATTTTTTTAGCAATATTCTTAATTGGCAGAAATAAAAACATGTTATGCATAATAAAACAACGTTTTCAACTGAAACTCGTTGAAAACATTGTCGTTTCATTTCATATATAACACTTCATGGGTAGGTGAGAAAGTTGTAAAATTATTCTTTGCATGAGTTCAGATGCATCCGATACTGTGAGGTGCACTAGACATGAGATAATCGGTTTGCCAGCGATAAATGACTTCGAATAAGTAAATGAACATTCTATTTTAGCAACACTTAAGCTAAATTTAAGGTGAATGTTAATGGATATTTTGTAAGTTTAAATCAAGATTGAAAAATCGACACTCAAGTTTTGGAATAGGTACAAAATACGAAATGGAGCGTTTTGTCCTTGGCCTATAATCGAAATGAGTAGTTCGGATATTAAAAAATATTATCAGTTTTCTTCTCGGTAGTTACTGTTTCCGATAGTATCCAATTTAAAATTAGTCTTAATCTTTTATTTACAGTCTGCATTGTCGCTGCATTTGGAGTTTAACTAATGGAAAGAGCAGAGGTAGAATTTATGAATTAATTTGTCTTAACATGGCGTTTTCGTTATATTTACACACATCAGAAATAAAGAATAAAACGTGATACGTGACATGTTGTTGGGAAAATCTTGGGACGTTTGGCAACACATATTGAACATAATATTCCAAAAGTTCATTTGCAAATTCTGTGTTAGCACTGTATAATTTTTGCTTTGTTTCTAACATAAATAAGCTTGTAATTGGACTATAGGTAGACTGTCAAAACATCTGTTAAATTCTACAACAGAAGTCGATTATCTCGCCAAGTATTATCTGACTGATTGCAAGCAACAATATGATATATCGATAATGAATGGTATATGTATTTTCTGTTCTCTGTCAAAAGGGTTACTTTATCTCAAACCATAACGGTACATCACTAATTCGAGAAAAAAGTATAAAAAAACAGGCATTCCTATAGTAACTAGTCGTTCTATAACATGGATAAAAAATGGAACATATGATTTACAGTTTTACTCACTATATTAACTTTGTTAATGATTTATAATATGATCTTTAATATAATGAGATGTGTTATATGTTTAAGATAAATAACAAAAACAATATATAATCAGTCTCAAATAAAATATGCTGGGATACTTGAGAAATTGAAATTATATCATTTATAGGATTTTTTTCAATTTAAAGATTGTAAATTGTTCTATAAATTTGTGCCACATAACTGAAATGATATCCGATAATTATTTAACTGTGTCAACATTACAAAACATTAAAAAAGGCATTGTTACTCCTACATTTGATAAATCCGAACCGTTGATAAAGTAATGACGTATTAATATTTGATAACTATGGTGCGATTAAGACAGACAGCGTTTTTCCACAGACAAATTAAGCGGAAGAGTTTCATTTCCAAATCCTTGCCAAGTGCATTTCCAGACCGGAAGTTCGATCATGACTTATTTCGAAACGGGAAGTACCCATGTATTGTTGAGATCCGGAATAAAACTACAAGAAAACTGGTCAATATAGAGGTTTGTGCTCTTGTTTGCTTCTTATTATTGTTTTAGACAAAATAGAATCAGGTATTTCAAAATTCATTATAGCTTTGCATTCAAAATTAACTGAAGTATTACTTTGTCACAAACGAAAAAAGGACCTGAATGATGGTTATCTGGCCCCAATATCACGAAAATCCTTAAGTTCAATCTCAGTCTCAATCTAAACTCATTTTCTCGTTTGAGATTTGACTTAAGTATTTTCATGATAGTGAGGCCTCTTCATTGTAGAGAGCTTACTCAATAACGAATATTGAGGTTTCCGATTAACAAATATGTGAATGACGAATGCCTGAGGATCCACGATATCAAAATGATGTATGTGTGTGTATCGGGTTCCCAGGCATCAATAGATTATATTTTAACCAATGACATGAACAATTGGCTGCCTTATTAGAGGGTTGAATGTTCAAATACAATATCTTCACACAATTACATTGATATACAAATGTACATTTTAAAGCAATATAACACAAGGGCGTGTTTACAAAAGTTTTAATCTTTTCAACGATCTGATCTCACTTTTCTGGTTCTCTTTGTTATGGTTTATAAACAACCATGTCACTGCAAGGCCTCAATCCTGATTGAAACAATTGTTACAATACCTGTTTAACGAGGCATTGCCCATTTATTGACAAGGGCATGATTGTTTCAATGTCTAATCAATGAGGAATTTCTCGTTTATTGACAAGTTAATAATTATTAAGAAAACTTATCAGTGACGTATTGCCCATTTATTGACAAAGAAAGTCATTTCAACAACAATCAAAACCAGAAAACACTTCACGGTTGAGAAATAATTAAAAACCAATCTAGAACACTTTGTTATCGATAATGCAGAACTTCCTCATTCGGCTGTCCGTACCAAACCCTAATTGGCATATGTTTAATGGTATTTCAACGTTTAGAAAAAAGCAAGGTCCATATTCACGAATGTCTTGAATGTGAGTTAAAGCTTCAAGTCTCTGGACTATGTTTATTAATTTTGTTAACAAAGGTGTTGTTACAAAATTAAGAATGGAAAACAATTGCTGCTAGAAAACAATGTATAAAGTAAAACACACATCCTCTGAAAATGAAAAATAAAAAAGAGGCAAAGTCAGTTACTTTTTCTCACTAATTGTATTGTGTAATTGAATAATATTAAAATGATCAATCTTTTCCAAATTGCAAAACAAAATTAGATTTACACATCCGAGCAGTTTTTGAACTGGTTTTAACAATGCTCTTAAAGCCAAAATTTATTCGATTGAAGAATGGTTTTACCCCGCAAAATGTTTCTGCGTTAGCACACTTAAAATTGTCTGCAAAAATAATTGAGCATGATTAATTATTGCTAAATTTGTTGCCGAATTGGGCAAATCTTTACAGTTAATACATAATTCAGAACGAATGTTTGTTAATTACTAAATGAGAAATATTTTTTTCTATTAAATTATGTTTTGTTTTTCTTCATGTCCTGCGAAATATTATGTTAACTAGAACCTTCGTTACAGTTGTTTACATGGGCATAGTTTAATGTCGAATTTTAACTGTGTCCACCGGTGAAACAAGATTTTCAAACAACATCAAAAGACTGTTTCTTGGAACATATTTAAGGCCAAGTAACGGTCATGTACAACAAGTTGAATATATTGGCAACCCATTCATCTATGTTAATTTATTGACAAATCCGTATTACTACCGTTAAATATTTGTTTGGGTCAGCGTCGTAATCCTACCTTACGCTTTACGACAAAGTTACACTTATTACAGAATTATTTGATAAATACTTTAGAATTAAATTGATATATAAGCAACATGGGACATTTGGTTTAGCAATTTACACAATGGTTTATAACCGTTTCTGTAATAAAACAAATGTGATAGAATCGCCATTGGAGCCTTTGTCAAGAAAAAATAACGACGTGAATGGCTGTGACAGTAGAACCCATATGAGACTTTTTTACATGAAACACAATCCCGTGGTAATTAGGAGAGCGTTAATTATTGAAAAGATGTTTTCATTAGAAGGCTATAAAACGATTCCTTCAACACAGACCAAACAGTATTAATTGTAACGATTATGACTTTTGGTGAATGAAGTCATATGGCTCGGAGCTAGTAGTTTCAGGTGTGCATAGATGTAAGCACTTGGACTTAATCGTGAACGTTTTTCGTCATGATGTTTGCTATTTGTGCTGTATACTTGATCGATATGTTAGAATGGCCTAGCGTATAAGTATTTGGTTACAAGTGAATTTGGTAACAAGTGAATTACCTTGCTTATCTTTGTGTTTATACAAAGAGATATATCAATAAAACTACATGATCATGTTAATGAAGACATACAGACATATTCATCATAAAAGTAATTCAATATTAAGTGTGTTAACACCTTTAACAATAACCTTAAGGTTTGCAACTGGATTATAGTTATACCGGAATAGAACTTTATACAAGATATACACAAACTGTGCATACTTATAAACACATGTTTTTTCTTGTTTACTCATGTACAGGATCAAACAAAAACAGCTGCTAAACATTGTAATGGGACACGGAATTTCATTTCCTCATGACTTATTATGTTGGGGTAACAACCTTATATAGTTAATTGTGAGCAATGTGCTAAACTGTTGGAACTGCTAAAACCAGGTGTTTAATATTAATCTGCCTTTGTATTCCTTAATACGGTGTGTTTGCCTTCTATAATTCAGTATGTTGTACACCACAATAGTGGTTTGGAAAAGCAATACAATAATGGAGGGTTGAATACATTTACTCACTTACGTGAAAGAAAACATGGGAAAATTCAAGGAAACGGCAGATTTCCACAAACGCTTTCAAGCGCATGCAATGATTACAAAGAAAATTCCTTTTCCGGATAGAAATAGACGTACGGAAGGGGAGTTTATGCAGCGGAAACAAAGAGAGCTTACGTTTGTGGAAATACGAAATAAATATACTAAAGAATTAGTTGACCTTGAGGTATGTTTTAGACAATGAATTAATTTTGATAAGATACATTTTGATATTGTACGTAACTTAAATCTGAATTAAATGACAACCAAATATATTTCAGTAATTTCTGTTAAATTATGTGAGGCGTTGAGTACCACGAAATAATAAAAAATAACAACAATTTCACGGATTTCAAAAATATATATATATCTTACCATGGCAAATATTACAAATGCAGCTCACTTATTTGAGACAAAATTATATTGGATTTTCGGGTTTAAATGTTGCTTTACAAGCTCATTCAAGCAGTATAATTTGCATAAAATAAATATTCTGACAAGAATGCATCCGCGATGACGTTATAAAAGCATGAAAATAGGTGTTAGCCCAATATTGATATATTTTAATGCGTATACTAGCATGCATTTACTCAAGCACGACCTTTTGAAAGAATATATAAACAAACGCTAATTGTGTCATTCAACTATACTGGTTAAACCAAAAAGAGCTTAACCCTGTGGCTTACGGTGAGGCGCAAAATGACTTCATAATAGCCAGCCCATATTGCATGTTGAATTCGTTGAAATATTGTTACGCAAATATTTCAAATTAATGGTGTGTGATTTATGATGTTACGTACCGTACAAATAAAAGCAAATATTTCAATTCCATCAATTCACTCTTAAGAAGACATTCGGCTTGAACAGTTTTATTGATAGGTATTTCAATAAATGCTTAACAGTCCTGCTTTCTTGCCAATGTACAATTAAAATGAAACAGCAGAGCTCGCGTCTTGAACCACGTTGCCAGTGAATTGAAAATTCCTGATATATGTTCTTACGGTGCCAACCTTTTACATTACAGAGCCAAACCGTCATTGAAGTATAAACACTTTTGCAGAAATATTTCTCTAGTTCTAACAAATAGTTCACAGAGAGGAAATTACTTAATTGTAAATAATTGCTAGGAAACAGCACATGCGCATGACGTACAGCTTTTTGATTAGCCAGGTGTGTGTGAACTTTTATTGAAATTCTCTATCGGATATTTGAAACTTAAATTTCACATGGTCATACACAAAGCATAAGTAAATGTGTAGACGAAAATTCACTTATAGTTGTTTAGGAAAACCCCTGAAGCTATTTGACAAAGCCGGATTTATAAACATTCGTATAGTGTCATTATTTATACATTTGTCAAAACTTCCTTCTACGTTTGATCAACAAAAAATCACAAATAGTTTTGCTTGTTGAAACAAAACAAAATTCAAGAACATACGGATTATAAATAAATCATACCACATAAACAATCAGGGTCACTATGGGGATTCTTAGAAAAACTGCCTCGTTTCACAGGAGAATCAAGCAATCGAGATTTGTGGGCAGGAAGATACCGCTTCCGGGTAGCCATCAAAACACACATGTGTCTAAGAAGCCTAAAAATCCTTGTGTTGTGGAAATTAGGAATAAATATACGAGGGAACTTGTTGATATTGAGGTAGGAATATCTTCAGTAATATTGTAGCTATAGAGCTAGTATTTGATTATTTAAAACATTATTGAAAAGAGATTAAGGGGAACGAAAAAACTATGTTACATTTGTTGGAATATAAAGGTGTTTTTTATTAATACGTATATTATAATAAAACTCTTACTGAATGTAAATTAATTAAACAAAGAGGTTTTCTATATCCAAAATGCATATAAGCGATTTAAGAAGTTTATAAGTCTTGAAGCTGCACTCTCACAGATTGAACGTTTCTACAACTTTTTTGTCTTGGAAGGAGCCAATTTTTGCCAAAATCCATGGATACCAGTTATATAAGACTGCTGACAAAAATTGGATCGCAATTTTTTATATTTTAGTACAAAAAATGATGTTACATTAGTTTTCGAACAGAAATATGAAAATCTGCGATCTGATCTTTTGTCAGCAATCTTATATCATTTGTTTGCAGAAATTTAGGCAAACGCTCGGAGTTGTCTCGCAACATAACCCTTTGGAGCTATTTGTTTCGTTTTCTGGGTGAGGAGGTCTATGTCGTAATTTTACACATCCAAACGTGCGCCTCCAATAACGGCCCTGGGTCCGTCTCGGTCCAATTCTATTAAAGATCTTAGTTGTATTAAAACATGAAGTTACCTTAATTTCGTTTTTTAAGATATATTTTTTTATTATTTTAGTTTATGCATGCATGGATGTTGATGAAATGTAAAAGATCAAATTTCTCGTCTCTATGATGTTCCGCCAGACAGAAGATTGATGAAGTTTTGAAAAAGCTTGTGAAGTAAAAAGATATAATTAGATTCTTTATTGGCAGTAATAAGCACATATTATGTATGATAAAAATGTTCTCAGATGCAGCACATTGATCCATCTTCTCTGCTTAGTTTATATTTAACACCTCACGAGTGTATTAAGTCTAATTAAGTTTCATTACTCATTACAGATATAGGTAGAAAGAATATGTGAAGTGCGCAATACATAACACAAATGATATTCCAACGATGTGGGTTTTTTCAATTAGTTATCGAACATATAATATAGCAACACTAAAGTGCATGTTTAAATATTGATGTTTGTTTATAGATAAACATGTACATGTTTAGTTTGAATCAAGAATGTAATATGTAAAAAAAATAAAATAAAGACACGTCCGAAATAGAAATGAAGATTTACCCTTCGCCTAGAACCTTAAAGATAAGTTTGAATATTCAGAATTATATCAGTTTTATGCTCGAATGTAGAAATGGGTTGGTATAATCACCCAACGTGAAAGTGCTTCCTTTCTACGTTCCCCAACTATATAGTGTCCATGTCTCTCAGCAACAATTTAAATGTGGTGAAATGGAGGGGGCTACAGTTCCCCTTACGGTGTATTTATAATTTCGCTGTCTTTATATATATCCCGTTTCTTTTCAAGATAACTTAGGATTTTATTGACTTTACTAAAATAGATTCCAAGACTAGATTAGTTTGTTCGTCTCTAACTTTTCATGTATTTTACTGTTAACAGAGTATACGTTTTATGGTTTATGACTTTCAAAAAGTGTTTGACTCGTGTTCCTTTGAGCTAGTGTTTCACTGACTGTTCTAATGAGATATTCCCATCATAAATTCTATATGTATTGTGAGCAGTGTGTGGTTTAATGAGTGAAGGATTACACGTGATACATTACGTGTTGTTTGAAATGTTCTTGGCATGTTAAATAGTACAACTCAATACAACACAGGATCTGATTACACACAAACTGAGAGTTTCTTTGAACAGTGAATATGTATTGCCTTTAGAATAGTTATGTATTACAGAGTGCCAATCCTGTTTGAATTGGCTAATTAAAATTCGTTTAACTCATTTGTGTAAATAACGGTTTATATTTGTGGAATGTTCTGTTCATATATTGGATTACTCTGTATTATTCAAAATTCATTTTATTTGATCTGCCCATTTAAAAGATCTGGAATTATCATACTGCATAGACCTATAACAAATGTGTGATAATTTAGTTTGTATACCGATACACATAATGTATAATCTTCCCCCAACGTTCATTTTCAAAACTCTGCGTAAACACATCGTTGTATCCAAACGTATTTTTTCTTTGCTTCTAAAACAAACAAGAATGTAATTAGATTGAAAGCAGATTGTCAAAACATCTGTTAAATTCTACAACAGACGTCTATTAGCTCGCCAAGTATTATCCGACTGATTCCAAAAAACAATATGATATATCGATAACAAATGGCATATGTAATTTCTGTAATATTTCACTAGGGTGACTTTATCTCAAACCATTAATGTTCATTACTAATTGCAAGAATAATGAATAAACCAGACATTGCTTAAGTAACTAGCCGTTCAATATATTGGATATATTTTATCACGGATATATAGTACAATGCGTTTGTACTAACGAAATACTCAAATACGCGTGTAATTCTTTGTTTTTGAAAATGATTTAAAAACATGATATTTGAAGTTATGAGACTTGTGATATTTATTAGATGATAAACAATGTTTACCGTATACAATCAGTCATTACAAGTTATGCTGAAAAACAGTTAAACCGGAAAATGTATCATTTTAATGTACAATTTTTGCTAACTCAATGAGTAATTTCCATGAATATGTACAATATGATTAAAACTGTAACAATTTCCTGAAAACGCATTGTTGCTGATATTGTTGATTATTCTGACCCTGAAGCAAATAAACGTTAAATAAAGTTGACAACCATGGTGAGATTTAGACGGACCGCATCTTTCCACAGACATATTAGGCGAAAGAGTTTCATTTCCAAATCGCTGCCAAGTGCAATTCCAGATCGGAAGTTCGATAACGATTTATCGCGAAACCGAAAGTACCCAGTTATTGTGAGAATCAGGAATAACAATACGAAAGAACTCATAGACATAGAGGTACGTGTCACTGTTTTTAATATTATAGAAAATATATCAGACATATGCAGGTATTACACATCAGTGCTTCTTTTTTTCTTTTTGGTCATATTAAAAATGTCTGAAAACAAAATAGTCTACAAAAACAGGCATATTCAATGAAAATAAGTACACTCGTACGATTAGGTCAACGACACATTTTAACACAAATGGTTTACAGATGTAAAGTTTTACAGTTTACATACAACAGAATGCCATAAAATATTCAGTGAGCTACAATTCAAATGAACTACAAATCTTTATCCTATTCTGACTTCAAACACAAATCTGTTTAGCTGATGTCTGCATTTGCTTCAATGTCTCAGAAGGTTTAAACTGATCAACATACTGTTGTACATCCATAATTGTCAGAAATTTCTTGTTTATCGGCTCATCGAAGCCATCAAACAATAAATGTTGCGTTAAGAATAGATATTAACCAAATACATGACATTTCAGGTTCAATTAAGTCACTGCGTGGGTTACTGAGAGTAGTGTTCACTCATATAAAAGCATGTCATAATTGGATACCTGGTGTGTTGTTAGTTAAATTTTAAGCAAACAATATCTTTTGAATTTAATTATACACTGTTAAGTGAAGTAACAGAGGGTTATGTGAAGTTGTTATTCCTTTTATTGCTTTTAGATGTAATAAAAAGTGAACTTCTTCTAAGACAAGCCCTGTAAAAAGAGTGAGTTTATGTTATTAGAGCTATGGGAAAAATTAACACAATGCACCAGCTGCATTCAAGGCTAATAAGGCTGCGCAATATCCTTTTCAATGAACTAGTATTGTCAAGAACGTAACGTAATCATCAATCTGGGATTCCTATCAAGAACATTGCCACTGAATGCTTTTGTTAAATTTGGTGTTGCAATTAGCAGTATAAGTCCGCCTGTTGTTTAATTGTAAATCATAATATAAGTATTCTGTCTTTAATATTGAATATATTATATATACACATACTTGCATACAAAACGTTCTTTTTTAGTTTCCGAAATTAAAACAAGCGTCCTAAACGACAAATGAACATAAGGAATTGGTAAACTGTGTATTGACCTTTTATGGGTATAATTTACTATGCCCTCCATATGTATAACAGTGAATGCATTAAATTTAAATTTAAAAGTATTAAAATACTCCACTTTCATATCTGCAAGGGCGATGTCAATGTTATCAAAATGTTAATGCTGATTCTGATATCCTAATCATGTAACATTAGCATGGTTATTGATTACATTTCAAATTCTGATCATTAATGCATTTCTCACGGCCTTTATTTCTGGAACTGCAATCTGTAATTTAATCTCGTTAGCACAATGGAAGATTGGTACATTAGTCATTGTGAACACAATAGCTTGAAAATAACCAGCAAGATCTTATTTTTGTCCCGAATTGACGCAGTTGATGCTCTGTATTGGTTTAATTGTTGTGCATTACTTGTCAATGAATCCAGAATGAAGCGTTATTAGCAGATAAGATCACTCAACACAGGACAGTATGCATTTGTTTTGTTCAGAAAAAATCCTTTAAAACATCGTTATTGGCATCCTGATACATGTAATTAGGACGGTGAGAAACAAATGCTTTTCTAGATGTCAAGGTTTGTTGTTTCAGAGTTTGAACTTCTAGGATACCACAGTAATGTCAATTGTATCCGTTTCTAGGCCTTAATTATCAATAATGCTTGGCAATAAATCCTCATTGAATTGTCTTAGAGAAACACGTGAATCTAGCCTACAATCGATCTTGTTGCCAATTATTTGTTTTATTCTATTTATGAAATATTCTAATACTTCAGAAAGTCTTGGTTTTGCAATTTGGTTTTATAATTCATCATATCAAGGAGCATAACGGAACAATTATCAAAGTCAGAGGTTTTAGCCATGCTGAACACACTAGCTATTTATCTTGCATCATGCTAACCAAGTTTTGTATGCATATCTTGAATGGCTTTTAAAATATACCGAAGGTAAGGAGATAATCGACAACTCCATAGAGGTCAACGAAACCAAGGCTATGACACCACATCGACCTTTTCCTTTGAAAACAGGCTAAATAAAAGAGATAAACCATACTATTTGCTGTTATCCCCTTAAGAAATTGTACCCACAAATAAGCTTGCTGATAGCACAATTAATAAATGGTGATGCTTGGTGACCCCCTTGAAATCTTGGTATCATTTAGAAGGTACATGATTTGCTGATTACCTATATGTAAAAATGACCTATAGGTCATCATACATTTACTTATGGTTGTCTGTAAAATCACTCTTTATTTCTACTGAAATAGTACCTTATTAAGACTGATTGCATTTTTTGAAGATCAAAACATCTTGTTCTTTATAACTTTGTTGATAATATGTTTGCATTTTCTTTTTCTTACACCAAACATCCTTTCAAATGACACGTGGATATTAGTAACTCTCCAAGCATCCAAAATTGAAATAATCGGGGTACCTTAATATATATTACCATGACATTAAAATTGTTGTATTGTTCCTAGATATGATTCAACCTCGGTATATAACAATAATATTACAAGTGTCCGCCATGGCAATAGATTTCTATTTCTTCGCGTTAGACCTTGTCGTGGTAAAAAATCGAACCGAATACAAAATTGTAAGATTTTTAATTTAACAGTGCTAGAGGCAAGTTTTTTTAAACGGAAGTATGTTCAAAAGTACCTGTTACCTTTTTTACTTCGAAAGTCTGGAATAACTCTCAATTGAAAGTACACTAAATCCTCATTTCCATGTCTAAAAGACCCTGTGACATATAATCGATCTCAATGCTGTTATTATTAAGTTTACACCCTAATAATACTCTGCGTGGTGAACTTAACAAGTCTAACTGTGTCAACAGGTTTCATTGCACACTTTTTGTACTAACGGAGCAGAGAAAACAGAGACACAATAAGTAACCTAACATTTAACCAAGAAAAAGTTTTTCAGTGTGATATCTTTAATTAGTTTATGATTATGGAGATTTACCATTGAAACACAATTGATAGTTTTCACTGGTTTGAAACCATGGCCCGTTCTTATTGACTTTTTTGTTTGATGACTCTTATAATTTTTAATAAGTTTTCTAAAATTTATAATAGGAGTTCCTATAGAAATATAGAATCATTAAGCTAATCCTGCGAAGAGCAGTGAACAAATTGCCCTGGGCCAGAACCGTTTTTAAATGAGAAAATATTAATTAGATTACGACAAGAGCAATTACCCTTGGCATTTAAGGTAATTACTTTTACGTGATAACGTCATTAACATAGCAAACTTCTGGTGACACTTTATTTAGCCAACAATATGACATTGCTTGCGGTCGATAATGGGATAAACGGGGGAGGGGGTCACATGTGTAACACATACCATTACTGTCAATAAACTAACTGTATCAATCAAACTGAATTTTTGATGTAGTCTTTGCTCCAGAATGGATATTTTCTCCAGGATGTATGCCATGGTACTTTCGCTTCATAGTCAATGCGTATGTTATCCCACATAAGTAAGTGTGTGTCACTGAATATCCGGGCCGAATTGCTCAGTTTATAAGTATTTCCCTTCAAGCAGGGGGGTCCCGTCCTTTTGTTTGAGGTACAGCTGCTATAACAGCTACATGTATACATATACATGTGTAGCTGAACTCTGTAATACTGCTGCAGCTATCACTTTACAATTGTACTTTAATTAGTTGCCCTCTTGTCTTTTTATAATTCACTATTGAGGTACTTGATACGCCATATACACATGCTGCTTAGTATTTATTGGTGTTATCACAAATTCAACAAGTATGGAAAAATCAAGATCCCAATCGCCCAGGCATTGTAGCTCTGTGACATTATCGGATACTTTCATTTTCTGTTGATATGATATCGTTTGTGATTCTGACATTGCTGCTATCCGGTGGCGAACAATTCAAACATGATATCGTCCTATCTTTGGATAACACCAGCATTTAAGACATGTTTTGATGTATATGGTAATTAACAACTTTAAAATTGTTCTTCATTTCTGCGTTAAGCCTGTGTTAATGATGTACATTTAAGGCATTATTCGTAACCGACCGTGTGAGCCCGGTGTTAATAACAAACATTTATATCATTATTTATGTTTAAAGTACACATATTTCAGCCATCTTTGCAAAATTTCTCTGTTTTGTGTGATGAAGGAAAATAAACAGTAAGTCATTCTTTGCTTTTTGTTTAACTCAGAGATAACAATACGCATTTAAGCGTTGTTTTTTGTAGTTTCTTTATTCAAACAGACATCGAGAACATTTTATTACTTTGTTTTAAGAAATCAGGAAACGTTTTACTTCTTCATTTTATTTCTCTATTTTCTTTACTGTTCCTTTGCTTTCAAAGATTTTCTTAGTTATTTATTTAATATTTAGCGTTCACACATACTAATAGAAAGTTTTATTTAAAAGTATAAGTATGACTTAATTGGTCTGTAATTATTTAAAATTTTGTATATCAAAGGTGATATTAGAAAAACAATCTTGTAAAGCGCTAGAAATTCTCAGGTTTTTACATTGAAACCGGATGTAATTTAAAGCACGGAATAAACCTTGTTCCTCTTCCAAACCATCATTACCAGGATTTTATATAATCAGGACAACGTGGAATATTCCCGATCGATTGTTGATGGACATGCAGCTTAATTGTTATTAGAGCTTTTTTGTTTTTAAAAGGTTTGAAAAGCTCATGGGTGTTCACTAATGAAAAGAGTACAAAAAATAAAAAGTTACTCACGAAAGCTAATTAAGAGAATATTGAGATGCAATTTTTTCATTAACATCGCAGTTATGACACAGAACGTTTGAGCTATCTGGAATATCACAAAGAATTATAGAGTGGATTTTACTTTTATAATAAGACATATTTTAAACGATGGGTCAACTAAAAGAAACATCGTCTTTTCATCGCAGGATCAAGAATACAAACTTTCTTCCAAAAAAAATACAATTTCCGGGGAAGAAGGCAGAAAACGCTCTCTCGAGGAAATATCGAGACCCATGTTTGGTGGAAATTCGGAACAAGCACACAAAAGAGTTGGTAGATATTGAGGTATGTACGATGTCAGTTTAAACGTTGACAAGTTGTTGTGACGTTAGACGTATTGTAGAGAATAAATATGTTCCTAGTTTTGATTTTTTCAGAATCCACAACGATACCAATATTATAGCTGTTTTCATTCATTGTTAATGGCTTCGTTTGAAGAATCCGTTGGACATCACAGCTTTGATTGTTTTGGAAACAGAGTTTTTTACACATAACGTTATATAACACGCAAAGGGTCAGAAAACAGGCATAGCGTCACAAAACACACATATCCTCAGAAAACACAAGACAACATGCCCAGTACACAGCTATCATAATCAAATGCTCGTTTCCTCATTTTCGTTACTTAAAGAAATATATTACCTGACTCTCGTGTATGTTTTTCATATGCCTCGATACCTTTCATTGTTTCGGGGCTTGGAATATAACAACAGTTCTTACAAATGTAATTCGACAAGATGTGGTTAGTTTTTTGTTGGAGCTTATAGTGATGTATTGAGTTGTTTCATGTAACTGATCCATGGTGAAGTGCGATGCAGTAGCACGAACATTTTATTTTTTCAAACAATATATCAACGATTTAAATGTACTGTTCTGCGATGATCATGGGTATATTGAATGTGTGATGGCTACAAATATTTTGAAGTGCGCTTTGATAAACAACAAAACATATATATAAATTTGCGGAATCTTAAGTGACGGAAATGTTGTTTTCGGAAGATATTTTGACCTTGTAAGTAGGTGTTTATCACTGTAATCGCAATATAAATACGCCTAACTGGAGGCCAGACTTGTTAGCTTCTCTAGGTCTTCTAGCCTATGTTGTCTTTTAGGTGCTCTGAGTTGTATTTTTCCGTCTGTAAATAGAGTTGAGTTCTCTAGTCATAGACGTACTTGGGGTTTACCTATAAGTTTATTATTGTTTGTTTTATTGTTAAGTTTCCTCAAGTTAATGCATGCTAAGATTTGCGTTTTCCTTATTTAGGATTGTTGGGATAAGAGTGAGGTTTGTGCATCTAAACTGGTTGAAACCCCCAGTAAATTTACATTTTACTGACCGTTCCAAGGCGGTACCTAACAATCTTTGATAAACACTCCTTTTTATATATATATAAATAGTATGTATGCACTGTGTTGTTTGTGGAGTTTTGTGCTGTACTTCCATGTTTCTTGTTTGTGAGTTTATGTTATATGTCTTTGGCGTTTACCCAGTGCCACCGGGTTGATGTTTAAACGTTTTGCTACTGAGCTTGTTTCTGAAGCTTTTCGCATAAATATTCTAACCTTAGTTATTGAATGTGTAAGATGAACGGTTGCTTGTTCACAAAGTGAAATTGAACATTGCGTAGTTTGAAAATGTGCTTTCAATCAAAGTGTACATTATGGATAACGTCATTTCAGTTAATCTAATTGATTTTATTTCAACTGAATTCGGACGCGAAATGGGATATTTTACCCTTTAAGCACCGATAAGCGTGTTTATTAATTTAATTTTGGTATATTTTTTACATATCCTTATATTGTCGCCACATAAAAAAATGTTGGAATGATACAAAAATGCTGTGTCTGAATATACCTCAAATACACACACATCAAATGTGTAACGGATACGTTCAACAGAAAGTATAAAAATGATGTTAATTGTTTGTTTATGTCTTGCGACCTATGACCTGTGTACCGTAAGTTTAGTGGCATCTCGCCGATCTTTTTAGACATCGGACAAACTCCTATTTAATGCCGGAAACCAAAGTATGAAATTTTTGTCATGATATAGCAACAAATAAAACGTATCTATTGTTTTAACAGAGGTTTACTTAAGTAAATCATTGGGTATTTTAGTACCTGGGTGTTAATGTCCAATTGGATTATAAGGCATGATTTATGTCGGTTTCTAGTCATACTAGTTAATTGGAATGCAACTCAATTCAACTGAACTTAACACAACTCAATTGTCCAAGTCTAAACCAATAATTATAATAAATTAAACGGACTCGTCCACAGATTTTTGTTGGCACTTTTTTTGGAATAGAGTTATTCTGCTTACTGATCATAAACAAAGACCAAAAATAACTGCCAGATACTAATTCGAACAGAAAACTCAAGTCTAAAACGACTCAAATTTCAAAAGCGTTTCTAACGCTTTTAGGCAAATAGTGCATCTTTTATCCCATTTTCCAATAGTTCTTGAAAAATTAAGCTAATTTGAGCTTTTGTATATGTTATATCATTGCTACAATCATTTCATTCACATTATACACGAAATAAAATAAATCGATGCCTGACCCTACAAAACGTGATCGAGCTCCTTAAAATACTGAAAATTTAAATAATATGGTTCATTCGGCTGTAGTCAGGCAGGCAGGACAGTGTTTTTCATAAGCCGAGGAATACCAGTGAAAAGCACTAGATCCGTCTTTAATGTTCGGTATTATTCAGATATTATTATAATTAAGACATTATATTCATCTTCTTTTTAGTTTTTTTTTGTTCTTTCATTACCTTATTGTACTATGCTGTTTCAGCAAGAACCTCTCTTAGCAAACACCAACGTTCTTACATAAATAAACATATCTAGTTAGCTCGTTTGTGTACAAATGACATTAGGCAGCTTGTTATGTTCCCGATGGGTAAATTGTGCACGCAGGCAATCGTGTTACATCGGTGATTTCCTGATATTGTATATGATCCTCTATGTTTTCTATTCGTCATACAGAGAAAAAGTAATCACTCTGCATTACTCGGAGTTCTAAGTCGAACGTTTTTTTTGTTGATTTGTTTCTATGGAAACGCGACAAATGAGTTGTCTCATTTAATGGATTACTAAGGAAAACATTAAGATAAACTCTTATCCTTCCCGAGTACTTTCCAGTAATTGTTTTGCTTTTCATTAAGAAATAAGCGTCAATTCTCTTATTTAGATATGATCATCGAATACATTAAACCTTAAGCCCCGTTCACATTCGAGTATATCCCGCGACCTAGGGCCGGTCATTTTTATTGATGTGATATCGACCTAGCAGTCACAAATAAGACATGCTCCCGGCTGCGAATTGTAGCGGACTTATGGTACGACTGATCGCAGTATTTTAGAAATTGCCGTACGATCACCCACGACTGTCTAGTATTTACGATTAACAAGGTACAGCCGAATGACAAGTCCTTATTGTTCATAACTGGTTAAATCTGTTAGTGACTAATCGTTTGCCTTGTGGATTGATTATGATAACAGTTCTCTCTGATTGATATATTTTGTTCGTTCTCCATGCGTCAAATATATGCTTTACTTATATATTTAGGTACTAAACACCATGTCAATTTCTTGTCATGAATACTTAGTACACAGTGTTGTCATTTTATTTCCAATTGCTCTAAACTATACAGTTTAAGTTGATGCTGAAGTAATTGTACTAAGTGGCATACAAAACAAATGTTTTAATAAGAAATACTATCTTGAGGACCTGGCCCCAAGTTCACGAAAATACTTAAGTCAAATCTCAATCTCAACTCATTTAACAACATAAAAGCATAGTTTTTGTTTAAATTTTGAATGTGTTTATACCTGTTGAAAACTATTTTCTCATAAAATATGTTATTGAAAGATTTTGACAATATTTCAAAGAAAACTTATTCTAGAGCAAAAATTATGCTTGAGTACTTGTTAAAAGGCAATGAATTGTGCTCAAGTACCTTTTTGCGTGTAGAATATTTTTTCAATTGGAATCTAGGCAAAAGGTTTCAATCAATATATTGAATGATAGAATGCGGTTTAAAAATGTGTAAAAACATATATTTATTTTTCAATTAATGTTGATATTATATGGTGAAATGAGTTGAGATTGAGTATTTTTGTGATATTGGGGCCAGGTCCATCAACATTTGAGCATACGTTTATAAGATCCAATCCATGTTATGGAACCAAAACAGAATAAACTGTCTTAGGAAAACAGTCAAAAAAGCATAACCTTAATGTCAAAAAAATAATATTTAATTTTGTTAAAATGAGAATAAAACATTTTTGTGGTACCTGAGGTAAATAAAATATGTTTGTAAATAACACGCTGTGTCGGACAAAAGGAATGATTAGGTCAACTCCTGTTTACTTTACAATTGTTTTCCCGTCACCAGAGGGTATCGATAAAAGCCGGCTGTATAGATACGCTTACAATTTCCCAGGATTGTTCGTTGAAGATCAAAAATATCAACACTACTGTCGCACGACTTTAAAGTCTAATCGCAAGACTTGTGTAGCCTCACGACAAGCTATGCGAATGGTCGTGCATATTTGTGCGACTGTTGGAGGGTCGCACGATTAACCACGATAACGTAAACCTCTCAAAACTTGTAGCACGATAATTGTACGACAGTTAAAGACCTATCTTTGACAAGCAATAACCAGTTTTGTAGTCGTATGTAGGTGTTTGAACACCTGTCCAATACCAAAATATAAGTCGTACGACTTCCCGATACGATACATGACTATCCAGAACGTGTAGCATCAATTTACGATTCCTTGCTATTATCAATTTTAGCTCGACCCTACTTGTTGTTATGTATCGTATCTTTTAATGTGATAAAAAAACGGAAATGATTAGTTCTTAAATAAAAGTAATAATGCGACAGTGTTTGAAAAACTAACTATTTTATTTGCTCTAACCAATACGCCCTTAATAGTGAGTACATATACTATAAATAATTGTAAATACGGAGTGTACTGAACATTAAATAAGAATGTTTTGAAAATGTTCTGATGCTGGTCAAAGTATATTATCACGATGAGATTTCAAACTTCATATTTTGTATAATATGTCATATTCATCCACAATGGTCACTAGTCTAGCTATTTTCTACAGCTTAATGAATATTGTGATTAATAACTATTGAATGAATCATTTTATACACTGAAATAAGTTTACACGTCAAGATTTAAGACAGAGAATGAATTAAAAGTTTTCGTGAATATCATCTGAGGTTTCATCCAATTGCTAAGACGTTAATTAACTTACTTGTAGTTAAGAAAGCTTGAGTTGAGTGAATATCAGATACTTGAAACTGATACAAGTGATGTTCTGATAATGCTTACATGTTTAAGGCTTATGTAATCCATGTCGTTTTTGTGTAACTTGTTCCCATGCTACATGTAGGTATGCTATAACTCTTGTAAATTAATGTTTGTTTTGTACATAATATTGTATATCTATGTTTTATAGATTACTTGTAAATATGTTATGCTCTCCATTACTAGATTTATTTTGTGTAAGTACATGCTAACAGTCTTAAAACACTTTAGTGTTCTACATAATATTTTGTAAACTACCCACAAACACTGTTGATATCTACCATTTTACCTGATTAAAATCAATAACAGCTAACTGCTGATTTACTAAATTAAATATATCAGCAAATTTGAAGCATACTGCCTAATCATTGGCAAAATATTATGTCAACTACTAATAAATCTTAAAATGAATAAAACGTGTCTATCTATTGGAAGTCTCACACATTTACATAGTGTCGAACTTCTGTTTCGTTTTATCCATCAGGAGTCTTTAAGAACAGACGACATCTTTTACAATTAATAGAATTCAAATAACTAGTTTGCAGGAGTCTTTAAGATCAGACGACAATTAATAGAATTCAATTACTAGTTTGCAGGAGTCTTTAAGATCAGACGACATCTTTTACAATTAATATAATTCAAATAATTAGTTTGCAGGAGTCTTTAAGATCAGACAACATCTTTTACAATTAATATAATTCAAATAACTAGTTTGCAGGAGTCTTTAAGATCAGACGATATCTTTTACAATTAATAGAATTCAAATAACTAGTTTGCAGGAGTCTTTAAGATCAGACAGCATCTTTTACAATTAATAGAATTCAAATCACTAGTTTGCAGGAGTCTTTAAGATCAGACAATATCTTTTACAATTAATAGAATTCAAATAACTAGTTTGCAGGAGTCTTTAAGATCAGACAACATCTTTTACAATTAATAGAATTCAAATAACTAGTTTGCAGGAGTCTTTAAGATCAGACGACATCTTTTACAATAAATAGAATTCAAATAACTAGTTTGCATGAGTTTTTAAGATCAGACGACATCATTTACAATTAATAGAAATCAATTAACTAGTTTGCAGGAGTCTTTAAGATCCGACAGCATCTTTTACAATTAATAGAATTCAAATCACTAGTTTGCAGGAGTCTTTAAGATCAGACAATATCTTTTACAATTAATAGAATTCAAATAACTAGTTTGCAGGAGTCTTTAAGATCAGACAACATCTTTAACAATTAATAGAATTCAAATAACTAGTTTGCAGGAGTCTTTAAGATCAGACGACATCTTTTACAATTAATAGAATTCAAATAACTAGTTTGCAGGAGTTTTCAAGATCAGACGACATCATTTACAATTAATAGAAATCAATTAACTAGTGTGCAGGAGTCTTTAAGATCAGACAACATCTTTTACAATTAATAGAAATCAAATAACTAGTTTGCAGGAGTCTTTAAGATCAGACAACATCTTTTACAATTAATAGAATTCAAATAACTAGTTTGCAGGAGTCTTTAAGATCAGACGACATCTTTAACAATTAATAGAATTCAAATAACTAGTTTGCAGGAGTCTTTAAGATCTGACGACATCTTTTACAATTAATAGAATTCAAATAACTAGTTTGCAGGAGGCTTTAAGATCAGACAACATCCTTCACAATTGATAGAATTCAAATAACTAGTTTGCAGGAGTCTTTAAGATCAGACAACATCCTTCACAATTGATAGAATTCAAATAACTAGTTTGCAGGAGGCTTTAAAACAGACGACATCTTTTACAATTAATAGAATTCAAATAACTAGTTTGCAGGAGTCTTTAAGATCCGACGACATCTTTTACAATTAATATAATTCAAATAACTAGTTTGCAGGAGTCTTTAAGATCAGACGACATCTTTAACAATTAATATAATTCAAATAACTAGTTTGCAGGAGTCTTTAAGATCAGACAACATCTTTTTCAATTAATAGAATTCAAATAACTAGTTTGCAGGAGTCTTTAAGATCAGACGACATCTTTTACAATTAATAGAATTTAAATAAATAGTTTGCAGGAGGCTTTAAGATCAGACAACATCTTTTACAATTAATAGAATTCAAATAAATAGTTTGCAGGAGTCTTTAAGATCAGACAACATCTTTTACAATTAATAGAATTCAAATAAATAGTTTGCACATTAAATCCAATTATTGTTCTCTATTTCACCTTATTTGTCCCACGAGGATAAATCTCGTAATATTAACGCGACATATTTCAATTACCGGTTATTTTCTCCCGGATAACCCGATTTGCTGGAAAGCGTTGTCTGAACTCTGGGTTGAGGCCTTAGTCTCAATTAAAAATAATGCCAGTTTGTTCGACACATTTTTACTATTAGTTCTTCGTCGTGGTCACGCCGTGGTGCATCTTGACTGCCGAACATGCGCCGTTATGTCCAAACTCTGGCTACCAAACGAATAGTTTTGTTTTATTTTAATTCATATTTTTTTTTTAAATTAAAACTATCGAAAATTGTTTAAGTTATAAGTATTCAAGTCATTTGCAGTTAATTCCTCATGTTATCAATGCCTTCGTTCAAATGAGATTGGCCTCGGGTATTTGTGGGATACTTTTCATAAACAAAACATTTGTGGAAACATGTTCGTTTGAGGGACGATGGAGATTTGAAAGTCCAACTTATCAATGCCTTGGTTTTTAAGTAAATTAAAAACAAAGATGTTCAAACGCAATAAATTAAAGTTTTCGTAACTTATCATATATAATTGAAAGTTTTTTGTACTTCTTGTACACAACCTTTTTCCTGACTTTTTATCAGAACTACATTGGCTTTAGTATTCCCTCCGTAAACAAGTATAGGTAATGAAGAGTTTCTGCTTGTCTTTGATTGTTCCCCAAGGCGAACAAATAAAGTACCAGTTATACCGGACCATTCAACAAACGCGTTATCTGTATAAAAACCTCTTAGACTTGGCATATAGAGTAATTATGGCTTTATTCCCTGGCCATATCTAGCTTTTTCCATATTTGCGTTATTTTTGTATGTGAATACACAGCCGCTTTGGACAATACAGTTATATATAGATATATATTGCTGAAGGTTTTGCACTTTGGTTTTTTGCTGTTTTTCGAAGACAAGTTCGACTGCGATTCTGAACATTTCTTCTTATTTACAATATATGTGTTAATTAAATTCGACCTTGAGCACGATAGTGATATACAGCTGAATAATTGAACGCTGCTGCTTATCATGGACAAACTCTACAGCTATTCTGAATAGTTTTACCTAAGTTATTAATCAGTATCCATATATAAGAGAATATATGTGCAACGTGCAAGAACCTAGAAAGGTTACTCGTAAATTCTTGATTACCACCAACAGTCTGTGATTTCACATGCTTTGGGATTGTTTTCCTAAATAAGTCGAGCCAATCTAAATCCAATTATTATAATATTGTTGAACTATTTTTACCATATACGGATGCTTGGAATCACTATTTCATCTTAATAATCGAGCTCATAACAACAACAAGACCAACAACAACAGCAATTAATGCATTGGCAATTTGACATCGCATGAACATGATGAAGCACACAGTAAAATAAGCATATAAAATATATTTCAAATATTGTTATGAAATATAATCATGTTAAGCTTGGACACAGACAATGAAAATGCATTTTTATACTAACATGGATTCAACACAAAAGTGTGTCAAACTATTCAATAAGTAATTTACAATGTGAACCTTAATAGTTCATGAATACTTAACAACTGCTCACTATTTCAATATACCGAACATTATTTTGAAACTTGTCTGAATAACAAAATAGGTTTTGCCTGGATTTTATACAAGTTAATATCTGCGTCTTGAATAACTACAAAACACTTTAATGAAGCCATTTATTTATTTGTTTCAATTGTCTTTGTTATGCTAATATAACTAGGTTGCCGTTATTTGCTTTAATTACATCTCACAACGTATTCTAAAGTTGTCAATATATATATATATATATATATATATATATATATATATTATCAATTCAATGATACAGGCAAGGGTGCAGGGACAAGCCCAAGAGCCGAAAATTATAAAACAACAAACTCTGTTTAGAGACACAATGCTGAATTAACATGAAACTAAACCGTATAGCTATAAAATGGTAAAATAAACAGAATATGTAATACATTTCAGATCTGAAGTGTTGAAGTTGTGCATTACGTCGTTCAGTTATGACTTCGCTTTCAAGAGATGATTACTAATAAATATTTGTACACTTTTTCAGCTTCAAAATTTGCAAAGTAAAGTTTGTTTTGCGCACTATCCCGAACGAAAACGCGATTTTAAAAACACTGCCGTTCACAGCAGAAGATGTTGCTGTGTTACAGATGGTTTTATTGGATTTCACACGAATGTCTTATAAAGTCATTTCGCATATGTAACCCAGTTGAAATGTGAACGACGTCTGCAACAGTGGGAATCTGCATCGACTTTATCATTGTGTTTGTGGTTGGATATATTGTCGGATGTTATTTTCTCGAAGGGTATAATTGTTGGATTAAATTTGAATGACATGTAAGACAACAATTGAATATTATTTTGAAGTGTATATTTAAGTCCCAGTATGTTAATTTTATTTTATGCGTGTATATGCACATGACTTATCTTAACCTTTTTAATATTTCTTAACCCGAAGGATGATAAAAATAACAAAATTCAACACAATCGAAAGTGTAATATGAATTTAGCGTGCACAATGTCATAACGAAATTTACATATCGAGTGACTTTCTTAATTCAAACATTTCTATGTTGCTTTGTAAATTATGAATTATCATTTTTCAAGACGTTATTGGTAAAACCGTATGTTATATAAAACTTAGTAACCATATTTACACTGTTATTTTCACAAAATATTTGAGTTGAAAGTTGATTATATTCAACCTAAGAAAAGGGAGGTAACAAGACCCTATTGTAACAAGACCCAAGTATTGACACATTGAATCGGTGACTTTTCACTAAACAACATTGATTGTTTTTCATTCGAAAAAACTTGTATCACATTTAATTTGAAACAGGAACTTTTTTTTGTTCATGTGCATTTTTCATTTGTTAATGTTCAGTATTTGTCTAGTTATTTTTTTCCATTCTAAAACGTCAAAAAGTCCAGCAACTGTTAGGGTACTGTTTGTGCAAAGTGCAATTCTCGTATTTATCTCGTTAGCATGAAATGATTCAGTGGTCAAGTTTCCCGTGGTAGTTCCTATCCATTTCTGTTTAATAAAGCATCGTCTGAACCTCGGGGCTACCAAATATTATCTGGGACTTTATCATAGTTATGTAAGCACTTTTATTTTATCTTTAAGTATTTATTCCTAAGTGATACTGGGACTTACAGCTTTGAGGCTATCCTATTTATAGGTCTACATGCAACAGGTTAACATCCTTTAACTTTTCACAAAGCATTAGTGCAAAAAAGTCACGCCATTGATGTACCGACGAGATTATGCCGATGAAATATGACATATTATTTAGTCTAATCGGTTTATGAGATCAATAGACACTATTCTAGCGACTTAATTAAAACGAGTCGTGAATCGACACACTTTGAGAATTATTGCAACACAAACCTGACCTTGCGAGGAGTATTTCTGTCAAAGCTAATATTCCTAAAGAGCTATTATAGCACCATTACTGTCAGCACGTGTGGAGTTTCCCTGAATATTGGGGGGAACGCTAAATAGAGGAAATGCAATAAAAAAGTGAATTTGTCGCCAATATTTCGTGGATATGGAGGCAACGGAAAATGGATCTATTTAGACCATGAAAGCCAATGTTCAATATACATATAGCTTGTTTGTTTGCTGAGAAAGATATAGGACTTACACTTACACTTGTATATAGTTTAATGGATTATGGTTATAAAATACCTAATGAACCTACATTGTGCTGTGACACAGAATATCGATATATGTATAGCATTTATCAGCGGTGTTTCCGGCAATGTATTAGAGTTTAAAGTTTATTGGAAAGTTTAAAATAAACCAAAAGTTATACAATTAAGTGTATCCCACGTAACAGCTATGGGCAAATTAAGTAAGACAGCATCGTTCCACAGACGAATAAAGAACTCTAGTATTCTTCCAAAGAAATTCCCTCTTCCTGGTAAAAAACCTGAAGCTACTCTTGCTAGAAGGCATCAGGATCCATGCATTGTGGAAATAAGGAATAAACATACAAAGGAACTGGTAGATATTGAGGTAGGTAAACATTGTTATATTCAAATAACTGCAATCTTGTCTAGACATTAAATATACACTGAGGGCAATGAGGCCAAACCCGACAATATGAAAACATACAGGAAGGTACTGTATAGAAAACAATCATATAATTTTATAAAGCACACTTCTATACCGTAATCAATGAATACGAAAGGAACTCAATTAGGTTTACTGTTTATGAAACAATAAATGTGTTATAACCTCTGGGTGGCTAATGGGTGATGTGGAGTGACAACATAGTTATAACCCCTGTGTGGCGAATAGGTGATGTTTAGTGACAACATATTTATAAAAAATGACACCAATTGATATGTCCAAAATTTAAGAATTTGGAGTCGATCAATTTCATGCGGAATACAACACGCAATTAAAGACTTATGCCCCCGGCGAACACAGATGAATGCAAATAATTTTTGTTACGAAAATATATTGGTTGTCTTTTTTTCTGAAAAACAATCTATTTCTGGTTCTGGTTTCATAAGGGTATATTTAAAGTGCTTCCAAAGTTATGATTATGACAATTAGTTAGGACAATTGAGTGTGTCTTAAGAATTCTGTTCAATTCTCACGTCATCTATAAAACTGGCCCCAATTTCTCTATCACACTTAAAGTTACACACTTATTCAAAATCAATACATACACATGTCCAAAAAATCTATTTTAGTGACTAACTTTTAACTTCTTACTAAATATTGCATTTATGAAAAATATTGATTACTGCTTTCAAACAGTATTTATACCTGAAAATACACAAATATTAAATGACTGGTGAGTGCTGAAAGATTTACATTGATCAACTGTCGTCTCATAAGGTAGAAATACCGTGTTTTCTGCACCTACTTTAAAATTTAACACATTATTCTTCATAAGAACCCCTGTTTTCTATATTTATTCATCCTTTTGGATAAAATAAAACAATTGATTTGATTTATATACATCTTATTTGGCAGTAAGAGAGCATCTTTAAAACAGAATTAAGCTAAACTCACTGTTTTTGTTTCAGAATGAATTGCGTATTATCTTTATTTTGCCAATTGTATAAAACTGAAAAAATCTTTTGTTTGGTTAATTTTAGCCGAAATGTTGAGCAGGTCGACATTGGTTCAATATATATCCATTAATTACTATCGACCAATCAAAGAATTTAAAAGTGAAACTAGGCAAAAGATAACATATGTAGAGTTAATCAAGGTTTTATCTTATTATTAAATTGCACGCATCTGAATTGAGATTGTATCCTTAATGGGTTTTTTTTAAATAAAATTACGCCGAAAGTAAGGCCGATTTTTATGTTGTTTTTTGCAAGGTTGCGTCGTCTTTTAATGTATATTAATTATCAATAAAATCGAGACTGTTATTTTATAACTGTGCATGTGGGGTTTTTTTGTTTTCCTACGGATCTCTCGTCCTGAATGCATCTATACCTGCATCCTTCAATTTGGCTTCATTCCTTCAGATATATGAACCGACTTGAAAATAAACCTAAGGTAAATATTCCCAGTATTTACCATTTTCCCATCTCTATTTATATATGTATATATTAGGAAGGGAAATGGTCCGGCGTTATGATATATTTCTATTTTCGTCATTATAGGTTATTAATATTAATATTTAACAGTCTAACTGTCTTAATGTTGTCTTTTCTAGTGTGTGTTCCGATGGTTCTCACATTTCTTGTTAGACACAGTTAGCACAGTCTTTGTTTTCAAATCACGGCTCCTTGTTTGATGTTATCTAGGAGAAAACGGTAGATAATTGCATGTTTAGGGCAACGGTTATCCTTACTGTCACTGCGCATTTACGGAAATCGTGTGGCAGTTCAAACATTCAGTGTACCACTCTACAAAACTTATTATACTGTATGCATTGAATGCAAAAAGTCACGGGTTAAAGTTCACATTGGGGTTCAATATTATTATAATTTATACAACGAAATAGACACAACAATATATATTGAAAAAGGTGAACAAGTACAGTGTATCCTATCTCGTAACTTGGACTTGAATATTGGAAAGTATTCTAACAGGAAACTTGGACTTACACATTTAAATGCATTCTTACGTGAAACTTGGACGTTTCACTGCATGAAAGTTTATTACTCAGATATATTTTTGACTCTGCATACCAGCCATGAAAAGATACTTTAAACATTTCGTACCCATAGCGATATTCATCTTGAACAATATTGTTTAAATATGCACATTTTTGTTCATCACAATAAATCATGGAACATCTGCAAATAGTATCCATACCATGTAAACATTCAATCTGCTTCTTCATGCATCATGACTATTACAGTTTCATCTTGTCAACCGCCACCTGCAATTTCTTCAGTTCTTTCATTTATAGCAGTGATCGCATACACGTAGCAAAATAATGTAGATTTGGGTTTAAACCACTATGCTCAGTTTTCGCTAAACAAAGCTAGATGGGGATCCAATATTTGTTGATAAACCGTTAGTGCTTGCGTCCTGTTTTTGATAATGTAGATTTGGGCTACCACCACTATGATCAGTTGTCGCTAAACAATGCTAGATGGTAATCCAAGATTTGTTAATAAACCGTTAGTGTGTGCGTCTGTGTGACTCTCTTTGTTTGTCTGCTATCATGTTCGTTTCTGATCATTATGCCATTAAACAATGTAACTAAATAATTCACTGAAGCGTTCTGTTCAACTATTATTAGCCATGAATTGTCTGTGAGTTGTGTGCGATTGAGCGCTCGCAATGGGGTTTAAATCCTCATTCAGCTCCTTTTTAGTTTTTACTGACCGGGTCAATGTTGATATGAGATTAGCTGTGTAGTTTGTTTTGTTTTGTGCCGATAAGTGTCTCTTTTGCTGTTTGTTTGGACATGATCAATGCACCATTAACAACTTCAATCCCAATTCTGAGAAACTAGGTTTGTCCCTTTAGTTTCCCAAAATAGTTTATGTTTGCAGTATTCTTCTTGCATGAGGCTGGCAATGTCGTATCAGTGTTTATCAGTGTATAACGGGCAATCAGAAACACGCTTTATCTGAAAAAAAACACAACATCCGTCATGCCAGGATAAGTAAATATTGCTATATTCCCATGTGCGATTTTTTTATCGTATGGTGTCTACGTATTGCTGTATATGAGTTATATGTATGCAGCTGGTTAATTACATACACGATATAGGATAGCCGAGATAGAAAAAAATAAACACAAAGAGGAACTTAAAAGCAGTCTATTAATACATGATTCGTATTTTATACAAATTCTAGCCTGACACATTGCAAAATTCATTTCGGAGTTATTGTCATTGCATTTTCAAATTTGACAACCCCTACATATTTTTACATTTTTAAACTTACTTCATCTATTAATTGCTCTATATAGTCATACTCATAATGTATGCGGGTTTTTTTAATGGGTGCTTAAGTTATCTCAATCCTACTCATACTTAATAATTGTAAAATCATTCCAACGCAAGGACGCTTCTGTCTGGCGAAATATTCAAATCACCGACTTCTATTTGTTGATTCCAGTTACCATGGCAACGCGACAAATGGGATGTCAGATTTAATGGATAACTAAGAAAGACTTTAAAAAAAAATTCTATCTATATCATGATAATTGTATTGTGGTTGTATATGTGTTTTTCAATTCGGACCATTCTTCTTATTAAATAATTTATCATTGGAATTGTATTTGCGGAACACTTCTTGAACTGTTAGGTGAACGTGTTGGTTACTTTATTTTCAATACGTCGTCTATACATGTGAACTCTGTAAAAGTCAAGAATGTAATGAACGACAGCACGAGGAAAGTGATTTATGTGAATATCAAAAAAGCGTACAAGTACAAGTTTAGAATTGATTTTAGCAAACTGCATCGTGTTAGTCGAACGGACACTTAATGGTACATATGTCTTGTTTCACATTTTTTCGATTGTAACAGGTTTTATCTTTATTTCAATTATCCTATCAGTTATAAGTGGTTTTATAACGTCAGAAAATACATTTTACAACTGATAACATTCGAATAGCATTGCATGAGTGTAGTCCGTGTTCTCATCTATTTCAATTTACGGTTCTTTCTTCTGGATGACCCAATTTGATGCAAAGCATTGTCTGAATAACAAATACGTGTCAAAGCTTTCGTCACTGACCTTTTTTCCTGGAGTGTAAGATTTGCTTGACAAATGGATATAGTTACTAGATATATCAAAACCAGATTCTTGACAGTCGCGATGTTTCCTTCAGATACTGTTATCCCAGATAATGCCATGGGATTATTATCACTAAGTACCAGCACTTATACATATTTTAAATTTTTATTCACTTAATAAGGGTTGCCGGTATGAAAAACAAATGAATATTATATAATAATAAGGCGATAAACATAAACCAGACATTTGAAATTCACAGGAACGCTCAACAGCTATTTAATGGAACAGCAAAGAAGCCATTTCAAAACTAGTTTCGTAATTCTCCAAATATTAATTATTATATTAAAAGAAAAATTTAAGGACAAATTGTGTTAAGTTACTCACATTGCTTTGAAACAGTACGATTGCTAGTAAATTATGATTTCTTTCATGACGTGTCTGCAAAGAACAAAATGTATTATCATCGTGAAACAACAACTTTACTGTCGGATTACGTATTAAACATTATGATTAAAATGTAGACACTTAGGTTGTAACGGCCAATTTATGATTATCGAGCAGTGTAATTGTTAGTTACATACATAAAGCCTGTTTGAAAAGCCATTCTATATATGCAATATTCATCCGTTCACTACGACACCATGGTAGAAAGAAATGACAATTACAAGAAAACAGTTGGGTATATTAGGCTGTATACAAATAGTTATAGTACTTGGTACCTGTTCGTAAAAGGTCCTCTCTCATGCACTCAGAAAATGATAATAGACTTGCGCGAGCCTTTGTAAGTATTTGATTGTTCCCCTTGGCGTACAAATAACATTATAGTTATATCCGACCATAAAACAAACTTTTCTCCCACCTCAGATAAGTAGATCCCATAATTTAACAATGCTAGAAATTCTTATCTTGCCCACGGACAAAGATAAAATGCCCGTATAGAACTCCTTTTTTATGGTCGCCGCATAGTAATTACCACCCTTGTTGAAAACTGTCGTCTGTAGCATCATGGAAACCTTGTCTTATGGCAATATTTAGAACGCTAATTAATTATTTCTCTCTTCAAATGTTACCATAAAACAGTTTTCACGCACCTTTCAAGAAATAATGCTTCACTTTCCTTAGAATTATTTGGCTATAACATAATGTGTATCACTGTGCGCATATCCAAGACAACTACGAATAATCGCATATCCATACGCAATTATTTTCACTAAGCACAAAAGAGTTCCAGCAAAAAAATACTTTTTTACTTAATTTTGTTTAACTGAGGTGGGAGAAAAAGCATCTACCATAGCCGCTCGTGTAAGATAGGTTTATTCCGACCCTCGCGTAGGGTGTTTTGCGGAAACTCGGTAAACCTCGTTTCCGCAAAACGCCCTAGGCTCGGGACGGAATGTTACTATCTTACTCTCTCGGCCATGGAAGATACTTATAATCTATAAAGTGTGATCTCGAACTTGACAAACTAATTATCATTTATTATCTGAACTTATCTACCTTTTGTATATTGGCGTTAAATATCTTGGTAAATATTAAGCCGCTATTAAAAATATGTATGTGAGTAATAGTGTTTAACGATAAAAAAACATATACAGCTAGTCTGAATCAGTATCTTAACAGTACCCATACATAGAAGTGGCTTCGTCCAACATATTCAATAATATGTGACTGAGAAGTTCTTCATTAATATAACTTGTGATTTCACAGGCTAAATGATGTTGTGTTTTACAATTTATAATTTGATATAGGATTCTAAGTTCAGCAGTGTCAATCCCGTTGGTCTAGTTGTCGTACTTGTTATTTACGTCGGCAAGAACAAAGAAGCCGATTGTTCAGAGCGTTTTTAACGTTATCGTTATTAACTTTCAAATCTTCACTGCTCTGAAAGTTTAATTGATACACTTGTGATCGGCAGTATGCCAAACACGAGTTAAGACAACTTTACTTGTTTTATGTATGTCTGTGAGATAATCATAAAAAAATTGAAACGTTAAAATAGTAACAACGGTGTCGATAATCACGCTGTAAATAATTGGAAAATATTTAATTTATTGTGAATTTTGTTTTAAAACATAAATACTAGTAAATATCCGCTATAAGTTTAGAATAAATATACTGCAGATTGTTAACACCTTTAAGCATAATGAATTGCCTTGTTATTACCCCATTCTTTCCGGGAGGTTTTCGCGTGTGTGCATGAATCGCTAAGATGTTATATCTTTGTTATTACTCTATTCTAACTGTTTTTTCCTCACGTATGAATCATTTGCTAGAATGTTATTGCCGTTTTTTCGTATAAACATGATTTCTATGCTGTACAAAAAAATCCATATGTTTCAGATTGCAATGCCGTCAAAATAAACCGTATACCTATGGCTTTGTCAAATACATTTAGCTCAACATCTATCTTTATCAACACTTGAATGATACGAAATAGTTGAATAAACCACAAGCCACTTATAGTTATCAAGCATTTCAAACCTTATATGTTGATTTTCTGCACTTCGTTCGGCTGGTATAAACGGGATAGAAATGTTTGAAATGGCGTTACAATGGGTCTAGTATGCCTTATCCTTGCAAATTAAATCTGAGCAAAATCATAAAGGTCAATTTCTTTTAAGCCAATCGACTGACACCAGATAAAACACAAAACGATTCAAAAACAACTCTGCCGTTCACTGAAAATTGCTTCAGAAGATAATCATGTCGCATCTTGCAAATCAGTTTAAATGTATATGACGTCTCTAACAGAGGTTTTCTGCAGAGACTATGTGTTTATTGCTGGACATATGGTTCTGGTGTTATTTCCTCAAAGAACCTTATTTTTAAAAATCATATGACATGAAGTACAACCCTGGAATAAACTTCATTCATTACAGACCGTTGGCGATATTGCATATTTTTACTCAACATGCAACGATATTAAATCATTTTTATGGTCACAAAAATCATCAAATCGTACCATTGGTATTTTGACAATTTCATACAGGGGCAAACAACAACATAATATTATGTCTAATTGTGTTATAAAATTATGAAAAACTATAATATAGAAATGAATATAAAATTAGTGAGTCAACTTAATGTGTAAATGACCTACAGGATCTGAACTTATGTGAAGTAACTAAATCAATGTCGATATAACATTACAACTATCATTGTGCCATTCTTGTCAATACATTGTGAGTTTCCTTGATAATTGTTATTAAAGAGAACGTAGAAATGGGGAAATGAAGTAAAATAACAAAGTGGATTTGTCGTAAAGACTCTCGATTCAATGGAAATTTGATATATTTACACCTGACAACCACTGTGTCTGTTATATTAAGAAGATATAGGTGTTGACAATTTATGCATTTCTTTTTTCTTTTCTTGTTTTTTTGTTTTGTTTTTTTGTTGTTGTTGTTTGTTTTGTTTGTTGTTGTTGTTTGTTTTGTTGTTGTTGTTTGTTTTTTTTTTGGGGGGGGGGGGGGGGGTAAATTGGTTTCAAAAGGAGCTAATGAGACTGTTTAAGTATAATACGGAATGTCAATACGTTTCAATATTTATATGAAAAACTCCAGAAACAAGTCCAGTAGTCGTAAGTTAAAACATCAAGTCTTATTCAGCGGCGATATCAGCAATGTGTACGATTTGGGGGAAATTACTAAAATGCTGAACGTACAACTTTAAGGTTCAAGTTCAAGCATATTGATGTAACTATTAAGTTCCCAAAATCTATTCGTTAAAACTAAGTAAACCCCACGTAACGGTTACGGGTAAATTAAGTAGGACAGAATCGTTCCACAGAGACAAATAAAGAAAATTCCTCTTCTTGGTAATAACCCACAATCTGCTCTAGCTAGAAGGTATCAGAAACCATGTATTGTGAACATACGGAATGAACAATCAAAGAAACAGATACATATTCAGGTTTTATTAAAGTCCCTGTAATCCTGTTAAGACACAAAATATACACAGAGGACACCAGGGCCAATCCCGTTAACAGGAACACATACAAATATGCATGGTTAGAAAACAAACAAATGTCTAGTTTAATCACATACAGAGGAATTAAGGAGATAAGGCTTCTAACAATCTCCTAAATTATAACGAGGAAATATAACTATAAAAAATGACTGTTGTTTTCAATGTAATTTGAATTTAGAAACTCTTAATCTAAATACATATATACAACCCGTTAATGTAATAAAATCAATGGACTAACAATGTTAAATCTAAAATAACAACTGTTTCTTTCTTTTCTTTCTCTAGTAAACGTGCTATGCTTTCAGAGTGACAATTGGTTGAAATCGACTTATAATTTGATTATGACGAATGTGATCAGTTCATCCCTCTAAAATAAGTAATTTCACAATCGTATAAAGCAGCGCTAAATGCAACACGCAATTATAGTTAAGAGCTCTTGGCGAAGATAAATGGAACCAGTTTATGTATTTTATGAAGAAATGTAGGTTCTCTTATGTTTTCCAGACCTCAAATTACTGTGTTTTTTGCAAAGATACAACTTAAATGTTTCTCTAAAGTTAAGATCAAAGCGGCTCTGGGTTTTTTCCTAGGTAATTTCATATGCCTTAAGAATATTATTAAAAACTCAATTCATTAAAACCGTCAGTAATGTTTTAGTTGTTTTACTAACCTTCCCACGGATGTTACCACGACATTTATAAACGACGATGTATTGGCAGCTGTGTGATTTGTGTTGTTTCGTGGCAATATTTTTATCTTTTTGGTGTTTATTTACCTTGTCCCGTGTGCCGTTTAAAAAGGTCAAGGCTAAAGATAAGGCAAATGGGATTGTCTGTGTTGTTTCCATATTTTTACCTTATATGCCTTGCATAAGGTTGATTATGGCTTTTCAGTGTGTATTTGACAATCAGACACACCAGTAATCTGTAAAACAACTTATATTCAAGCCAGACAAAGTAATGACCGGTATATTCACATAAGAGGTTTTCTCATTATATTTTCAACAAATATGCGTATTGCTGATATTTGTGATTTGTATGCAGCTGTTTGATGACAAATACAATTTAGGAACGTTCGGATAGACAAAAACGAACAAACAAAGAATTGCGTGTTCAGTAACAAATATGATACAGTCTAAGTATTGTATCAAAACCACAGCACGACCTTATACAGTGATACTGTTTAATGCTTTCGATAATTTATGCTGACGAAAGTGGTCTTTTACTCTCGAAAAAAGCATATAATTGAATGACAGAAAACATGTACCACCTTGGAGAAAACATGTTTACTTATGGTACATAATTACTGATGGTATATTATTCAGGAAAATAATCACTTAAATCACAAATCGAAGGTTCTTTGTTGCTTGCGAAGCTTGGCAGACATACAGCGATTATAATGTCCGAAGTCGTTGTTCGCGTCGTTGCAATTCCATGTGTGCTCACCAGCTTGAGCCCTTGTTATCCAATCTGAACCAAATTTAGTCACAATAGAATTTGGCAAAATACCTCAACTGAGCTCGATCAATGTAACAAATACCTTATTAAGTTCCGAATTTGCTTCCTAACACAATTAGTTCTTATCAGATATTGACCAAACTTCAAAGCAAAGCATACATCCATTATATATTACAGAATTATTGCCTGTCAGATTGCACCAATCATTGTTTGACCACTTGTCAACTACGATGGGGCTCAAGTGACAGGATTCCGACTAATAATTAATATTGTTTAAGCATTTCAAAGTACGGACACTACAATCGGGCGACATATTAAAAATGACGACTTCTAGTTGTTGATATCGGTTCCTATGGAAACACGACGAATGAGATGTCTCATTTAATAGATTTCTGGGATAAAAAACTTCAGGATTATTTATTCCGTCTGCATCTCAATAATTGTATTGCAATTATATATAGATAGCTTGAACTCATAGGTTGTAAGTTAGTTGTTATTGCAACATCACACTGGTTCTGAATATATGCAATTAGACAAATATGGGGTAGACAAAGCTACTTTATGTCCATTTAGTCGGAGTGTGTTCATTATTTTAAGATGCATACGCAAAAAGAGTATGCTTGAAAAATGGAAAATATGTAAAATGACAATACACTGGACAAATCCATTCATTTAAAACCGTCTATATATCGTTTGTGTATGCATCATTATGGCGATTAGTAAAGATTTATAAAAACCACTGGTAAAACAGGCTACTAAACCGCAGGTTATGATGAATAACTGTTTCTCAATAAGATATATTTTGACACTGTGGTTTCATTTCGGACTTTTTATCGTATAACACAATTATAAACGAAAGTACGGTAATTACGGTGATTATGTGGAACCGAAACACTTCTTGTACGAGTACTTATACGTAGGCCTACTTTATGTCCATAACGTCATCTAGGTTTGTGAACAATGAACAAGTTAAGAATTCTTGACTCAGTGAACAATTTTAGAAAAAAACGACACTCTTTTGGTGTTCGTTTAGTTACTTGATACTTTTCGGAACATCGCAATTATATATAGTTTTTTTCTGTTCTCCAGTCATTAGTTTCTAAATTAAGAAAATACGTTTCATAACTGATACCATTCCAACAAAACGTGAGTACGTAATACATTCAATTGGTCATCTATTTCAATTATTGGTTCTTTCTTCTTGATGACCCATTTTGTTGCAAAACGTTGTCTGAATAACAAATACGTGTCAAAGCTTTCGTCACTGACCTTTCTTCTTGGAATGTCAGATTTGCTTGACAAATGGATATAGTTACTAGATCTATAAAAAACAGAATCTTGACAGTCGCGATGTTTCCTTCAAATACTGTTATCCCAGATAATATCATGGGGTTAGTATCACAGAGTTCCGAACACTATTCATATGCTCCTTACTTCTCTAAACATTAGATGACCTGTATAAAAGAAGTATAAATATGAGATTTTAAGAGGCGCCAAACATATGACAAAAAAGGTATTATACAAATGACATGAACATTCAACGGACATATAATGGAGCTGCATGGAAGGCGTTTTAAAACTGGTTTTGTTATCCTTCAAATATTAGTTAAACCAATGAATGAATAGTGTAGGCACATATAATGTAAAATAACGCACAATGCTGTTAAACAGTAACCACTAGATATATAAGACTTCCTTAAGGATGAGTCTGTGTAGAACAAAATGTATTTCCATTGTATAGCAACAACTTAACAGTGCGACTAACTATCTAGAATTGATTAAAATGTAGAAATTGATAGTCAATTGGTTCTTTTATTATGATTATCGAGCCCTGATAATGTTTGTCAAATATATAAAGTCTAGAAGCCACCCTATACATACATCATTCAAGCATACATGACGACAACATGGACGAAAAAATAATGACAATTACCAAAAGAAAGTTGGTAGGAATTAGTCATAATCCTGCTACATGGTACTTGTTAGATTGTTCCCGAATGGCGAACATATAACCTTAGAGTTATACCAGACAATAAAACAACGCAGTGTCACTAAACTTCAGATCTTAAAAAGTGGTCTATTATATGATTCCAATGAAGAAATGAAAAATTTCCAATTCATTGCTTCATTGAATTAAACAGGTTGTCGACCTGAAATATATATATTACGGGATTAGCAGGGCGCGATATATCCTATTCGGAGTCCTCTACTAACCGCATAGTTTATAGTGTTAGAACTCTGCAGTGTATCGCAATATGTGACTGAGAGGTTTTCCATTTACAACAACCTGTGATTTAACAGGTACTGTTCTTAAAATAATTAAACCGTTCTAAATTCAATTTATCATTTGACATAGCATAGTATATTAAGTTCAGCATTGTTAATCCTGTTGTGTCTAGTCGTCCAACGTGTTTTTTTAGGTCGGTTTGAAACAAAGGGTCGATTGTGCAGACCTTTGTTAAAGATAACAACGTTGTTAAGTCATAAAGAAACGGCCCAATATGAATATGTTCATTTTGGTTTACAACATAAATAACAGAACATGTTCTCTATAATTTGATACTTATTATATTGTAGATCGTCCTTAGTATGCCTTTACGCATAATGTAGTGCCTTGTTATTACTCCATTATTACTGATGTTTCGATATGAGTGCATGTATCTCTAGAGTTTTTTTTTCTCACAAACATGATTTGTATGCTGTACAAATAAAACCTCATAAGTTTAAGATTAAAATGCCGTCAAAATAAACCGTAGACCTATGCAATTGTAAAATACATTTAGCTTAACATTTATCTTTATCAATACTTAAATTATACGAGATGGTCGAATCATACACCGGAAACAAGCAGTAATAGTTTCCAGGCATTTCAAACCTTTGATATTGAATTTATGCATTTCTTCTAGCTTGTATAAACCGGATTGCAATGTTTGAAATGTCGTTATGATGCGTCTATTCTCGAACCTTGCAAAATAAATCTGAATTTGTGTAGAATCATAAAGCTCGATCTCTTTGAAGCCAATGGAATGACGCCAGATAAATCACAACACGATTAAGAAGAACTCTGTTCTTCAATGCAAAATAATGTTGCACTCTTATAAATCTTTTCATAAGATAATCATTTCGCATCTTGCAAATCAGTTGAAATGTAATGGCGTCTTTAACAGGGGTTTTCCGTGGAGAATTTGCGTTTATAGTGTAAAATATGATCTGGTGTTATTTCCTCAAAGAAGAGTATTGTTTGTTTATTTACCAAATGACATAAGTACAACCCTTAAATAAACTTTTCTTGTTTATAGAGCATAGATGCGATTGCATATTTTGCAATGAAAACATGCAACGAGGCAATGTCATTTAAATTGAGACAAAAATCATCAAATCACACCAGTGACAATTTTATCAAGAGAAAAACAACAACATAAAATTAAGTCCAACCGTTAAGCACATTTATTGAAAACTATACAATAAAGACAAATTCGTGTGTCAATCTCATGTGTGAATTTTTTAAGGATATAAACTTATTTGGGTAACAATATCAGCGTCGATATTCTTTAAGAGCTACTAAAACAGTTTTCTTGATAATTAGGGAGAACGTAGAAATGAAAAAATGCAGTAAAATAACAAAGTGGATTTGTCGTTAAGGCTGCAGAGGATATAGATGCAATGAATAATTGAAATATTTACACCTTAAAGCAACGTTGTCTGTATATTATATTATGAAGAAATAATAGTTGACAAGATATACATATATTGTTGTTGTTCGTTTAGTGTGTGTTTTAATTTGGTTTCAAAAAGAGGCAATAAGACTGTTTTAGTGTAATTGGGAATATCAATATGTTTAAATATTAATATGAAAACCTACAGTAACAAGTCCAGTAGTCGAAAGTTTAAACATCAAGTCGTATTCAGCGGTGGTATCAACAGTGTGCAGGAATGTTTGGAAATTACTAAACTGCAGCACTCTTTAACGTACAACGTCAAGCTTAAAGTTCAAGCATATTGATGTTCCTTTTAAGTTCACAGAATCCAATCGTTAAAACTAAGTGAACCCAACATAACGCTTATGAGTATATTAAGTAGGACAGAATAGTTCCAAAGAGACGAATAAAGAATTAAAAGGAAATTTCATTTTAAGAAACCGATATCTGCTATAGCTAGAAAGCATCATGATCCATTCATTTTGAACATAAGATACAAACAAAGGATGCAAAGGAATTCGTAGATAGTTGTTAAACACGTTTTATTGAAATCACTGCAATCTTGTAGAAAATATACCCATAATACACCAAGGCCAAGCCCGTCAACTGGAAAATACCTGTTGTATCAAATTATCATCAATTAAACATGCTTAATTATAAAAATTACACCACGGCCAAGCCCAATACAATTATTTATTGCCAGAAAACAAACAAATGTCTAGTTCAGTTAAATATTCAGATATAAAAGAGAGATGCAATTCTATTGGATTCTAATTATACAAATAAAAACTCAAACAAATGTCTAGTTCATTTAAATATAAAGATATAGAAGAGAGATGCAATTGTATGGGATTCTAGTTATTATGTGTTGTTCAAATCGATCTTTATAGAATAAATAAAGCTCAAACAAGATACATATAAAAAACCTGCTAACATAATAAAATCAAAGATGGACGAAGACCGTTTTCATCTCAATTATTTGTCTTTGTTTCTCCAAAATCATAAACGTGTTATGCTTTCAGTGTGGCCAATGGGTGCGAAGTACTTATAATTCAATTATTGCAAATGACAACGATTTATCCCTTTAAAATACTTTATTTCTAAATCAATCAAAGCCGCGCGGAATGCAACACGCAATTATAGTTAAGAGCTCTGGGCGAAGAGAAATGGAACAGTTTATGCGTGTAATGAATAAATTTAAGATCTCTTATTTCTTCAAAACCACATATTTCGGGGGGGGGGGTAAATTTGCACTCAACTCCAGTGTTTTAAAGTTGTGATTATGACGGCAATGCTTTCTTGTCGGATAATTGCAAATGACAAAGAGTATTCTTAAAACTCTCTTCATTAAAATCAGTAAGCTCTTCGTTTTTACTGACCATTTACTACACATTTTTCAACGACGATATATTAATAGTAGTATGATTTGTGTTGCTTTGTGGCTATTTGTTTCTGTTTGTTGGTGTTTGTTTTGCCATGATCGCCGTGCCGTTTTCCAAGGTCAAGGCTAAATTTACGACGAATGGTATTGTCTCAGTTTCGCTAGTTTTCGGTGTTTCTCTTTTATGCCTTGCATGAGGTTTATAATGTCGTATCAGTGTGTATTTGACAATCAAACAAACTCGTTATCTGTATATTTACACCTCAACTTCCATTCCTTTAATGAACTGCCTTTCGGCAATTGCGTTCATCAATCGATAAACGCAACATCTTCGGATATGTTCGGATCGTAATTCATTGCATAACAATATACATGAAAGCAGGTCCCGTAAAATAGAGATCAACATTTTTAAAAGTGTTAGTTTATTATATTTTAAATATATTCGTACCAGAAGTGTTTTAATTTTACGTTTTAAAGTGATTTCATGTGGTTGATCTTTTCCCGCGCGTTATTGTGACGTCTTTGAAAAAAATGTTTCCGGTTATAGTCGGGTCGTTCTATTTACAGAATGGGTAAGAACGGATTACTGAAAGGTTTTCTTCAATGAAATGAAGTATTTTTTAACCATTCTTGAATGAAATAATGAACTATTTGTGTAAATATAAGGTATGAAGTGCGGGGTTGATGTCATTATCGGGGATATGAACGCAATTGGGTTGGTCAAAGTACGAGTGGAGTCCTTCGGACTCCACACACATTGACCAACCCAATTGCGTTCATACCCCGATAATGACATCAACCCCGCAATTCATTCCTTAAATATCAACTCTAAGTCATGTCTGGCTTAGTAATAATTGTTTATTTCCCATACGAGCTGTTCTCATCATATGTTCTACAAATATACGTATTGCTGAAATATTATATGTTTATAAAGCTCTTTGATGACAAATACAATGCAGAATAGCTCGGATAGAAAACAGTCATATGAAGGTGTGTTCAGTAACAAATATGGTATAGATAAAGCCCAAGCATTACATCAGATCCACATCACTACTGTATACAGTGATACTGTTAAATGCTCCCGATAATTAAATTTGACGAGAACGGTGCTTTACTTTCTTAACTGACTTATAATTGAAATAACACAATGCATGTACCTCCTAGGAGGAAATGTTTTTACAAGTGGCACAACCCCGAGTAAATATTTGAGTTTTCCGTGTTCATCAGATTAAATAATCGTTATCGTATTGAGAAATGCTTAGAACTGGAATTAAGTTAAATGTGTTTATGATTGAAAGAGAGCTTAGTATTGAAGACGCCAAGCCATTGGAAATTTTGTCAATATATCGCATTGTGTTTGTGCACCCTGATCTTGAACGAGTCAGATATTTAAGACAATGAGTGACACCAAATTGATATAAGAAATTTACTGCTGCAAACTGTGAAAATTTAATAAGATCTATACCTCACTTAAACAAATATACAAATCACGGGAAAGCATAATATAATACATGCCTTACTTGTGTATATACCCATGACATAATCAGACTTCATACTTATTTTATGTAACAATTGCAGACACGTTATCATGTTATCTATACGTTATATCAGTTATATTCTGATGATGTGGATTTTTTCTCAGAAATATTCATTTCGCCGTATTCGAATTCCCAGGTCGCACGTATATTTTTTCGCTTGTGTAGCAAGGCAAACATATAAAGATTATGATGCCCGACGCCTTCATCCAAGTCTTTGTACTTGCATGCGTACTCACAAACTTCAGTACTTGTCATCCAATCTACTCAATTTGATTAGAGATCTTAATGGCGTATTATCTAAACTGAATTACATTTAATATTTATCACAAAAACTACAGAAAGAAGCTCAGTTGCTAAAAATTTAAATTTATACACCGTTTAATGGCATTTAAGGTCCAATTGGCGTGAATTAGCTCCGAGAACTGTCAGACCTTGACCAAATTGTCCTTCTTTGTCTTCTTTGAATTATTTCTGATCAAATCTAAAATAAGTTTGAATATGCATTATATATTGCAAAGTTTAATGACCTGCCTGATTGCAAGATTTATTCGTTTGACAATCACACATTGCAACATATTTTTAACATTAGGCTTGAGGTAAATATATTAATTGCCCTATTTAGTCCTACGTATATATAGTAATTGTTTCCCCACATTTCATTTCACTAAGTCGGTGCTCAAGTGATAGAATTCCGACTTTTACTGATTAGTTGTTTATTCATTCCAAAGTAAGGGAGATTCAAGCAGGCGACACATTCAATTTGCAGACTTCGATTGGCTGATATCGGTTCCTATGGAAACGCGACAAATGAGTTGTCTCATTTAATGGATTACTTGGGAAAACATTAGGATGAATTCTTCAGTCTACATAACAATAATTGTATTGGGATTATATATTGATAACTTTGAGCTTATAGCTTTTAGTTGTGTTGTTGTTACAATATCACACAGGATTTTAATATATTCAATTAGACGAATGTAGGTAGATAAAGCTACTTTATGTCCAGTTGATAGGAGTGAACAGTTATAAATCACCACAATTAATAGTAGCCTATATTCAAAAATGTTAATTAAGTCAAACAAACCATTGCTTTTGTCTGTAACAAACGATAAGTAACACAATCATTTAATAATGAATCATTAACGCATAAGAAAAAGTTTTTTAAATTGGGTCATAATTGGCCAGTGCATGGTATATATACATTGTATACTCTATCAGAATGTATATTTTATGTCACCTGATACGTAACTGTCGTTAAATTGATAGCGTGCGCAAATTATAGATTGGATAAGCCCATTTTATTTGTTACCATTCCGTTATAGAGTTCAGGCGTAGGAAAAACACACAAATGAAATACTCTTCTACATTGCGACACAGTGCTTGTCTTTGACTGCCCCCTATGCGTTCAAATAACGTACGAGTAATTCCGGGCCATAAAACAAACGCGTTATCCGTATAAAAACCTTTTTGACTTGACAGACAGAGTAATTATAGTTTTATTCCCTTGCCATTTCTTGCTTTTGCATATTGGCGTACATATTTTTTATGAGAATGAGCCGTTTTGGGCAATATAATATGTTTGATTATTTGATTATATGATCTAACATTTTCTCTGACATTTTTAAATAAATATCGTGCTAGTGTTTGATTACAATCATGGCATAGCATAATTCAGAATTATTTAAGAAAGTTATTTATTAACTGCATTAATAATTTGAAAAGATAAACACTAAAACGGAAGGAAACTGTAATAAAACAGTTATGGACACGACAGTCATTTATTTTGATGGTGATGTTCATCAGATGAAACCCTCGGTTAACGCCGCGGTTTCCATAACATGTCCATAAGTTTGATATATCCGTGAACGCGTTAACCATGCCGTTACATAGACAAATTGTACTGCAATCCCTAATTACTTAGCATTTCGAATAAACTTGATAATCTATGTGCTGCCACCTAGGTTAGAATGTACAATGTAACAATGATAAGGCTGCCGTAATGTCATTTACCGCGGCCCTGTGATTTGTTTTGTATGGGATTTTGGCCGAAAAGAACATAGAGTGAGCGGGCCCTAGCTTCTGTTTAAATGAAAAAAGAATGCTATGCAGGTTAAATGGATTTTAGTCGTAACTTTAATTATCTAAAATATGTATAAAGGTGAAAAATGGTCATACATCGATTTCTTCTTTATTTTCAGCTAACCTTCATTTTAGATGCTGGCTTAAGTTCACTCAGTTCACTCAGACACATATCAAAGTTATGAAATTATGACACTGATTAGATAATGTCTTTTAAAGACTCGAGTCGACTAGGTTCTTGTTGAAACGGTACCATCAACTGTGCAATTGTCAAAAGCTTAAATCCGTTGAACAATAAATTTTAAATTTATACTGCCGTTATATAATGACGGATAGATGAATAATGCATCGAAAACAAACAAATCATGGATGTGAGAAATTTCAAAAACATAATGTTTACTTTCTGTGCTTTGCCGTTCTGGTATAAACTGGATTGAAATGTTTCCTGGTAAAACTTGTGCAATACAACCTAATAAAATATTAGAATACATTTGTTTAGAATCATAAAGCTCATTCTCTTTAATGCCAGTCGCCAGATAAATCACATAACATGTTCAGACCCTGCCTAGATGTCGCTATTCCTCAGCTAAAGATTGTTGCTTCCATACAGATGGTTTTATTGGATTTTTTAGGAATTTCTTAAAACGCAGTTCCCATATTCCAAGCCAGTTGAAATGCAAATGACGTCTCAAACAGAGGTTTCTGCAGATAATTTATAATTTTGTTTATATGGTCTGATGTATGGTTTCTTTATCAGAAAACGGATATTATTGTGTGCTGGAATAAACAAGGATAAGTTGGACAAACCAGAACTAAACTGTAGTGTCTAAAATCAAAGAAATCTATGTATTGTATTTATCAATTCTCTGAATAAAACAAGGAATTCTATTAAAATTGATACAAAAAATAAATTGCAAAATGTATTTGATTTGTCTGCCTTGTTATAATGTCAATACATGGTATTTAATTGAATCTAATCGTTTAATAAAGTCAATAACAGCCATACTATCGACTTAACCATACGATCCGAGAGTCAGCAAAACGTGGAAATTATTGCGAAAGGATCTGACCATATGTGGATTAATTCCGTCAAAGTCAATATTCCTTAAGAGGTAAGAAGTGTCTCATTGAATTTATATTAACGGTTCTGTAAGAAGCAAAATACGACGTTCTGCAAAATAGAAAATATTAAATATCACTGTTGTTGACCCGACTATAAGTGGTTATAAACGATGTATATGATCATATGGATCGTTGATAGTTATAGCATTAAGGTGAATATATTTGAATGTATAAAACCGTATACAAAAGAAAATAAAACATTAAGCACATAACGGCTATGGGCAAATTAAGTAAGACAGCATCGTTCCACAGACGAATAAAGAACTCTAGTATTCTTCCAAAGAAAATCCCTCTTCCTGGACAGAAACCTGAAGCTGCTCTATCTAGAAGGCATCAGGATCCATGCATTGTGGAAATAAGAAATAAACATACAAAGGAATTGGTAGACATTGAGGTAGGTTTACACTGTTGTATTGATATAACTGCCACGTTTGCTAGAAATTATGTATGCAAAGAAGTCGATTGTTTTCTACAACCTATAGAAAACTTGACAAGACTACTAGTATACAAAATTAAGGGAACTTAAAGAGTTATTCCTGTCAACAGCAGAACATAGTTAACCGATGAGATAATGTCGATGGACTTACCATTAAGGCTGAACAAATAATTTCCTCTTATTTAGATGTTCTGGTTATTTATGTTTTTTCTGATTGGGACGGTCTAAGAACTCCCATGCGTTATACTACTTTCAAACTACAAGTGTCTCTGATCTATTATGACAAACCTCGTTAACATCTAAGACTAAAATGTTTCCAGTTTCAACGTTCTTCTTCAATGTTTAATTGATTAGTTTACACCATGTCAGTAAGACACACTTGCTAATGGGTTTCGTGTTACTAATACTTAAGGTATTGCAGATGACAAATAGCTGTTCCCTGTGGCAATACAAGATTTCTCAATCGATTGAAACCATTGAGATTGAAACTCGCAGATATAAACAGATTTTATGTAAGCCTGCTCTCGACGAACACTAATGAAATGACCTAACTTTTTTACCGGCGTATCTTCCGCAAGGCCCGGGTCTGCACATTACTTTTCTCTTCTTCCTTTTTATCAAACCATCTCCAATCGAAAATGTATGTCATTTTATCTTCCGGCAACATCTAAAGATTTCCCATTAGCAGTTCATTGTTTGAAGGACGAGACATGCTCACTGACACCCTTAATTAGTCTAGCTACACACCTTGTATGACAAGAATATTTTTAGCTTCTCTTATTTTTCCCAGCGACAGATTTCTGGTTTTGGTTTTCCTAATCTTACTGACAAAAACCTTTTCCAAATGTTTTCATAGTTTATGACAGCTATATTTCAGTACAATATCGGTTTGAGATTATTTTTTATAGAACAAGTTCGTTGTTGAAAGAAAAACAACACTCTGTAAATTATGATCACTACTAATTAATTTATTGAATTTCCTTCTTTTTTGTAAGGTTCCTATTTTGTTCTTTAAAACAACCCTAAATATCCATCACTATTTTGTGAAAATAATAGTTTGCTCTAAATGCCCCTAGACTGCAGAAAATATATCACTCAATTATACAAGTTTGGCGTGCCCCCGACCCCGGAACTGTCCATTGAAGTTATATTGAGGGCAGTTTCGACAAAACAAAAAAACAAGACCCTGTACTACATGTATATAAAGAAATGGTGATAAGGGTTCGGTAGTCAATAAGTTGCTTCATAGAGATATGTTTAGAGCTTTATTTTCCCTTAATCCCGACTTTAATAGTCCCGTCCTTGGCGTTATTTTACCATTTTTAAGATAGAAACATACTTAACATATACACGCGATCCTAATAGTCATCGGCTGAAGCGAAAACGTTTTATTGGCTTCTTGTTGTATATGTAAACTACAACCTTTTCGCTTTAACTCTACGGTAAGCGTGTCTGAAGAAACAAACTGTATTATATGTCACGGAGTCTGAGGAGATTTAGTCTGACAAAGTAATTCAAGACTGTCACGCCCTGCAGATTTTAAATTGCCTTCAATGGGATTTGTTGATTGAATTCTGCCGTGTTATTTGCATTATCAGCATATTCAAATACTCTTTCAATTTAATGATTGTCGGGTACTGCCGAGGAGGATCTGTAATTAACGTCATCGGGCGTAATTCATAGAAATTAAGAAACAACACGCAAAGAAACAAAAAAATATGTTCTAGAGATGGATGGTTAATTTTGTTATTATGCTATGAGTCAAGAAAGGTAGTATGAACAAAGTTATGTATGTATATGCTTCTGGACATGTAAAAACATTATTTTTAGCATGATGTCTTATTGATTGCTATGGGGATTTGTAGAAAATATTTGGTTCGGAAACAAATTCAGTGGCAAAAAAAGGATCCGAGGCTTATCAAAAATCAAATTGGAATGGCCTAATCGCGTGAAAACCCTGTTTAGTTCCACTAAAGATTGTTTGTGTTTTCATTGACCCTTCTAGGATTTGGACTTGGCCTCATTAAACGAGTTCATTGAAAGAATTTGTTTACCACTTGGTTTGTCCGAGCTATATTCATCATTTTACGGCAGTAAATTATAAAATTTCAATTGTAAATAAGTTCATGCTTCCTAGGTGAATTTGCCCTAAAATGACACTGTAGTTTTACTTATCCAAACATTAAATTATAGATATGTACGTCTGGTCCAAATGGGGCCATTTATTCTCATTATCAATTTGTCTTTTATGTATAACCAAATCTTCTGCTCTAAGATGTCTTCTTAAACTGTTTTTGGTACTTAGAACTGTATTTACTTGACAAAGGTTGCACAGAATGTGAAATCAACTTAATATGCTTAGTAACTTTCGTTTGCACAATGTTGCGCGAGGGTGTCGTCTTGATAAGTTTATAGCTTGCGTTGTTAGGGAAACCGGCGATCCCGGAAAAAATTCCCACAATAAATATAAACCCAACAAAGAGTATATCAATTATATACTGAATCATAATAATAACTTATAATTTTTGGAATATACATGCATAACTGTTCACCGCTATTGTGTTTTTCTCTTTTAATTGTGATTTTGGCGTTACATTTACTTTGAATTCAGTTACAGCAAATGACAAAGCTTGATTCTCTATGCATATACAATGTATTTCTATATATCATCGCTCGTGGGAGTTCAACATGCAGAACACAGCCGATGTCTCAAAGATCTCTTATGCATTATAGTTTTTTTCCAAACTACAGGTTTCCCTGATGTGTTAAGACATACCTCGTTAACATCTTAGACTACAATGTTTCCAGTTCTTCTTAAATGATCAATTGATAAGTTTGTATTATGTCAGTAAAGCACACTTGCTAATGGGTTTCATGTTGCTTATCATTTAGTTATAACAGATGACAAATAGCTTTTTCTCTGTGGAAGTAAAATATTCCTCAATCGGTCAAAGCCATAGGGATTGCAACAGGCAGTAACAAACACATTTCGTGTTAGTGTGTTAATGACGAACACTGAAATGACATCATTTTTGCAGCGGCGTACCTTCCGCTAGGCTAAAGGGACTGGGTCTGAAATTTATTTCTTGAGGGTTTCTTTTCTTTTAACACACTTTTTATCGCACTTTTTGGTCAACCACCCCTACTGATTCATCTCAAAATTAGCCATTAGCAGTTTACGTTTTTAAAGAACGTACTGGTGTCCTCCGGACCCGTCTAGTTTCGTGCTTATCGAAAACTGTCTAGTTACGTTCAGGTTTGAGCCGAAGATATGAATCGGTTCTCTTAAGTATTCCTAGCCACTAGATATCTGGCTTTGGTTTTTTTTAATATTTCATATGAAAACAAATGTTTTTGGATTTTTTAATAGTTTATGATAGCTAAGTTTCAGTACATCTCCATTTTATGTATATATACCTGTACGTTCAAAGCAAATTAAAAAACAACAAATTATTAGTTTAGTTACATACAGAGATATAGAGGACATTTTCTATATTATTGCATTCTTGTTATTTCCTCAATCCATCCGATGTACAATATGTGTTGTTTCAAATTATCTCCATGAACTAATTAATTAAATTAAATAAATATGTACTTTCCACTTATATAATAAAAGCAATGATGGACAAACAATTTATTAATCTCAAATAACAAAATGCTCATTTTAATGTTTTCGCTCAAATCATGAACGTATTATGCTTTCAGTGTTCCCAATGGGTGGCATGTACTTAAATACTAAATACAACAAATGACAACAATTTATTCCTGTAAAACACAATATTCCTCCATCGATTATAGCCACGTGGAACGCAACACGCAATTATAGCTCTATAACTGCGCCTTTATAAGAGTTCTGGGCGAAGAGGAATAGAACTAGTTTATTCCTGTTATGACGAAAAGAAGGTTCTCTGATTTCTCCAAAACCTCTTATTTCTGTTTTGGGGTTTTTAAATGTACACTCAACTCAAATGATCTCAAGTTGTAATTTTAACGGCCATGTTTTTTTCCGGATAATTGCATATGAATTAAGAAAATTGTTAAAATCTCAATTCATTAATATGTTTCCACAACATGTATCAGCGACGATATTTTAGTAATTGTGTGAATTTTGTTGTTTTGTGGCGATATATTTATCTGTTTAGTGTTTATTTTGCCTTGATCCATGTGGCGTTTAACAAGGTCAAGGCTAAAGATAATGCAAATGGGATTGTCCCTGAATTGGCCATATTTTTCTATGTTTGCCTTATATGCCTTGTATGAGGTTTATAATATCGTATCAGTGTGTATTTGACAATCTGACACACTCGTTTTCTGTAAATCAACTCCTAGACAACCAGGCTAAGTGATTAACGTTTTATTCCCATGAGAGTTTTACTCATCATATTTTCTACAAATATGAGAATTGCTGATATATTTGATTTGTATGCAGCTGTTTGATGACAAATACAATTTAGTAACGTTCGGATAGAAAAAAATGAGCAGACAAAGAATTGCGTGTTCAGTAACAAATATGATACAGTCCAAATATTGTTTGAAAACCAAGGTTTGACTTTTACAGTGATACAGTTCAATGCTTTCGATGATTAATTCTGACGAGAGTGGTGTTTTACTTTCGAAACAACGCATATAATTTAATGACAGAATACATGTGTACCACCTTGGAGCGACATAACAATGAGTAAATATGTGAGTTTTCGCTGTCTACTGGATGAAATACTCATTGAGAAATGCTTAGAACTGAAAAGAGTTATAACGCTTAATAATCGAAAGGGCGCTTAGAAATTAAAATTAACGTCAATATGTTACATTGTTTTTGTGCGTCCTGAAGTTGAGCGAGTCAGAGATTTTAAACTATGAGTGATTTCAAATTGATGTAAGAAATTCATTGCTTTAAAACAGTGAAATATCAAATAGATCTAAACTGACATTCAACAAATCTATAAACCACAAGAAAGCATGATATATACCAACGTGTTTACTTGTTTATGTAGAAATGACATAGTCAGTTCTATTCTGTCCCTGTTGTGTAACCATTGCAGAAAAGTTATCATGTTATTTTTAGTATTTATGACAGTAGTGTTTTTGATGATGTGGATTGTTTTTTTTAGGAATATTCACTTTGCCGTATTCGGAATCCTAGGTCGCACGTTTTTCTGTCGCTTGTATCGCATTGCAAACATATAAGGATAATATTGTTTGACGCCGTCGTCGTTGTCTCTGTACCTTCATATGTGCTCACCAGCTTCAGCACTTGTTTTCAAATCTTTACCCAATTTAGTAAGAAAACTAAATGGCGTAATATATCAACCGAGTTACATTTAAGTCCAAATCATATTGATAAGGTCCGAGATATTGCTCTTGAATTGTCAGTATTTGACTTACTTGTCCTTCCTTGTTTTCTCACTGAATAATTTAGTATCAATTCGAAAAGAAATGTACATATTCATCATATTTTGCAAAGTATAATGACAAACCAGATTGCAAGATTCATTCCTTTAACAATCTCTGTTAATTGCACAATATTTTAACATAATGCTTGAACTAAATTTATTAAATGCTCTAGTAAGTCCCACGTATAATTCGGTATTGTTTCCCCACTTTTCATTATTCTATGTCGTTGCTTTAGTGTCATAATTCAGACTAATACTTCGTAGTTGTTTATTCATTCCAAAGTGAGGGCGCTCAAAGCAGGCGACACATTCAATTTGCAGACTTTTGTTAGTTGATATCTGTTCCTATGGAAACGCGACAAACGAGTTGTCTCATTTAATTGAAATCTTGGAAATACATTAGGATGAATTCTTCCGTCTACATCTCAATAATTGCAGTGCGATTATATATAGAAAGCTTCGAGCAGATAGCTTTTAGTTGTGTTATTATTGCAATATTTTACAGGTTCTGAAGATATTCAATTAGACAAATGTGAGTAGACAAAGATACTTTATGTACATTGATGGGAGAGAAAAGGTATGAACCACGACAACTAAACGTAGCCAACGTTCAAACAAATTAATTAAGTCAATCTTAGATTAATCTTACCATTGCTTCTTTCTGTTGCAAACGAAAAGTAACACTATTATTTTATATTCAATCATTATCGTAAAACAGCAAGGTGTTTAATCGGGTCCTATTTGGAGCGCACATGATATACCATAAATATTATCAAAATGTATAGATTAAGTAACATGGTACGTAACTGTAGTTACATTAATAGCGTGCGGTAGTTCTAGATTGGAAACGCCCATTATATTAGTTACCATTCCACACATGAAACACTCTCACACATGGTACGAGTCTTTGTAATATCCCCAAGTCTTGCGCTGTTATACACTAATAGAACATGGCGACACAGTGCTTGTCTTTGAGTGTTCCCCATTGGGGTACAAACAACGTTTGAGTTATTCCGGGCAATAAAACAAACGCGTTATCTGTATAGAAACCTGATTATCGTTTCATTCCCTAGTCATATCTAGCTTTTTCATGTTTGCGTTAATTATTTTTGTGAAGTTCAGCCGTTACAGGCAATATAATATATTTGATTATTTAAATATATGATCTATCAGAAATCATTGACATTTCTGGATAAACAACATGGTGTCCATTTATATCAATCACGGCAACACGGAATCATTATCAAGAAATAAATTTATTTATGAACTGCAATATTAACTGAAAAGAAGAACCATAAAACTGACAACTATGATTAATCAGTTATGGACTGGATATTGATTTATTTTGATATTAACCGCGGTTTTCATATTTAATATATAACAAATCCATACTTTTTACTTATACCTGAATGTGTTGACCCTGCCGTTTACGCAGACAAATTATATTGCAATCCTTTATTACTAATCAGTTGGAATGAAAGGGAGAATCGGCGTGCTGCAACCTCAAAAATTGATTATAAAATATAGTATTGATTAACCCCAATCTATGGTTTCATGTTTTAGGCCTAACGTACATTGTAAGCCCCAACATCTGTGTTAAACCAAATCAATTATAAAAATAACAGTTAGTAGATGTTTCAATAAAGTGGCTTAAATTATCTAAACTCTGTATAAACGTTAAAACTCGCAATACATCGATTGTTTTTAGATATGTAGTACAATAATGAACAAAAGTCATTTTACGACTCATCTTGATTGGTATTTTCATTAAAACGTAAACCCGCTCTTTGAAATTTTCTAAACCTTAAATTTGTCGAACAATAAATTAAATTCGTTTAGCCCTAATAGTATGACGGATGACTGAATAATGCATCGGAAAGCAACAAATCATGGTTTTCAGACATTTCTAATTCATTATGTTAAATTTATGTGCTTCGCCGTTCTGGTATAAACCGGATAGAAATGTTTCATGATTAATCGCTACAATATAACCTTATAATATTAGAATAAATTTGTGGAAAATCATCAAGCTCATTCTCTTTAATGCCGATTGAGTGCCGCCAGATAAATCACATAACATTTTTAAACCCTGCCTAGATGTCGCTATTCCTCAGCTAAAGAGTGTTGCTTACATGCAAATGGCTTTATTGGATTTCATAGGAATTTCTTAAAACGCATTTCCCATTTCCCAAGCCAGTTGAAATGTTAATGACGTCTCAAACAGAGGTTTCTGCAGACAGTTTATCATTTTGTTAATATGGCCTGATGTAATGGTTCTTTCGAAAATGGATATAATTGCGTGTTGGAATATACAGGGATATGTTGGACAAACCAACTAAAAAAGTGTCTTTAATCATAAAAGTCATTGTATTGTATTAATAAAAGCTCTGAAACCAACAAGGATATTTATTAAACTTGAAATAAAATAGTTATTGCAAAAAAAAATATAATTAATTTGTCGGCCTTGTAATACTGTCAATACGTGTTATTTAATTGAATCTAATCGTTTTATAAAGTCAATAACAGCTATACTAGCGACTATGCCATACGTTCCGTGAGTCAACACAACGTGGAAATTATTGCGAAAGGATTTGACCATATGTGGATTAATTCCGCCAAAGTCAATATTCCTTAAGAGGTATTAAGTGTCTCTATGGAATTTATATTAACGGTTTTGTAAGGAAACAAAATACGACGTTCTGCAAAATAGAAAATAGGGAATATCACTGTCGTTGAAGTGGTTATAAACGATGTATGTGATCATATGGATCGTTGATAGTTATAGCATTAGGGTGAATATATTTGAATGTAGAAAACCGTATACAAAACCAATAAAACATTAAGCACATAACGGCTATGGGCAAATTAAGTAAGACAGCATCGTTCCACAGACGAATAAAGAACTCTAGTATTCTTCCAAAGAAAATCCCTCTTCCTGGACAAAAACCTGAAGCTGCTCTAGCTAGAAGGCATCAGGATCCATGCATTGTGGAAATAAGGAACAAACATACAAACGAATTGGTGGATATTGAGGTAGGTTTATCATGTTGTAATGATATAACTGCCACATTTGCTAGAAATTATGTCTGCAAAGAAGTCGATTGTTCTCTTCAAACCATAGCAAACTTAACAACTAGTATACAAAATTAAGGGAACTTAAAGAGTTATTCCTGTCAACAGCAGAACGAAGTTAACCGATGAGATATTGTCGATGTACTTACCATTAAGGCTGAACAAATTTAGATGTTCTGGTTATTAATGGAGGGGGGGGTTCTGATTGGAACGGTCTAAGAACTCTCATGCGTTGTACTAGTTTCAAACTACAGGTGTCCCTGATCTATTATGACAAACCTCGTTAACATCTAAGACTAAAATGATTCCAGTTTCACCGTTCGTCTTAAGTGTTCAATTGATTAGTTTACACCATTTCAGTAAGACACACTTGCTAATGGGTTTTGTGTTACTAAGACTTTAGGTATAACATATGACAAATAGTTGTTTCCTGTGGCAATACAAGATTTCTCAATCGATTGGAACCATTGAGATTGAAACGCGCAGTTATAAACACATTTTATGTAAGTCTGCACTCGTCGAACACTAATGAAATGACCTTATGGTTATATCGGCGTATCTTCCGCAAGGCCCGTGTCTGCACATCATTTTCCTCTTCTTTTTTATAATCAAACCATCTTCTTTCGGCGATTGTTATTTACAAATTTTAGCAAACTTGCACGATGACTAGTATACAAAATTAAGGGAATTTTAAGAGATATTCCTGTCAACAGCAGAACATAGTTAAACGAAGAGATAATATCGATGGACTTACCATTAATGTTGAACAATTCATTTCCTCCATTATAGATATGATGTTCTAGTTATGTTTTGCTGACTGAAACAATTCGAGATTATATAAATGATAGAGATATTAAATTTTGTTTCTTTTCAAGATATTATATGTAATAGAATAATACTTCTTTCTGATATTTTGTTCTGTGTTGATATAAGACAGCCACACCTTGAAAACATCACTTGTTCATTTCATTATTGTCCGATTGTAATGACAAATTGTCAGCTATGGCCGAAAGGCCCGGATTTGCACATCATTTTTCAGACCATAACATACTGCATATGTAAGTATTTTTTTTATTCGATATAAACTCATTTATGACCGATAAATGACAAATTGACTATTATACATAAAATATGTATTGAATAATAATAATACATTTAGTATATGAATTGTACATGCGTAACCAATTTGGCTTACATGCAATTTTGAATTTATTTAATTTGTTTCTCTACAAAAATTCAAAATGTCCCTGTCGGTCATGATGGATATACAACATGCAGAAAAATTTCACATTTCTAAGACTTCTTGTGCGTTATACTAGTTTCAAAACTACAGGTGTCCCTGATGCATTATGACAAACAAGGTTGACACTAAAATGTGTCCAGGTTTACCGTTCGTCCTATATGTTCAAATGATTAGTTTTTTTCATATCAGTAAAGCCCACTTGCTAATGGGTTTCGTGTAACTAATATTTCAGTTATAACAGATGACAAATAGTTGTTTAAGTGATCTCTATATATATATTATTTGAAAACATCACTCGTCCAATACTTTATCGCCTGATTATAATGAAACAAATGTCAGATGTCAACTACGGCCGAAAGGCCCGGGTCTGCACATCATTTTACAGACAATTAAAGACACGCAATATGTAAGGGTTCGTATTTTCGAAAGGAATACTTTTTTAGCGATAAATGACAAATAGACTATTTAAAATTATTTTTTGGTCACCTCATGACAGATTACATTTGATTGAACGTACATTTTTTTTAATATCTGAAAAACCTTTTAGGAATTGCACTGTTTCAAAATTACATGAGTCCCTGATGAGAAATACATACATCGTTACCATCTTAGACTGCACTGTTCTAGGGTCAACGTGTGTCTTAAATTATCAAATGATAAGTTGATACCATGTCGGATAAACACACTTGCTAACGGGTTTCATTTTGCTAATAATTTACTTATAACAGATTACAAATAATTACTCACTGTGAAAAAACAAGATTTCAATCAAGAATCGATCAAAGTTATTGCGAAATTATAAACACTTTTCATGTAAGCGTGCTCTCGACGATCACTAATGATTATATTTTCTGCTTGCAAAGGCTTAGCCGATAGGCCCGGGTCAATTTAAATCTTGCTCGCTTTTGCTTCCTCCATTTTTGTATAGTTTTCAAAACCTTGATTCACTATACTGATTCTTAATAGAATCAATCCATACACTAGGCAAACACATTATGTAAAGAAACAAAGAGATCAACAATCCCAATTTCGCTACCCCCCTTCTTCTATATTTCCAATTTGGCATCCGAATAACAACAATAATGTCCCTATGCTGTGACAATCAGTCGAACGAATTGACTGTACTTCATGTAATAGAATCAAGAACGGATATGTATGTTACGGAAAATAGCGTTTATCATAATAATAAATCAAAATAGTAAGCTGTCTGGTGAAATCCCAGTTTATAAAAATAACTCCAAGCCATTATAACAATCTCAATAAGTTATGACCAACCGTCAAATTGCAACTGTTTAAACTAAAAGATTTCTAACGAGCCCTACTTCACCCTTTAACTGTACGTTTATGTTAGGCTAATTAGCTATTACCAACCGTCAAATTGCAACTGTTTAAACTAAAAGATTTCTAACGGGCCCTACTTCACCCTTTATCCGTACGTTTATGTTAGGCTCAATAAGTTATTACCAACCGTCAAATTGCAACTGTTTAAACTAAAAGATTTCTAACGGGCCCTACTTCACCCTTTATCCGTACGTTTAAGTTAGGCTCAATAAGTTATTACAACCGTCAAATTTCAACTGTTTAAACCAAAATATTTCTAACGGGCCCTACTTCACCCTTTATCCGTACGTTTATGTTAGGCTCAATAAGTTATTACCACCATCAAATTGCAACTGTTTAAACTAAAAGCTATCTAACGGGCCCTACTTCACCCTTTATCCGTACGTTTAAGTTAGGCTCAATAAGTTATTACAACCGTCAAATTTCAACTGCTTAAAATAAAAGCTTTCTAACGGGCCCTACTTCACCCTTTATCCGTACGTTTATGTTAGGCTCAATAAGTTATCACCAACCGTCAAATTGCAACTGTTTAAACTAAAAGATTTCTAACGGGCCCTACTTCACCCTTTATCCGTACGTTTATGTTAGGCTCAATAAGTTATTACCAACCGTCAAATTGCAACTGTTTAAACTAAAAGATTTCTAACGGGCCCTACTTCACCCTTTATCCGTATGTTTATGTTAGGCTCAATAAGTTATTACCAACCGTCAAATTGCAACTGTTTAAACTAAAAAACTTCTAACGGGCCCTACTTCACCCTTTATCCGTATGTTTATGTTAGGCTCAATAAGTTATTACCAACCGTCAAATTGCAACTGTTTAAGCTAAAAGATTTCTAACGGGCCCTACTTCACCCTTTATCCATACGTTTATGTTAGGCTCAATAAGTTATTACCAACCGTCAAATTGCAACTGTTTAAACTAAAAGATTTCTAACGGGCCCTACTTCACCCTTTATCCGTACGTTTATGTTAGGCTCAATAAGTTATTACCAACCGTCAAATTGCAACTGTTTAAGCTAAAAGATTTCTAACGGGCCCTACTTCACCCTTTATCCATACGTTTATGTTAGGCTCAATAAGTTATTACCAACCGTCAAATTGCAACTGTTTAAACTAAAAGATTTCTAACGGGCCCTACTTCACCCTTTATCCGTATGTTTATGTTAGGCTCAATAAGTTATTACCAACCGTCAAATTGCAACTGTTTAAACTAAAAAACTTCTAACGGGCCCTACTTCACCCTTTATCCGTATGTTTATGTTAGGCTCAATAAGTTATTACCAACCGTCAAATTGCAACTGTTTAAGCTAAAAGATTTCTAACGGGCCCTACTTCACCCTTTATCCATACGTTTATGTTAGGCTCAATAAGTTATTACCAACCGTCAAATTGCAACTGTTTAAACTAAAAGATTTCTAACGGGCCCTACTTCACCCTTTATCCGTACGTTTATGTTAGGCTCAATAAGTTATTACCAACCGTCAAATTGCAACTGTTTAAACGAAAAGCTTTCTAACGGGCCCTACTTCACCCTTTATCCATACGTTTATGTTAGGCTCAATAAGTTATTACCAACCGTCAAATTGCAACTGTTTAAACTAAAAGATTTCTAACGGGCCCTACTTCACCCTTTATCCGTACGTTTATGTTAGGCTCAATAAGTTATTACCAACCGTCAAATTGCAACTGTTTAAACTAAAAGATTTCTAACGGGCCCTACTTCACCCTTTATCCGTACGTTTATGTTAGGCTCAATAAGTTATTACCAACCGTCAAATTGCAACTGTTTAAACGAATAGCTTTCTAACGGGCCCTACTTCACCCTTTATCCGTACGTTTATGTTAGGCTCAATAAGTTATTACAACCGTCAAATTGCAACTGTTTAAACTAAAAGATTTCTAACGGGCCCTACTTCACCCTTTATCCGTACGTTTATGTTAGGCTCAATAAGTTATTACCAACCGTCAAATTGCAACTGTTTAAACTAAAAGATTTCTAACGGGCTCTACTTCACCCTTCATTCATACTTTTATGTTAGGCTCAATAAGTTATTACCAACCGTCAAATTGCAACTGTTTAAACTAAAAGATTTCTAACGGGCCCTACTTCACCCTTTATCCATACGTTTATGTTAGGCTCAATAAGTTATTTCCAACCGTCAAATTGCAACTGTTTAAACTAAAATATTTCTAACGGGCCCTACTTCACCCTTTATCCGTACGTTTATGTTAGGCTCAATAAGTTATTACCAACCGTCAAATTGCAACTGTTTAAACTAAAAGATTTCTAACGGGCCCTACTTCACCCTTTATCCATACGTTTATGTTAGGCTCAATAAGTTATTACCAACCGTCAAATTGCAACTGTTTAAACTAAAAGATTTCTAACGGGCCCTACTTCACCCTTTATCCATACGTTTATGTTAGGCTCAATAAGTTATTTCCAACCGTCAAATTGCAACTGTTTAAACTAAAATATTTCTAACGGGCCCTACTTCACCCTTTATCCGTACGTTTATGTTAGGCTCAATAAGTTATTACCAACCGTCAAATTGCAACTGTTTAAACTAAAAGATTTCTAACGGGCCCTACTTCACCCTTTATCCATACGTTTATGTTAGGCTCAATAAGTTATTACCAACCGTCAAATTGCAACTGTTTAAACTAAAAGATTTCTAACGGGCCCTACTTCACCTTTTATCCGTACGTTTATGTTAGGCTCAATAATTTATTACAACCGTCAAATTGCAACTGTTTAAACTAAAAGATTTCTAACGGGCCCTACTTCACCCTTTATCCGTACGTTTATGTTAGGCTCAATAAGTTATTACAAACGTCAAATTGCAACTGTTTAAACTAAAAAACTTCTAACGGGCCCTACTTCACCCTTTATCCGTACGTTTATGTTAGGCTCAATTAGTTATTACCAACCGTCAAATTGCAACTGTTTAAACTAAAAGCTATCTAACGGGCCCTACTTCACCCTTTATCCGTACGTTTATGTTTGGCTCAATAAGTTATTACAACCGTCAAATTTCAACTGTTTAAAATAAAAGCTTTCTAACGGGCCCTACTTCACCCTTTATCCGTACGTTTATGTTAGGCTCAATAAGTTATTACCAACCGTCAAATTGCAACTGTTTAAACTAAAAGATTTCTAACGGGCCCTACTTCACCCTTTATCCGTACGTTTATGTTAGGCTCAATAAGTTATTACCAACCGTCAAATTGCAACTGTTTAAACTAAAAGATTTCTAACGGGCCCTACTTCACCCTTTATCCGTACGTTTATGTTAGGCTCAATAAGTTATTACCAACCGTCAAATTGCAACTGTTTAAACTAAAAGATTTCTAACGGGCCCTACTTCACCCTTTATCCGTACGTTTATGTTAGTCTCCAACTTTACCTTTCTTTAATTTTAAAAATTTCCGGGTGGCATGTATACCTCCCATCTCTCGCCCCACCGAGCTTGCCGTAGACTTTTAGATATATATTTAATTTGAAAAACTCTACTATTACTTATTGTGAAAGCAATAGTGGGTTCTGCAATGACCTCAGAATGCAAGAAATAAAATACTCTATTAAACAATTGTGTTTAGGTAGCGGGCCCCCGAACAACCCGAACTGTATTACTTTAAAATATAGGCCGGTTCGACAAAGACTAATTTAGGAACCTGAACTACATGTATATAAACAAATGGTAAAAGAATTCGGTAGTCAATAAGTTGCTTCACAAAGATATGTTCAAAGCTTTACTGTCTCTAAAACTCGACTTTAAAAATCCGTCTTTGTCGTTATTTTACCATTTTAAGATACAAACATATTTTGCTTGGATATGCGATCCTCTTAGTCATTGGGATAAAGTGAAAATGTTGTATCAGCTTTTTGTTGTATATTTCATTTAGAACCTTTTCGCCCTAGCTGTACGGTAAGTGTATCTGGAGAAACAAACTGTCTAACATGTCACGGATTCTGAAAAGATTTAGTTTGACAAAGTAATTCAATGCTTTCACGCCCTGCAGATTTTAAATTCCTAGAATTGGATTTGTAGATTAAAATTTGCCCTGAGATTTGCATTATCAGCTTTTTAAGAAGCTATTTGAATGTTATGATTGTCGGGTTATTGACAAAGAGTATCTATAATTAACGTCATTGGGCGGTTCAAAAAAAGAACTATAGAAACAACAGCACAGAAGCAAACAAATATTTTCTAGAGATGGATAGTAAACATTTTGATAAATAATTCAAATGAATACTTAATGTGAAAGACTACAGAAACAAGATCAGTGGCCCAATGTTTTAACGTAAACCCCGCTTAATGACATAGGGTAAACGCCAAAGATACAAAAAAAGACACATAATAAAAACAAGAAACATGGAACAACAGAACAAAACTCCACAAACAACACAGTGCATATATAATATATAAAATCTAGGTATATTTAAGGACTGTTGAGTACCGCCATGGAATGGTCAAGACAAATGGTATATACAGACAGCAGCTCTATATTTATTTGCTTCTGGACTTGTACAAAACATTTCTATTTGATTGTTAAATTGTTTGCTATTGTCATTTGAAGGAAACATTTGGTTCGAAAAATAAAATAATAAATTCTACAGTATGTTTGCTTTTGTTCGACGTTTTCCAGCCGGATAAGTATGTTTTGAAATAAGAGTCCGATGCTTTATTAAGAATCAGTTTGGTATTGCCTTACGGCGCGAAAATTGGTTTAGCTCCTATTGAGAGTGTATGTATTTTACTGACCCTTCTGGAATATTGTTATGACTTGACCTCATTTAACAGGTTTTTGAAAGATTTTGTTTAACACTTGGCTTGCCTCGGCTAGATTTATAATTTTACAGCAGTAAAGTATGCACTGAAATTTTATGCTTCCTAGTCGAAATTGCTCTAAAAGGACACTGTAGTTTTACTTCACCCGAACATTGAATTATAGATGTGTACGTCTGGTCCAAATGGGGTCATTTATTCTCATTACCAGTTAAACTGTTTAGGTTACTTAGAATTGTACTTACTTGACAACGCTTGCACAGAATGTGAGATTAACTTGCTAATATGCTAAGTAACCTGCGTTTTACACGATGTTGCGCAATGGTGTCGTCTTGATTAGTTTATAGCTTGCGTTGTTAGGGAAACAGGCGTACCCGGATAAAACCCCACAACAAATATATTAAATATGTATTGAATCATGATAATATTTTTTTCTGAGATGTATATGCATAACTTGTCACCACTATTGTGTAATTCTCTTAATGTTGTGTTTTGGCATTATATTCACTTTAAAGTCAGCTACATCAAATGACAAAGTTTGGTTCTCAACGAAATTACAACTTATTCCTATCGATTTTCATTCGAGATATTTCAACATGCAGAACACAGCCGATGTCTCAAAGATCTCTTATGCATTATAGTTTTTTTCCAAACTACAAGTATCCCTGATGTGTTAAGACATACCTCGTTAACACCTTAGACTGCAATGTTTCCAGTTCTTCTTAAATGATCAATTGATTAGTCTGTATAATGTCAGTAAAGCACACTTGCTAATGGGTTTCATGTTGCTAATCATTTAGTTATAACAGATGACAAATAGTTTTCTGTGTGGAAGTACAAGCTTCCTCAATCGATCAAAGCCATAGGGATTGCAACAGGCAGTTACAAACACATTTCGTGTTAGCGTGTTATTGACGAACACTGAAATGATTGTTTTTCAATTCTTCACTACGGATGCAATCAAAAGTCCAATTAGCAGTTTACGTTTTCAAAACCTTACTTGGTGCCTCCGGACCTTTCGTACCTGCACATCAAAATGTGTCAAGCTACGCCCTTTGTTTGATCCAAAGATGCATATGGGTAATTAATGTTTCTTGGATTGGTCCTTATTATGAGTTGATACGTTTGACACCGTCAGAGTTTGCAGTATCAAACTGCTGGATAAAACGAACTAAAAAAATGTCTTGATGCTAATCAACTTTTCATTGTAAACATATAGTGTTCTTCTTTTTCTCTCCAATATTTTATGTATTTTTCCACCCCGTTTTGTTCTCCCGTATTTATACCTTTTCAACTTGGCAACGCTCTACATATGTTAATGAAATAAATAAAAGATAGTTCACATTGTGTGGATGGTGTAAATTAATCAATGGGTCTCTCCTTGTCTACCGGTCCATGTGCTAACAATATTAAGGGTCTAAGGAACAAACACAGTTACCAAACACTTAACCACGATTCTGTTTTAAGACGTAAGGATCAGGACCAAACAAACACCAACAACAAACTCAGCAACGAACAATACACACCTTTCTAAATACCGCCATTCGTAAATGTCGGCGGTATCTTCCTTGGCACGATTAATTAAAATCTAAGTAAAACTCACTGGGATTTGGACCGATTTAAGAGCGCTCCTTACAATTCCAAAATCTTTGTAGGTTTTTGCTTATAAGAACGTGTTTCTGTGTTTTCCTATTAATAGTATATAAGGCATGTTTGCATTCTCCGACATGCCTGTAGCTGACATTTCCATATTTGGTTATAACGGACCATTAAGCAAACACGCTATCTGTCAACTAACCTCTCAGACATGTCAAGCTATGTAATTATCTTTTTTTATGTTCTTATCGTTTTCGAGTGTATTCTGTGATATGGATTTGCAAATTTGATCTGAACATTGAATGCACTGAAGTTGCATGTTGGCATTTCAACGTGGTTTATAATTAATGTATTGAAAAACTTTCTTTATCACTAAAATTTTCTTTCAAAACCGACATAAAACCATATATTAACTGAAATCATTATTGTTGAATATGTCTACTCATTTGCATTTTATTTCCTGCTGTTTCACAACAATTGCCGGGTTCGTTTTTGGTTGCCCGTTTCTAATTTCGCTGCATCGGTTCTTTTTCAAATCACATTACCACGGAAGTGTGCGGGAAGAACTTTCTGGCAAACCAAATATGATAGTAATGAAAGAGACCAATCGAAGAGACCAATTGATGAAAGCAATTAGAAAAACCGTTTTGCATTTGAATTGTTCAATTATAGGCCTTCTAGTAGTCTGAACCCACGTTTTTGTACGCAGTTTCATGATATTGAACAGTATAGACCTTTCAAGAGTCTGAAACCCACACGCGGTTTTCATGGTACTTTGAAAAACCTATACTTTACCAGCCCATGATTACCGCGTACTGAAATGTGGTTTCAGAATCATGAAACGCCTATACTATAAAATCCCCTGAACAACGCGAACCAAAAAATGGGTTTCAGATTTACCTTTAGGGCTGAGGGTGTTGCGTGCCTTTTCATATATAATGATGTATTGAGCCTGAAACGTTTGTCACTGCAAATTGTACACTTTAAGATATTATTAGAATAAGGTTGTTATATGAGACAGCTACTAAAATGAATACAGGACATATAATGATGGATTTGTATTACATAAATATTCATACATAAAACAGTTCTTTACGACAATCCGTATTGAGTGTCGAGGCAGAATAATGATTGTGCAGATCGCCTGCATAATTTGGCGTAGCATTTTATCCCTTTTGCTATTATTGATTCGCATTTGTATATTATTTGTCTTTTCTTGATGTGAGGTACTCTTTTAATTACGAACTAAAAGTTTTATATTGCCTGATGTTTCATGTTTAGTTTCAAATTACCACTTTGGGACTTGTTACATTAATCGCATTAGTTTTACCAATTATTTTCGCAAAACCTCATTAAGCTATTGTTTCTCAATTTCTCGATGTCTGTTGTAATAGGTTGAAACAATTACTTCCCTATGCTGTGACAATCAGTTCAAAAAATTGGCAGTACTTGATATAATAGTATCAAGAACCGATATGAAATACGAAACATGGGGTTTATCATAATAATAAATCAAGATAGTAAGATATCTGGTACCAGTTTATATGTAACTCTAAACCATTATCTATATCTCAATACGTTATTACCTGCCATCAAATTGCAACTGGTATATTTACAGGCCTTTAACAGGGCCCTACTAATCCCACTTTTTCCCTACTTTTTATACGGCTTTTACATTCTTAAATTTTACGAGTGTCCGGGTGGCATGTTCCCGAACCCAGCAAGCTTCCATTAACTTTCAGTTTCAGGACAGTTCTACAAAACTTATTTTCGACCCTAAAAGTAGTTTAATGGTGAACAAAGGATCGGTTCTCAATTAGTTGTCCTCAAAAAAGCAAGTTAAGGGCCCGCTTTTAAAAAAATAAATATGCCTTTGTCGTCATTTTACCATTTTCACGACACAAATATATTTTGCATTCTACACTCCAAAGCAAGGGTTCAAAACAAACATATGATATCAGCCTCTTGTTGTAAACATCACTTAGAACCTTGTTCTCTTTTACTTCTCGATCTGCTGTCTGAAAAACGTCTAACAGATCACGGATGTTGTGGAGATTTAGTCTGACAAAGTAATTCAATGCTGTCACGCCCTGCAGATTTAAACTTCCTTTAATAAGATTTGTGGATCACATTTCCCTGTGATTTGCATTATCAGATGCTCTTTGAATTTGATGGGTGTCGGGTATGGACAAATGATCTATAATTGACGTATTTGGGTTGTTTCAGATAGAAATAAAGAAGCAACAATAACAGCACAAAATATAAATATTATATTAATTTTCTTATGAATTGATGATTAACAATTGTTTATTGATATTAACCAAGACAAGTAGTATGATAGAGTTTCTTTGTTTATTTCGAGGGGTAAAAGCGAAAAGGTTCTATCTGCTTCTTTGTTTAATGTCAGTTAGAACCTTTTCGCATTCACCCATCGATTTGCTTCTGGGCATAACATAAAATAACATGATTTTCTTATTCATTGTTCGTCCAAACTTCTGCTATGGCTATATGGATACTTGTGGTTCTAAAATAGCATCTTTATATGGCATTATTATTGTTTGTCTTTTTTTCCTACCGTATAATTAATGCTAAACAAATAATCATTTCGGTGTTGCCTTAGCGCCCTTAAACCAATTTCGCTTCATATGAGTTAGTCCGTGTTTTCATTGGTACTTTCAATTTGAAAATTAATATTAATTCTTTTTTTCTTGTTCTTTGGCGTGTGTTTGGACTTAATCAAATTCATTTAACGATTTTGGCTTGCCTCGGATTCATTTTTATGTACATAAATTAATCATTTACAGCAGTAACATACATTTAAACTCTAACTCAGTTTTGGTTTTCTAACTGTAATTACAATAAAAGGACGCCGTATATTTACTTTACGCAAACATTAAAGAATAGGTTTGTAAGTCTGCAGGCCGTATTCAATAACCAACTTAGATTGAACTTAAATTTAAGATTAGAAACTAAGTGTTTTGATTGGCCTAAATATTTACCTGACCAATGGGCTGAATGAAATCACTGAGGCATGTCTAAGGATAAGGATAAGATCAATATTAAATACTGGATACCGAATGAGGTCATTTATTCTCATTAACAAGTTCCCTTTACGTATTACCAAATCTAAATGGAAACGTTCCCTGAACAATGCATCTGTGTCAAACTTTTCTTCTCTTAAACTGTTTGGGTAACTTTGAACTGTATCAACTTGAAAACGATTGTGCAGAAGGTGAAATTAACTTAATATGCTTAGTAACTTTCGAATGCACGATGTTGCGCGAGAGTGTGGTGTTGCGATTTTAGGGGAAACCGGCGTACCAGGATAGAACCCCACTTTAATTAACCTCAGACTTAGGATCGTTCGTTATTATTGTTTAAGTTTGTTAATTATCTATATTTTATCGGATAACATATCAACATTTAACAAAATTAAGTTATTCGAAATATGTATCGTCCATTTTTGTCTTAAATCTGCATTTTAAAGACATATATACAGCGAGAATGTCTTGGTTAGTATTTAGATGAAGGCTTATAGGCATATTGAAGGAATTGTGTTTGTGATATGAACGTTTAACAATTTTAATCAATCACGTCAATTGTTTTCTTCTTAATTGACCTTACGACAGCGGCTTCTAAGCCACGCCCCCTGATATCAAGGGAGCGAACTCTGTCTATGTCCGTCAAACAAACGAGGAAGTAATGGCGTCTCGCGTCGTTTCGCTTTCCGATATTCCTGACAAATTATCATAAATGTGACATTACAATGCGAAAAAAATAAAAGTCAAAGGAATTTGTAACTGGCTGCTACATCGGAAGGCTCGATATATCTTTAGAAAATGACGATATCTAACATTGACGGGATGAAATCTATCCAAGTCAGAGAAAATCGGATAGCCGCCATGTTGTCAACATTGACATCGATACAAAGGAAAAGCGTGTGCGTGACGCATACTGTAAATGCAAACAAGGGTAAGTTTAACTTTTAATAACATCGGTCCTTCTTACAGTATTGTTGAATTAAAGATTAAATCATCGCACAATATGAGTAAATCATAAATGGCCCGAATGGGGAACCCGGAAGTGACATTAAATAACAGTTACATGCCAGCTAAACAGTATAACCTTGTATTCTATAGTATGAGCAGAAATGGTTTATTGGAGTTATGCATAAAAAGTTTCAGTTCTAAGCGATTGAACACTCCCTCTTATGAATAATAATGTAATAGTTGACAAGTGACAATCGTGGGTGATACCAATCTGTAACTTGTGCATTGCTCAAACATTCACATGCTTTGATTTTTGTTCTTTCAGAAATTGTGGAACATGTTCACACACTCTGGCTGTTAAAGTAGACCAGGGAGGAAAATTGCCCCCGGTGTGGGGCTCGAACTCACAACCACCAGAACACTAGCCCGGCGCTCTAACCAACTAAGCTGACCGGGCAGCTGGTTCTAACCACCACACACTACCCTCCCCCCCATTTACCGGTTAAGGCTGGTGGAGGGTCTCCTGCTATTTACCATTGACACCATTAAAGTATTCTGATTGATGGAGATAAGGAAGTCCCCATATTATTGTCTTCAACAAGCCTACCGCAACAGGGGACCTAGCATAAGACCGGAAACCGCCGCCCCCCACACACACACACACACATGATATTTGCCAGTCCAGGCAATGTCAACCGCAAGAGAAAACCAGTGATGACAAGTTTTACAAATAATCGGTAGGACCTATTTTAAAGCTTTTTATAACATTTAGCTTTACTTTGCTGTACAAAAGTAATGGACTATTTGTCCAGAGAAAAACAACAACCACAAAACATTGTCACGTAACGCCACCGCTCACTTAACTTTCGTGATAGTTCGTTCAGTAACCAACCAACAACTGTTCAAGTGTTCTAAGTCTTTATTGTTCCACGTTCTTTCTAAGTATAATAATCAGTATATAATACAGCATGACATTTAAGGTAATCCCGCATCCTAACTGCCGTCCATTAAGGACCCAAGGCCGGTCTCCTTCCGTGCCTAACAAAACTCTGTTTTCACATCCCAAATCATCTCTTTTATACTAATTTGTACTAATTTGTTGTCTACCTATGACAGCTTTACAACCACAGGAATACACGTTTTTGTAATTAACATGACCATTTTGTACATTTGTACCAGGTCGGCTGTCAACCATCTTCATATTCAAATGACAATCAAATATGCCCTACATTACTAAACATGCAGTATGTAGACACATATCCATTTAATTAAATCTTAATTATATCTTAATTATAACGTATTACGTCACATTCTATAGTATTAAACTCTGTTACGTGACATTCGTCCCTTTTTTATCAAGATTTTTAAGAAAATCTTTGCGTCAACCCCAAACAATGGTTATAATTGAATAGATAAATAAAATCGTAAGAAACTATGTTTCTCAACCCCAAACAGGTAAATTAAAAAAAGTAATTCTGACAAAAAAAAAAAATACGCAAAAGAAAATCTGTGCCTAAATCTCAAACAATGATATCAAATTGTATTTCCGACAAAAAATACGCAAAAGAAAATCTGTGCCTAAATCCCAAACAATGATATCAAATTGTATAGATACCGTCCCTTTTTAATGCAAGATTTTCTTTTCGTAAGCAATAGAAAGTAAACTGACACGTTATTTGTCAAAATGTCTGACATAATATAGACTAATTGGTAATTAGCCCTCAGGTAATTAATAAACATAGTAAACAATTTGAAAATAACACTGCAGATTGAGTACAAGTAATTAACACTGACAGTACTGTTGTCAAATTTGGTAATTAGTCAATGTTTTATGTAGCGCTGTTTTTCATGTTATCATTCTGAAGACAGGGAATCATCGTTGTTGTTGTTGCTGCTGCCGTGTTGTTGTAGATGTAGAGTTTATAGCCAAGGGGTTGTTTGATTGTAGAATGTCCCCACCGACTCGAAATGTTCTGCCATTATACGACTGCTAATTCTTGAAGTGTACTTAGATATATGTGTGCAAGTGTTCATGTTATTGAAGATGCTAACGATCTCAAGTTGGTGTTGTCCATCACACAGGAATCATCACGGTCCTAAAGACTTGATCATGTGACGTCAAGCCGAGCACAGGTCATACGAGAATGTGTGCTTAGCTCCTCTGGATATTCCGAAGTGTAACCAATTGGTTAGCACATCACATACGCAATACCAGAATATAGTTCGATCCTTTATGAAACACCGATGACCACTTAACACAATATCGCCACTAGGTATATTATCTCGATATCCGCTGAAGAATAATGTTGATATTAACTGTTCGTATCACGTGACATATTACCTGTACTTTTACCTTTCATTGACATAGGTGTTGCTATTACGATGAAATTTTGTGTTGATATTTTCAAGCAGGCTTATATTTTGAAAGTGGCCCCATTTATAATTAATTACTGTATCTGTGCGTAAGTATTCGTATGTTTGATTTTAATGAATGTTTGACCTAAGTTTTTTTTTTGTGAAACGTTTTGTTTTTTATGAACAGCATTTTATTTTATTAAGAACCTCTTTATGCAATATTTTACAAAGCTTATATGTTAGCTCATAAGTAGTCCATTATTTTAAGAAAACTAATACATAAGTGATTCAATTAATTTATTAAATAACTCACACCCTAATGTGACTTCACAGGAGTCCAACAATTTTGTTGAAATTCAATATCTTGAACGTATCATCTCCAATCACTTAAGAAACCTGGTCTTTCTTGACCACTATCTTTGTTTATCTTTGTACAACTTTGTACATCTTCACAGTTATAAGAAAGCTAAACTCTAGCTTAACATGTTACCATCATGCTTATCATCGGATAACTTACAACTTTATAATTGATTCATTAGTTTTACCAAACTAATCTGTGAGTTACTTAAATAATTTAATTAGATTACTTACTACCTAACAAACAATTTTATTAGTGATTTCGAAATTGAAAATTACTTGCCGTATTCAGGCGATACACTTATATAATGACATCTAAGAAATTACTTTTCGTTTTGCACGCTTTCTCTCTCAGACCTTACTATGATCCAAACAATGATTTATTTATATGATTTTAACAACTTTAAAACCATCACCAATTTACTCAAAATTATATAAAATGATATATTGACAAAATACTACAATTATTTACAAGACTATAAACTTACTTAATTTTAATGATTTCATATCATTAATGTCAAGTTAATTACAGGTAACATTGCATTCATTTACCTATCTGATGTGTTTGACAATTATTTACAGTTACATGACAACTGAAGTAATGAAACCTGCCATTTGTCTCCTTCTTCGACATAAAAAATATTTCATTTTGTATTATCTTCAGTGTTTGCACTAAACCCTGAGTATAAGTCATTTTTTTTTTTTGTATTTATGCAACTTTCATTAATGTTAGACCTGCTAAATAAGTTTACTCAAATTCTTTTAATTACATTTCTTTCCGTGTTAATTATTCAATTAATGTCCTTAAATGACTTAGTTTTCTTTTTCATCTAGTTATTCAATAATGTACTTAAATGATTCTTCGTTTGCATTTAACAACGTTTTTTTCACACCTGTTTTACTTTTTTTTATCGAATTTCTCAATATTTTTATCTTTGTTACCTTAAATACTCATTCTTTAGTTTATTCTTAGTTAAATCAAATGGTTTTATTGTACTTAATAATGTAGAACGTTGTTAAGTCAGAAATTAGATTACTTAGGGGTTCTTTCAAAAAAACAGCTTTGCTCTGATTGCATTTATTATCCAAAACTTTAAAATTTTGCCCCGTTAAATATCCCAAAATTATAGCAACACATGTCATATCTAGGCAAGAAATACAAAGTAATAAAATGTCACTAACTTTTGTCCCGTGGCCTGGTCGCGCTGCAATGTCCATAGTCACTCGAACCGCAGTTGTCATCATGTACCTTTTTCTTTTACGTTTCAAATGTGATCCAATAGTTTTCAGTACTTCGCCGTTGTGTTCCACGTCAACCCTGTTCTTGAATATCCTGGTCACGGCACCAAACTTTTACGTGTCACGTAACGCCACCGCTCACTTAACTTTCGTGATAGTTCGTTCAGTAACCAACCAACAACTGTTCAAGTGTTCTAAGTCTTTATTGTTCCACGTTCTTTCTAAGTATAATAATCAGTATATAATACAGCATGACATTTAAGGTAATCCCGCATCCTAACTGCCGTCCATTAAGGACCCAAGGCCGGTCTCCTTCCGTGCCTAACAAAACTCTGTTTTCACATCCCAAATCATCTCTTTTATACTAATTTGTACTAATTTGTTGTCTACCTATGACAGCTTTACAACCACAGGAATACACGTTTTTGTAATTAACATGACCATTTTGTACATTTGTACCAGGTCGGCTGTCAACCATCTTCATATTCAAATGACAATCAAATATGCCCTACATTACTAAACATGCAGTATGTAGACACATATCCATTTAATTAAATCTTAATTATATCTTAATTATAACGTATTACGTCACATTCTATAGTATTAAACTCTGTTACGTGACAACATTAGCTATTATCTTGTCAATATTTCATTATGATATACATGTAGGAAGCAAACATCAAAGGCAGTAGCATTTACAGCTAGTATTAAAATATTTAACAATACATGTAACTGATTTATTTTAATATTGGCATCTTTTATTTATTTCAGGAAAGTGTGGTCTTTTGAAGAGAGTTCTTGAAGTTGTTCAGCATGTTGTTTTGATGGATTCTTGGAAGGATGTACCTCTATGATGTTAGCTTCAGTTCTGGATTATAACACCAGTTGTTGCATATTTAATATCAGATTTATTAAATACATTGTTGTTTTGCAAACATTACTTAAACTTTGATATTTCTTTGGTGTTTATGTATGATATTGTAGGTGAATATCTCTTTATTGCAATGGCAAATATATTTTAAAATATATAGCATTAGCAGAAGTTATTTTGCACTGTTAAAGCTGCACTTTCACAGATTGATAACTTTGACAACTTACACAGGATTTGATTGCATTTATCATATTTTGGCTCGGAGAAGTTTGCTTTGTGATTTATATATTAGGTCTTAATTTAAAGAATGCCAAAATAAGCCGATTCTGAGACAAAAAGTGTCAAACTAGAATACTGTGAGAGTGCAACTTTAAGAATACTATTAATCGAGTGTGCGTGTGATCCGGACTCTGAACATTGGATGAACTATCATTAAATATTGTAGATTTACGTAAATGGCCCAAAATATAAGAATAACAATGAAAATATGTACATGTTTGACTTGTTCTTTATTCATAATAAGTCTAAGTCTTTACAGCACATGTTTGGCAGAATCAAGTTCTAATGAACATAATAATTGATTTAAATGTACAGTGAAATAAATTGTTTTATACAGAAAATAATACCATAACGATTCAGACCGATCTGTTCTCGTTTTTTTGGGGGGTGGCTCAAATATTTATCTGAGTTTTGGAGGAGGCCTAGCTGGTGTGAGCTGGTCAAATACAGTAGCTGCTTGAGGGTCAGGGTTTTCTTGATTGGATTTCCCGTCGACAAAGTGCTGATATGAAAATAAGAAATCTATGAAATGTGTCGGAATGACAGCTACAAAAGCCATTGTTTACATAGGATCCATACGAGTAGATGAGATTCGGAAGCATGCGATGGTTCGGACAAAAATTTAGTTGTACGATATTTCCTGATTTAGTTTGAAAGCAAAGCAGTTTATAAAAACTACATAACGGTATCAACAAAAATACATCTATCTTGAATGAAATCAATCGTGTCCATGTTGAACCTGATATTAAATGGCCATTAATGCCGATTTGACAACACAAGCCAAAGCATAAATGTACGATGTTTATAGTTATAGTTTAAAAATAGTAACACTTATTTAGGTCATGCACGGACAATTTCAGTATTAAATAAATTTTGAGCGGATTGAAATAAGTAGTTTTGTTAAAAAAAATACTTTTGTACAGACGTATAGATGTTTCGCCTTTGAACGATCTTTCAAAATTTCCAAGTTCAGCTGTTGATGAGGTCTTCCACAGAGTCTGATACAGCACTTGTATTTTTCTAAATAACTCGCTGGTTTCGAATACGGAACGAATTGGAAGCCATCTTTAGTCGGCCTGGCTACCTTGTATCAGAATTACAAGTGCCATGACAACACATTTTTACCATAATACTTAAAAAGGCGAGGAATTGCCAGCGCATGTATATGACGGACTCTGGTCAGTTTGACGGACAAAATGGCGGATAGCAACACGGCTTATCAGCCCTGCATTCTGATTGGCTGATAGGACCTGTCAATCAAATCCTGTCGTAAGGTCAATTCTGATGAAAACATGCACCTGTCCAGGTTCTTAAGTGTCAATAGTGGTAAACGATTTGAACGGCCACAAATTATGTCAAACAAACTCTAGAAATCTCTGTTAGAGAGACTTATTCATCTATCAGGGATGCCAACAGGCACTTACGGACAAATTTCAAGTGTCTGCTAATGTGTATTTTGCAAAAATATGAGTTCTCCCATTTCCTCCTGGATACGAAGTTATGCTGCCGAGTAAAATATCAAATCCAGGAAATAGTTTCTGAAATGCATTGTTGTGTTTCATTTTATGACTACGACCATCGTTCACGGAATGTCTGGTTTGTTAATTCCTCGGCTTTGCATCCCCTGTTCATTGGCATTGTGTCGAGGTAGGGTGCCAAATTGCCCGTGTATTGTTCATTGGCTAATAGCCATTTACAGGTTTGCTCAAGGAACAAAAGCTGCAGCGTTTATGCTTTGAATGATCAATATTTACTGATCGATGTTAACGGGAACCGGAATACAAAATAAATTTATTGAAATAAACAATCTCGAGTATTTCCCAGGTGTGTATATGTGTGGGGGTGTTCGTTTTTGGTCGTTGTTGTTTTTGTAGTTTGTTTGTTTTTTTGTGTGTTTTTTGTGTTTTTTGTTTGATTTGTTTGCTGGTGAAGGAGTGCGTCACTCAGGCCTTTAGGGGAAATGATCAGATTGTTCATTCCATATGTTAGCATATATAGTAAATATGTGAAAATAGCTGGATTAAGGAATATAACTAGTTGTATCACTTCTCACCGTGGAGAGTTGTGGAATGTCTTAGTTGTTTTTGTATGTAGTCTTTCTCCGCTGGTGTGTACGCCGTCTGTCGTTAAGTGTAATGTTGGGCGTTGAACTTGTCTCGTGCAATAGGGTCGTGGTAAACTGTATGGCCACTTGACTTGTGTCTATATTATTCATTGTTTTATTAGACTGAACATACGTCAGTCACAATTATTTACCGTTTAGTACTTTTTAGCTAAACAATATTATTATAATTATTATATGTACGATAAACGTTATCTTAAGCACTAAGAAGTAAACATCTCTCTGCAGCCTATTAATTGGTCCGCAGGTTATCTTTAGGCTTGTTTGCACATTAAAATCATTTTATTGGTTTATATCAATTTTAGATAAATATTGACCAATCAATCAAATTTTTGCCAGCTGAATCAAAACAAAAACGAAACAATTTTTAAGTTTGTGGCGGATCCGTGGTCTAGTGGTAACGCAATTGACTATCAGTCCTGTGTCGCAGGTTCGATTCCCCGTCGCATCACTAAAATACTAATCGTCTCCCGGGAGGGACGTTAAATGGGGGTCCCGTGTGACAGTGCTATACACTGGTGCACGTTTAAGAACCAGGTTAGCTCTAACCAGGGTTACATTCTGTCTGTGCATTATGCTCTAACAACCTAAAATGATTAACAATCTACGGAGCCGTTTGGGCAAGGCCCGAGTGCGAGTATAAATAAGCTAACACACCACCACAAGTTTTAAACAATACGGGTTGGCTGCCGATTATGCAGCGTAGGAGACTGCGTGGTTCTATATAGAAAAAAACTTCAGCTTATGTGTGACACTCTAATGACTTGGGGAAGGCAGAACTTCCATCGAGGAAGATAAGAGATAAGAGACTGAGTCGGCCAGTTCAAACTTTAACCTGCACATTTTTTTCGGAAATTACGAAAGAAATACATACGTCAAAAAGTGTAGAGTCCGGCGGAAAATGGGGTCGGTCGGATTAGTAGAAACAAACATTGTTTTACGCCTTTCATGTGTTTACTTAAAGCGTATGTCTTGATATTTGCTCCGTTTGACATTCAAGGCCAAGTTTAAAGGCAAAGCATAAAGGCCTAGTTTAAAGGCTAAAATTACGATGGATGCTTGCTTTCTTGACTTGTTCTTGTTGTTCCCGTGTCATTAACAGAACTGTCCGTTACGTTAAGTAAGCATGCCCCTATAATTGCAATGCATTGGATATAAAATTGTCTATTTTACTAAACTAATACTGAAACACAAACCTCATCCACAATGGCTTTGACTTGCTTAAAGCATTCCTAATAAAACCATGGCAACATTAATTTAAACCTACTTAAGTATGGGATTCAAGGACATTAAAGATATCTCCGTAGCAACCGCATTGCTATTTATCTCTATTTGCTTGTTAGCGGCATCTGTGTGGTTATGCGTGTGGCCACTGGAAGACAATGTCAACAATGAAATGGCCGTGAATAAACTCGCTGACAAGTACTGTGAGCGTAAGGTATATTATTTAGCGTCATCATCATCATTATCATCATCATCATCATCATCATCATCATCATCATCATCATCATCATCATCATCATCATCATCATCATCATCACCACCACCACCACCACCACCACCACCACCACCACCATCATCACCACCACCACCATCATCATCATTATTATTATTATTAGTAGTATTATTATTATTATTATTATTATTATTATTATTATTATTATTATTATTATTATTATCATTATCATTATCATTATCATCATAATCATCATTATTTTTATTTTTATTATTATTATTATTATTATTATTATTATTATTATTATTATTATTATTATTATTTTGATGCATTGACACGTTTTGTGTACATAATTTTAGTAAAACTGTGGTTGATCAACCCTGACTTGGACTTTAATATAATAATGGACAAGTTCAAGACAACACTTGTACAGCGGAAAACATAATAACACCATATACAGAAGCACGGTTACACAAGCATGTAATTATGATGTCAATAGCGTCGGAGGGGAAAGGTGTAATGATAGGTTTGGCTTGACAGGGTTAATGCATTTCCTTACAGAAAACTCTGGAAAAAAAGATACCTTGCTAATGTTTAAATGGGTACATTAATCCTGCGTTATATAGGCTAGAATCTGAACTTTTCGAAGTTGATTTTAGTAGACAACTCTACATAAGACTTAGTTACATGATCTTTGATTGTAAAAAAACTAATGACTTTACATAACACGTTTTGCGGATTAAAACACCGACTTCGGCCAGTATTAGTATTAGTTACTTATTAAAGACATATCAGTATAACTTATTTAGGAATGATTGAATTCACTGTAGTACACTAAATTGTGATGTTGAAGTTAGAAAGCTTATGTTTTTGCACAGACTCTTTAGCTTAAATGTCCACTGCACTAGCAGGAATCTGTGTATTCGTATGTATCTATTATATTTATCACAAGTTGAAACTTACATGTATATGGTATTGTACCTGATTTAGCCATAAATAGCATACAAATTGTATTCCCACAGCGATTACAGATATATAATGAACACTCCTGCAAGACATTGGTGCCGCAGTGTCACACTCCAGCAAATAATTTGCGATCAATGTTTTAAAGTGTATAATCTAATCGTAAAAAATCAAATAAAGTTCGACATATCCACAACATCACGATAACGGAGTTCGACATAACGAGTTTTGTCTGTAGATAGAACCAATCAATGCAGCTAAACGTGCAAACTAATAGAGAGATAACGTATCCAAGTCTTATCCAGATGGCTGCTGATTGCTTTTTATATGAAGCATTCCGAGAGAACAAAATCCGTTCATGTTGTTACGATACCGATGGGAATTTCAAGGATGGCCTTCTTGAATGACACAATGATAATAGTGTACGAGTATAAAGTGTCTGTTAACCATCTATTATAAAGGGGGATAATAATGTTCCAGTCCCGATATGGGATGAATGTTGTGGTTCCCCTTTGGAGGTCAAGACCAATAAGAAAAGGTAACTTCGATCAGAAGAGGTATTGGGAAATTGGAGTTGCTTCCCTTTTCTCGGTATTTTTTTAGGTCAATTCTTTCATATCAACGATCTTATAGTTATGGTTGTAACATGATATATTTTGAAACTTGAAGTTTGAAGTTTTGCTTGACATATTACTCTATGCTAGTTCAGATTCACAAGTTAATTCATTAGTCTCATAATCTATAGCTTATATTCAGGACACTCATAACAGTACAGACACACAACAACAAGAAATAAAACAACAGAAATACCCTGGTCGATTTTATAGATATACAGATCTATGGGGCATATGCACGTACATAACAGATTAAAGGCAGTGCAGTGTTAAAATCATTATTGTTATATTGGTTGTTGAATTCTATTACCTTGTTCAGAAGCTTGGAATGTGTTTTATTACGTGTTTAAATATTCAGCGACTGAATGATTTGTCGCATACTTGGCATATTTCTGTAGTGAGAAGGAAGATCCAATATCTTCTCAAGTCATTGCAGACACCATAAGCATTCATCATATCAATATTAATATTCCGGGGGGGGGTCGAAATAAAGGAGAGCATATTTGAGAAGAAAAATGTTAGAGTCTATTTTTGGGGGATCATCAACCGTTGAAACATGACTTTGATTTTAAATTAAATTAACACCAATCATTGAAAGAGCTTCATCTACCATTGTTGTCAAAGGACACATCCAGTTGTCTGTGACCATTCCTAAAGACTCACCTATGACATCGTCGGGTATCCCTGATACACTACTATGCTTCGTTGTATATACCGTGGGCGATTTGACTAGAAAAATATCGTAACCATGAATATTAAATAAGGCAGGTTTTTTTTGTTCCGCAAGGACAAAAGAATACATCAACATTAAAATAGATATGTTCAGCACAAAATACTAATTTGGTAGAAATATCAACTTTTAATTCAATATAATTCTACTTAAATATATGTAAATAGACAGTAACATATTGAGCTGTCTTCATCAGAGAGTTCATACGAAAAAACGGAAGTTACCAGTAAAACTAAATAAAGAAACAACACAGACAACAGCAACATAAAAAACACGATAGAAACAGTACATGAACTTATGAATGCCCAAATTCGTATAAGTATATGTATTAGTATTCTATTCTTATGTTAAATAGATTATTGTATCTATGTTTAAAACACACATAAGAACATCATTTCTGGTGGTCATATAGCATAATGATTTTGTACCATTTTGAAAGACTCTTTGTGCTTCAATTTAGTTTATCAATTTCCCTCAAAACGGTCGGAGAGAACTGCAGTCCGAAATAATGTTAAGCATAACATCGGAAGTACTTCCATTGCATTAATTACACATATACTCGTTGTGAATTTGTAAGAATGTTAAAGTATTTGTAGCGCTCAATGCGCGAATTCGCTCCTTGGGACAACTTTTTTCTACATTGAACTTTGAGAGATGGAATCATGTATTTGCAAGAACTTTCCAAAGCCAATGTTGTTTTCGATGTGTGATAGCCAATTTTCTTTCTGAAATTTCAAAACCGCAATTTAGTATCAAGTAATTGAATATATATTGTATGCCGTTTGTATGACTAAATTTACACTAAGGGGCAAACTTTACCCCAAGGGAAATAAGGGTAAACATGGAAACTGTCCATGACCAATCATAACTTCTGATTTTAAACTCTCGAGATTGTTTTGTGGGTACGAAGCATTTGTTTCGAGAGTTTAATTCTCTGCTATTCACCATTATGATTGAGCACTCTTAATCAAACATATGTACAGCTTTTAGTGATGTTCCGATGATCGATTATAATCGAAAATCGATTGGTTGTGCCTGAAATCGGCGACAATCGATTGTATTTGGTTAAAATCGATCATCGAACAAAAAAAATGACAAAATATAAGTAAGTGTTCAGACGTTATCTTTAACAAAATCGCAGATGAAAGCCACAATGAGCAAGTAAAAATGAACTATTTTTGATATAACACTTAATTACTTCAATCATAGACATAACGTATATGCATATAATGATTAAGAGTTTAATAATGTGCATGAATAAAACTTCACTTTAGGTTTAATCTAGTATTTTAAAAAACCGATTGTACTATCGATAATCGGTTACTTGAGTAGAACCGGTTATCGATTGTAAAATTGGAACCGATTCCCAACACTAACAGCTTTGTTCACACTTTTTGCTTCCTAAGGAGTTTTGTTCCAGAATGTAATTCTCTGTTGATAATTGCTGTCAATGGAAACTCTCAATCAAACATAAAGTAATAATTTCACGCTTTTTGCTTCCAAAGGAATTCTATTTCAGAATGTGGTTCTCTGCTATTTGTGTTATTGCCTGACAAGAAGGTGTAAATTTCTTGTGGAATTCAAGCGATACATTATTTACATTTTCATCGAAACAATCATGATTAACATGATCAATTAGGAATTTAATGATGTCTGGTGTAGAATTTTATTTTCAGAAATTCAGAAAAAAACACACCAGACTTTCGCTATATACTCACATAAAATTCGATTTGTAAATCATAGGTTATGTTATTCCCAGTTATACACATGCCTACTTAACGCCAACTCCACCACTTATCGGCGGTAAAAGAAAATGTTCTGTCGAAATTTCCATGGTGCAGGTTTTGTCGACATGCGTATATGACATTTATTTTATCTGTCAGATGTTTTCCTTTTTATTCAAATGGGCACATTTCGAATTTTAGAAAATGTGACTCCGTGTAAGAACAATCTTACTTCAGGGTTGCTTAAATTTCAGCGAACGCAACAGTTTTGTTTTCTGAGTGTCGAATGTTGTTTGTTGAGCCAGCGCCACATTCGTGGACTGAATCACGTTCGAATGTTGTTTGTTGAGCCAGCGCCACATTCGTGGACTGAATCACGGTCGAATGTTGTTTGTTGAGCCAGCGCCAAATTCGTGGACTGAATCACGGTCGAATGTTGTTTGTTGAGCCAGCGCCACATTCGTGGACTGAATCACGGTCGAATGTTGTTTGTTGAGCCAGCGCCACATTCGTGGACTGAATCACGGTCGAATGTTGTTTGTTGAGCCAGCGCCACATTCGTGGACTGAATCACGGTCGAATGTTGTTTGTTGAGCCAGCGCTACATTCATGGACTGAATCACGGTCGAATGTTGTTTGTTGAGCCAGCGCCACATTCATGGACTGAATCACGTTCGAATGTTGTTTGTTGAGCCAGCGCTACATTCATGGACTGAATCACGGTCGAATGTTGTTTGTTGAGCCAGCGCCACGTTCATGGACTAAATCACGGTCGAATGTTGTTTGTTGAGCCAGCGCTACATTCATGGACTGAATGTCGAATGTTGTTTAGTGAGCCAGCGCTACATTCATTGACTGAATCACGGTCGAATGTTGTTTGTTGAGCCAGCGCCACATTCATGGACTGAATCACGGTCGAATGTTGTTTGTTGAGCCAGCGCCACATTCATGGACTGATCACGGTCGAATGTTGTTTGTTGAGCCAGCGCCACATTCATGGACTGAATGTCGAATGTTGTTTGTTGAGTCAGCGCTACATTCATGGACTGAATCACGGTCGAATGTTGTTTGTTGAGCCAGCGCCACATTCATGGACTGAATCACGGTCGAATGTTGTTTGCTGAGCCAGTGCCACATTCAATTCATGGACTGAGCGTCGAATGTTGTTTGCTGAGCCAGTGCCACATTCAATTCATGGACTGAGCGTCGAATGTTGTTTGTTGAGTCAGCTCCACAGTTATTGTCTGAACGTCGATTGGTGTTTGTTGAGCCAGCTCCACATTTATGGTCTGAACGTCGAATCTTGTTTGTTGATCCAGTGTCATATTCATGATCTGAATGTCGTCGGTTGTACAAGCATGTTGATGTTGGTCATTATCTTACATTAACCCACAGACAGCCATTGCTAAATGACGAAATGGCTGCCATTAGGAGGGGGGGGGGGTGTAAAGTTGATTTACAAACATCTCATGTGCTCTGGTAATGACTATCTATCTGACAAATCCCAATCGAGCGCATTTGTCACTTGAGTAGGACATCTCTTGTTCAACTAACTCACAATTTCTTCGATATTATTCTTCATAGACAAAATCCCCGGGGAAAGTGTTTTACACCCAACCTCATTCATATTCATCGTGAGAACATAAATGACAACTAGGCTAACATGATTACAGATCACGTGACATAAACCGCGAAAAGTTTTTAGAACAGTGTTATAATTACTGATGCTGTTTTTAGTCGTGTTAAACTAGGCGTTTTAGAATCGATAGCGTGTCTTTTAAAAATGTACCTTAAAGGGACACGTTCACAAATAGAGACAACGTTGTTTGATTGAATATATTTGTTGACATTGAGTTTACAAACTTTCTAATCACCAAATATTTATTTAAGCATATGTTCAAGTCAAGTCTTAAATCATTAAATTCTAAAAAGCGTTACTATCGCTTTTTGACAAAAGAGAGCAGATGATGTCGTTTCATCATTGATACATGTACGTGAAGTTAGCGGCCTAGCGGCCTAGCGGCCTAGCGGCCAAGCGGCGTGAAGTTAGCGGCCAAGCGGCCTAGCGGCCTAGCGGCGTGAAGTTAGCGGCCTGGCGGCCTAGCGGCCTAGCGGCGTGAAGTTGGCGGCCTAGCGGCCTAGCGGCCTGGCGGCCTAATTATTTTTTCTATGTCCAAGCAATTGTTAATGCGTTTTTTTTAAAACAATGATAAATCAAGGTTTTTTATTCATATAGTTACATAGCGGCCTTAAATTGTTATCTATTCAGAATATTTTTCTTTACCTTTTATTCTAAAACAATTTAAAATTAACTGTTTTATGCACAAATTATCACTCTGAAGCGTTTTTCAACTTTTTTTCAAAAAAGTCGATATAGCACTTCAGCGGCCTAGCGGCCTAGCGGCCTAGCGGCGTGAAGTTGGCGGCCTGGCGGCCTAGCGGCCTAGCGGCCTAAAATGGTATCCTATTTCAAACCATGTATACATGCATTTTCTTCTAAAACAATGACATATTAACTGTTTTATGCACAAATTAACACTTTGAAGCTATTAGCGATTATCAACAGTTTTTTTTCAAAAGTGTCGATTGAGCAGTCAGCTATTTCAAAGCATTAAACATGCCTGTTCTTCTAAAACAATGATATATTTACTGTTTTTATGCACAAATTATCACTCTGAAGCGTTTTTCAATTCTTTTCCAAAAAAGTCGATCGAGCAATTCAGCGGCCTAGCGGCCTAGCGGCCTAGCGGCCTAGCGGCGTGAAGTTAGCGGCCTGGCGGCCTAGCGGCCTAGCGGCCTAGCGGCCTAAAATGGTTTCCTATTTCAAACCATGTATACATGCATTTTCTTCTTAAACAATGACATATTAACTGTTTGGATGCACAAATTAACACTTTGAAGCTATTAGCGATAATCAACATATTTTTTTTTCAAAAAGTCGATTGAGCAGTCAGCTATTTCAAAGCATTAAACATGGCTGATCTTCTCAAACAATGATGTATTTGCTGTTTTTATGCACAAATTATCACTCTAAAGCGTTTTTTTTTTTTTCAAAAAAGTTGATCGAGCACTTCAGCGGCCTAGCGGCCTAGCGGCCTAGCGGCGTGAAGTTAGCGGCCTGGCGGCCTGGCGGCCTAGCGGCCTAGCGGCCTAAAATTGTTTCCTTTTTCAAACCATGTATACATGCATTTTCTTTTAAACAATGATATATTAACTGTTTTTATGCACAAATTAACACTTTGAAGCTATTAGCGATTATCAACAGTTTTTTTTTTCAAAAGTGTCGATAAAGCAGTCAGGTATTTCAAAGCATTAAACATGCCTGTTCTTCTAAAACAATGATGTATTTACTGTTTTTATGCACATAATATCACTCTGAAGCGTTTTTCAACTTTTTTTCAAAAAAGTCGATCGAGCACTTCAGCGGCCTAGCGGCCTAGCGGCCTAGCGGCGTGAAGTTAGCGGCCTGGCGGCCTAGCGGCCTAGCGGCCTAAAATGGTATCCTATTTCAAAGCATGAATACATGCATTTTCTTCTAAAACAATGACATATTAACTGTTTGAATGCACAAATTAACACTTTGAAGCTATTAGCGATAATCAACATATTTTTTTTTTCAAAAAGTCGATTGAGCAGTCAGCTATTTCAAAGCATTAAACATGGCTGATCTTCTAAAACAATAATGTATTTACTGTTTTTATGCACAAATTATCACTCTAAAGCGTTTTTTTATTTTTATTTTCAAAAAAGTTGATCGAGCACTTCAGCGGCCTAGCGGCCTAGCGGCCTGGCGGCCTAGCGGCCTGGCGGCCTAGCGGCCTAGCGGCCTAAAATTGTTTCCTATTTCAAACCATGTATACATGCATTTTCTTCTTAAACAATGACATATTAACTGTTTGGATGCACAAATTAACACTTTGAAGCTATTAGCGATAATCAACATATTTTTTTTTCAAAAAGTCGATTGAGCAGTCAGCTATTTCAAAGCATTAAACATGGCTGATCTTCTAAAACAATAATGTATTTACTGTTTTTATGCACAAATTATCACTCTAAAGCGTTTTTTTATTTTTATTTTCAAAAAAGTTGATCGAGCACTTCAGCGGCCTAGCGGCCTAGCGGCGTGAAGTTAGCGGCCTGGCGGCCTAGCGGCCTAGCGGCCTAAAATTGTTTCCTATTTCAAACCATGTATACATGCATTTTCTTTTAAAACAATGATATATTAACTGTTTTTATGTACAAATTAACACTTTGAAGCTATTAGCAATTATCAACAGGTTTTTTTTCAAAAGTGTCGATAAAGCAGTCAGGTATTTCAAAGCATTAAACATGCCTGTTCTTCTAAAACAATGATGTATTTACTGTTTTTAGGCACATAATATCACTCTGAAGCGTTTTTCAATTCTTTTCCAAAAAATCGATCGAGCACTTCAGCGGCCTAGCGGCCTAGCGGCGTGAAGTTAGCGGCCTAGCGGCCTAGCGGCCTAGCGGCCTAAAATGGTATCCTATTTCAAAGCATGTATACATGCATTGTTTTCTAAAACAATGATATATTATCTGTTTTAAGCAAACACTATCACTCTGAGGCGATTATCAACCTTTTTTTCAAAAAGTCGAACAAGCAGTCAGCTTTTCAAAGCATGTGAACATGCCTATCCTTTTCAAAAATATGTTGATAATCGCCTCAGAGTGATAGTCTGTGCATAAAAACAGTTAACATATCATTTGTTTAGAAGAAAATGCATGTATACATGCTTTGAAATAGGAGAGCATTTTAGGCCGCCAGGCCGCTAGGCCGCTAACTTCACGCCGCTAGGCCGCTGGGCCGCTAGGCCGCTGAAGTGCTCGATCAAATTTTTTTGAAAAAAAAACAAAACAAAAAACAAAACGCTTTAGAGTGATAATTTGTGCATAAAAACAGCAAATACATCATTGTTTTAGAAGATCAGCCATGTTTAATGCTTTGAAATAGATGACTGCTCAATCGACTTTTTTGAAAGAAAAAAAATATGTTGATTATCGCTAATAGCTTCAAAGTGTTAATTTGTGCATTCAAACAGTTAATATGTCATTGTTTAAGAAGAAAATGCATGTAAACATGCTTTGAAATAGGAAACCATTTTAGGCCGCTAGGCCGCTAGGCCGCCAGGCCGCTAACTTCACGCCGCTAGGCCGCTAGGCCGCTAGGCCGCTGAAGTGCTCGATCGACTTTTTTGGAAAAGAATTGAAAAACGCTTCAGAGTGATAATTTGTGCATAAAAACAGTAAATACATCATTGTTTTAGAAGAATAGGCATGTTTAATGCTTTGAAATAGCTGACTGCTTTATCGACACTTTTGAAAAAAAAACTGTTGATAATCGCTAATAGCTTCAAAGTGTTAATTTGTGCATAAAAACAGTTAATATGTCATTGTTTTAGAAGAAAATGCATGTATACATGGTTTGAAATGGGAAAAAAATTTAGGCCGCTAGGCCGCTAGGCCGCCAGGCCGCTAACTTCACGCCGCTAGGCCGCTAGGCCGCTGAAGTGCTCGATCAACTTTTAAAAAAATAAAATAAAAAACGCTTTAGAGTGATAATTTGTGCATAAAAACAGTAAATATATCATTGTTTTAGAAGATCAGGCATGTTTAATGATTTGAAATAGCTGACTGCTTAATTGACGCTTTTAAAAAAAAAATGTTGATAATCGCTAATAGCTTCAAAGTGTTAATTTGTGCATAAAAATAGCTAAGATGTCATTGTTTTAGAAGAAAATGCATGTATTCATGCTTTGAAATAGGATACCATTTTAGGCCGCTAGGCCGCTAGGCCGCCAGGCCGCTAACTTCACGCCGCTAGGCCGCTAGGCCGCTGAAGTGCTCGATCGACTTTTTTGAAAAAAAGTTGAAAAACGCTTCAGAGTGATATTATGTGCATAAAACAGTTAATTTAAAATTGTTTTAGAATAAAAGATAAAGAAAGATATTCTGAATAGATAACAATTTAAGGCCGCTATGTAACTATATGAATAAAAAACCTTGATTTATCATTGTTTTTAAAAAAAAAACGCATTAACAATTGCTTGGACATAGAAAAAATAATTAGGCCGCTAGGCCGCTAGGCCGCTAGGCCGCTAGGCCGCCAACTTCACGCCGCTAGGCCGCTAGGCCGCCAGGCCGCTAACTTCACGCCGCTAGGCCGCTAGGCCGCTTGGCCGCTAACTTCACGCCGTTAGGCCGCTAGGCCGCTAGGCCGCTAACTTCACGTACATCATTGATACAGGCATCCGTTTCATATTTCACAAGAAACGTTTTCTTTCGATAGTTGATCGTATAAAACGTGAACAAGTCCCTTTAAAGCTGCTCTCTTATAGATATACCGTTCTTACAACTATTTATACTTTGTCTTGGAAAGAGCAATTTTTTGCGTAAATATCTGCAAACCAGTGATAAAGATTGCTGCCAAAAGATCAGATCGTAGATTTTCATATTTCCGTTCGAAAATTTATGTTTTATAGCTTTAACCGTTACTAACGGATTAAGAAAAAGGCAAAATACATCAATTTTTGAACTTAAATATAAACATCTGCGATCTTATTTTTGTTAGCAGTATTACATAACTAATTCCCATGCATATTCGCAAAAAATTGGCTCGTTCCGAGACAAAAAAATTGTCGATACGTTCAATCTGTGAGAGTGCAGCTTTAAAAGGAATACGGCTTTGAGGACAAGTTATTTATCCTGATGTTTATTCCGTTACGTGCTTGTAGGGCTGCAATTTAAAATCCATTAGTGTCGAATTATCAAAATTTCCAATTTGAAAATCGATAGCGATTCGTTCTTTAAATAGGTTGTTTTACTTACAAGCTGTTTCAGACAAATTTTGTGTCCGTGACAATTCGTTAATTTTTAGTTTGTTTGTCTTCGTTTTATCAAGTGTCAAATATAATAACTAATGATATATTTTAAAATCGGTAGTGTTTCTATAAATAAAAATAATTGGTATTTATATAAAAAAAATAACTGATGCGTCTACGTTTCCAATTTGTTGAGTCTCGAGTTGAATTATTAATAGTGTAAAACAACGCAAGAACGATGTTCATGTATAATGCACTAGTAACCACGGCCCCCAGGTCCGGTAGATTCCGGCGATACCGGGGGAAATAGGACGTTGTTTATACCTTCCAGGTGGCCCCGCAGTCCCGGGTGAATGCGGTGGTTTTGTTTTCACTCCGAAAATAGCGGGAGACGGGCCTTACCTAGGTATACCAGGCTGCGGGGGCATTTGATGGGGATTTTACCAGTAGTGTGTCCCCGCAGGTCGGGGTTTTTACCTGATTCTTTGCTGGACCGAAAGTCAAAGTCCCCGCTATTTCCCGGACCTGGGGACAATGGTTACAATTGACTGGTATATATTTTGAGAATAATTTTCAAAACGGCATGTTTGCTCTATAAGCTATTTAAAGATATTATCATTGACAGAACACGCAAATTTGCTTGTGTCCAAATAATCCGAAATTGTAATATAAATAACATTTTCGGGTATAATTCGAATAAATCAAATAACACGGGTTTTTTCTTTCTTTTTGATTGCAATCATATTGTGACTTCTGTGTCAGTGAGGGGGGGGGAGGAGGGGAAGTTATTCATTAAAGGATTTGAGTCGTAATTTAAATCTGAAATTTGTTTCCACGTCAAAAAGATAACCTTTGATGAGGTTTTATTGCTTAAATTGGGTCTCATTAAAAACTGGCTGAAGTTTAATTCACTCAAATATGTAACAATATAAAGAAACTATTACACTAAGATAATTTCAACTTAACACTAACTAAGATCGACGATGCACTGGGTACTAAATAACAAATATCATCTTAAGCTATTTCCTGGGGTACCGTTAAGGCCCTTAATCGCCTTCCCATCACAAAGCCACGTCGCAACAAAACCACTTGTAAATAAATCCCATAGCAACATACATGTACTGTAGGTTTGTACCGGCGAATACAACAACACTACAGCAATAAGCCTAATCATCAATCATAACTACATACAATAAACCTATAAGCGAGTTTCGATTCTTGGCATGGGATAAACACTTTTACCTGAAAAGAAAACATCACAGGGGTGAGAAAAAATATGCGGGTATCCGTATGTTTAAAGTTTCTAGGAAGAGTTTCTTGTTCACCTCTCAACATTCAAACTACATACTGAGATTGTTCATGAGGCCACTATACTTTAATTGCTAGATTTTCATTCATTGTTGGTTAAAAAGGGGGCGGGGCGACATTTTATTTTTTTAATTTTTCTTAGATGACTGTTTCACCGTTGAATATGTGTTCATGATCTTTCTTTTTACATAAGTGACTATATACATGTGTTTAAGACGAACCATGAACACGATCGTAACACAGCGCCACCGTTGGTATGAACAAATTCCGCTCCGGATCGATACTCAAATTCAAATCCTAGTTCAACATGTTAATTTGAGTCAATAAAATTTAAGGGGCGGCGTTGAAAAGAGGGGGCGGGCCTAGAAACCTAGAAATTAATTTAAAGTCGCCTAAGAGCTTGGCTTTAGAACCAGAAGCGTCGGGTACTATTTGTTTGATGTTAAATTAATCGATAATTTATTGTTTCCATCTTGGTTAAATTAACAGGTTTTGTGCTTGTTGCTGAACAGAATTGCCAGGCATTTACCTGATATATAACTAATGTTAATGTCCCCACATTGTCCCCAAAAAAACTATGCATTGTTATCGGAGTTTGCATATAATGTAGCTTAAATGGTTGATACATGGTTGTTTTTATGCATTGTAGGTAAAAAATATGTCAAACTGATGCAGAATCATTTTGTTATACGACTGACAATAAATTTAATAATGGTTTGAAATACAGTCGAACCCCGTTGGCTCGAACTCGCTTGACTCGAATTCATTGTTGGGTCGAAGTAGATAATGAGGACCGATTTCTTTAAATTAAAGATTAATAATTCCAACGGGGTTCGACTGTATTTGTTTTCGTCCTAGTATTAAGGAGACTTTCTCAGGTTGTATCAGGTCAGGTGTTGTTTGCAGTGTGAACAAACTGCTTGTTAAAATGCATCATTAAATGTTCAAATAATGAGCCTGTTTCTGTTCTTGTTTTTTTTGAGTATTTTAGGTTTAAATAAACTTAATCTTGTTGAAATATGTTTCAGTTAGTTACAGTTTGATGAGAGTCACCGTATACTGATAACTTAAATAACTAAATTTAAATCCATTTCGATTATTTCTTCGATATTATTATTATTATTATTATTATTATTATTATTATTATTATTATTATTTTATTATTATTATTATTATCATGTCATTCCCGTATCTAAAATATGCATAAGCTGACCTTGCAAGATAAACAAAATTGCTGCAAATAAATGCGTACACATGTAGGCAACAACCACTGTCTGTTGCTATGCTTGTTAACAAGCTCTCTATAATGACTTGCATATGGCTTGTGGTGGCAACATTGATGTTTAATTAGTATATAATGCGAATATGTCGACGTGCGGGGAGTAATATGTAACAGCAGATATGATTACATTGTTCCCCCAGGATTAGCTTTTACAAGTAATTGTATGAGTCTCCTTACATCCTCACCTTCGTGTGTGTAATAACCGTGTTCAGTTGTCACAGGGACTGGCAGGTAATGCGCTACATAATTTGTACTTAAGCGATCATTAAGTTTGACTTACTTCACATATATCAAGTACACCCGAACTCCGTTGGCTCGAACTCAAAGGGACCGGCGAAAATACTTCGAGCCTCGGTGAATTCGAGCCAAGCGGGAAATTTTATTTTTATAATAAAGAAATCGTTTCTTTACATCTAGTACGAACCAACTAGGTATTCGAGCCAAGCGTGTTCGAGTCAACGGGGTTCGACTGAATCTCGAGGTACATATGCCACAATAACTCTATGGCAATGCACACAGTAAATGTATTACAGCTAACAACGTATATACATTAATTGAAAAAAACTGAAAACCGAGTATAGTTGTCTCTGATGACGGTTCGGATATGTGACCGACATTAATGCACACGCAAATTTGTCAATGAATGTTCTAGAAAATATTGATCAAGCGGGGAGGTGTTTGTACTTTGTCGGCGTAAATAAATAAACTGTGACTTTAAAACATTGGTTGTTTAAATTTAATTGTAAACGGAATTTTATTATTTTTTAATATCTATTAAATAATCGACATATTTTATTCTTCATCCCGTACTTTGAAACAAAACAAAATAATACAGAAGGCTAATACAGAAGGTCTTCAATCTTCAAAATGGATGTTGAGCTGAAATATAAAAAATACTCACCTTTATCTTCGTAAATTGTCTTCCCGTACTTTCGAAACTTAATACATTAAACATTTCACTGGTCAATATAATATTTACAATATTTGTAAACAGACCAAATTCGAAACATAAAATTAATGGTAAATAAACACACTATAAATTAACAAGTTAAACATGCTATATAATAGCCACTCATTATTAAACGTTTTATTTGCAATCTGGATACACAACATGTATAGTGTAACCCCGTTGGCTCGTAAAGACAGGTGAAATATATTGAGCCTCGGAAAATTCGACCCAAGTGGGATTTTTAACCTCCAGTATAAAGAAATCAGTCTTATACAATGAGTTCGAGAAAACGAGGAATTCGAGCAAAGCGAATTCGAACAATTGGGGTTCGACTGTAGTATTAAGCTCCATTATGACATTGTTTCCTATTTAATACCAATAGGAAAAAAAAACTAAAACAGCTTAAAACCTTTTTTAATACATCACGACTATGATTAACTGATATATATTTCAATCATTTCACATTTAGTTCTTGAAATGCTTCTCGACGTTTTTATGTTTTGTTTGTTGTTGTTGTTTTTCAAAAATACTACTAACAATTAAAGACTCATTAGCACAAACCTTAACAGGTCAAGATATACATACTTGAACAATATTTACATATTCAATACTCCGAATGCATTATCTGCATTCTCTGCTCATGCAGTAATTGCTTCGAGAAAATACCGCGAAACCATAGATTCATGCGCACAAAACTGTATTACAGTCGAAGTCATAATGGAGTACTATTTACCTATACTAGTTCAAAACAAATAATACACTAGCACATAGCTAATACGTGTGGAATTGCAACTGACATGTTATGGCATGAAACAATGTTCCAGTCACTTCTAGAAACGAAAGGATAAATGTTCTAAGTGAAAACATTGTTATTGTCACTTAGAGCTATTTGGCTTTCTTCCATAGTTATTCCCTCGAACCTCTGCGTTATGCCAGGTTATGTGGCGAATATGAGTAGCATGGTGCGGGGCTATAGCCTTAGATACCCATGACTATTGGTGCGCTCATGTACGCTCTCCTGCGCTGTTCAAGGTTCTGTGTTGATGTCTTTCAGATGCCTGTTTTTTTCAAAGAGTGTCTTATTTGTTTTTATAGAGCGCTCAGTGTATTAAAACAATATATTCAAAACGTGCGTATCGATTATGGATATTAGTTTTAAATTAACAATGGATGTCAGTTGCCGCGCATTGAAATACAATTAGCCTGTATGGAAATTGTTATAAAAAAAGTGGCGGAAATTTTTATTATTTATAACTTTACTAGGAATTTTTTGGAAGCTACGTTTTTTTTTACGCTGATCGATTGTTTCTTTTTGGAAAGTAATTACCGTGCATGGATAAGTGATAGAGGGAAAAAGTGCGTTTAAAACAGATGCAAAAGAACGGTGTGATGTTTATTCTAGTCATACGATTCAAATTCTGGTTTCTATCGGCCTTATAAAATATTCAGAAAGAAGAACAAGTGATATTTCGCGTTTGTTTGTGGTATCGCTAACTCGATGCATAATCGATGAAAGTGTCAATCCATTTTTGCTAATGAAATGTGTTTTATCCAATTAACTCAATGAATCAAGATCCTTACGGCTAGCATGTGCTAACAAGTTAGCAGATTTTTAAACATCCTTCATTTGCTTATTCAGAAACGTTGAACATAAAAGGATGAGGAAATACTCTGGCAAGGATCTAGGCGTTATTCTTAAAGAATTAATAAATTATCCAGTGGATGGCATGAAAAATTAATGTTCCATTCTGTTCCGTATAACTGGCAATACTGGAGGTAGCGTATGGCAGTCCTAATGAAGAAGTTCAGTTACTCTTCTGTAAAGTTGAATGGCACATCAGTTCATTAACGCCGTTAAATAACCGTTCTTCTTTTACGTTATTGAAAGATACTGTGAACAAAAAATAATGTAATTAATATGAACTCCAGGAAAACGTCAAAACCAGATGTTATCAATGTAAAAATAATAGTTAAAATTAGTTTACGAGCGATTAAATGAATTAAGAAAGAATTAAGCAACTTACGTCTAAACCGGATATTGTAAACCGGAAGTGACCATGAATTCAGCAGCAGGGGCTTCAAATGTGGTTGTGCACGGAGGCGGGGGAAAACGGAAAAGCAATGCTCAGCAGCCGGCGGACATGGAGGTAGGAGAAGTTTGACATGCAACATTTCAAATTTCAATTAACAGTCCTGTAAGGCTTAAATTAAATACCTTCTAAATATTAGTTTTATTTATTTATTTCTACGCTCACCTCAATGCGAGAACTGTGATGAACTGTTACAAACTACAGTTCTACAATACTAAGATTATTATGCACGTGTCATAGTCATGGGCACAAAAATAAAGAAAATAACTTCGTGGTGAAATTATTTTTGATTTACAAAATATATCAAATCAGTAATAATCCTTTTTGGGGCGGAAAAGATTACCTGAGCAAAGAACGTGGGTTATATACTTTTGCGTACTCAGATAAAAGCTGATAGTGGTATGTAAGAGTAACGTGCATGGCATTTTGTAAATGAACATTTCATAATGTTATATTCGACCAGAGTGCGTATTTATACTTGAAGTTTTATCAATATAGGACTTAACATTGGACATTTTGAGCCTCCGATTTTCTGGGTGGGGGGGGGGGGTCCTAATATAAATTATAGTTTGAAGTTTTAACACTTTTGATTTATTTATTAAATTATAGAGCTGCACACTGAAGAAAACTTGCTTCTTGGGTACAGAAATGTCAACATGTTTTTTTGAGTACTAGAGATACGAAAAAGCTTGGCACCAATCAAGCAAGTTGTAGTTCTGGTATTCTTTTTATAGACTGATGGATATATACTTTTCATTCCTCCACTACTGAAGAGATATATTTTTGCTAAATGATTACATAGAATGCTATAAAGCAACAAAAATAAGAAACACTTAAGTACCTATCAAGAGTACACAAGTATTTTCTTCAACTTCTTTGCAATTGTGGGTCTTAACAATATCACACAAATGACAAACTGAGAGCTTGCAGTGCAAGCCTGCTGTAGCCCTTCTATTTGGACTTGTCGGTATTTTGTAGAACGATGTAATGCTGAAATTTTGTCCAAGGATTGTATCATTAAAAATATGAAAATCTATAATATTTCAAACTTGTAGAAGCAGAAAAAAATAAAATGTTAGATCTATAGGCTAAGAAATATTTTCACATAGTTTCTTTCAAAGAAGTAATTTAGAAAATGAACATCACTTACTCGTTTGTTTACATCGGTTGTGAACTGTGATGACCGATGTGAGAACCGCTTTGAAGTCATGTGATTCCTCATCCTGATATTGAATTTCAACTGTCTTGCAAAAGCCCATGATATGTCCTGCCAAAATAAATACCGTGCATCTCACTCATTAGTCGGCGCCCAGAAGGGCGCCGACTATATTTGATATTACTTTAGAAATATTCCAACTTAGGGACTAGTTCATATATTGCAGAACAATGCTTTCAATAGTTTCCACGTTGCATGATAAAATATGAAGTTTAGTTTGTTTTATAAAACTTTACACTTTAATTGATCATGAAACCTTGAATTATAATAGCCCTGCTTATCGTTTTGATTTTAAATACCAACTCAATCAAAGCAACTCGACCATCTCCGAGATAGATACAGGCCGAGGTGTTCCGATTGATATAGATGAAGGTTACACGGTACTATTAAAATATCCTTTATGTCTGTAAACCTCCTACGCAGTAATCTCCCTTGTACCTATTTTACAACCATTCAATAACGAGACGTGGATGTAGTGAGAGCGACTTAGTTGTTGAAATACAGGGACGGTGGGATACATACCACCATACCTTCGTGATGCTTGGATAGAAATAGAATCATTTTCTTGCTTCAATGAGTGAAAATCAGTTCCCAAAATGTGCATGAATTGGCGTCAGGTGAACATTAAGCTTGTTAAACAAATAGGTTAACACAACGAATGCTTTACTGCAACGGAGTCAGCCTCAGAACGTTAAAAAACAACATTAGGCCACTACTTTTATATAAATTGGTTTACAAAACCGGCGGGTCTAATTTTCCGAAAAGTACAAAAAAATAAAAAAAATGAATTTCACTATTTTTTCAAAATTATTTTACCGACCGTATTGATTTTGGTGCGAAACGAAAGAAAAAAACGCACAGATAAGAGTACGAATGCAGTAGATCTCGACTGGTTTGTTGTTCCATGGCCGTATTTGCCAATTTATAGTGATAGCATGTGAGCAAGTCAACTGTTATGGCAGCGCCGATGGCAATGGCGGAATTGACGATAGCAGTCATTCTTTGTATGAAATAATTAATTAAAATATGCAGGAGTTGTTAAAATAACAATAGCAATAAACATTGGCAAATTTAACAGCCGACACAAACAATAACTGTCACGTGATTGTTGTTATTCCCCGCCATTTTAGGTCATGAAAATATTGTTGTTTATAGATAAAAAATAAAATTGTCAGCGGCTGCCATCGAATCAGTAGACACAAATATCTGTAAATTATGTGTGAGAAAAACATTTTATAACATTTTATGGTTAAATATCAAATAATAGTGCACTAAGTGTGAGTGGTGAAATCGAAAGTAAAATTTCTAAGTTGACACCGGTGACCTAGTTTCACAAGTTCGGTCGATGGTGTTTATGGATTTGAAATCACAAAATGGTTTGGAAATACTTGTTATTGAGTCAATGTAAAGCTTGTGTTTATTCAAGATTACATGTTTATTCATGTTTGGGTTAAAAGTAGAGTAAAAACAATGAAAGAGTTGAACACATGCCTCAATGACATTTTAATACTAATGCCATGAGTTGTGTGCAAAACATTTAGATAAAATAACACGGAAAACTATTTTGAATAAGTCCATTTCAATTTGTAATGAACTTGATATTTCACTATAAATGAGATTTGTTGTTGTAACCAAGGAATACTCTTTAAAATGAAAAATAAACAAGCATGAAGTACAGATGCCCTGTGAACTCGTGTTTACACAAAATGGCGGAGTTAGAAGAAGATGAAAATATCCGATACATAATTATGGATTTCTCTGTTACTATCATTGGTACATAAAGTTAAGTCACATGCTAGATTTATTATTTTGTTATGTGATTTTTATGTACTGATGTGGTAATTTGCTGCAAGATTTGAATTTGAAATGGATTTGGTGAACATCCCATGGTAAATATCCCGGTCCGAAAATATCCGAACTTAGCATGGATCGAGTTACACACAACTAGGACCCACCATGGTAAAGGTTATTAAAACTCAAATCTAGGTCTAGTTTGGTTTTTAGTTTTTCAGGAATTGCTTTCACAAAGTTAAAGCTCAAATGTCTTCATAAAATGTTACTTCCTTATTTACAAAATTGGTAATTATTTCACTTTATTGGCATTTTCCAATATTGAAATAACTGAAACAATGTTTAGAAAATAGTATGTATTGTTTTAATACAGTGCAATTTTTTGTATTTTAATGCGTAAAATTGCCTTCTCTTTTTTTCAATTTAATATTGTTCAGTTTAGTGTTCTGCATTCACTTTTGCTTTAACATACCCTTGAAGCTTAACAAATGTCTTGCTGAGTGATATTCAATGTATCTTTAAAAAAAAGTGTAGTTTATACATGTAAACATGTTTTATAGTCAATTTCATTGATGTTTTATATGCACAGTATGTAAGATTTAAACTGTGTGTTTAATTAGAACTTTGAAACTTTGAGTGTATTAAACCATGCATTAATAGCAGTTTAAAAATTTAAAATGTCATGTAAATGATATAAATTTTCAATGTTTTTATGTTGTTCTCTGATTTTTACCCTTTAAGAGTATGTTTTGTGACTTTTTTCCTTTTTTTTTTTTTTTTTTTTCGACCGCCCGGTGGACATTTTTCCCAAAAATTCTTGTAAACCAAAAAATAAAAAAGGAGTGGCCTTACTAATATCATTGGTTTTAGACTAGAATTTAGACCTATTAGATGTTGATTTTAAAGTGCGATTTTTCAACATGATAAGTCTTCATAGGTTTAGAGTAGGGAGACGCCGTTTGGAATCGTCTTGATAGTATAATTCTCTATTTACCAAGTCGATATTAACACTAAATGCCAGTAGAAAATATTTAACTTGTAATATATTATGATATATAAGTTTTGGAAAGAATGTGTGAATATAGTGCATGGTTTTATTTTTTTCAATTTATAGTCATTTATAACAATTGCAAAGAGTCTGCTTCACAAATCTTTATACCATCTGGTGTATACAAATAATTCCCGGTGGTATGGTCGTAAACTACCAGTGTTTTGTTAAGAGTCTATTTCCATTCCAACATATCACAAATACCGTTCCGTCGAGCAGAATTTTTAGGGATGTTTTCGCGTATACATTTTTGTCGCAATACTTTTGGTTCAGACTGAAAACCGTCACTTAAACCTACATAGACTTACTTTACGTATTGCCATCGTTATGTACATTTGAGTTCGAAAGCGTAATTTCTACTCGTATCGAAGTACATTTTTTCGATGCCCATATTTCTAAATATTTTTCTTTATAGGAGCACACATTTTGGCAGATTTGGTAACCCGCTATTCAAACGATATTCGAATGATATGAATAGCTTTATACCTTTCCTGATTTTGTATTACAGATAATAAACTTTGTGGAAAATATATTTGTACGTATATATTTTGTGGGAAAAAAAATTCGTTTACACCTTTCGGAACAAAAAAATATTTGTAAATTTGACGATCACCAAAACCAAATGAGCCTGGAAATTATGACGGCAAGATCAATATATGGCCATTATAAGTGTTAAATGACGAAAGTGACCTACATACTAGTATGAACATCATTAATTTTACCGATATACATCTGCCTATAGCATCGAAACCGGAAATTGGCACCAATATTTGCTTTCGATATTTCTGTGCAAGATTCGGAGGCAAACTAATGATAGGCTTCGAAACCGGAAATGAGGACAACCACGCGCTCCATTTCAGCTGTTACTATAATTGTATATATTGTTACTCCAATTTCATCTGTGCAATTACAACAAGTAAAGTCACTCGGTCCAATAATGGTACGACGGTGAAAATGAATTCCGTAATTTCTGCAATTTTGAGTTAATTATGAACGAAAATAAGATTTAAAAAGAATAGGTTTTTATGTGTGATATTTTAGAACAAAAACATAAAGAAGATTTTATAATGATTAACTGATAGAAACATTAACTGATAGAAAACATAAAACTTGTTTTGATATTTTGTAGTCTATGCTGTATTGTGGGCCGGAGGCATTTCGTTAGAAAATAAACTTTAACTTTCACTTGCCATACTTTCTGGGGGTTTTAAGCAGGATATTTGTCATATGTTTTCAATGCATGCACGAATCCATTAGGAACAAGCCATCTTGAAGCCAGAACAATTAATAACACACAAAACAGCACACACGAGAAAGACAACACTATATATTCATTAACCTGTTATTATATGTTTCCTTTCAGTTATCTTTTATTCTCAAATAATAAAAAAAAACGAACGAGAAGAAGATTCCTCCGTTCTGTACGTACTGTTCAGTGCTTTGAATTATGCCAATCGTAAGTGTTAAACTAAGCATATCGCAAACAAATAGTTCAATAGATTTCATCTTACGGGTTAATATTAGTCTCAAAATTTGAATTCGCTACGCATAACCATTTCATTGGTGACTGTAGCGAATCAAAATTATCCACGACATAAGGTTTCATCGACTACGAGTTCGAAACTCAGAGTAACTGGATAAATCGTATAAATGTGTGCCCTTGATTCCATCAGCATCATCTGTTTTCCTGGCACAGGCTTTAAGACTGGTGATATAAGGTTATGTGCAAAATTGCTTCCGTCTTTCGATAATGGCCTATTAGGGTGTGATTGATTAGCGAACACTGCTGGACTAAACACTGGCCCGATTATTGTATTTAGTGTATGACAGATGGATAATAAATATTCATGATAAACCACGCATGGTCCAAACTATGATCACCATTTTTCTCCGAGTTTGTGCGAGTCTAGCAATCATTTATCATCCGTTAAATTATCATGCTATGAACATTAAAAGGAAAACGCCAGTGGCTGTGGCACTGTCAGTGCCTACATAATCTAACAATGACAGTTATATCTTGTCATTTAGTTACCTGAAATTATCTTTGTGTCGTAGCTTCATTATGTATATCTTAAAGATGCACTTTTACTCCCAAATAAGATTTACCACAATTTATAATATTGTTTAAATTTACCAATAAGGATGAACACATGTCAAAAACAATGGTTCTGATGAAGGATACCGAGTTTAATTGGAAAGAAATGAGCATAAAACACGTTATTTCTACCTTATGAGACTATAGTAGACCACAGTAAATCTTTTACCATTCACCAACCATTTAATATTTTGCGCTTTCTGCTATCAAATACGGGGTTACTATCTTGTCATCAGTAGTTATTGTTTTCAATAAATGCAATATTTAGTAAGTAGTTAAAGGTTTATCAGGCAAGATTTATGTTTCTTATACATGTGTATGTAATGATTATGAATAAGAGTGTCACTTTAAGTCAGCATTTAAATAGAACACAAAGTTGATGAAATAACAAAATACGATGTATTGCCTTTTATGATGTTTATACAGATTTTTGAAGTTACGAATAACGTCCGTTATTGAAACGGCCCATTGGCTCGAATTGGCTCGAACTGGGGGTAAAGGACCGATTTTTAATACTGAAGGTAAAAGTTCCATATTGGCTCGAATTCCCCGAGGCTCGAGGTCTTTTCGCCGGTCCCTAGGACTTCGAGCAAACGTGGTTCGACTGTATATGTTCTGGTGGCATTTAATGATCCCTACAGAAAAGAAAAGAAATAACTACACTGTGGATTTTCATTACAAGACGGAAAGTGAGAATAACAAGACGTTTCGTGGCTGACAAGTTTAATGCCTGGATATATTTATTATCTGTCTTCTAGGAACATCGCTGTGAAAAACTAGGTCCTCGGGGAACCACAATGAAATTTGAAGTATCGCTCATATATTGTGTTATAAGATAGAAAATGCATTAAGAAATATAATTTATTTATAACGTTGATTCAGTTTACCTCTCAAATCAATGCATGAGTCGGTTGGAAAGTACTGCGTTGATGAAGATGGGATAATAAATAAACAGCTTGTTCGTCTAGGAAGACGTGATCTAAATTGTTATTGACTTCCAAAACAGGGTGTTTTATAATAACTGTTAAGCTGCAGGGAAAACAAACAACGTACATAAATAAAACTGTGATCGCCTAAAAATGTTTAACCGACAACCAACGACTTGCCAAACACGACTTGATCACAATCATTTGCAGTTAGCTCGAACTCCCAGGGACCGATATAAATCCCTCCAACATCGGGGAATTCCAGCCAAAAAGGAATGCCGACATTTAGTAGAAAGAAATCGATCCTTTACATCCAGTTCGAGCCAATGAAGACATTGAGCCAAGCGAGTCCGAGCCAAAGTAGTTCGACTGTATATTCTGAAATCCCAACATCTTCGTTTATACTTTGTTGGTTATCTTTCTTTGTGTTCTTTTTGTTTTAACTTTGTCATTATAATGTATTCCCGTATGGGCTTACTTCTTGGATAAGAGCTAAGAATTACTGAAACTTATAACTATTAATAGCAATAACGATGGTGATTAAATGGTAATGGCATAGAAGGGTTTTATAATAGTATCAACACCAATAGTGAAATATTTTTAAAATTTTACAAGCGATGTCAGTACCAAATGGTTTTAACACCGTAAGTATGGATATTAGCTGCTAGACTTTAAGAAATTCGACAATTATAGCGTTCTTTCCCATCCATTACTCTCAGATATTTAGCGCTTATGTACTCAACATGGTGCTACATACAAGCATAGCATGCCTTTAGTCCTCGTCTTTATCGGTTCATAATTCAATTCTTCCCTCGAGTTATGCATGTCCTTGCCAGATACTGGTTAGGCTTGAGTTTAAGCTCAAGACTCTTGTAATAGTCCACAAAAATACAACTGAGTCCATTTTGAGTTAAACATCATACTCAAAAGTACCAGATTTCAATGAAAGTCAGTCTCTGAATCATACCTAGAATAATGTTTGACTTATAAAATTAGTTCGTGTTCGATTATGTAATATTTTGCGCATATTAACAGTAAAACACACATAAAACATGGATATGAATTGAAAACTCCCATAAACTGGAAAACTCCTTGAAGTTCTGGTTTTGATCTCATTGGAACTATATTGCATAATGTAAGTACATCAGGGGATAAAACAATGTACAAAACATAATTAACTCATTGATCTTTCTCCCTTCTATCCTGCACAGCTTTAGGAGTGAAACTCCCAGTAGCATTGTATGTAAGATGGAAGAATATATATCTTATATCCCTATCCATTTTTATACCTCAGATTGTTCAATTGTATATTGGCGTTCAGACTCCAACTTCTTGGTAAGCTTTGTATTGGTCTTAACTTGGGTATAAGTTAAAACAATATCCCCCCTTGCGAATGTTAGTTACATTCTTTTGAACATTCTAATGATTCTTATTTTCTTATAGTGCTGTAACGGATAATTTGTCTAAATATGTACATGTGTATATATTTTGTTATTCTCTTTGTTTAATCTCATCTGGATTGAAAGAGTATTTTCTATACTACAATTGTACTCACATTATCTTTAAATTGAGCTTGATAATAGAATAACACACTAGAATAAAAGTTTATTTGAATCTGAATACCACCGTTTGCTATGATGCCCGTTTTATTCTGCTGCTCATGGAATATACCGAATCAGTTTGGTGGGTGGGTTTTGAGTGGTGAGTGAGGGAGTGGCCGGGTGGGTGTGTCGGCAGGTTGGGTTTGTGGACGGGCAGACGTGAGAGCGAGCGAGCGAGTGCAATGCTATCATTCATAAGATCTTTTTTGAATATCGCATAGAGGAAATCATCGCTCAAGCCGTTAAGCACTATCAGTGCTTTGATTTTCATAAGCAATTAAGCTTTAATGAAACTAATACATACGCTTTGTTATTATGTTCCCTTTAAGCCGTATCATGACTTTTGAGATGTATATAAGTTCGTATATTCAAGGAAATATGATATTGTTCAAGAACAACACCATGAACAGTTTTGGTATGGTTTAAAAACTGCAGCTAAATTGCAACTTCTTGTTTGCAGACGACGAAAAGGCCAAGATATATCTGTAATATAAGGCTGCAAAACAAGCGATATTTCGTTTGAATCAATGTTTTCACAAAATGTGTGTTTGTTATCTTATCTCGTTAGCTGTCTCTCTGTGTGTTTATATATTGTGCATCGGGCCTGTCAAGAGGACAGGTATAGTTTGCGATGGTCTGTCCCCATCAAACTCCATTGACAAATCGATGTCGTCAAGCATATCACATGGTGATAATCGAAATCACTTGACTGCGTTTAAAATAATAAGGAAACAAATTATTTAGAATATATTTGTGAAGCATTCAATATCCTTAATGATCACCAAAAACAGTTCGTCAATGAGACAAATTACAAACAATTTCTCATAATGTTGATAGCTGAAATCAATGTGTTTTTTTCCGAACGTGATTTTAAGGAAACCTTTTGCTGGTCAAGGGAGATTATTTCGTATGCTGTTGATCTGTTAGAATAAAAAGTATCTATCTTGTATTTCTTATTGAATTAACGACAAAAATACACGAACTATTTCATATATCCCGGGAAAAAAGAGTAAATATGGCTTGACTTTGCTGTGCCCGTCTGTGATAATGGACTTATTCGAAAACACTTATGGAAATCTAATACCCAGATGAATAGATAAATTGGCTTAGTGTACAGTCGATGGATAGCTCATCGAATTAAGGCTTTATGTTCAGCATTTTCTTCTTTATAGGCGAAAACGGTCGAATTTCTTGCAGTTTGGTCCTATCATAAAAAGTATTTGACAATAACTTCTTCCAATATAGTATTGTACGAACAACGATTTTAAAATGCTTGAATGTTGTATTCGGATGTTGCCAATTGTTAATATTTCTTTTTTTCAATATCTTGTCAAATTAATGGTCTTAATAATAATAGGTGCATTTTATTATTAACCTGACATCGTTCAATAAAGTTCATTTTTTTCATCTTTAAAAGAAAACCATTGTCTAAAACTAATTAATGTTTTCACTTTCTGTTCGTCGTTGGCATGACTACTTTCTTTATTGGCCTGGACTTCACATCATCATAATCATCATCTCAAGTGATTGCATTATTTGAGATGATGATGATGTCAATCGGCCCACTTTCTATATCGGCATAGACTACTTCGTCTTTCGGCCTGGACTACTTTGTTTTATCGTCTTGGACTGCTTTCTATATCGGCATGGGCTTGTTTCTCTATCGGCTTGGACTTCTTTCTCTATCGGCTTGGACTTCTTTCTCTATCGGCATGGACATTTTATATCGGCATAGACTACTTTCTATATCGGTCGGGACTTTATTTCTCTATCGGCATGGACATTTTATATAGGCCTGGACTTCTTTTTGTATCGGCATTGACTATTTTCTTTATCAAACTGGACTACTTTCCCTGCCATCTTTGCCTATTTCATATCGACCTGGTAGAAAACTAATTGTGAAACCAACGGACGACAGCTCACTTTTAATATCAAATATGTATATTATCAGAATCAAAACATCATCAAGATTCCACTTCACGTCGATTTGGTTTATTTCGAAGTTAAAGCTTCTTTGGACCGCTAAGAATGACATTTTTAAACGGGTATAATTAAAAATGACTAAAGGGAATTTAAGGACATAACGGTGCCAATTTCACTGACAACATAATGTGTCGGTAGATATTTATTGCCCGTCTTTAATTGAATTTTGTCCCCGGAACTTCCCGCTGGGAAACACAGAGTGAATTTACATTGTGTCTTTTACATCAAGTATGTTATATACTTGATGGTGCATCTTATCAAAAATCGTTTCGTACAATCGTTTATTTACAGTACGAATCTTCTGAGTAGTAATGATATTTATTTTGAGAGATAAAGTTTGATTTCTCAGTTCAAAATAAGTTCGATTGAACATGAAAAGCGCTTTATTTTCTTTATTACGTTGAGGTACATTTTAACGGAAATTCTGGATCTTACATCTGGTATTTTGTCGCATGCAGACGATTGCGTAAGGCGAAAAAAAATGAAAGAAAAAATGAAGACCCTTGAGTTGTCATTGTTTGTATAACATATAAATAACACATTACAGCCTATGCTTTAAACGTGCAGTTTCATAATTTCCTTTCTCCATGCAACACGGTAATTTTCCTATGTCGATCAGTCAGGACAAACAAGACAAACAGTGAACACCATCGCGTGACGTCATTCAGAACGTTAGACAATTCTTTCGTCCGAAATTCTATTTGAACATTATTTATTGAACCTTTAATAACTTATTACATAAATAAGAGTTAAAAGTTATTTTCACCAAAAGTTAAAATCCAGCAATGTTGGGACGTGGTGGCAGATCGTCTTTAATCATCATTATTGTTATTACCAGCACATGTATATGCCATCTTAAATGAACGGTCAATTACAGCACGTATCTTAAATGTTTTGCTCCATGAATGATCGTTCCAGACACGTAATTTCTTCGCTAGTTCAAAGAAATTACGATTTCGTTAATCTTCATTGAAAGGTATTGATACACAGATATGAGTTTGATAGTTAATACCTTTGTCATGCCATTCCAACTGTTAAACTGCTCGTTTTTCACAAATGAATATATAACCCGATGAACAAGACCGTCCAAACCACTGCAGCCCAGAACCGTCAACAACTTTGCATGTATCAGAGGAGCCAGGTTCATTTGCTATCCAGTAGGACAACCCGTTCATTTCCGGCTCCACTCCGTTCATGTAGACAAAAGGACTACTACTGTTTGTTCTTTTGCCATCAAGCCACACGGAACCAGTCGATTGATTTCTAAATTCCTTCGCCACTTGCCATCTGTCTTCCGTATCAGGGTTCAAAATGTGTCCGCCATTTTCTTGGCAGATTGCTTCTGCCCTATTTCGATCCATTGCTGCTGTATTAAACTGCAGGCAAAGCGATGAAGTATTACGATTAGAAACCTGATAAGGACTCTGACAAAGATTTCCTTTGCATATTTCCGCTCGTTCTTCAATGGTTCCGTTCCCGCTACGGTCGCATGGTGATGTTTCGTACAGCCAACATGTCCTAGATCGCCTTTTCATTCCAAAAGTAATACCATTAAACCACCCAGCACTACATTCTGACCATTGAGTCCAAGATGAACATGGCTCTATTGTACATAGTTTGGTTTCTATTTCACTCACATTTCCTTTCAAGCTATCCACCAATGATGTCAGCACATATGAATCCGACAGAGCTTCGGCGTTCTTTACAGCATTTCCAATCATCTCAATGAAGTCTAGATGGGAGATTTTTCCAACTTCGATGAGGGATTCGCCGTTAACCGTGTTGCCCGAAATTGCCAAATGCATTGCTCCGATTTCTGTTTTCTGATCAACTGGTGCACAGTGATGTCCTGCTGCTAGAAGGAAAAGTCCAAGTACAAAATTTGTCCCAAAAGTGTCGACCATTTTGTCTAGTGTTGGTCTGTTATAGAGTCGAAATAATTTCCTTTTGAATTAAACTCTGTTGCACATAAGGACAACCCGTTCTTTTCAGGCTCTACTCCGTTCATGTAGACAAAAGGACTACTACTGTTTGTTCTTTTGCCATCAAGCCACACGGAACTAGTCGATTGATTTTTGAATTCCTTCGCCACTTGCCATCTGTCTTCCGTATCAGCGTTCAAAATATGTCCACCATTTTCTTGGCAACTTGCTTCTGCACTATCTCGAATCATTGCTGTTGTATTAAACTGCAGGCAAAGCGATGACGTATTACGGTTTGAAACCTGATACGGACTCGGACAAATATTTCCTTTGCATATTTCAGCTCGTTTTTCAATTGTTCCGTTCCCAATACGGTCGCATGGGGATGTTTCGTTAAACCAACATGTTCTCGATCGCCTTTTCATTCCAAAATTGTTCACATTAAACCCAGCACAACAGTCTGACCAGCGAGTCCAAGATGAACATCGCTCAACTGTACATATTTTGGTTTCTATTTCTTCCTTCAGTGAACTTACATTTCCTAAATGTTCTTCTAATTTCTGCACAGATGACTCTGAAAGTGCTTCGGCGATCTTTACAGCAATTCCAATCATCTCAATGAAGTCTAGGTGAGAGAGTTTCCCAACTTCGATAAGGGACTCTCCGTTGACCTTGTTGGCCGGAACTGCCACATGAATGGCCCCGACTTCTGTATTCTGATCAATTGGTGCACATGGATGTCCTGCTGCTAGAAGGAAAAGTCCAAGTACAAAATTTGTTCCGATATGGTCGACCATTTTGTTTACTGTTGGTCTGTTGTTGAGTAGAAATAAATTCCTTTTGAACTGAACTCTGTTGCACAAAGTTATTTGTATTTATTTAGTGCCGTTTCATAATCAGACAGCGGTTGGGCAATAGTTTAGCCAATGTATGATTTTTATGCTGGTCCTTTCTCTTAAAAACAATACTTGTTTATGTATCATAAAAAGTGCATACTCAAGACTTGCTGTTTAACGCATTTATTGAACACAGCTCATTTTTCCTGGCCATAACATCACTTAGATCACTTAAATCACACTTGAGCGTTTCAAAGAAGTACTTCGTGTTATAAAATAGTTTGTTCTGGTATTTCGTCAAGCTTTCAAAACAAGGGTAACAATTCCAGGTCAACTAAACCTGAGGACAGTGGTGCATTTAATACAACCGCTCGTACATCTGATAATCAGATGAAAACGGATAATAATAATAATAAAAATAATAATAATAATAATATTAATAATTATAATAATAATAATAATAATAATAATAATAATAATAATAATAATAGTAGTAGTAATAGTAGTAGTAGTAGTAGTAGTAGTAGTAGTAGTAGTAGTAGTAGTAGTAGTAGTAGTAGTAGTAGTGTTATTATTTTTATTTTATTGAAAACAGTTTAATTATCTGTATTTCAAACAAAAACTGCTGTTTTACGCAGTACATAAAAGGGTCATCGAGTCCTCAAAACGAAACTTTAAAGAGATCCGTTTAATTTTTCATTTCGACAAACAAAGCATGATTAATACTTGGACGATTAATTTAGTTAAGTGTTCACATATTGTTTTAACTAATTTTTAATTTCGGACTAGAATTATAAAAAAATATAAACAAAAAGGCATGTTATGAAGTTAAGCATCTGTATTTACATTGGCCCAAACAACTAGACACTCATTACCGTCTAAGAATGGTAACCGTTTTATGCAACGGACTATGCAATGTGAGTTATCTCTCTTGGAATGAGGGCAATGTTTTAGTTGCCAGTACGTGAAGCTTATACTTAATAATTTGAAAGGTTATATTCGAATAAACTATTATGTTTCAAAGTTTTTTCTAAAGTTATGAAGTTTTATTTACATCCAGAAGGCCATGGCGTATGTGGACACATATTAACTCAGTATTTACAGGTGAACGCATGTATATACTTGTTACCAATATTAACTGTCATAACATGAAAAGCATAAACATCAAGCAATAATGAATAATACTGAAGTAAGTTTAACTTTTGTATATAAACAATTGTTTTAAGGCTTATCAAAAGTGATATTTACATTGTAACTATTATGATGATTTTATTTACGACTATTTATTTAAAACAAATCTGTACTAGGTCCCTTCAGTTGATCAAAATTATACGGAGCCTTTGGTAAATAATTAAAAAAAAAACTTTAAATTTATTTTTATATTTTTTTACCTGAATCAAATAGTATCATGCCATACTTATACAATTGACGTAACGAAAGCGTATGTTTTATATATATCTATCATTTCAAATCAACAAGCGTATTATTACCTCTTAAAACGTAGTTATTCTTTCACTTACTTGTATATACATAATAAATTGATAACCATCACATAATGGGCACATCTAACAATTAAAACAATAAAATCAAATTTGTCTGCTTAAAATCACTTGTTTGACCAACAACCATGTGACATAAACGCCAATGCTGTTTTCACAACTGTGAATTATTGCAGGATACAGACCACTGATTTAAACAGCCAGAAACCCTCAGGGCTACATAAACAGTGTGCAATTGTAAGTCAGTCGCTACAAGACACAATTACATTCCATCTGCTGGTTCTTCCAGATATAAAATAATGCATAGAATGCACTTTGTTGCCATGGAAATGGTTTTCCTTAATACCGTCATAGTTTCTTTGTCTATCAAAATTAATTTGAAAGTTAATCGAACAACGTCTGGAATGCTTTATTTCTACATTTTGAAAATAATTTCGCCGAGACAGTGAAACGACCGACCAAGCGAATAAATTCAGATGAAGAATAGTCATGCCGTCACGTACCATTCGTAGAGATTCCAACATAAAGGATTACGTATCTTTTATTAAAAAAAATCACAAGAATCCAAGAAAGATGCGGTTGTTATCAATTCGATGGAAACTAAAAGGACAAACCAAATAGCTTAACAATTATTGAAGCCCCTGTGTAGAGGCAATACTTGTTGTCAATATAGCAATTTTAGAAGTCAAAAAGAGTTTTGAGCTTTTTACAAGCGATGTCTGTACCAAATTGTTTTAACACCGCAAGTATGGTTATTATCTGGTATGCATTAAGATGTTCGCTAATTATAGCGTACTTTCCCTTCTATATTACTCTCCGATATGCACAGTGTCTGTAGCGCCAAACTAAATATGGTGCTACTAACGCGCTTATCATGCCTTCGGTCCTCGTCTATGTCGGTTCATACATTGATACTTTCATTAAACTATGCATATCCTTGCCAGATACAATGGTACTGGTTTTCATACGCAATTTAGCTGTAACCAAACTAATGTATATGCATTATTGTTAGTTTCCCTTTAATAGTCGTACTTTTGATATATATAAATGCATCAGTATATATAAGGATATTTAATATTGTCCAAAAACAACAATATATACAGTTAAGATATGGTTTAATGGAACTGCAGCCAGACAGCAACTTCATATATACAGACGACGCAAATTCCCTGATAAAACTGCGAAACAAACGATATTTCATGTGAATCAACGTTTTCACAACAATATCTGTGTTTGTTGTCTTGTGGTGTTAGCTGTCCAGTTGCTTTTCGTACGTGATCGTCAAGATCTCCTTTGCTCCTCAAGGGAAGTCAGTTCGTATAATGTTGGTCCGGTTGAATAAAACACATATATCTTTATTTTCCATTCCATGAAAAAGAAAGTCTTGAGTATATATTGCGTGACTTTGTGGTGCCCGGCTGTAATAATTGACTGATTCGAAAAACAGTTAGGGAAATCTAATACCCAGATGAATAGATAAATTAGTTTACTGTGTTCCATGGATAATTCATTGATTTTAGGCATAACCTTGGCGTTTCTTTTCTTTAAAAGCGAAAGCAGCCAAATATGATTCGTATATTTCTTACAGTTAGGTTGTATCATGGAAACGTATTTGACAATAACGCCTTCCAGTTTATTTTACAAATAAAGACATCGAAATGTTTGAAACAGATCTCGGATTCTGCATAGTGTTAATATTTATGTCTTTCAATATATTTTCACATTAATTGTTTTTATAATAATAAATGCAATTAATCATAAACCTGCCACCGTCTTCTTCCGGTTCCGTCGTTGGTATTGACTACTTTCTATAACGGCCTCGATTTCATTCTGTATCGGGATGGATTACTTTCTATATCGGCATGTACTACTTTGTATTTCGACCTGGCTTACTTTCGTTATCGGCCTAGACTGCTTTCTATATCAACCTGGACTTCTTTCTTTATCGGCATGGACCTTTTATATCGGCATGGACTACATTCTCTATCGGCATGGACTACTTTCTCTATCGACCTGGACTTTTTTTCTCTCATCAATAATTACTTTCTATATCGACCTGATAGAACATAAATTGTGAAACCAACGGACGACAGCTCACTTTAAATATCATTTATATATATCTTTCGAAATTTGACATTCTATGCACAGCTAAGAATGACTAAATGAAATTTTAAAGCATTACGGCGCAAATTTCATTGACAATGTTTTGGTAGATATTTATTGCCCGTCTTTATTTGATTTTTTCCCGGACATCCTACTGGGAAACACAGAGTAAATTTATATGGTGTCTTATACATCAAGTTAGGAAATTGATATTATATTTTATATACGTGATAGTTCTATTAGATCAACACTCGTTCCGTAAAATCGTTTGTTTCTTTTCTGTACGAAACTTCTTAGTAGTAATTTTATTTTTTTTAAAGTTATAGTTTGATTTTTCAGTTCAAAACATGTTTGATTGAGCAAGAAAAACGATTTATTTTCTTAATAACATTGATATACGTTTTAACTGATTTTTTTTATTTACGGTATTTTGTCGCATGGAAAACATTTACCTAGGTGGAAATGAAACACAAATGAAGATATTTTGTTTGTATCACATGTGATTATAAATATAAAACTACCGCCTATGCTTAAAACATGTAGTTGCATAATTTTCTTTCTCCATGCGTGTATCCAAAACGATTACTTCCCTTTGTCGTTTAGTAAACAGTGCCAACTCGCATATCACGTCATGGTGATGACAATCACGTGACGTCTTTATCTTTTTACTTTTGAAAACACATTATTTAATGGAAATTTTATAACTTACTGTATACATACTTGCTGAAAGCTAGATTTTAACTTTGTTGCAGAGTTCCCTACTCGTCAGGGGAAATCACTGCAGAGATATAGAGAGATATAGGGAAGATCACTATATATATAGATAAACTATATATATTATGCCTTCAACCGATCTTAAAGCACACATGTAGACTATTCACTTGAACCCGGATGTTATAAATCGTGTTGCATCATTTCGTCTATTGGTTCTGAGAAATCCAGGTACCAAAACAAATGTAACCAATGTGTGTGTTTTATTTGGTCTCACCACTTATAAAATATACTAATTAGTACTATAAACCGATTAATGGTTCATAAAATAATATTAAGAAGATTGCATAGTCAGGCTTTTCAATTTCAAACATTTAATATAACAAAGCTTTTTGTTTCTGGCCAAATCATTACTATTTAGAAATACTTAAATCGTACTTGAGCGTTAAGAAGAAGTACTTGATGTTGTTAAACCATTTCTGGTACCCAATCAAGCTTTTAACCAGGTCAGAAGACATATTCTGCTAGTTTAGCTTTAAATGCCTTTTCTAACGTGTTCTTTGATGTATTTTAATTTATATTTTGACCAGGAAAGCAGAATGACTATTTGGACTGTTAATTCATGCAATTTCGTAATTTTCCATTTATTTCCACCAATTAAACATAAATGTCAAGGAGTTCTCTTCGAAAAGTGCATGGATATTCATCATTAATTTAAAGAATTTACTGTTACGATTATAATGATGGTGAAATCCATAATACTTGCAAAAGTTAATGCATGAATGAATGACCAGTAGAAACGAAATTGGGGGATACATAGATTCGCTAACGAAAGATATCAGTTTTTCAAACACACAATGTCATGGGAAATAAAAATTTCCATGTCATTGAAGGCTTTTCTTTTATTTGCCATAATCAGATTGTATTGCATTATGCTATTGGCCATCAATTTAATTCATCCATTTTCAAGAAAGGGAAAAACATAAATAAAAAATGCGAGTTGATTAAAAGCCTTCAGCTTATTCATGTTTATCCTGATAGTAATTGCAGCTTGTAGTGCATAAGGCGTCATTTGAAATACACAAATAAAAATGAGCTATTACAGATGATTCAAAAATCAAACAATATTTAATATAATATATCTGCATGTAAACGAACTAAGTATGAATATAGGTAATATGTTGTATACTGTCAAAATGGTAAGAGTAAGCAAAAAGTGTAGTCTATATGCATTAGTACTCACTAGTCAAAATACAGTTTAAACATATATTTCAAAAACATTCATCACATAGCCGCACCCAGATCCATTCACCATAGGATAATCAAACACTCGGACAAAACAATTAAACTAATGGAAGAAAATCGTTTCAAAGGACACAGTAATGTACAATTTGAGACAAAAGCATAACATGTATCGTAGAAGTCCAAGAATGATCAATTTCATTTATATATGGGAACATCTATAGATACGTTCGATCACCATCATTTCCGTTTGGAAGACGGAATGGTTTTTAAAACTGCATACCATTTTTGACACATTCCTACAATGTTATAAATTGTTATGTCGAACATGGTATATGTTTTTCACTATTTCTATAACATTTATTTCAAATCAGTAAATATGTTTCAGCAATAACTTGACCCCTTATATGCATATTAATTTACTTTCCAACTTAATTGTTCGTGTAGGATATTTATAGAAATAAATGACACTAATATATAATTCTTCTTTCTCTATCGGCATGGACATTTTATATCGGCCTGGACTTCTTTTTACTTCTCAGAACTACGTTCTCTATCGGCACCGATCTGGTAGAACATTAATTGTGAAGCCAACGGACGACAGCTTACTTTAAATATAAAAAAATATCAGTATTATCAGAAACAAAACCTCAACCAGATTCCACTTCACGTCGATTGTGTAAATTTCGAAATTAAATATTCTTTGGACAGCTAAGAAATTATTTTAATGTATGATAAAAAATGACAAAAGGGAATTTAAAGACATAACGGTTCCAATTTCACTGACATCATAATGTGTCGGTAGATATTTATTGCCCGTCTTTAATTGAATTTTGTCCCCGGAACATCCCGCGTGGAAACACAGAGTGAATTTACATTGTGTCTTATACATCAAGTAAGAAGTATATTAAGATATTTTATATGCTTGATTTTAATATCTTATCATTAATCGTCTCGTACACTCGATTTATTCAGTGCTAAACTTCTGAGTAGTAATAACATTTATTTTGAGAGTTATAGTTTGAGTTTTCAGTTCAAAAGATGTTTGACTGAACAAGAAAAATGGTTTATTTTCTTGTTTACATTGATATACATATAAAGTGAAATTCATGATCTTATTATATTTTGTCGTCAGTGCTAAGAAGCACATGAACATGCATGAATACAGGAACAGTAATTAAAGCAGAGCTATTGTTTATTATTAGTAATAGTTTGGTAGAATTCAGCTACTAAAAAAAACATGTATTACTAGTGTAATAATAATCAATAAATCACATGCAATTACAGTTATGATATATGTACAAAGGACATTGATGCACAGGCTACATTCAACTTCAGTAGGTACGTACATAAACAGTAGCAACAGTATCACAATCAAGCGTCGAAGTAATCTGTGTTTATATATATATATAACAATGTTAACAGCCAGTGTTATGGGCCTTGGGATTCATATCCCTATTGTATATGTACATGTTTACCATGTTTTCGTTAAATATCTGAAGAGTTTTTGAGCACCGACCAAAGCTTATGCTTTGCACGGTGACGACGACAACAACTACACCATGAGGCTTTCGTAATATCCGTTCGTTTGTTCTTTAAAATACAAGCTATACTACATGTATATTTTTTATATATTGAAACAATAATACAATCTCCTTCTTACTGTCTCAAATTGATAACACCCTCTTTGACAAAACACAATTAAGGAAAAAAACATAGTGTCAGGCTCGTCTCGCAAACTATGATAATTTAATTTGCTTACTGTCAACCATCACATATCTTGTTTTAGTGATATAAAAGCATGCGAGAAACCATTACAATTATAGATGAAATATGAAATTCAATATTGACGAAACATCTGTGACGGCAAACATACCGAGGAGATCACTATGCATTATTCTGCCGTCAACCCGGCTGATATAGCAATCTCAAAGCACATGTGTTGGCGATTTACTTGAACCGGTTGTTACAAATCTTATTGCAGACTATTATTTGGTCTTCAAACTCGTTTTGAGTTTGTCGGTTTTAAAAGCATGTATCTCGATAGGTTTTGCCCCATAAATGATCGTTTCAGACATGTAATTTATTCGCTTGTTCCACGAAATTACGATTTTATATCATCATGAAAGGTATTCACTCACATAAATAAGTTAGATATCTGATACCACTGTCACTGCATTTCAGCCGTTACACTGCTCGTTTTTACAAACGTAAGTATTATTACAAGGCCGTCCAAACCACTTCACAAAACCACCACCAACTTTGCATGTATCAGAGGAGCCAGGTTCGCCTAATGACCAGTAGGACAACCCGTTCAAAATTGCTGTCAACGGTACATATTGCCGATACAGCGAGGAAATGTAAACGAGGAAATACAAGAGCTCATTTAAATCAGGTGATAGTCGACCAACTGGAACAGCATCATATTCACATCCGAAACCAATACAAGTTATACATTTTGCTTGATCAATATGAATTAAAAATTAATCAAACATATTCTAATAAACCCATTGTACTACAAGAGTCTTTAAACATGCACCGATAACATTCAACAACGTGCCGGGATTACATTGAAATTAAGCCCTTGAAACAAAGTTTCATTTTACAATATTTACTTAAAGATATTAATAAATTTAAATACATCTGTTCGTCTGATATCTGTTCATACACAACATATAGTTTAGGTGTTTTTGGATGGCACTTCAGCAAAACTTTACCCCGGTACACGTGGACAGACGACGAAATTAATACGAATAGACTAGCAGGAGAATTCTGTAAGATAAGGCTGCAAAAAACGATATCAACGTATACAACTCTTCTTCATACACTCTCACGTGGATAAAATCCTCTAAGACGAAAGCAAAAGTACAGGAAATAAACACTCTAGTGACAACATAATGTCGCAAATCATGATTGTTTAATTTGCTTAATATCAACTATCACATGTCTTGTCTTAGTGATAGTTAATCATAATGTCACAGGGTGAGAAAAGTGTGTAGCCAGACCGGGGCTCGAACCCGGGACCCCTCGCTATCAGGGCGAGTGCTCTACCGACTGAGCTACCGGACCGCTTACACACCTCCTCACCACATGTGTAGGTATCGGTACCGTGACATACTTCCCCGCAAACTGGAAATTCGTCCTCGAATTTGAGGAACACCAGTGCACATAATTAACACTGAGAGCGCATTATGCTGCCAAACAGTGCTGCCACGGCCCCACGTTGGGCGCCAAATGTCACAGGGTGAGAAAAGTGTGTAGCCAGACCGGGGCTCGAACCCGGGACCCCTCGCTATCAGGGCGAGTGCTCTACCGACTGAGCTACCGGACCGCTTACACACCTCCTCACCACTTGTGTAGGTATCGGTACCGTGACAATAAGCAAACGTACACCGAACATTACAGTAATAAATGAAAGATGAATCTCAAAATTGACCAACTTCTGAGACGGCTGACAAATATCATGTAGTCTTCAACACGGCTGTCACAGGAAACTTAAAGCACACATTTAGGGAAATTACTTAACTTGGCTGTTATAAATGTTGTTGAAACATTTCATTAGGTCTTCAAACTCGTTTTAAGCCGGTTAAGCACGTATCTCTATAAGCTTTGCTTCGTAAATGATCGTTTCAGACATGCGATCTCTTCGTTAGTTTCACGAAAAAACGCTTTTTAAATCTTCATTTAAAGGTATTCATTTACAAATATGAATTACATATTTAATATCCTTTTCACTGCTTTTCAACTGTTACAATGTTCGTTTTTCACATATAAATGCATTCTGGTCATTACAACTCCGTCCAAACCACATCAGCTCAGAACCGTCAACAACTTTGCATGTATCAGCGGACTGAGGCTCGCCTGATGACCAGTAGGACAACCCGTTCTTTTCAGGCTCTACTCCGTTCATGTAGACAAAAGGAATACTACTGTTTGTTCGTTTACCATCAAGCCACACGGGACCAGTCGATTGATTTCTAAATTCCTTAGCCACTTGCCATCTGTCTTCCGTATCAGGGTTCAAAATATGTCCGCCATTTTCTTGGCAGATTGCTTCTGCACTATCTCGATCCATTGTTGTATTATGAAACTGCAGGCAAAGCGATGACGTATTACGGTTAGAAACCTGATAAGGACTAGGACAAATATTTCCTTTGCATATTTCAGCTCGATTTTCAATGGTTCCGTTCCCGCTACGGCGCATGGTGATTTTTCGTTAAGCCAGCATGTTCTTGATCGCCTCTTCATTCCAAAATTATTCCCATTAAACCCAGCACTACATTCTGACCAGCGAGTCCAAGATGAACATGGCTCTATTTTACATAGTTCGGTTTCTATTTCACTCATATTTCCTTTCAAGCTTTCTTCAAATAATGTCAGCACAGATGAATCCGAAAGCGCTTCGGCGTTCTTTACAGCATTTCCAATCATCTCAATGAAGTCTAGATGGGAGAGTTTTCCAACTTCGATAAGGGACTCTCCGTTGACCTTGTTGCCCGGAACTGCCACATGAATTGCTCCGACTTCCGTACCAAGTACCAAATTTGTCCTAAATGTGTCGACCATTTTGTTTACTTTTGGTCTGTTGAACTGAAATTTGTTGCACAAAGTTCTTTGTATTTATGTAGTGCGGCTACATAATCAGACAGCGATTGGGTAATAGTTTAGCCAATGTTTGATATTTATGCTGGTTCTATCACTTAAGAACAATACTTGTTTATTATCCATAAGTGCATAATCAAGAGTTGCTGTTTTAAGCATTTATTGAACACAGCTCATTGTTTCTGGCCATAACATTACTTATAACACTTAAATCACACTTTAACATTGAAAGAAGTACTTCATGTTATAAAATAGTTTGCAAGCCTACCAAACAAGAGCGACAAAGCCAGGTCAACTACCGTTCATACATCTGCTAAACAGACAAAAACGGGCATTATTATTATTATTATCATTTGATTTTATTGATTATTATTTTATTTTTATTTATTTAGTTATTTATTTTTACTTTTTTTTCTATCTCATGTTTTTAATATTATTAATTATCTGTATTTCAAGTAACTCTTCGAAGACTCAAAAAATAACTACTGTAATTTCAACAATTAACTCATTATAACTCAAGTGTCCGGTTATAAGCATGATTTATATTTGGACGGTTAATAGATCAATTTGTTCATGGATTATTTTGAATTTCGGTCTAGCATTATTGACTAACCAAAAAAACATGTTACTAAGGCCACAACAAATTGATCATTTGTTCTACGGATTTTGCCCTAAAAAAGTAGGAGCGAGGGAGCGAAAAAAAAAATAAAATACTTTTTTTTAAATTTAAGGCAATTCAGAGGCGAGCGCAAGGCGAAAAATAAAATAAAAATTAAAAAGTTTATTTCTTACTAAATTTATCATGCAATATGTCAAGAAAAGCTTTTTAATTGCAAACATAGGTTCTTAGTTTAAATATAAATGAAGTTTAAATATAAATGAAACGGTTTTGATCGTATCACATGAAAATCTGTCTCAATATATAACAAATGGCAATAAGATCCAGTGCTTTACTATTACTTAAGACACTGCCGATTAAATTGCGGGAAAACACAATTGAAGCAGTATTAAACAAATCTGCAAATGTGGCACCGGTCATTATATTACAGCAGGTGGTGGAATAAAGATGTTTCCCTTTCAAGACCTCGCCTTTACCACGAACAATAGGTTTATAGGTCCGTGCCTTGAAAAAAAAATCATGACACCCTCCATAGCTTCAATGCCCGTAAGAAACAGGCCACTTTAATAACAGGCCACTTTACTACAAATCGATCAAAGAAAACAAATGGATAAGAACAAAGAATTGAGAAAATTAAAACAGTCATTTTACTTATAAAAGGTTTTATTTTCTGATTTTACTGATGTTATTTTTATACTGTACATGTACATGTATGTGTAATGCACTAGTCAATTGTAACCACGACCCCCATGGTCCGGGGAATAGCGGGGACTGACTTTCGGTCCAGCCAACTCCGGGTAAAACCAACGGCACTGCGGGGCCACCTGGAAGGTGAAAACACGGCCCATTTCACCGGCTATCTCCGGTATACCCCCAGTCCTGGGGGGGGGGGGGCATTGTTACAATTGAATGGTGCATAAATACACATGTACACTGTTTCTGAAACATTTACAAGTCCTTCTATTTTTATCAATTACGAGTATAAAACTGAGAAATGCATTTTAGAATTTAAAAAATAACTCACGAAAACATGTTCATTTGTTGTAAGTCGAGTGTCCGTGTATTTTAATATAAGTTTTGCACTCAAAATCTGATTTAGTTATTATTTAACACTAAATTTTGAGTACAAAACAATGAATTACTTAAAACACCCATAAATAATTATTGCCTTCGACGCTCTGAAACTGTTGTTGTTTACTGAAGACTATAATCCATTGACTATGACACTGATTTTCAATTAAAATGTGTATTTTACATTAACGAAGACTGAAAGTATCAGTAGTTTGCAAATATTTACGCAAAATTTGCTCATTCCAAGACAGAAAAAGGTGGCAAAACGGTAAATCTGTGAGAGTGCAGCTTTAACACACTATAGCATGCAAAACTAAAATAAGAACATGTATTATACTGTACAGTATGATTTGTTTTATGCAAAACTAAAATAAGAACATGTATTATACTATACAGTATTATTTGTTTAATCAATCGTTGCTAGATCCAAATGAAGTTTGATATGATCTAATAACATACATGTTCGATTGCTGTTGAAGTTGCATGCTGCTAAACAGACAAAAACGGGCATTATTATTATTATTATCATTTGATTTTATTGATTATTATTTTATTTTTATTTATTTAGTTATTTATTTTTACTTTTTTTTCTATCTCATGTTTTTAATATTATTAATTATCTGTATTTCAAGTAACTCTTCGAAGACTCAAAAAATAACTACTGTAATTTCAACAATTAACTCATTATAACTCAAGTGTCCGGTTATAAGCATGATTTATATTTGGACGGTTAATAGATCAATTTGTTCATGGATTATTTTGAATTTCGGTCTAGCATTATTGACTAACCAAAAAAACATGTTACTAAGGCCACAACAAATTGATCATTTGTTCTACGGATTTTGCCCTAAAAAAGTAGGAGCGAGGGAGCGAAAAAAAAAATAAAATACTTTTTTTTAAATTTAAGGCAATTCAGAGGCGAGCGCAAGGCGAAAAATAAAATAAAAATTAAAAAGTTTATTTCTTACTAAATTTATCATGCAATATGTCAAGAAAAGCTTTTTAATTGCAAACATAGGTTCTTAGTTTAAATATAAATGAAGTTTAAATATAAATGAAACGGTTTTGATCGTATCACATGAAAATCTGTCTCAATATATAACAAATGGCAATAAGATCCAGTGCTTTACTATTACTTAAGACACTGCCGATTAAATTGCGGGAAAACACAATTGAAGCAGTATTAAACAAATCTGCAAATGTGGCACCGGTCATTATATTACAGCAGGTGGTGGAATAAAGATGTTTCCCTTTCAAGACCTCGCCTTTACCACGAACAATAGGTTTATAGGTCCGTGCCTTGAAAAAAAAATCATGACACCCTCCATAGCTTCAATGCCCGTAAGAAACAGGCCACTTTAATAACAGGCCACTTTACTACAAATCGATCAAAGAAAACAAATGGATAAGAACAAAGAATTGAGAAAATTAAAACAGTCATTTTACTTATAAAAGGTTTTATTTTCTGATTTTACTGATGTTATTTTTATACTGTACATGTACATGTATGTGTAATGCACTAGTCAATTGTAACCACGACCCCCATGGTCCGGGGAATAGCGGGGACTGACTTTCGGTCCAGCCAACTCCGGGTAAAACCAACGGCACTGCGGGGCCACCTGGAAGGTGAAAACACGGCCCATTTCACCGGCTATCTCCGGTATACCCCCAGTCCTGGGGGGGGGGGGGGCATTGTTACAATTGAATGGTGCATAAATACACATGTACACTGTTTCTGAAACATTTACAAGTCCTTCTATTTTTATCAATTACGAGTATAAAACTGAGAAATGCATTTTAGAATTTAAAAAATAACTCACGAAAACATGTTCATTTGTTGTAAGTCGAGTGTCCGTGTATTTTAATATAAGTTTTGCACTCAAAATCTGATTTAGTTATTATTTAACACTAAATTTTGAGTACAAAACAATGAATTACTTAAAACACCCATAAATAATTATTGCCTTCGACGCTCTGAAACTGTTGTTGTTTACTGAAGACTATAATCCATTGACTATGACACTGATTTTCAATTAAAATGTGTATTTTACATTAACGAAGACTGAAAGTATCCTGCAAATTAATACTAGATATAGATAATAACGGTGCGTCCTGCAAAATATTCCCGACAAAAAAGACTGTCAACAAATATCGGCTGTTTTGCGGTTACCCGGACCTGATTTTGTCCTGACACGAGGAAAGTTTGCTCGCGGAGAATGTAAAGCATGGAAATACCTTCAAAAAAGGCGAAGTCGACGTTGCAGGTTCAAATTTTAAGTAAAAAAACTTCAGAAACTAGAGGAAATTCAGAAGTAAAAAAAAATAAATAATATGCGCGGCCAAATAGTAAGTGCGGGCGCAAAAAAAAAGTTTTTTTTATTTTTTTTCGTTTTTTGAATTTTAGGTGCGGCAAATCCGACGAACAAATGATCAATTTGTTGTGGCCTAAGTTAGTTATCCATAGATACATTGGACCGAACATCTAGCTACTCATAAAGAAGGGTAACCGTTGTATGCAACACACTGTGCAATGGGAGTTAGCTCTCTCAGAATGAGGACAATGTTATAGTTGCCAGTACGTGACGCTTATACTTAATGATTTGAAAGGTTATATTCAAATAAACTATTATGTTTCAAAGTTTTATTTTAAAGTTTCAAAGTTTAATTTACACCCAAAAGATTATGGCCTTTGTGGACACATATAAACTCAGTATTTACAGGTGAACGTATATACAAAACATTCTTACCAATATTTATTGTCATTACATGGAAATCATAAACATCAAGCGATAGTGCATAACACTTAAGTAAACTTAACATTCTTAATTACATTACAGTATAATCAATCGTGTAATTAACTAATTAAAGTGATAGTTACATTAAAGCTCTTAAGATGATTTCATTCATGACTTGTTATAAAAAATATCAGTACAAAGTCCCTTTATTTGAACGGAGCCATAGGAAATAATAAAACAAAGCATTTATTTCAATATTTCTTTACCTTAATCGGTTTATGTTATGCCATATTTATACAATTGACGTAACGAAAACATAATGTTTCATATACATTTATCGTTTTTCGGTAAAAAACTTATTTAAACAAGCGTGCAAGGGATTCTATTTCGGGTATGAGTTTCCACACATAAAATATTGAAAAAAGAAATTATGAAACCCTCATTTATGATAAATAATTAAATTAGCAAATGTCGATAAATATATATTTGGCCCATCTATAAGAAAACTGAATTATAGAGAACCTTATCATAATCATTATTATAACTTTAATAAATACATTATTAATAAATATGTTCTTACCTTAAAGCTGCACGCTCACAGATGGAACATTTTGACAACTATTTTATTTTTTTGCCTTAAAACAAGCCAATTTTTGCGAAAATCCATGGAAACAAGTTATATAAGATTGCTGACAAAAAATTAAATCCCAGATTTTTATATTTAAGTTGAAAAATTGATGTTTAATACATTTTTCTTAGACCGATAGTAACGGTTTAAGCCATAAAACATTAATATTCGAACAGAAATATGAAAATCTGCGATCTGATCTTTTGTCAGCAGTCTTATATCAGTAGTTTGCAAATATTTACGCAAAATTTGCTCATTCCAAGACAGAAAAAGGTGGCAAAACGGTAAATCTGTGAGAGTGCAGCTTTAACACACTATAGCATGCAAAACTAAAATAAGAACATGTATTATACTGTACAGTATGATTTGTTTTATGCAAAACTAAAATAAGAACATGTATTATACTATACAGTATTATTTGTTTAATCAATCGTTGCTAGATCCAAATGAAGTTTGATATGATCTAATAACATACATGTTCGATTGCTGTTGAAGTTGCATGTTGCCAAAAAAAGCGAAAATGAAATTAATAGAAGAAATACAAGAGATCATATAGATCAAGTGATGCTTGACCAACTGGAGCATCATCATATTCACATCCAAAACTAATACAATCAATACCAAGGGGGAGGACGTAATTTCGTTTCATGCAAACATTAAATGAGAAAAATGTTTCATGGCAAACAAAATGGCGTATTTGGATGGAAAAATACCTATTCTGGGATCAACTTTTGTCTGGTAAGTTGACTTTTTCTTTTATTTTTGATAAATGAATGCATGCAGTGTGTGGCGAAAAACATATTCTTCAATCGTCATCTTAGTTTGGTATCATAACTTCGAAGATAAAAAAGTTATTGAAGAGATTGTGGCTCAGGAGGCAATGTTTATAATTAAATGTGTTGAATTTATTCTCATTTTTTTCGTATTTTCTTGGCAAATATGGCATATCTCTGCACGTTGTAACCGTGATTTCATGTATTACTCAACTGTTCACGTTTCCTGGCCGATTTTCTGTACCTTAACCCCCCATTGTGTTTAGTGCAAGCACATAACATATTGACGTGGATATGGGTTTCCTTTGCAAATTTCTGCTTATTTTTCAAGCGTAAAATTAGCGCTATGATCGCATGGCGACGTTTCATTTAACCAAGTGAACATGGCCTTGATCGTAGCTTCACATTTAATTGGTCAGAATCAGAGTTTAACCGTATAGAACAGTTTTGTTTTATTTCCTCGTCCAATGCTCTTTCATTTCCTATCTAATTTTCCTCGCCGTTCTATACAGCATTTCAAATACTTTCAATGGATTCAAATGAGATTCTCTCCAGTTGTTTTTATAAATTGCGTTTACTTTATTGTCTTAAACGGCAACATTTTTGTCACCGCCATGTGTATTTTGATCCACGGGTACACCATTGATACCTTGCTGTTAAACTGATAAGCCTGTTGTAATATTGCCGATAAGTGTTGTTTACTTGTACGTCGAAAATATGTTATATATTATTTAATAACGCTGTACAAACTTCGTCATAAACTTTACATTAACAGAATATAAGGTCATTGATTGGACAATATAATAACCAATGTATGAATGCGTATTATAATGTGAATACTGATAATAAAACAACGTTTATTCATAGAACTGGATAAAAGTATGTCTAATAAAGATATGCAGTTGTACGAATATTTTAACAAGAATTATTGTTTCCTGCCATATAATAAGCACATTTACAACTTGAGATCACTATAAGTACCATTGACCTTAAGATACTTGATGTAATATAGTAGTCATATTATATGAACCTATGTAAAGTCTTAAAACTAGGACAACAAATCCATGGCAAGGAGCCCTGCCACATTTAATATACTTTCAACTCATTATTAACAATCATAATACCAAATGATAATCATAATTCAATTGCAGTAGATGGATTAATGTATAACTTGCACAGTATATTTACCAAAATTTCATTGAACAATCTTACATTTGCTGGTTACCTTCAATTCCTTTTCGGCCAATAAAACATAAAAATAAGATTGTTTTGCAAACGTGCTTGGATATTCATTATTACCAAAATGAGTTTACTGTTTTTATTATGTTCTGGATGAAAACCATCATACAGGGGAGCGTGAGTTGATGAATAATTGACTATTTGACAATAAATCGGAAGAAATAGCTTCGCCAAAGAAAGATTACCGGTTTTAGTTTAAACTTTGTTTTACAACGCTTGCGCAGAAAGTTATATTAACTTGTACTAAGTTATCATTATTGGCGCGATATTGTGCGAGAGTGTGGTCTTGTGCGAGGAACCGGAGCACCTGGAGAATATCTTTTTGTCCGGCATGGTGACCACAAACCAATTTCACATTCACAAAACCAAAACTGCCTGAAGTTTTCCAGTTATTGGTGTTTTCCCATTCATATGCGTGTTTTACATGTATTTACTATTGATATACGCACAATTTTACACATTCATACTTCTGACTAAACAACTTATTTTGTGAATAAATAGAGAATACTAGGTAAGTGCCTAGGATGGAAGAACTTTATCTGGCAAGGCTGGCGAATTTATCAGATGAGCTGAATGCTCCATTTATCCTGGCAATATAATTATTAAAACACGATAAATTAACTAATATGTATGAAGTACCTTTTTTTTTAAAAAACAGCTCCATGTGCCCATAATAAAGTTCTAAAAACTGTTCAATCTTATTCAAATGATTTTAAAGTTAATGTAATTGTATTTCAATTCGTCAATATCAGTTTAAAACATAAAAGCTTTTAAGGGTGCATAAACATGGATACGTCAAAAAGAGTATCTAATCATGTCACAAAAGTCACAGACTATACAGGTTATGGTTCAAGATTACGAGATTACGTGATCAAAAATATGTTCAATGGAGTTAGTTCACAGAAAAGAATAAAGTGTTGAATGTTTAGAACTGCGCCGGCTAAGAGAAAATTCATTTCTAATGTAAGTCAGTTTCTCATTTATCACAGAAATGGGGAATTAACAATCGTTGAATGTTGCACATTTTCAGCATTGGCGGGTGTGGTAAGTGCACATGTAGATTTTCTGGCCGATTTTCTTTGCCAGTGTTTTCAGCATGCGAAATGGAACTTTCTAGGCAAATAATTGTTGAGGTCGGTTGTTGGCGAACTTTTGATACGATTCTAAAGCATTATTTGTGCGTTTCCTCCGACATTTCGGATAAGAGAAGATGTCCGTTTTTGCGGTCACATGACCATCTGACTTTAGCTAAACATCACGTGGTCAGCTATCCTAATTAACTAAAATTTACATTGCAACTTGTAATTGGACCGATTTGTATGCAAGTGATGGGATAGAACATATTTCAAGGTATTTTTAACTGATTCTTATTGCAATCTGTTACTTACGGGTATGATTTTCAACTCCACATGGACAATTGAATTTTGTGGTCGATTACAGAAGTCATGAGCCATTCTTCACATGGCTGAACCTGTTCTCTCCAGGTTAATCAAACGCTTTAACAAAACAATTAAACTGATGGAACAACATCGTCTCAAAGTTAAAACAAAAACATAATAGGTATTTTGAATATCATTTTAATGGAGACACAAACGATACCATATAGATACTTTCCGTCACCATCCTTCCTTTATGGAAACCGGTATGAAAGTTCAAAGTTGCCAAACCATTTTCAACACATTTTTCTACATGGTTAAAATTCATTTTGTCGTTCGTGATATTTTGTGTTTTCACTTTTTTAGCATCATTTTAATAGTAATTATGTAACTTTAATAATTATGTAGATACATTTATTTTACAACTACATTGCTCGTGAACGATCTTTCTAAAAAAAAACAATACCGAAATAGCAGAAGAGTACGTGACGATGAGAAATGTAATTCAACAAATATAAAAAGTTATTTTGTACGTGTATTTGGATTGTCTAGTCCCGTTGTTTATTCTATTCCAAAAGTTAAATAGCCCGTATTTCACAAACTGCAAGATATGAGCCAGTGCACGGTTTCCCCTTCCACAACAAATCCTGACTGTACACACGTACAACCATGCATCCATCACTAGCACCAGGTTCTCCGCCGTACCATTTCAAAAGACCGTTTGATTCTGGATTATCCCCAATTAAAAATACCCATGGAGAGGAAACAGGTTGTCTTCTTCCGCTTACCCATATATAGGCATTATTGTTTGTCTCACATATGGATTTCACCAAGGCCAGTCGGGCATTGCTATCGACATTAATAACATGACCACCTCTGAGTTGTTGGCACATGTTGTCCGCACTGTCACGAGTTTGAGACGTAGCATTAAGATATAAACAAAACGATGAACCATTGTAATTCGTAATTTGATAAGGACTTGGACAAGCAGTTCCTTTGCAAATTTCTGCTCGTTCGTCAATGGTCCCATTCCCGCTACGATCGCATGGCGACGTTTCGTTAAACCAACATATTCGTGATCGCCTCTTAATTCCAAAGGTGTCAAATAAACGACTAGCACTGCAATCTGACCAGTGTGACCATGATGTGCAAGGTTCAATTTCACATATTTTGGTTTCAATTTGTTCCTTTAATGCACTCACATTTCCTTTAAAACTGTCTTCTAATGTCTGCATAGCTAAATCCGACAGCGCTTCTGCGTTCTTTACAGCATTTCCAATCATCTCAACGAAGTCAAGATGAGAGAGTTTTCCAACTTCGATAAGGGATTCTCCGTTAACTCTGTTGTTAGGAACTGCAACATTAATGGCCCCAACTTCCGTACTCTGATCAACTGGTGCACAGTGATGTCCTGCTGCTAGAAGGAGAAGTCCAAGTATCAAATTTGTCCCAAAAGTGTCTACCATTTTGTTTTTGCTGTTGGTCTGTTGTTGAGTCGATATATTTTCTTTTTGAACTGAAATCTGTTCCACAAAGTTCTTTGTATTTATATAGTGCCGATTCATAGCCAGACAGCGATTGGGCAATAGTTTAGCCAATGTATGATATTTATGCTGGTCTTATGACTTAAAAACAATACTTTTTTATGTATCATAAAAAGAGTGCATAATCAAGAGTTGCTGTTTTAAGCATTTATTGAACACAGCTCATTGTTTTTCCACCATCAAATTACTTAGAACACTTAAATCACACTTGAACATTATAAAGAAGTACTTCATGTTATAGAATAGTTTGTTCTGCTATTTTGTTAAGCTCTCAAAACAAGGGCGACAAATCAAGGTCATCTAAAACTGAGGACAGTGGTGCGTGTAATACAACTGTTCAGATGTAAACGGATATTATTATCATTATCATTATTTATTTAGTTTTATTATCTTTTTTTTATGAATATTATGATTATGATTATGATTATTATTATTATATTTTGTTTATTTTTATTTTTTTATTATATATTATTATTTCATTGTTATTATTATCATTATTATCATTATTATTTTTATTATCATTATTATTATCATTATTATTTGTATTATCATTATTATTATTTTATTTTTATTTTATAAATGTTTTAACTATATGTATTGCAAATAGCTAATGCTTTTAAACGCGGTAAATAAAAGGAGTCCTTGAGGCCTCAAATTGAATTTTTAAAGAGATCCGTTGATCTTTAAATTTCGACCAACAAAGCATGATTAATACTTTGACGGTTAATTTATTTAGTAGTTCATATATTGGTTTCACTTATTTAAAATTTCGGATTAGAATTATATAAAATAGAAACAAAACGACATGTTAATAAGTTAAGCCTCCGGCCCAACCAACTAGTTACGCATTACCATCAAAGAAAGGTAACCGTTGTATGCAATGGACTGTGCTATGTGAGTTATCTCTCTTGAAATGAGGGCAATGTTTAGTTGCCAGTACGTGAAGCTTATACTTCATGAATTGAAAGGTTATATTCAAAATGAGCTGATATGTTTCAAAGTTTTATTTTAAAGTTTCAAAGTTTAATTTACACCCAGAAGATCATGACCTTTGTGGACACATATGAACTCAGTATTTACAGGTGAACGCATATACAAAACATTCTTACCAATATTAACTGGCATTACATGAAAAACATAAACATCAAGCAATAATGCATAACACTTAAGTAAATTTAACATTTTTAATTACATTACAGTATAATCAATTGTTTAATGAACTAATTAAAGTGATAGTTGCATTAAAGCTCGTTAGATGATTTCATTCATGACTAATTATTTAAAATATCAGTACAAAGTCCCTATAGTTGAACAAAATTATACGGAAATAATAAAACAAAGCATTTATTTCAATATTGCTTTACCTGAATCGTTTTATACTATGCCATATTTATACAACTGACATGACGAAAACATAATGTTTCATATACATTAATCATTTTTTGCTTATAACCTGATTTAAACAAGCGTGCTATTACGTAGGTATTCTATATCTTTCGGATAAGAGTTCCCACACATAAAATATTGAAAAAATGGAATAATGAAACCCTCGATTATAATAAATAATTAAACTAACAAATTTTGATAAATAAATATTCGGGCCATCTATAAGAAAACTAAATTGTAGAGAACCTTAGAGAAATAATAAAATCTTTAAAATTATTTTAATAAATTAATAACTAATAAATATGTTCTTACCTGTACATATTATAGTATGCAAAACTAAAAGAACCTGTATAGTATTATGTGATTTATTTTATCAATCTTTGTTATGTCCAAAGGAAGTTTGATATGATATTAAAAAAATTCGATTGCTGTTGAAGTTACATATTGCCAAAAACGCGAAAAGGATATTAAAAGTAGAAATACAAGAGCTCATTTAGATCAGGTGATGCTTGATCAACTGGAGCAGCATCATATTCCCATCCAAAACTAATACAATCAATACATTTTGCTCGATCAATATAAAGGACATACACCACACACAGGGCAGTGTATATAACTTTGAATAAAAATTAATAAAAAAACATATTTTTTATAACCCCATGGTATTACAAGGTTCTTTGAACATCCACTGAACAATAAATCATTTAAGTGCCGGGGATATATGACTTTTGAAATTTAGCCCTAACAACAAACGTTAATGTTACGATATTTACTTAAAGATATTGTTAAAGTTCTTAATGCATCTGTTCAAGCTATAAATGAGTTATCTAGCTATTAACGACGAAAATATGGAATTAGAGGCATAATAGTGACAGCTTCTGCAGGCATTTGTTAAAGTACATGTAGTATACTTTATATGATTGTATCTTGATAAAATATGTTGCAATTTGTCATATTTATTATATTCCTAAACAATGGTTTTTGGAAAATGAAAATGTATGCAAAACGAGATGACAAATTACTCCTATTTTCTGTAAGAAAGATCAACTATTTTTTTCACAATTGTCAATGCAATGTATTTTGCAATGCATGGAAGCCTTTATATAGTTATATCTAATTTTACAATTATATCTACGTGTTCCTGATATTAGATAATGCACGGAGAACCATTTTTTGTCCTTACTACCACGAAATTACGTAACAAACTACAAAATCGTCTAAAGATTATGATCACTCGCTCATGTTTTTGGACCTATTTAAAAATAAATATTTTATCATTATTTTACTGTATGATAAAGAAAAAATAAATAAAAACAGCCAGCTAGTCCACACAGCCACCGGGACTTTAACAAAAGTGGTGAATATGTTGACTTTGATCATCTCAGCATTAAAACAATAAAATCAAAGGGGTCTGCTTTAACTCGTTTTAGCAACAGCCATGTGACACAAACGCCAATGCTGTTTTCACAACTGTGAATTATTGCAGGATACAGAACACTGATTTAAACAGCCAGAAAACCCTCAGGGCTACATAAAAAGTGTACAATCGTGAGTCACACGCTACAAGACACAATTACAATTCTATCCTTCGGTTCTTCCAGATATTAAATAATGCATAGAATGCAATTTGTTGCCATGGAAACGGTTTTCCTTAATACCGTCATAGCTTCTTTGTCTATCAAATTTAATTTGAAAGTGAATTCTACCGAACAACGTCTGGAATGCCTTATATCTACAGTTTGAAAATAATTTCGGCGAGGCAGTGCAACGAAACCGACAAAGCGAATACATGTAATATTGCAAAATACTATCGAGAAAACCCTACTATCGATAAATTTTATGATTTAATGTCTAGTACAAATGCTTTGAATATACGTAATTAAGCAATGTTTATTTATTATGCATTTGAAGAAGAAAATATTTTATGGACATTTGAGTTTGATATCATAACATGTCATTATCACTATCTATCATGAGTGTTTGATATATGTATGATATTGTGTTTGTGTATGGGCCGGAGGCCTTTTGAACAATAAACTTTGACTTTGAACTTTGTAAATTCAAATGAGGAATAGTCCTGCCGTCAGATACTTACCATACGTAGAGATTCCATCACGTATCTTTTATTAGAAAAACAAATTTACTGAATGTACTGTATACAGTAAATGAAACAGATAACCAATTTAAACAAGACTCGAAAAGACAAGAAAGATGCGGTTGTTACCAAGTCGATGGGACAAGCCTAATAGCTTAACAATTATAGAGGCAATACTTGTTGCCAATTCAGCAAACTTAGAATTCAAAAAGAGTTTTTATAGTGTCAAAACTGCACTCTCACAGATTGACAGTTTTGACAATTTTTTAGAAAAAAATGTCTCAGAATCAGCTTATTTTGGTATCAATGCCTTCAATTCAGTAATTACGTTAAATAACTAACAATACTATAGAACAGTTCTCAATTGTCTGGAAAACTGCCAAAAAATCCATTTCTCTTAAAGCGTTAGTAACGCTTTTAGCCATAAAACATCAATTTTCAGACATTAATACTTAAAACTGCGATCTCATCTTTTGTCAGTAGATTTTAATCACAAGATTCCAGACATTTTCGCAGCAAAATTGGATCATGCAAAGACGAAAAATTAAAAAGTTGTCAAAACGCTCAATCTGTGAGACTGCAGCTTTAAAGTTCAATTATCGTCAGTGCGCATTTTAAGTACTGACTGACCTTTTTGCACTGTTTTCCGAGCCGAGTTTACTTTCCATATGTATCATATATAATGGTAAAACTACCTGACGGCAATAGAAAAAAAGCAATGTAATGTGACGCAATAACATTTTTTCCATATTTATCACTGGTATAAATGCTCTCGATGAATCTCAAAACTCAAATATTATGTGACGCACAAACAGTTTTTTGTGTCTTCATTTTAGACTCCCATATGCCCTTAAAGTATAAATATTTCATTATTGTCCTAAAGATGAGATGCGGAAGTCTAAAAGAGTGGCGCCAAATCTTAATTTGGAAATCAGCTCACAAATCTAAAACAGCATCAAACTTTATTGATGACTCCCATGTGTAAATCCTCATTATAATTATGGGGGTTAATGAAATATAAGAGACTCTTTTAGAGAGTTTTTACAGTTGAAAATATTGGTTAAGTAAACATCATTTTTTACATGGATCTTTTTCCCTCGAGAAAGCTGGAAGAACAAAATGTCATAATCATAATAAAGCGAAAACAAAAAGAGGAGCACAACCGCCAAAGATTTACTAAGTGCTTAGATGACTAGCGGAATGTAGAAACTGTGCATGCAAACATAGACCACTTCTGAAATAACAACATAAATAGTTACCGTTGGAGATGAAGCAATTCTGAAAAAGCTTTCTGTATCACAGTAACATTAGTGTGTCCAATTTGTGAGGTAAACATCATGTAGCCATGTAAAGGCTAGTGGCTATTTTAGATAAATTTAGTAAAAGTATTATTTCTTTTCCCGCACAAGGCACAAAACCTGATATACACCGAATTGAAAGAGACACAGTGGCTTTAAATAAAAAATGACTAAAAGCTAAGTAAACACATTTACCTTGCAGTAATTAAAAGGCACAAATAAACTGTTTGTTTTAACCGCATATTTTATTTATACAAAAACAATGATCTCATCCTCTCTGGAAGGAAAAGGGTATTATCGTAATTGGTTTGTTTAAATATTTATTTATTCATACAACTATCTTCCAGCTCAGTTTGATGCTAATACGTATGTCCCTCATTCTGATATATTTCTACTTTGTGCAATCAGGAATACGGTGTGTGTTTTATTACCAAGTGTGCAAGTTTCATTTTAGTAAGTTGTGTGCAAAGACTTCTAAGCGTATAATGTGAATTACATATCAAGTTCAAAACACATTCTCTAAATTTATGGTGGCACGAACAGACATAAAAAAACATGCAACAATGTCCATGCCCCCTTGTTTCACTTCTTGGCATAAGACCCTGTTTATATATATAGCGTTTGGGCTACATGTACGCCAGGTACGTGTATGTTGGGGCTACTTTATGTGCTTTACGTCACCCAGTTATGTGTACAGTGTAAGAGGAGAGTGTTGTTTGCGAGTATCAGCGACCCTACATATACATGTTTTGAGGAGAAATTTCGCAATTTTCGGAACTTTAATTTTCGCTTAAACCTGTAGATTCACGTACATGATGTTTTCTCAACCTTTCTATTGTCTTACTTAAAGTAGTGATAGTCTTTCACTCAGGCAATAACAATTTACATTTTGTTTAGCGTCAAATCGCAATTTGAAAGCATACCTACCAGGCAGGAAAAAACAAACAAAGTGCCATAGAAATAAAACGATTAGTATTCTTATCTACAACAGATGCCACTGCTTACAAACTTCACCAATGAAAACATTAACTGTTCATGTCCGTATATCTAGAGAATTGAACTTTTCCCAGTAAATAAACCAAATATTAACTCAGGTCATTGATTTTCATTCTAAATTTCTAAACAAATTATTAACTTTATTAAATTTAGATTTAAGATTAGCAATTATTCAGAAAACTGAAAAACTACCTGGTGTCAAGTGTGCCTTATTTTCACTACCATAGACTCGTTAACAAATATGCAATTATTTTGTGTTTTAGAACTACAAAAAAGAGTTTACAGATAAAGAATAACATTTATTAAATCACCAGAAGATTTACTACCTGCCTCTACTGGTGGCCAGACAGAACATCCAATTTGGCCAAAATGTGCTTCATTCCTAGGCTTGGCCCTGTAGTTTTCATTGTATTCTTAGTCGTCATATCAAGAGATCGAAGTATAATTTATAAACCAAACATTTCTTCTTAGAAACTCTATGATCAATAATATGATTTAGACTCTAAAGTAATATATGATATTAGCCTTCCAAATCTTGAGTATCCTGTTATTTCTGATATGTAGCATTTACCTTTTATATTTCGATGTTTATCAACTGTATATTTGAAACATTTTTCTTCTCTCTAATGTATTTTCTTTTTCTTTATGTTTTTTATGTTTTTCCCCTGTAATATTTCATGTTTCATTATAACCATATTGATTATTTTCGGATGCATATCATTCTTTGTCAAGAAACTTTTATTACCATGCCTACGACAATAATCAATTATTGCTGTCTGTTTTAGTATAATTGCCAATGACTTAGTCTCATTCCAACGAATAGTATTATCATAATGTTTAGAGTATTTTTAAAATATTTTGGTCATTTAAAATATCCACTGTTTAACATTTAGACATTATTTGGTGTTCGCACATATGTGTGGGCCAATGGCAACGGTCTCACTGCGCTCTCTCCATTTTCTGTAAATCGCCAAAATGAACTCTAACAATACCTGCGCATTTGATAGCCAGTTGTAATTTTAACTCATTCTAGTACCGTTCAAAATAGGTATTTTAATAAACAAAATGAGAAAGAACAATATGTCTTCAAAGCATTGCTTTCATCTTTTCGTAACAGCATGGTTCTATCAATCAATCTCAAATCAGTTGCTGTATTCACTAAGAAACTGTGAGATGCTTCTGTGTAGGTGTTATCGTATTCAGATCTGTTTCGATGTATCGGAAAAGAATCTGCAGAGCTCCAGAAAAAAGATTTCCAACGATCAATCGTATATTTTGATTCCTTATGCCTGCTGGTTCATAGTATTGGATTATTCAGACTATTTTATATACGCGTTCTTTTGTGCATTGTATGGCAAATGTTGCAAATGGGTTCCAATTACATAGGATAGCTATTGTCTCAAATATCAACATGTGAAGCTACATTTGCATGTGTTAATCAATACATGCTTGTTGGTGTGTATAAAATCAGAAATTGAATTGCATATACTCCAATTGGGTCAGGAAGGTGGATACAAGAATATCCAATCTTATTTTATGGTTTTTATCACGAGCGCTTGTAGTAATTACGTGAAACGTTGTCTGCAAATTGGTTTGGAACTGAGTTAGGACATTCACATGTACAAGAAAGGTGCTATAAGTGTGTCATGTGACATATTTAAGACATTGAATTATTCTATCGGTTAATGGGTGACATAATTAGAGCTGTTGAATGTGTCATTATATAAGTTTGGATCTGAAAATAACTCTGGCTGTTCAGGGTGACATTTTTGTGATTTACAACCAACTCTTTCTGTAAAATAGCCTGTGACACTTAACCATGTTTGGAGATGCGGTAGGTAAATTAACACATTTTTTATTCTGGTTGGCTATATTATAATTATCGTATATTTCAACTTATTGTTTATGATATTGTTTTAACGATGGGTGATAAAAAGCATGTATTTTTGGTTTAAACATTACTTATTTTGCCCAAATCTGTTAAAAAATATAATTCGCTAAATAAATACTTAATTCAGTGTCACCTTTCATACAATCAAGTAGTCTTCATTGAAAATTTCATCCAACGGCTCAATAAAACAGAAGAATTGCATTTTCTTCTGATAAAACAACGCTTTATTTTTATTACCATGGGAGTTCTTTTAAACATTTTAGATCATGTTTTGTAATTGTTTTAAGAAATTAGTCACTGTTGTGTTATGCCTAAACACCTAATTAACGTGTTTCAATTAAAACTGGTTAAGAAAACACTCAAAGACCTTCTGAGATTACTGAACGGTTATACAGACATCCAGTTATTACTGTTTCACAATACGGTATTGCTGGGAAAACATCTCAGCAATTATATTAACCAAGTTCCAATATATTTTGATAACGGTCGACAAGAAAATTCATAGCAATGGTTGACATTTATTGATATAAGTTGTAGCTAGTCAAATTCCTATGTGCACCAACAAAATGTTAGTTAGTACAACAATTTCCTATCTACTCAAGTAAAATGTTAGATTTAAAGCAATAAACTCCTATGTGCATATACAAAATTTTATTTAGAAAGCAAAAAATAGAAAGATCTCATATCACCGGAAATGCCTATAGAGATCAATTGTTTGATAATTGATTTTGGCTCGCAACTGCTAGATTATTTTAAACAAATTTATTTAGTTCAATGAGATACAAAACTGGTTACACCTTGTACAACTAAATAATATATAGAGTGTTTCTGAATAGATCGGAACTGCTGTATTGTTATTTAACCAATATTTGCCCGTAATCTTTCTAATTGTTAATCAATGACGTGCTTCCTGTTTATATTTTGAACTTAATATAATTGCTGAGATGAATTCCCAGCAATACCGTATTGTGATAACTGGATGTCTGTATCTCGGAAAGCCTTTGAGTGTTTTCATAACCTGTTTTAATTGCATACGTAAATTAGGTATTTAGGCATAACACAACAGTGACTAACATTTCTTTCTTAAAAGAATTACAAATAAATGATCGAAATTGTTTAGAAGAACTTCCATGGTAATAAATTTAAAGTGTTGTTTTATCTGAAGAAAATGCAATTCTTTTTTATTGAGCCGTTGGATGAAATTTTCTATGAGGACATAATACTGTTAACGAGCTTATTCGATAGCCAGAAGTAAGTTCAGGTCATTCAAAGACTCTTCGAATATGACATTTTCAAAACAAAGAGTAAAACAACACTATGTATAAATAGCATTTCCAAAAATTAATATTCTCTTTTCTTAACAGTATGTCTCTATCAATCAATCTTCTGGATTCCAATCAGTTGCTGTATTTACTAAGAAACTGTGGGCTGCTTCTGTTTTGGAGTTATTGTATTCAGGTCTGTTCCGATGTATTGGGAAAAAAATCTGCACAGCTTCAGAACAGCAATTCTGTCGATCAATCGTATATTTTGACTCGTTATTCCTGCTAGTTCAGAGTATTGGATTATGCCGACTCTTTCATCTTCGCGTTCTTTCGTGCATTTTATGGCAAATGTTGCAAATGGGTTCCAATTACATAGGATAGCTATTGTCTCAAATAACAACATGTGAAGCTTCATTTGCATGTGTTAATCAATACACTGCTGTTTGCGAGTTCCAGGTCAGAAATTTAAGTTATTTCACTAAAACTGAGTCAGGAAGGTGAAAAGAAGACAATTAAATTTAGTTAAACAGTTTACACTATACGAACGGTCCTGGAAATTATTTGTTAGCCTGTTTTCAAATTGGTTTGCAAATTTTGCATAAGGACCTGCGCCTATACAGAAGGGATGCAACATCCTTTTCATGTAACATATTTAGGACTTTGAATTACTCTATCGTGTTATGGGTGATATATTGGGAGTTTTTAGGGCGTCATGCCTTCGATCTCAAAACAACTGTGGCTGTTGAGGGTGACGTTTTTGTGATTTACAACCAACTCTTACTGTAAAAAAGCCTGGGACACTCAACCATGTTTGGAGATGCGGTAGGTAGATTTGCACATTTTAATTTTTATTGGCTATATGGTAAGTGTTGTCTAGGACGCTTTATTTAAAAAAAATTGTATCATATTTATGTACGATCCAAAATGACGTATTTTTAGTTGAAACAGCATTTATTTTAAATAAATGGTGCAACATTTAAGTATACAAATATTTAGCATTATCAAATTGATTCAAATGAAAAACTATTACTTAGGTGTTATTGGCAAGATTCATGTGTATTCAGTATATTGAGGAGAAAGCTTTAAGCCGATGCAGTGTCTGGTTTCTTTCATTCCTTGAAACTGCTTTTGAATAAATTGCTGCTGGTGGAGACGAAATTAAAGGTGGAATATCTGATGAAAATGTGTTCATATGTATCATTCATACATTAGTAATAGTTATCTCAATTAACTGGTAATCGTTTAACTGTGAATCATCACAAAGGCTAGAAATGGTGCTAAAAGTGCTGTGTTATTTTTATACGTAGTTTTGTTTTATATCAAAACATCACTTCGATTTAAAGATAAAGCTTTTTTTATTTTTAAAAGTATGCAAATTCTTGCCAATAGATCATTTTTTTTCAATTCAATTTTATTGATGTTTTGCTTTTTCGATAACGATGTACAGTAGTTTATAATTCCTAAGATTCCCGGTTTATATTTAGACATCTTTCTCTACTATATTAAATGCTGGAGGATGTGCTTGCATTGTAAATACCTGTCTTTTGTTAATTAAATTAAAGAAGCGCGAGCAATTACTATCATTTATGAAAGAGCTTTAAAACACCTGTTCAGAGATAAGAAGAGCAACAGGAATGAAGTGTATTATGAAGTAACGAGCTATTCCTTAAGTAATGTTTAGAGATTGTTGGAATGTACCTACAAATATGAATGGTTTGATGCGACGCATCAGTGGTCTACATTATATTGTGTGAACTACTCGCTAACTTGGCCAGCCACTGTTTATATTCACCGCTTCCCATGATTAAAAAATGTAATGGAAAACTTGAGAAATACTATTTTCTCGTTTGACAAAATAAAATGTTGACCACTCATTTTGTTTGATTTGTACATGAAGAAGATTTTGAACGTGGGAGATTCAATATATCCTAACGATAAGTGCAACACTGTCACCGTCCCCGGAGAAATCCTAACTGAGCAGGCAAAAACAGTTTAGGAAAGGAAAATAGATTAGACTGTGAAAACAACGTGTTTTGCAGCGAAATCGACTCATTGGCGTATGAATATTTTATGAACTTGAAACTATTTTCCATTTGCAGAGGAGTTTTATTTGAAATGTGGAACGGTCGACCGTCAGAGTAAACTAATTAGTAGTTCACTTTGCAAATCAAAGTTAGTCATAGTTAACTTAAATATTAGCATCAAATCAAAAGAGACACTTGTATTCATTTACAAAGAATCATCTTTATTGCAATCATTTTACGATATGGGGCCCTGATTTCAAACAGATTCATGTCTGAGTTCAGAATCAAATGACAATACTGCAAATCTTTTTTTCATTGTTACTTTCTTGATAGTTGCGAATTGATGATGACGATGACATTTGCTGAATTAAATTACTATTTGAAAACAAAACAACAACAACTAAATACATTTATCTCATAAAAGTCGAGTCTAGAGTCGAGCTTGAGACTGACCGAGATCATGGTCCCTGATTTGTGACGACCGTTAGTGATTATCCCACGGATGGCCCTTATCCCGTATCGTATCAGGATTGTGTTTTGAAGAATAATTGAGCATGCATAATTCTAGTGTGCCAGTAGGCTTATCACCAGTTTCCGATCAGTTGCTGATAAAACATGAAGATGAGAAATTGAAATTCGCAAGCGGGATAATACCTTGTGCTGATACTTTGCCAACTAAAAAGTAGTTTTGCATTTTTCACTTGTTGAAACATTTGAAAAACTGTTTGAAATAATGAAAAAAGAGTGAATATTAAATTCGTCCATTAAATGTAACCAATACATCCATTTTTTAAAGATTTTTGTTTGTGAAATATAAAAAAAACGTTATTAAAATGTCAACGCATATAATTGGATCCAAATTGAATGATATCATTTAAAACCCAGGAGCACGAATATTATGGATCTTCCAGGAAGCGACGATAGATAAACGGATTTTAAAAAAATAATCAAAACAAGAATTAGCGAGTTTTAATATAAATAAACTTTGTTAATAAAAATACTTACATATTTCGCTTTTCACAGTCATTGTCATATACCTTTAGTATTGCTACTTGTTGGCCGTTTCATCCAAACAATAATATAAGAGAAGATATTGAATGTAAAATGCTTTATATGTCATTCCCTGGGAGAGCATTTGAGTATTTTTAATTGTTTTAAGAACCAATGCTTGTGACTGCAGTATTGTACATAGATACATAGGTAGCTTGAACATTTAATACTTCTTCAGTTCTTCCCAATATACTTAACGATTCTGCAGATTTCAACTTTTACAGTTTCTCTCTAAACTATTGTTGTGTATGCATCTTACCAATTATGTAAACCCAATTCCAGTATATTTTGATAACGATCGACAAGAAGACGCATAGGAATGGTTGGCATTTATTGATATAAATGTTAGCTAGTCTGAAACTCATAATGCAGATGGACAATGGTGATTCAAAACTGAAAGAGAAAACGTGCTATGTGGAAATAAAAACAGAATTCGTAACAACTGTTTCGCACTTGCCACTTGGTATAAATGACACACTAGTGATAGAAAAAAACAGCATCTACTTGTGTTTCTCAAATACAGTGTAAAAGTCAAACGTCCATGTGTGAACATGCAATACGATAAAAAAGCAACACGTTCATGTGTGAACAAGCAATAAGATAATAAAAGCACACATCCCTATGTTAACATGTCATATGATAAATAAAAGCCCACATCCCTATGTTAACATGTCATATAATAAATAAAAGCACACAGCCCTATGTTAACATGTCATGTGATGAATAAAAGCACACATCCCTTTGTCAACATGTCATGTGATAAATAAAAGCACGCATCCCTATGTTAACATGTAATTTGATAATAAAAGTACACATCCCTATGTTTACATGGCATGTGATAAATAAAAGCACACATCCCTATGTGAACATGCAATATGAATATAAAGCACTCATCCCTATGTAAACATGCACTATGAATATAAAGCACTTATCCCTATGTGAACATGAATTATCAATATAAAGCACTCATCCCTATGTGAACATGAATTATCAATATAAAGCACTCATCCCTATGTGAACAAGCAATATGAACATAAAGCACTCATCCCTATGTGAACATGAACTATGAATATAAAGCACACATCCCTATGTGAACATGCAATATGAACATAAAGCACACATCCCTATGTGAACATGCAATATGAATATAAAGCACTCATCCCTATGTGAACATGAATTATCAATATAAAGCACTCATCCCTATGTGAACATGCAATATAAACATAAAGCACTCATCCCTATGTGAACATGCACTATGAATATAAAGCACTCATCCCTATGTGAACATGCAATATGAACATAAAGCACACATCCCTATGTGAACATGCAATATGAATATAAAGCACTCATCCCTATGTGAACATGCACTATGAATATAAAGCACTTATCCCTATGTGAACATGAATTATCAATATAAAGCACTCATCCCTATGTGAACATGAATTATCAATATAAAGCACTCATCCCTATGTGAACATACAATATGAACATAAAGCACTCATCCGTATGTGAACATGCACTATGAATATAAAGCACTCATCCCTATGTGAACATGAATTATAAATATAAAGCACTCATCCCTATGTGAACATACAATATGAACATAAAGCACTCATCCCTATGTTATGCAATATCATTATGAAAGCAATAGTTCCATATGTTAACGTGCAATATGATAAAATAAAAGCAACACATCATTTTGTGAACATGCAAACTGACAATATCGAAAGAAAAACCTTAATTTTTATGCGTATATATTTACATATCAAGTTGTAATCCCTTAATTGAACAGCCTTTCAGCAATTGCGAATGTGTAAGGAATGAATTGCGGGATTGATGTCATTATCGGTGTATGAACGCTGTAGGGCTTGTTAAAGAGTGTGGAGACCGACGGAATCCACGCGTACTTTTACCAGGACCGTTCAATTGACATCATGGGTGAGAAAGACTAACTGTAAGAATTTCTTAAAAATTATGTATTTTATTAACATTTCTTGAAAGAAATAATGAACTATAGGTGTGAATATCAGTAATGAATATCGTTAGTCCTTTCATTACCGGGGATATGATCGTAGTTGTGTTGGTTAAAGCTGCGCTCTCACAGATATACCGTTTTTACAAAAAAAAATTGTCTTAGGAGAGGAAATGTGTGCGTAAATAACTGCAAACCAATGATTAAAGATTGCTGACAAAAGATCAGATCGCAGATTTTCATATTTGTGTTCGAAAATTAATGTTTTATGGCTTAAAATGGTACTAACGGTTTAAGAAAAATGCATAAAAAAATTGAACTTAAATATAGAAATCTGTGATCTTATTTTTTGTCAGCAGTCTTACATAACTGGCTCGTTCCAAGACAAAAAAAAAAAAAAAAAAAAAAAAAAGTCGTCATAACGTTAAATCTGTGAGAGTGCAGCTTGAAAGGCATGGAGTCCTTCGATCAATCATGCAATTTATCCTTAAGTGATTATAAAAGCGATAATTCCCTATGTGTACAACTAAATGTTATGAGCAATAATACTCTATGTATACATATCAATTGTTGATGTGTTTGCAAGAAAAATCCTGTTGGTATTCAACTTGATACTGGATAATCATTGCATCGCTCTCGTATCAGCGGAAATACCAATCGAGATCAATTATTGGATAATTAATTTTTGCTCGCAACTGCTAGATTGTTGCTTGTTTTTCATTTACGCCAATATTTGCCCGGAATCTTGCTGGTTGTTAATCAATGGCGTGTTTCCTTTTAAGAATAGTTCAATGCATTAAAGCTAACAATTTATTAATCTGTATAATGGCACCACCTACGTAATAATTGTACGACCGCTTTAACGAATTTTTATTATTTGAGAAGTTATTTAATTGGAAGCAAATGATTTTATTGGTCAGGGTTTGCGTAGTTTATTTAATTTTGAAAATAACACTTCTAGTTTAAGTTGTGACATTTCGCTTAAAGGGACTAGACACCAGACTGTCAACGAGACTAGATTTGGCAATAGAAGCTAGTATGAGGCCGATAATACATCACTTTGTAGCTGTCTCAGCTGAATTTATTCGTTTTAAAATAGCGCATAATGATTTCATTGTCCTATCTATCATCTTTATTTCTTCCATTACTGAAGATATACAAGTTATGTACAAATTAATACAGTATTCATATTATAAAGGAAAGGGTTACATAATGTGATAAACGTGATAAACATACCAGAAAAATAGAAAAAAAACGCAAAAAAAATGCAAAAAATTCTTTTGACGTAATCGATGTGCTATATCAGAAACTCAACGACATCAATTTTATGTAAGTATTTTTTTACATTTTTTTTCTTGCACTTGTATCATCTGGTGTCTAGTCCCTTTAATATACATCTGAAATGGTGTCTGTCTGAACTACTTGATAATACGAGTATTATCTTCTTTTGAAATTCTGATTAAACCATCAAAGAGTTTTGATCTTCAGCTGAATGTCAGTAAAGTTATCTTGAAAGTTTAATATACTCGTTCATCGATGGCCTATTTCTTAAACGTTTAATATACTCGTTCATCCATGACCTATTTCTTAAACGTTTAATATACTCTTTCATCCATGCCCTATTTCTATCATTCTTAAGTACATCCAGACTTCGGTGATGGTAACATGTATTGATAGAGAAAAGTCTCTTAGAAGCATTAAATACTGAAAACAACGGACTACATGTTTTCACATCGTTTTTAAACGTATTCTGTTTTGTATGGGTTGTCTTTGTTTTATCCATGAAAGACAAGTGTTTAAATAAATAACAATTGGGAATATATTTATAACAATTTAGATACGGCAATGCTACCTTTTATAGAATGTTATAGATTCAGGAAGGGGTCATAAGATCAATATTACAAAGAAATATAGAAAGGTATTACGTTTATGTTAACTGGACAGTGTGTGTACGGTAAAGTAATGGTTAAATGTTTATTATTTTAATGGTTGTAAGAATTTATGTAATTACGAACATAAATGATTTGTTGCGCATAACCGTCTGATAGTGTAAGAACATACTAACAATATTTTAAAGAATAGTGGTCTACATACACACTTTGTTTACTACCGACTAAGTAGGCCAGCCACTGTTTATATCTACCGCTTCACTTGATTACAACCAATAACTGTTGATTTACTGATATAAATGTATTGGCAAATTTGAAGAAAACTGCATTCTCATTTCAAAGAAAAAACGTTTTGCCCACTTAGTATGGTTTGTGTTTGTGAAGTTCATCGAAGTTTGTCTGTGTTTATATCTGATCTGATATACAGATATGACGTCGTCTGTGAAAGCGAGACCTGTTGCGGTGATCACGTTAATGACAAAAACAAATGTTAACCAAGAGATAGAAATATAAAAACAATTTTATAACAGAACAGAACTAAATTTTATTCTACGTATACCAACAAGGTACATAGTCATAGAATATAAATACCTTCATATAACGTCAACATTTCACATAATACAGATTCGATACATGCAATGTCTATATGTAGATATGAATAATTATCCATGTATACGTGAAAGAAATAATATGCAAATGATAAAACATGAGGATGAACTGATCACAATATGTAATAATGGAAGTTCTATGTTTAAGAGATTCTTTTATATATTTGAATAATTTAAATACAGTATTTTTGTTGTCTGACTTAAGCAGTTCTGTATAGTTCTGCATGCTTTACAATGTGTATCGCTAAATTAAAGAACTTTTTCGAAATCTTGAAAAATTAATACGATTGTCTGGTAATGAGGCACAAAAAAGAAAACATGTTTTGCCTCCACATGACTCATTTTCGCTAATGACGCCACATGTATTTAGAATTTGACCTCTAATGTTACTGGTACTTATTGCCTTGCCTCCTTCATTCCCGCAAATGTGTTGTTCCGTTGATCTAAATCCGATTTAGAAGCTACGACCGAAACTACCGCACATTTCATAAAGCAATAAATTTAACATAGCCAAAAAATACTGATTTACATTTGTTTTATCAATAGCCAAATCAGTTTAGCAAAATCAATGTACTTTATCTTGACATAAGAATACAGATGGTACAACTTTTGTATAGACGAGGGGGAACTGGAGGGGCGTCGATGGGGAATCATCACCAGCAAACAGACTCAAATTGAACCAATTTGGTTCTAAGTCATTAAGTGCTGAGCCACTAGGTACAAGTGGGACAGTCTGACGTATGACCAAGGAACAGACAGACGGAAAAAACTACAGTTGGACGGACGAACGAATGATCATTTGAGCTGTAGTTAACAACGTATTCAATACTTCAATATACACTGAATGTATGAAATGTAGAAGACAAACGTTGTGTAATATGTGCTTTGGAATGGCAACACTGAATTAAGAAGTCGTCGATAGTGAGTTACATGTACTTAAAGAGAAGTCATCGAAACAACAAACTGTTTAATCTATACGCTGAAGGTCACTTTAACTCACACCCTTCCAAACGATATGTCATACTAGCATTTTGATTCATGTCTTAAATGACCTTATTTAAAATAATTCCATTTGACCAGTCGCCAATTGTAAATCAAGCGATAAGTTGACCAGTGATATGGCTATATTCTGTAAACAAACAACAAACACATGGTTGCATTATCCAAAGGATTCACTGGAAAATCACTACCAAGTAATCTCGACAAGTTACGATAATTGCTTTGGGGTCTGGGCAATTCCCCTTGTGTAGCAGATGCGACGATTTAGCTGCAGAGCCTCCTTCCAAATTTGTAACATCTAGCTGATGGCTATGCTTACGTTGTAAAGCGATGTTAGCGGTTATTTATACTGACATTGGCTGTATTTGACTCTGACGCCTACAGATATTCCTATTGCTAGCATTGATTTTTATATCACTTGGTTTTAGCTTACGCTGTTCTAACCTCGATATCTCTATTCCATACAGACCTGATTAGGCGGCTATAGAGACATATACATAATATTTTTGTTCTACATTTCTATTTGAAGCAGACTAGACGTCTATTTGGTTCAGAAGTGTTTTTGCGTGTTGTATCTGGAAAAAAACTTGCAACAAATTCCTTACCAGTACTTCTGACTCTAGAATAAACTTTATTCCTTAAAACATACTTCAGAATTATAAAATACACTCTTAGTGGTCGACATTATATGTTGTCCCACGGGATGGCAGTATTTTTTTTAATGAGTCGTATATTTATTTTGTTAAATCAGCAGTTAATCGTTCTGGAATTAAATCATGTGAATCTTTAGATTTAAGAGGTTGGGCCAGCGGTCAAAATATCCTCTTGAATACCAAGCTGATTAAAGTTTTTTTTGCATTTATCAAAATAAAATGGCTGCGCGACTGGAATAAACGAAATATTTTGGTGAACACATACTAATACCCTTAAATCATAACACAATGTCGGCTCAGGAGGCTAAAACATTTACATTGAGGTTCAAAAACACGACTAATACTGCATTGATAACGCGTTTTAGTCAATACGAAACGGATGTTGGAACTTCCGAATAATTTCCTGGAAATTTGGAATATCCTCGTATTTATTTTACCTAATTGTTTGCCTACAACGACGGCTTTTCACAAAAAAGCCTGAACCGCAATTAGCGTGGGATGTTTATATGTTTTACTTGGGAATTTTTGTGGCATTATTTTCAAGGAAGATTACGTAAATATTGATTCTGACCTGTTGAATACCATTTTTGTTTAGTCAGTTGCATTAGGGTGAAAAGCGTATATTGTGTCTTCACTTACATTCCTTGCGAAAGCGACTTCCTGAATCGAGATATGTTGTTGATTCAAGACTTTAATGCATACCGTTTGTGTCTAAAGATAGCTTATATTCCACGTATTGTTTATTTCTCGCTTATATAGTAAATGCAATAAGTTAAGAATAAATAAACAATAACGTTACTGATTTAAAGAGACTTTGATGTTTATGCAATGTAAATTGGGAAGAAAATTCTTGAAACAATGATCAAACATCTATTCAAGTTCAAATAAGATGTTTTGATAATATTTATTTAAAAAAATGGCTTTTATTAACGAAGTTTTTATGCAATGTTGGTGATTGGTCTTTGTTCATGAACATAAGTAAAACTACTCAATTTGAACAGCTTTCAAAATTAAATGTTGCCAAAATATTCTTCAAATGAGTACCGGTTATCGATATAGAGAGAAATATTTTTGTTATGAAGTCATCTTAGTTAGTCAAAAATCTAGAATAGTTCAGTCAGACAGTCTTGTTGAATAGGGCAAGGGTCATATGAATTGCGAAAATTGTAACACTAATTTGTAAGTCAGGATTTCAAAACAATGTCTTTTGAAAAAAATGTTTGAAATGGAACCTGTAGAAAAGACACGATGCTGGTTGTCATTCAACAATCCAATCGATCATCAAAGAGATTATATTTCGTCAATAAATGGACACATGGACAGCAATGGATTTCTTAAACAACCGCCTGCAAATGACCAGAAGTGACTTCTGTTCACGTCATGTTTAATTACTTAATGTGAATACAATGCTAAGATAGAAACAAATGCAAAAGTTAATTCTCTCATTTAATAGTGATGTTCAATAATATAAATAACGTTTTTTTTGTCCCTCTCGTTTCAGGAGCTAGTTGGAACCACTGAGGAGAAGCGGAACTGGCGAGGAATTGTCATCGCTCTACTTGTGATTGTCACGGTCCTAGCGCTCATCGTCACTGCCATCATCCTGGTCACACCAAGTTAGTTGAAGCCATAACCGTAGCAATTGATAAAACTATCTTGATGCGTATGTGATGGTCAGGGCTGGTATTCAATATTGGTATTATAGGCCTGATTTAAGCCTTCTTTAAGTACCCCCCCCCCCCCCATTCGTGTATAGTTCACAACTTCTGTGTACTGATCTTAATCCTTATTGCTTTGAATTGTCCAGCTGTGCAGTTTTGGAGCTTTTATAATATAAATTGACACTACATCTGGCCGTTTAGTTTTGTTGTTGTTGTTGTTCTTTTTTCAAATAATAATCATATGATTATTACAATCTTAGAAAGATGTAGCTGATCGGATTACTTGTTATTAATAACTGCTCAATAGAGTGAAAATATAAAAAATCAATGGAGTATGACCATAAGATTTACTTAAGTTGTATATTTAATACCACCCTTCTGGTGTTTTATGTTCAGTGTTGTTTTGGACCTAACCTTCTGCCTAAAAACAGAGTTTGCATTTGTAATTTTGACAAAGCGGCTTGTACCCGTAGATTTCTTTAAATGACAAAATTTGTAAAAATGTACCAATGGTATGTTCATCCTGTGATCCATAATCTATTGAGGTGGTCGAGTGGTATACTACTGTTTGCAAAGGAACGAAGCGTTTCAAGTTGTTGAAGCATTAAACTTTCGTGGAAATTAACTCCGCACAAATCCAGAAAAGTACTGCCACCATCAGCAATTTTGGCGAATACTTTAACATGTCACGTGGAACTAACTACTGAAATGGCGCGCTAATAACCCCTGGAAGCATCTATACATGTATTGTTTCGATTGGTTTTACTTCAACCGAGCAATTACCTTATTGTACCCATTCGGAGCTCCTCGGCCATTTTTATCGAAAACAACCTCGGATGTATTTGGACGGTTTACATACTCAAAAAGAGGTACGTTTAAGTCCGCTGCAAGTAGATCGCGTAGTAATTTTATTTAGCAGTTAAACTTTATGACTTAACTCTTGGAAATCTTAATTATGTTTGCAATAATATACTTCACTGACAATCAATTTAAACTTGGATCAATAAAAACAATTCTAAAACACTACATTTCATAAATGATGTTAGTCAAACATTTACGAACTACTTCAACTGATGTACCGGCATACATCCGAGGTTGTTTTCGATAGAATGGCCGAGGAGTTCCGAATGTATTGTACCTTGTCGAGATCATTTGGCGGATGTTCTGCAGTTAATCCATTGAATAATGCAGCCACGTGTTAGTATTCATTTCTAAAATAGAGTCCTATTATTGATCAACTGATTGATTAATATGAAATTCGCAAATAATCAAATATATCGTTGCTTCCTTCAAATTATGATCATACGAACGGCGGGTGACAAATTAAGCATTTCGAACTGTTTGAAGCCGCTGTTTAGGCGGTACGAGTTGACCATCTCTTTTGTGCAACATGGCAATGCAATCGGGCTTTGTTTAAATGATTGACGACCGTCTGTCGCTAAGTTTAGTTACTAACAGTTGTACGACTTTGTTTCCGCCTCTCACCCAAGGTGTAAAGGTCCCCCAACCATTGGCACTTCTGTCATGAATAGTGGGCACGTGTATTTCTATGAGAAATTTATTTCTCTAATCTGCGTTCCCCACACTCGACCAGAAAGAAATGTTTAAACTAGTTATTCCATTAAAAAACCATGCAACTTTAAGCAAATGTTAGACAAAGTTAAATGGTTTGTCGTACATTCAAACAAAGTCATATGGATCTAAAGTTGAGCTTTGTAGAAAGCAAAACAACAGAAAACGACAATGGCTTAGACGGGTAATACGGTCTTACACATGGGCCTGTCACTGCAGTTACATTTATCAAGCTGCCGTTGTTAATCAAGTATTTTATGTGTTCTTTTAGACAGATATAGATACTTATGACTTCTATAATCTTGTTTAATTTTCAGGCTACTGTGATTGCCCCTATATATTATAATGTTTTATTGCTAACCCTATCCATTCATTAAAAATACATTGATAAACAATTAGCCCTTAATTCAGTTATTGTAACGTGTGGTGTTGCGCTGCGATATAACATGAACAAAAAGAAATATAAAGCTTTCTGACTGTCTGTCTGTCTCTCTGACTAATCGCAGAGCAGATTTTTTTATGATATGCTTTCCGGTGGTTTCAATATAGAGATTTATTAGTGAAATAAAACTGATATTTTCACTGTTTTGAAATTTAAGCCCAATCTCGGTTCCAAATATAACGTCAGTTGGCACAGGGCTGGGACACAATTTCAACGACGTCATTTCCGTCAAATGACGTTACGTGCGCATACAAATTGACGAGTGTTTTCTAAAATAGTGTGATTATAAGACTTTTGATTCTAATTTTTAGGCATAAACTAAAAAGATGAATTGTTTGTTTCAGCGTTAGATAGCAATATATTTCACCTCGTGAACACTCGTGAAATATAACTTTTGGTGCTCAGTCGGTGAAAAATATTACGATCTTACACTCAACAAACAATTATCCTCTTTGACACAGCCCCCGTTTTCAATGCTGATAACTTATTCATTATTTTTCAGAAACTGAAGATAATAAGGAAGGGGAGAAGGTGGACTTTAGAGGGTTTATTAAAGGTTCCTTTGAGCCTCGGAGCTTCCAGCCTCGATGGCTACCAGGTATGCTACAGGAAAGGGGAGAAGGTGGACTTTAAAGGATTTATTAAAGGTTCCTTTGAGCCTCGGAGCTTCCAGCCTCGATGGCTACCAGGTATGTTACAGGAAAGGGGAGAAGGTGGACTTTAAAGGATCTATTAAAGGTTCCTTTGAGCCTCGGAGCTTCCAGCCTCGATGGCTACCAGGTATGTTACAGGGTAGGGGAGAAGGTGGTCTTTAGGGGTGTTTATTTAAGGTTCATTTTAGCCTCGGAGCTTCCAGCCTCGATGGTTACCAGGTATGTTACAGGGTAGGGGAGAAGGTGGTCTTTAGGGGTGTTTATTTAAGGTTCATTTTAGCCTCGGAGCTTCCAGCCTCGATGGTTACCAGGTATGTTCCTGGACCCCGGTTTAATATAAATAGTAAGGCTTAAAATAAAAACATCTATGCGTGACCTTGTTTATGGCGTTAACCGCGTTTCAATAAAACTACTGCAAGGAATTCTAGAACTTTTAAGCAGCGTAATGTTTACGACTAAGAAATCTTGGCTAAGACACCAACAGTTGTCCGTTCGATCGTTGCAATCAAATCTTTGTCAACACTTCAACAATGTCATTGATATATTGTAAGTGTGGACTGTGTGACTTAACATGAATGGCAATTCCGGATGTACAAAAACTGTCACGTGACAGTCGTATGCGCTGCATGTATCATGAGTCATAAATACACGTGTGGCAAACACTGTGACTGAAGTCGGATTGAACACAAAAGGCAATGTTCAATACTTTGATTATTGGAAATACGATCAAAGTTGCTCTGAATTAGCATTAATGTGTTGACTCAACACCCAGTCATATGAATTATTTACTCAACACCAAACCATATAGATTATTTACTTTTTAGCGCTGTTTGCAAATAAAATCCAATGAAGAAGGCGCTTCGGCATACAATTGTTAAACTGTTGTTCTTTTATTTAAAAAACTGTTACACCATGTAACTCGCTTGTCGCTTGTCCTAACCAATCTCACCTCCCGTGGTATTTGCCATGAAATGTATGAAACTTACCAATCGTTCGATTATATAAATCGTACTTTGGGACTATTTTTCGAACAGAACTTTTATTTTTCAGGAGTGGACGAGTCGTTTATATTCCGCGACCGAAATGGGGCGGTTATGCATTACGACTGTGAGGACAACAGTACCTTTATTATAGTTGGAAACAATACTTTCGTAAGAAATATTAGTATTTCTGGTAATCTATAACAAAATTAGCTGGTTCTATTTTAAGGCTTTATATCATTACAGCATGTGCCACACACTTATATATTATCAACGAGATTTTAAATCAAGCTAGATTTAAAGTTTTTAACGTTAACGACTTCATTGGAAGTTGAGGTGTCTCCCCTAGCTCTAACTATTTTTGTCAGTCAAATGTCCTACGGTATATATGGAGTCTAACGGAATTAAATACCGTTGACAACCGACTATGGAAAGTATATCAATTTTATTGTTTATTTTTCAGAGGGAATTAAACACAGATCGATTCAGTGTTTCAGCAGACAAGCAATATATTCTCTACCAATATGACATTCATAAGGTGAGCATTTAAGCAGACAACAGAGATATGACATTCATAAGGTGAGCATTTAAGCAGACAACAGGGATATGACATCCATAAGGTGAGCATTTAAGCAGACAAAAAGAATATGACATTCATAAGGTGAGCATTTAAGCAGACAACAGGGTTATGACATTCATAAGGTGAGCATTTAAGCAGACAACAGGGTTATGACAATCATAAGGTGGGCATTTAAGCAGATATCAGGGATATGACATTCATAAGGTGAGCATTTAAGCAGACAACAGGGATATGACATTCATAAGGTGAGCATTTAAGCAGACAATATCAATATGACATTCATAATGTGAGAATTTATGCAGATAACTGGGACATAATAGTCATCAGGTGAACATTTTAAGTTGACACCTTGTTCGTATTTTGTAAAGAATCCGACAGAGTCTTAACTTGGAGAGTGAGTGTGAGGTTGCGTAGTAATATATAGGCCCTGTTTTAAGATCTTCGAGCTTAAGATCGATATTTTCAAGGAGTTACCGTTTTTGGATGGTGAGTATTTTCATTTATAATAACAATATTTCGGGGTAATAAAGTTACATGGTAAGTGACGTCCAAATCCCACTTTCTATTTTGTTTCGAGTAGATACGAAAAGTTCTTTCCAAAATACGTAAAAGACATCCAGAGTCAAAAAAATATCGAATATTAGCCATACTCCAGACACTTTTGAATGTTATGTAGCGAATGTTCAATTGCATACAAAACAACACAACAACACAATCAATTGGTTCATTGTGTTTGGATTGTTTAAAGATACAGAATTATGAAAGGAAGTGAACATTCAAAGTGGTATTAACTTTTTTGATTATTTAAATTTAAACATTTGGTTGTGAATGGTAATTCTGACTAAATCATGTTTTTGCCTCAGAATCGAAATCATATTAGTAGACATCATTCCACTTAACTAAATACAAAACAAAAAATATTATAAGCTACAGTTTTCCGCTATAATAAAACTTTTGGTCAGGTGGAATATACTTTTAGATGCAATAAATTTAAGGATACTGGTGCCAAAATATGGCGCTTTATATAGCAATACAATATTACTCAAAGGATATTTAAACTTGATTTCAGCAGGTCATCCATTTGGGATGCAGAGCATTATTCAGAGGAAATGTTTAAAGGAGACCTCCATTTCAGAACTCACTTTTTGTAGTTTTCATATGTGATTAAAGAAGAATGCATACTTTTGAATATACACAATTAAATGATTAAATGATACCAAAGTCTTTGTTACCATTTAAGGGCATTAATAAACATTCAGAATATAATGTAAGAATAATAGGCACATGATATTTATAAATTACTGACGAAAACGAGTCAAAAATCACCTTCCAGCAGTACTTTCAGTACTTTGATTTGCGTAAGCCTCGTTTTATCCGCAATTTTACGGATGTCCCGAGCAGTCTGACGCTGTGTAAGGTGTACGTCTAGGAGAATTAATTGGAATGGGTCCCAAGATTTTCACTTCAAAGGTGATGGTCTTTATAAATAATAGCGTATTGCTAAACTACAGTCAAATTTAAATAAATGGGCACAGAAATTAGTCATTTAATTAACAAAAACGCATTTAAAACATTTTCCTCACAGTTTTTTTTTTCACCCTGTGTGGACGAATTAAGCTCTTTGAAAGGTTATCCAAATGTCATGTCGTTACCTAGCATCTGTGTTACTTTCTGACTTCATCATCTTTAATTGATTTGCTAATGTCGTGAATACTCTGCTTATCAAATTATGAGGTGATTATCCAATGGCGTGTGAGTAATCTAAAGTTCTCGTTCAATGAATGCTTATGTCACGCCATCCCTTTAATGAATCAAATCAATCCATTTTCAGGTTTTCAGACATTCTACAATATCACGGTACAGACTCGTCAATATAAAAACATCGTAAGTAACAATCGGAACACCTCGGCAATCTCCGCCAATTTTTCGGATGCATTATGGTGCATTAGTAAAAGTAGTCGTAAAAATAATAATATTTCTATTAATAAATTGAAGTGTTTTAACGTGTATTTTTTTCATTTACACTTAATTTTACAGGTAAATTCTGTTTAATTTATCCAATACTATGTGTAAGTGAACCTTTTTCAGTGAGCAATATGAGTTGGTTGGTCCCCATGGCGAACAGTTACAGGTGGTCAAGTGGTCAACTATTGGTCACTCGCTGGTCAGTATTTCCTGGTTACTGCCGTAACTATGTTTTATGTTGCAAGTGTTACCACGGGATAAAGCATACTGCGGAAGTAATATCAATAATAATTATAAATGAATGATAAATATTCATTACCTTCAGTTGAGGCTTTCCTTTCATTTCCAAATTTGAAATTCCTTTTACTTAAATCCAAAATAAAATATTCCACCGATGTTCGTCTGCAGAAAAAAAAAATTGCGAATTAATTTTAGGTGATCGGCCATTTAAACGTTTACAAAGATTTTTCGTACACTTTGCCCGTTAATTGTAGATGTTTCGTCGTTTCCTATCCATTATAGTAACGGTTTACCTGTGTATTTTTTAGGTGTTCGTCCAGTACAATGACATATTTTTCTCACAAGACCCGGTCGTTGGTGATTTGGAGCAGCTCACGTTTGATGGGTTTGAAGATGTGGAAACGCTGTTTAATGGTGTCCCAGACTGGTTGTATGAAGGTAGGAAAAACTGACTGGTTGTATGAAAGTAGGAAAACCTGACTGGTTGTATGAAGGTAGGAAAAACTGGCTGGTTGTACGAAAGTAGGAACACCTGACTGGTTGTATGAAGGTAGGAAAAACTGACTGGTTGTATGAAGGTAGGAAAATCTGACTGGTTGTATGGAGGTAGGAAAACCTGACTGGCTGTATGAAGGTAGGAAAAACTGGCTGGTTGTATGAAAGTAGGAAAACTTGACTGGTTGTATGAAGGTAGGAAAAACTGACTGGTTGTATGAAGGTAGGAAAACCTGACTGGTTGTATGGAGGTAGGAAAAACTGACTGGTTGTATGAAGGTAGGAAAAACTGACTGGTTGTATGAAAGTAGGAAAACCTGATTAGTTATATGAAGGTGGGAATAAACTGACTGGCTGTATGAGGCGGGGGGTGGGGGGGGAATGACTATTTATATGAAGGTATAATAAAACACACTGAATGTATGAAGCACATGTTTCCAATTTATCAAAATCATTAAGTTCCTTGAACAAATTCAATTTACCTCGCCCATGTGATCAGACATATTTTAGTTGGTCCTTCGTTTAAATGTGGTGAACTTTGTTGTCTTTTTTCCTTGATACATGAGTGTCATCTTCGTGCCTTCCAACTCAAATGAACTATATCGTTTCACTGGACTTATCTGACATGAGTTTCTTCCTTATATGTAATCTAATTTTATCGAATTGCAAGACGTTCAACGTTGTCAGTAAACGGTCTTTACAAATGGAACCTGCAGGGACAAGTCAAGTATCGAACTGTTAACTATGACCTTCATAAATCAACATGTGCCAGTGCTACCTTAATAATTATTGCACATAAACAGCCTCAATACAGCCTGAAAGCGGTTGTATGTTGTTCTTCTGTAGTCAAGTGTTTAAAACTGGTTCATGTTTTAGATTGGTCAAAGGAAGCTAAGCTCTTTATTGATTGGTCAATATTATCCAGTTATTATTACTAACCAATCAGATGATATAAAGATAACTCTTGCAGTTTTTGGACGGTTCTGGAAGTACCGTTCATAGGTACCATGCTACTTTTCGACGGTATGTATCAGTTGGTTCCCGCTCCCAAATCTGAATACAGCAGCAAGCGTAAGCCAATATCCAGCATTTTACACCGTCACATCACTCAGAAATCTTTTTATCGTTGTTTACAGAGGAGATTCTACAGTCCGACTCCGCAATGTGGTTTTCACCAAACGGACGTCACTTAGCGTACGCGACGTTTGACGACCGTGACGTCAGCTCGTACGACATGTCGTTATACGGTGACATGGTACATGAGTACGTTATGACCGCCAGACTTCCGTATCCTAAGGTTGGTAAATACATGTCTTGGTCAGTTTCAATCGACCTCTTCTGTTAGATAATTGCCACACGTTAATACCTTCATTATTTATCGAAATGTCATTAATTGAATAAAACTCAGTTTAAATGAAAGAGTTTATTTCTTGAGCAAAAGAAATGTATATATTGAAAATTCTAGATGCACCTGGGCTGGTATTCAATATTGGTCTTAAAGGGATGTAACATTGGTGTAGCTTATCGGATTGCATGGCATAAACAACCAACGTTTAGAGAGAATGAAATCAATAATGCATGACCATAAGATTGAGTTAAGTTGCGTATCGAATACCCTCCCTGGTGACCCCATTTTATTTTAGTATCATTTGAAAGGGTGTTGTGTGAAACGAATGTAATAAACAAGTGATGTTTTACCTTCAAAGATTACAAAATATGGTATTTACGTCCGATTTTAGTTGAAATAAAAAGCAATTATACAAACTCTAGTATGGAGTATAATGTACTTCGGGTAGTTTCTGTTACATATAAATAATTAATAAATTAATACCTTTATAATGATTCCAAAATTGTATGAGGTCACCTTGTAACACAATTCAGCAGCTTTAAGAAAACTAGCTTATTTTTTAGTCTGATACTTTAATAATTGTTTCTTATATTTTAGGCCGGTACACGAAACCCGACAGTGATACTTAAAGTCGTCAATCTGATTACGAACATCACAGTACATATACCACTGCCGCCGGAACTTCAGAATGTGTAAGAACCTTAATTTTATAAAAATAGGATTGAAACAATAGTTCAAGTCTTTTCATAATATTTTGTAATAAAGATTATCTGCGAAAGTGATGAAGAAGCCAAGTGGGAGGGGGATGTTACCTGTTCGTAGATAAATGTAATAATATGAAAACAAATTATATTTAAACGTGAAAACTTTGCAATTAAGCCCTGAATGTTAAAAATTATGCTAGCGTATTGACATCAGCTTAAACTTTAATGCTAATTTATATGTTAAAAGTGTTCCTATTGCAGAAAAGAAAGAAAGAAGACTAAAATTATACCCGCGAACACCATGAACAAATTACAAAACAATGATTTATATTATTAAAAAAAACATTATTTTCCACACATATGTTATCAACAAAAAACGCATACGCTATATAGCTAATTCCAAGAAGTTGAAGAACATACTGTAATAATTCCCATTATTTGACACTTAGGGACCACTACCTTTACGCAGTCACGTGGAAGGACCACAGTCACGTGCTTGCCACGTGGATGAACCGTGCTCAGAATCTCTCCGTTCTCTATATGTGTCCGATTGATGGTGGCTCGTGTAAGAAGGTAAGATTATTTTATTTTATTTAATAGTTGAAAAATTACTCTCTTATCAATAAGTGTGACTAATATTTTTTTCTTGTTATATAATTTCGAATATTTACGCTCCCCTATAGATAAAGCGGGACGTTCATATCGTATAACACGCAAGGAGATATGACGTCATTGTATATTTCAATTTCCCGCCCCGATTGGGTTAGTACGACGTCATTTAACCAATGATATCCGCTGTTAGAAAAATCTGTCATTTTGTATGCCAACGTAACTATGTAGTCGGATACAGTTCTTTAAGAAAAAGTACTCAGCAGACTTGCAGAAGATACTGCTAATTTTTAATCGTAATGAATGATTATTTAGGATCTATAAGTATTGATCGTATTTTTTCTTTCGTTTCTGCTGTATGTGGGGGGGGGATGAGCAAATGATCAAGACGCGCTAAATGGTACCTGCTCGCGTGCCCTACTGCGTCCATACAGTATACACGCAAGAAGAAATACGATCAATCTCTTAATAGATTCGGATCATTCAATATATTAATTATAATTCTGTGATTCCAATGCTATAGTTCCGCAATATTCTTTGATGTTGGGTTTTTTCACACCGCCTGTGCCGAGTTTTCCTTGTGCTAATTAATTTTATACTCGTACACAAGCTTGGTGGTATAAAATAATCCCATGTGGCCAATTATAGTTGTGATCACACTCCGGAAAACAGTTTAAATTGACAAAATTCGCATTTGTCGGCATGGTAACATTAAAAAAAAGAGCAAATGTTTTCTTGGAAAACATCTTCTAATTAGTGGCAGCATAAGATGTGGCTGATTTTAATGCTGTATTCCATGTTCACTTCTTTTAAGGTACCAGATGTACAGTTTAGTGACTATACCGTGCCATTGGGCGATTATGTTAAAATATAATACCTGGTGACCCAGTAGAAATATGGTATAAAAAGGGTATCGCTTCCTGATTATCTGTTTGTAATAGTAATGACCGGAAATACATAAATTGTATTGATGTTTATGATTTTTTTTATAGTTTAGTAAAAAACGGACGTAATATTTCCTATTTTACAATAATTTAAGAAGCATATACGTGTTTGTTATATTTATTACGGCAGATTGTTCCCATATTCTTTCTTCACACATAAATCCATTCAAATGATACCAAAGTATAACGTGGTCAGCAGGCATCCAGCATTCACATCATTATACCTATGATACATTGAACTGACACACAAGTAAGCAACACCATTTTCACTATTCCAATGTATCATTGTGTCAATGCGTAGCCCGACAGACGGATAGGGCTTAAATTGTCCGGCGTCGTAGGTGGCACAGTTTGGTAAACGATCGGTAACTCATGAACGGCTTATCGGTAAATCTATTTTAATGACTGTGTGGTCTGTCTATGGTGATTGCATTTCTGCTTGTGTCTCTAGTTCATTGTTGTTTTGGCCCTTGACTTGTGTCACTTAACAGTCATGCGTCAGTAAACACGTTTGCGGCGAACGTTTGCTGTTTGGTTTCCCGCTTGCAGTGTATGCGATGCACTGCAACAGGGAAACAAAACAAAACTGTTTGCTTTAATACGTTAGGCGAGCGCTCGCCCTTCTGAACCCATTGCAAGTTGTTGGATTTTTATTCAACTATTAGGCTTGTCCCGGTAGTTTTCATTTTATTATTGTTGGTCTGCACATAAGTAATAGTCAGTGGATGAGCCCTATTGGTTCCTGGGTTAGTAGGGCATAGGCATGGTAACGCTCATTAGATAATTGTCTATGATGGGCAGTCTAGTTCACATTCTAGTTGGCACTATTTATCTTATTTTCAGAACCTACGAGTAGATGGGGAGGGAGGCTGGGTCGACATGGTAAGTGTTTGATATTTTAATATCAATAGCATCATATTGTAACATGCCTCTGTTTAAATTGGACAGTTGCTTTATATACATCAAACACAAAGTAGCTGTTTTGTTGTAAATTTGACCACAATTCTAAATTAAGCTTTAGTACCAAATCAAATGATAATTGACACTGCAACCAAACAAAGATCGATATCTCCTAATTTATAGACATAACTAACACAAATGTTACCAGACGCGTTCGTGAGCTTCAACTATATATTCCTTCAATGTCAACAAAACATCAACGTCCGAGACCCCCATCAATCGATTACTCTCAGCTATAGTAATTACCGAACATGTAAATCGGTTGCCTGCCATGATCAGACATATGATACAAACTCTATCATCGCTTCGTTCCAGTTCCATTTTTCAATGTTTACACCGGACGCCAGCAGCTACTTCCTGCTCATACCACACAGGGACGGAGCAGCCGGCAGCTTCCAGCATATAGCCATGGTGGATTCCAATAGCGACATTCATGTGAGCGAGGCTAGGGACCATTGCAATAACTGATTGTAGTTAACCTTTAATCTAATATAACGTCACAAAATGGCAACTCATTAATTGTTCTTATTTTCTTAACTTTGGGTTCATTTTAGTATTGGCTCATGAACAAACTACACAGATTTTGAAAATAAGATACTACGATTATTTCTAGTACTTTGATCTTCGTGAAACGGCCCCTGATATTTATGACATTTGTTTTTATGGGGTATTTTGTTTTATGCTTCGGTAGATGTTCTGACATCCCGATCATTTGTTGTTTTGAATGAAAGGTTGTCAATGTGGCTTTTAGCTCAAGATAATAATTCTTCATAATGTGTCATACATAAGGTTTTTCAAAACTGTATATGTGGTATTGGTAGAGGACCAGGCTTGCATTTGTAAAATCAAGTCCTTATATCACGTCATTTTGAAGCTTTTGCATTCTTGAACTTATTTTAAACTAAGGAGACGGTTGTGAAATAGTAAACTTAATCTTATTTTCCAGTCCTTATCTACTATTGTCTATAATATTTCAGACCATATGTTGTATACATGTTATGAAATAAATTCCGTCCTACTGAAAAAATATAATTACTCCATTCATCATTATTCCAGACAAAGTCTGCTTATGTCAGAAATATTTTCATCACAAGAAGTATTTCCATGTTTGCAATTTGCTGTTTGTTGCAGACGAAGCCGGGAGACGGGAGCAAGATTTTCCTGACTGGAGGACGCTGGGATGTCGTAGACATCGTTGGATATGACGACGTCTTGAAAATTATGTAAGTTTCCTTTCCTGGAGAGTTTGTTCCATTTAAATCGAAATTGCATCGGAAAATAGTTGAAATTTCAATAAGGTTAGAACTGGCATCCCGTTTTTAGAGGTAAAGGTAGGTTAATACCTTGCCGTTTTCCATTTCAGATATTTTACAGCAACGAAAATGGGCGATCCACGGAAAAGACACCTGTATAGGTTTGTTACCTCCTTTGTCAAATTCCTTTTATATAAGAAATGATTAATAAAATACTTGAACTGTTAATTAGTCTCGTCATTAAAGTGAGCCAATAATACAGAATTCTTTGAATTTGTCAATATTAAACGTTAAAACTATTCAGAGAGTCGTCATAATGTACAGTCGAACCCCGTTAGCTCGAACTCCCGGGGACAGGCGAAATAACCTCGAGCCTCGGAAAATTCGAGCCAAGCGGGAATGCTCATTAGACAGAGAATAACAAACAAATGACGATAAAAAAACTCTCAAAAACAGACTTATAATATTTACACCAACCTCTTTGTGATATATACAGCAGGCAATGAAAAACTCGAGACAGCATTAAAACCTTGCACGTGTATGGATAACAAAGGATAACTTGTAAAAGTGTTGACCTTTACATTGATTCTAATTGTTATGGTCTAACAGGCGTTTTCAACCTGCCATGATTTGTGCTGATATTTGTCATTCCATTTTTTAATACTAAGATATGTTACTATGGCAACAATTGACACTTATATGAACATATTTCTTTACAAACATCACATTCTGTTATTTCACAATGTAATTAGTTAGTTTATCAAACGATTTATTATATTTGGTAATTATTATAAGGTGTATTAATTCTTTTTAAAGTCTGTTTGTTTCTTTTACGTGCCCCAATGCCTGGATTTCGGATTAAGTAACATATTTCATTTAAGCTAATTGACTTGCGTTATCTTTATTTTATAAGCCGAAACATAGTTTATCATTATTTCCTCTTTAAGATTTGAAAAAAGTACAAATTACACAATTCATTTAACAAAAATATTGCACTTATCCTGATACATGTATAAGAAACTAAAGATTGTTCGACGAATTGGTCCCCGGTTTTCCGGTTATTTCAATTCCTCTGAGCAGGGTATATGTTATACTTTCAGTACCACTGTCTCCAAGACGCACGAATCATTCCGTCAGGTCACGTGTCTGTCATGTGACATCAGCGAGGACTGTCAGTTTGTTGACGCCACATTCTCACCTACCGGGAAATTTTACATTCTGGCCTGTAAGGGACCCGCGGTTCCCAGCTACCATCTATACTCGATCGATAATGGATTAGGTAAGAACACAAACATTTCTGGCGTGTAAGGGATCAGTGGTTCCCAGCTACCATCTGTACTCGATCGATAATGGATTAGGTAAGAACACAAACATTCTGGCCTGTAAGGGACCCGCGGTTCCCAGCTACCATCTGTACTCGATTGATAACGGATTAGGTAAGAAGACAAACATTCTGGCCTGTAAGGGACCAGTGGACCACGCCTCCGCAAAAAAACTACGTTCGTGTTGGGTTGAACCAATCTTATACTCTCGGCCATGAAAGATACTTATAATCTCGATACATAAAACACCGAGAACTTCCGTTAGAAGCACACGTACTGCACATTACCCATGCTGCAATGTGTCCCGGTACTGGTGGACGAAATATATTCAGGTCGTTTTCTTTCTATTTCAGTAATCACTTTAGAAGACAACACTGAACTACGAAAAATGTTGGAAGACTTCAGCTTACCCGTGCAGGAGTATGTACAGATACCGATAGACGAGGATGAGACAGAATGTGAGTGATTATATGGTGTGGTCTTAGGAATAATACATTGAAAACTACAGGGATAATCCCAGTAGTGTAATATCTAAGTTAACACCCTGTTAAGGATCACATGGCTAGGGCCCAAAAGATAATGAACCAGAGACATATAACGTACAAACAACGCAGACGGACCACACATGCACTGCAATAGCTTTATCAATAGATGTTGGGTTACTACCGATAATGACATCAACCCCGCAATTCATTTCTTATATTTACACCAATAGTTCATTATTTCATTCAAGAATTGTTAAAAAAATACTTCATTTCATTTAAGAAAACCTTTCAGTAATCCGTTCTTACCCATTCTGTAAATAGAACGACCCGACTCTAACCGGAAATATTTTTTCAAATGACGTCACAATAACGCGGGAAAAGATCAACCACTTGAAATCACTTTAAAACGTAAAATTGAAACACTTCTGGTACCAATATATTTAAAATATAATAAACTAACACTTTTAAAAATGTTGATCTATATTTTACGGGACCTGCAGACACAATACAACCAATAACAAGATCAATAGTATATTATTATGCAATGAATTACGATCCGAACATATCCGAAGATGTTGCGTTCATCGATTGATGAACGCAATTGCCGAAAGGCAGTTCATTTAAGGAATGGAGGTTGAGGTGTAAATATATGGTCAATGAAACAGTGTCTGAACAAACTGATGCGAGCACAGCCTCACTCCTTCACCAATATGTATCCCATTTGTACTCCCTTAGGGACTAGCGCAATGCAGGAGAATACCGTGTATATAATAATAAAACGCTGAATAAATAACTTTATAATGTTATACGCCCTGTTACTGTATGACTTTAAGGAAGGTTATAAGACGTACAAATTGAACTTTTAAAATGCATGTACATGTGTATATTATTTAAACAATTCAAAATAATGTTTGTTCTTTGAATATATCAACCATATTGTAAAACAATAAGAAAAATAACGATAATACCAGTACCGAAGATTTCAATGTTTTATGTACTTTTTATTTAGTTTATTAAGTTGTAATGACTACACGCACAGATCTTGTATATATTCAACTGATATGAATAATCCCTTATACTCCTGTTTCAGTTATGTGGGCAAAGGTTCTACTTCCACCAATTCTGAAGAAAGATGAAATTATCACGTATAATATACTATTTAAAGTGTAAGTATTACACATCATAACTCACCTCCTTTAAATAATTAAAAATTGTTGTTTTGAAGATGTTCTGAAAGCGTATTGTCGTACTATATTGTTGTCGAAGATGTTGTGTAAGTGTATTGTCGTAAAATGTTGTTGTCGAAAATGTTCTGTAAACTGTTGTCGTAAAATATTGTTGTCGAAGATGTTCTGTAAGAGTGTTGTCGTAAAATATTGTTGTCGAAGATGTTCAGTAAAATTGTTGTCGTAAAATATTGTTGTTGAAGCTGTTCTGTAAGAGTGTTGTCGTACAATATTGTTGTCGAAGATGTTCTGTAAAATTGTTGTCGTAAAATAGTGTTGTCGAAGCTGTTCTGTAAGGGTGTTGTCGTAAAAGATTGTTGTCGAGGATGTTCTGTAAAATTAATGTCGTAAAATGTTGTTGTCGGAGATGTTCTTTAGCGTGTTGTCGTAAAATCTTGTTGTCGAAGATGTTCTGTAAGCGTGTTGTAAAATGTTGTCGAAGATGTTGTGTAAGTGTGTTGTCTTAAAATCTTGTTGTCGAAGATGTTCTGTAAGCGTGTTGTCGTAAAATGTTGTTGTCGAAGATGTTCTGTAACAGTATTGTCGTAAAATATTGTTGTCAAAGAGTTTCTGTAAGAGATATATTAATACTTCCTTGTTACAGGTACGGTGCTCCTGGTACCCAGCTAATTACAGAAGAGTTCAGTATCGGCTGGGAGCATTACTTGTGCAGTACCCACAGTATCATCATCGTGTCGGTAGATGGGCGGGGCACAGGCGGGAGGGGCAACATGTGGAAACATTCCGTCTACAAACAGCTCGGTCAGCTGGAGGTAGATGACACCATTACAGCTGCGAGGTAAACTTTATGGTGTTTTAGATTCCGTTAGTTTGGTAAAGAAATATACTAGTCTAACAAACAACTGTGCATTGCACGAAATATGTAGGTACATCCTTACAGCATGAGTGTGACAATTGCCCCTGTAGTTGCTTGTGAAACAAGAGACATTTTTGACATGGATAACATGTTGTAACTACATTTTGTTTATCAACTGGCGTACAGCGAAGTAAACTGCCGACTTTTTACCGTATTGTCAATTCGAAAGAAAATAAGACGTATCCTTTATCCTAGAACTGATGTCATGAAGGGAGTTATTAAAGCAATATTTATAAGAAACCCATCATTCGTTAGTTGAGCGACTGCCAAATTAGCTTATTTTTTTAGACAATTTTGAGACATTTAAATGGCCGAAAAAGAATGGAAATGATTGATGATTATGAAATAGCATCAGAATGGAAATGATTGATGATTATGAAATAGCATCAATTGCTTTTCAAGGTCACAGAGAACATAAGTAGTTGGTCCGTAGATGTTTGTCCGCCTTTCTCACTTCATTTTATCGTCGTTGTAGTCATAAATTAAATTAAATTTGAATAGCACAATGACAGTTGCATCAAGAAAATTGACCAGGCGCGTAGCTACACTTACGCAAAATATGCATCTCTCAGCACAGTAGAAAAAAAGAATGTTTTTAAAGATGCACTCTTACTCCCAGATAAGATTTACCACAATTAATATTAGTGTTTTAATATTTCAAAAAGGATGAACACATGTTGAAAACAATGGTTCTTTGGAAGGATACCAAGTTTAATTTGAAAGAAATAAGCATAAAACACGGTATTTCTACCTTATGAGATGATAGTAGACCACAGTAAATCTTTTAGCATTCACCAATCATTTCATATTTTTGCGCTTTCTGCTATTTAATATACGATAAAAATCTTGTTATCAGTAATTAATATATTCCATAAATGCATTATTTAGTAAGTAGTTAAAGGTCTATCAGTCAAAATTGATGTTTGTTATACATGTGTATGTATTAATTTTGAATAACAGTGTCACTTTTAAAGTAAAAACAACGAAAACAAATGGCTGGGGATAAGCATTACTTCAACCTCAAAAAGAAACATCCTACATTTTTTTTTTCTAAATCTTTTTTCTCGTGTGTAACATTTTGTCTGAAGGATAATTGTTTGTTCTAAAATTAAAACATGATTACAAAAACATCATCATAAAGATCAGGATTCCCTGCAAATGTGTAGGAAGTGGAATAATCCGTTGATTGACTTATATTTCCATCGCGGGAGCAATTTAACTGATTCCTACATAACTCTGTGGGAGCTTTCGAGACATGTCTAACATTAGGGCATCGATTGTGCCATATTATATTATTTCTTTTTTAAACAATAAACGTTCGTTTGTTTTCCTGTAAGACTGGGGCCCCTATTCACTGACGTCTTAAGTCTGAGTTTCAGACCCAGACTCAAGAAAATTATACACATACAAATACCCCTAGTTAGACCCCTTTTTACTTCCAAAAACCCCTAGTTAGACCCCTTTTTACTTCCAAATACCCCTAGTTAGACCCCTTTTTACTTCCAAATACCCCTAGTTAGACCCCTTTTTACTTCCAAATACCCCCTAGTTAGACCCCTTTTTACTTCCAAATACCCCTAGTTAGACCCCTTTTTGCTTCCAAATACCCCTAGTTAGACCCCTTTTTACTTCCAAATACCCCTAGTTAGACCCCTTTTTACTCCCAGTGTTTTGAATCCCATATGTTAAATCTTCAAAGTATATCATAATTTGTATATATTATGTTTCAGATATTTCAACAGTCTACATTATGTAAATGAGCAGACTGCTATATGGGGAATGGTGAGTTTTATTATGACCCTTTTAGGATATGTTGGATACTGTTATTTTGCAAGTGTTGATGGCCGTGCTTCCGTTCACAACCAACTTCTGTGCCATGTCTGTACTGGTAGTTGCAAATGTGCGCCTTTTTCCAGTTATACCCTGTATTTGTGACGTTCGTAGAGACTAGCCACGAGATGGTCCCTAAATTCGGAAATGCAGTATTTCTTCCTCAAAACAAGCCTAGAATTGTAAATGCTAGAATTGTTAAGCTAAGGACCATTTAGACAGCATTTGAAGAATCATATTCAAAACGCTTGAACCATTAGTTAACATTTATTTCAGTCGTACGGGGGATTTTTGACTGCATCCGTGATTGCTCGGGGAACCGAGGCGTTCAAATGTGGGCTCGCTGTGGCCCCCGTTACGGACTGGAGATATTACGGTACGCAGCACTTATATATAATTTGACCTTATCACTTAGTAATATTTGTTATTTTTGTTTTACTTTGACATTAAATCGGGATGGGTCGGGCGACCATTTAATAAAACCGATGAATAATTAATGGAACTTTGGCGGCCGTTTTTGTCAGAAGCTCAGTTAAATCTGATCCAATATATTTGTCAACTGTGAACGTAACGATGTTATTTTAATGGGGCTACATCGCCGTTATATTTGTCATCTTTGGTTTTCAGATACTGCCTATACAGAAAGATACATGGGGCTACCGACTGCGAGAGATAACCTCGCCGCTTATAACGTACGATGATCGTAAATTTGTAATAATCACTACTACAATAGTCTTAAATGATAACATCAAACCTATTTCCATCTAAATACAATGGTTGTAAATTATATATTAATGAACTTTAATAGAATTAATTTCGCTTTAAAACATAGAAGATTCAAGTGATAGTTAATCGAAATGTCACCAATTCATTCTTTAATCATGCAACAAAGGCCTGCTTAAAATAGAGGAGTATGCTAAATATATGTTAAGTTTATCGAAATGTCACCAATTCATTCTTTAATCATGTAACAAAGACCTGCTTAAAATAGAGGAGTATGCTAAATATATGTTAACTTTGACTGATCAGATTTGTTGGCTTTGGTTTTTTTTTATTTTATGTTGATTTATTTCAGGCTGTAAACATATCAAAACATGCATCGAATTTCAAGTCATCGCGCTTTATGCTGATTCATGGGACGGCTGATGGTAAGGTTCTATTAGTCGCCTAATAAAACTAATAATATATTTACGTTTGACAAGACATTTTACAAGGCAAACAATCTATTTATTGATGAGTATCAATAAATATTTATCCATAGGAAAAATAAAAAGATTTTTCAATGCACACTATTCTTTTGTTTTGGTTTAACCAGCATTTATTTCAGAAAGTATTGAACACAGTAAATAAGCATTTGAAAATACAGAACTGCATACATACAATATATGGAGTGAAGGAAACGCATGAACAGTGAGAAAATTACAGAATTGAGAGTTAACCATAATTGGTTTTACTAAGTCTCTCATCTGTTTTCATTGATAGAGGTATTATTTTGTTTTATTGGAACAATCCGGGGCTTTTACGACTGTAACTCGTTTTCAAATGCAGCCCTGCGTTTAGTAAACTTATTTGCAACTAACGTTTGCGATTTTATTACCCGCTTGCAGTGTATACACTGTGATACAACGGGATACAAAACAAGAACGTTAGCTAATGTTTACGCACTGTGTCCAATCGTGACGAGCTGAAGTGGTTGCAGTAACGTTTGTTAGTGATGTATCCCACACATGTCCCTGTAAAGAAACATTTCAATTGCTCGATTACTTTTATGAAATGTCTTACCTCTGGTCGTGTTTACCACCACGATCCACTTACCAATGTTACTTTACCACTTCACATCGTCACGATTTGACTCGGTTAGGGACTGCTAGCAACTTATCTCGACCCAGCGCCGGTCTTAAGATTACATTTTAACTATATGTTGCGAACTATTTAAATCATATTGATACAGATACTTAAAAAGCATGCATACAAATCATGAGTCAATTATCATCATTTCTATTTCAGATAATGTCCATTTCCAAAACTCTGCTCAATTCATGAAAGCCCTTGTAGAGGCTGATGTCTATTTCCGCCAGCAGGTACGTTAACCTTACATCCATGAAATGTACATTACAGCACCGATAAGAAACCAATAGATGCATATCATCAAGTCGGTGCGTTAAAACAGAAGAAAACACATGCATGTGAATCATCAAAAAAGTTGTTATTTACATCAATGATAAAATGCTAAGAATGCATATGGTCGAAAGAAATTATTGTTGATAATACTGTAACAATTGTATTTGTTGTTGTGAATACACTTTACTATTATGAGTAAATTGAAAGGAGATAAAACAGACTTTACATTATGAGGGAATAATCTGGAATTTATTCTTTTGGATGACATTTGTAAAACAAGCAATTAAGATGAATGTTAGTTGTTGTTTGTTGCTGCTCACCAAGGGAGATTACTGCGTAGGAGATTGAGAAACAAATAGGAAATTGTTACAGTACTTAGTAACCTTCATCTATTCATGTAGATATTTACCATGCTGATGTTATTTGCAGATATATACAGACGAAAACCATTTCCTAGATGGTAGAAACACTAAGACACATTTCTACAACACCATGGAAGACTTTGTACTTCAGTGTTATGGCAAAAAGTTTACCTATGAGGATCTCAGTTCAGATGCTTCAGAAAAGGATATTGAAGAGGAGGAAGCCGAATAGACGATACTGAGACGTTGTTTTGACGTTGTTTTGACGTTGTTTTGACTATATTGTGACGTTTAAGACATATAATATAATGCGGGATGAAGGGTGTAATTGAAGTTCATTATTTTGAAAAAGCTACGAAATTTAAAAGACAAGATGGTTGAAGACATGATAAGGAACCTTTGATGATCAAATGTGACGTTTTGGTACAGAAGGTATTTGGAAAGGCATGTGGGCTTTATAAATGTGAAAACGGTGTGAACCGCGAAGTAAGAAGTAGTAGATGGACGAAATGTGTGGTATAAGACTTCATCTGATGGAAAATGATGCACATAGAAGATGATTGCGTCAGAAGTGTTCTTTTTGCACGCAAGTGGTTTTTTCGAATAACTCTTGATGACACTGTTTTAATAGGATATTAAATAACAGTGAAATGGATTACTGATTCCAGTTCGAGTTGATACGAGATGTTCGAATGTTGTGTAATATGGACTCTGTAGTAAAGGTGCGTTAATTGCCGTATCAGGTGGCAGTATTGCATAACTGTGTGATGACATAAAAGAAGGTTATGTATTGACATGTATCCAGGCGGCATGTCCAAGTTCATAGAGTTTGGTACAGTTAAAATGTATAATTATAGCAGATATATATATATATATATATATATATATATATATATATATATATATATATATATATATATATATATATATATATATATATATATATATATATATACATACGCACCTTTGGTGAGATATTAAACACATCGACATTATGATTACTTTTCAGGATTGAGAAAGTCAAAAAAAATGTTAAGAGTGTTAAACTGACAATGGATGTACATTTGACATTGCTGAGCAGTTCTATCAGTATTTGTGATATATTTTCACCGAGACCAATGTTCGCTCATTGTTAATCGTCAGTATATGATCTTGATATTAGGTTGCTTTGTTAATTGTCACCAAATGATATTGATGTTAGAATGCTTTGTTGAATTCTAGCAACTAATTTTATATAAGTTTGTTTTCATATCTGTTCGTTGATTTCCTAAATATGTTATCAATACCTACCGGCCCCCCATATTAAAGTCTTAATCACTATTTCACTTCATTACAGAATGGCATTGCATGATTCAGAACATTTATAATTATTCTCTTTGTAAAAGTACATCTTCTGATAGACTGTGTTGATCAAAATAAACGGTCACTATTTTAAAGACAATTAATTCTAGAGCAAAACATGTACTTGAGTTCATATGTTCATGTCATAACTCCCGTACATTTGTTCAAGTCATTACTCCCGTACATTTGTTCAAGTCATAACTCCCGTACATAATGCCCTAAAAATGATTTGCCTTAGAATACTGATCAATGATGTTTATCATCACAATGCACCAGAGAACGCGCTTTTTACAAGAGTAAAACATGAGCATATACGCATTTGATATGTAAATTAATCAAAGGTTCTTATGCTTCTAAGGCATGCTTCTTTTATTTACGTTTTTGAAGGACCCTGCTTTACCAGTGGCGAACGTAAGCAGACTGTATTTATTTTGTATCCCTGTTATACTGCAAGCGGGAAACCAAACCGCAAACGTTCGCCGCAGACACCTACCTATAGCTGGCCTTAACTGAGCCCAGAGCAGTAGTTGAATGTCAACGAAGTACATGAATGTTATTGTTATTCCAATAACACAACATTCTTAAAGAAGCAAATGAATAAGAGGCTTTCGGTATTGTTTTGAACGTTTTATTAATGTGATATTTGTTGATGTTTATCTGTATGTATATTTTGTGTTTCATTATTTACCAAAGAAACGCACATTCTAGCTCTAAAAACGACAATTTTTTTACCAAATGTGTTACATGTATTTATTTCAACACTATATATCATGTATATTTGTTTTGGGGTATGTCGGTGCAATAAATGTTTTATGATAATGATAGTTCTATGATGATTTTATATGTATGTCTAAGGTCATGATTGTGTTTTGTACCTTTTTGTAGAAATATTATAATAGAAATAAAATAGATGTAAATTAAGAAATCTTAAAAGGTTATCGCGGTCATTAATAAATCTATGTTTCACGAGATCCTCGAAAAGTCTAAACAAGTATAGATTTTTTTAACTTAAATTTACAAATCAAAGTTTAGTTTATCGCGGTCATCTAAAAATCCTATAAAAGTCTCAAAACTCATTAAATACAAAACAGGTTAGCTTAGTTTGATCCTGTTATGCAGGGTTTAAAATTGTAATAAAAATTGGAGACAGAAGTTCACGCACAACCCGGGTTATTAAAGTTAAACTTGAGAGCTTCAGGGCGATTATACCTTCAATAACGAGCCTAGTAGTAATTTTAATGGGACTTTTTTACGAAAGTTAATAGAAGGTTATAAAAAACAATGATTTGAAACGTAAAGGTTTAATTTATATGTATTACGTTGATAGCATTGCTTTTACACCTTTCTAAAAGTTCCAAAAGAAAAATGATCAGATTTGAGACTTTTAAGGAATGTACTCGAATTGGAAAAAAATGGTATTTGTAGCTTACCTCAACTATGTTTTTAATTGACCGAAATCGAGAGCGGAACTGTTATAAACGTGTTCAAAACAACAGTATGTATGTGCTTTTGTTTCATTTGTACATATATCATTGGAATAATTCCTTGTCATTTCCATAACTTAAAAATGAATTATGAATTTGTGTAATACATTTGTGTTTTATATCAGTAACTTTTATACATTGTGTATGGATATTATAATGTGTATGACATTTCAATACATTTCCTTTTTTACTGTATAACAATATTTATTTATTGAATTTACCAAAACGTTTGTTCATAATTGTTAATTAGAAATAAATAAACTCTATCCACATGATTTGGTTATTATTCGTCCGTATTTTAGAGACGCATACAGGTTTAAGACATGTGCTATAAAGCTGCACTCTCACAGATTAAACGTTTTTTTTTGTTGTTTTTTGTCTTTGGATTAACAAATGTTTGCGTAAATATCTGCAAACCAATGATATAAGATTGTTGACAAAAAATCAGATCGTATATTTCCATATCCTTTCGAAAATTTATGTTTTATGACTTAAACCGTTACTAACGGTTACGAAAAATGCATAAAACATCAATTTTTGAACTTCAATATAAACATATGCGATCCAATTTGTTTTCCGCAGTCTTGTATCACTGGTTTCCATGGATTTTCGCAAATATTGGCTCGTTCCAAGACAAAAAATAAAAAGTTTAACGTTAATAACTAGCTATGCGACTCCGGAAAAGTATAGCAAAATCACAAAAATATATTTCGGAATTGGCAAAATTCCACCAATAAATCAAGCTGATATATTGGTGCAAAAAATCAAAATGATATATTTTTAGATTTATTTAGTATCGTTCGATTGTCTTACCATATAAATATTTTTAATATTTCTTGAACACAATGTTTGTCTTAAAATATAAGCCAAGATCACTCCAACAACAAAGATCACGCCTGGCTAAAGAAATAAAACGCGAGAGCTTTGTCGGCCACTAACCAGCCATGTCGAGCCCGCCATTGAGGAATCAAAATAATTTTCATGAGTATGGAAATCAAATTGTTTTTATTGAAATTGGTCTTTGACATCAATACAATTGTTCCAATCTGATCGCTGTGCCTTAAAGTGGTGTCAATTGATTTTATAATAAACAAACAATGGCAACCAATGACGCTCGAGGGTAACCTGTACCTTTAACGCACCGATATGGGTATTGAATGCCTCAACCTGTCTTTCCATGGTGAACATTTGTGCCAAGTTTTTGTTAAAATCGCTGAAAGTACGGTCAAGTAACAGCCATAACACATATTTTTTACACCAAGGACCTTCGTGTGGGACATTAACCTTTGACCTACAGTCATGAGTATCGCAGGCGACACACCATCTTAAGTCATCTTTTTATGGTAAACATTTGTGTCAAGAAACTTTTAATCCATCATTGGATGGCCAAGTTACAGGCACGACAAACACGAGGAATTTGTCCTTAGACGTATAGACATTAGAATTGCATTGGACATGATGGGGGTTTTTTTATTTTCAAGATATGGTAAATCAGCAAATGTATTGTAATGTTCCAATCTGGACAGCATCGGAAGGACAGAACCCATTTTTAAAACCCAGTACATTACTTTTGATAAAAATAAATATAAACACTCCATTTATCTCGATATCGGCTGAGGACGTTTTGACTATTTGTAGAAGGTTAAGTAAGGCAGAGTATTTTAGACAACACATTTCGCTGCTAAGTTATTATTATATTTATCGATTCGCCTCTGTTCCTCACCAAGATTCCTTTAAAATTCCTCGGCTTGCTTTCAAATTCACACAACCTTAGGAGGTGCAGGAGAGGAGTCGTGAACTCATCCCCATCTTGCAACCGGCCAAGCGTGAACACACGCACGCATATATCGACTGCGATAAGCTGTATATTAACCACAAACTATTTGTTCATTTTGATACTGGCTATAGTTCAATTTACTCAAACATGAAGTAAAATAACGAAAATAAGACACTAAGATCATTTCAATTTACGACTAAATTTGAAATGTCCCCAAGGACATTTATTAGCATATGTAAATGCGACACACCTACCGACATACTTTACTTAAATTACTCGTCGTTAAAGTGTTTAAATTATGCAAATATTGTAATACATTGTAAATAGTTTTTTAACTTTTGAACTGTCAGTTTTTCGATCTTTATCTATCAATCTTCATCATAAATAGTCAGTTTATGACTTCTTAGTAGAGCAATCATTTTAAAATGAAAGTCACGTTCATGGTAATTAATTGAAAACTGGAAGGAGGTCAAATATGGCAATATATGAAACAATGAAACTAAACCAAGGCCACAATAAAAATATACCTATATTACCGGCCAACATTTTAAACGCCTAGTTTAAGGAATGTTTGGCATGACAATGCCCTGCTGTGCATTTCCTTCTAATGGCACTGCTTTCACAGTAGGGGCCAGTTTCATGTGTATTTGTTTATTGGCTCAGGGCCATTTAGAGTTCATCTCTATAATAAAACCTCAAAAACTGCACAGCAGGATACTCAGATCGGAGATCTGATAAGGCAATTAGGCAATTAGATTAAGATCAATACCCTGAAGTTGTTTACTATACACGGTTGTTGTTGTATTCTTTTGATCGGGCTGTTAACGTCAACCTAAATATAATACTTGCATCATTACGTATGTCCTTAATTATTAGAATGATAGGAAATATAAGACATAAGGCCTATAATAATAATATACAATGATGATCAGACGGACACGAATGAATTTACTAATCATACGATATATTCCAAATAAATCAGCATTACTTTTAACTTATCATGGCTAATGAATACTTTTAAACATGACACTGTTTTACTTTACAGGATCCGTAAATACGTCAACCAGGGTACTTAAAATATTAACGAAAAGTGAACGAATATACCCGAATATTACCCCCGAATATACCCGAATATTACCCCCGAATATACCCGAATACATCCGAATGTACCCGAATATACCCTATATTCCGAAGATCCATAAATTATTGACATAGGTTCGCGGACCTTTCAGGACATGTGAAAGAAATGCCACTATTATGATATTCGTAGAATTCATGTAAACACATCCATAAAGAATTGTAAATGACGAGTGTCTTATATAATGAACGCCCCTCGTACAAGGGAAATTAAGGGGCTATTTTCAATAACAAACTGAGATTTAACATAAAATTAAAGTAGATATTTGGTGTTTTTATTAAAAAGTAGAATTAATTGACCAAAAGACTGAATGGAATCACTGAGGTCTAAGGATGAGGATAAGACGTTTATTGAGTACCGGCCCCTCAGCCGAAATTTTAACAATGAGCGGACAAATTCAGCACTGTCATAATTGATGTGAAGCCTGTCTGTTACTTTATCGCCATTGTGTCATAATTGGCAGAACAGGATCGTAACCTGTCAGACAACGTGTTAGCTGTACTTAGTGTTCATAGTCGTTTCAGATCCATTGTGTCTGAAGAACATAAAATACCATATGTAAAAATCATATGTGAAATTGAAGCACATCGGAATTATGCTCAAGTTTGCAGTCTTGATCATATGCGTATGCGCGACGGCTGGAGCCACAAAGCCCAGAGAGTTCCGGGGACCTTACTCCGGTCTTGGCGGGTTGTGGTCTCCCTTCAGTAGGCCATATCCGGCGAGAGTGCACACGGCCGCGGGATTCGTGCTCAGTGAATTAGTCTCTGCTGGTGCTCCTTTGATTGCAATTGATAACGCGTTCTACCATGTAAGTAAATTCTGATTGTATTGGATATTGAAACAGCAACTTAAGCAGGACGTAGTGAATTTGCATTCAAGGAATCTATAGGTCATTTTACAGTGTGTGTATACCACATAATCAATTACGTCATATATGATACGTCGGAAGGCAATATTTTGCTTAAATTGAAGACTTAAAACAAAGATAACTTTTCTTTTACTACCCCGATTTAAATGAAACAAAGGACAGTCTATGTCCCTTACAGAGTCCCGCCTTCGTTTTATAATCGAGGTTTGATAAGGTGATTAGTTTCATCAAACACTTCCACAAACCTGTTTCCAAAATGATATTTTGAGAGCGATCCGTCAGACGGCCGTATTGTGAAAAGGTTTGTCGAAGTGTTTTAAGAAACTAAACTCTCAATCAAATTCAAATTCTGGTAAAAGACCGAAGGCGGGACTCTGTAAACGGCATAGACTGCGCTATGTTTCATTTAAAATGGTGAAGAAATAGTGCAGTTATCTTTGTTTAAAGTCAACATTCGAAGCAAAATATTGCCTTCCGTCGTAGCATTTATGACCCAATTTATCACGTGGTATACACACACTGTTTAAGGAATTGTCATACATTTGACTGGTCATTTAATTTGATGATTTGTCATTCTGGTATGATCATTGGTATTCAAAAATCATGTTTGTTGTTGTTGTTGGGGGGGGGGGTCTGTTGAGATATCATTCATATAATCTTCAGATTCCTGATAAAGGTGAAAACTTCAGCGTTTGATCTGTTAGACCATGTTGCTTTAAGATGCTAGTTCATAATAAATTCATGAAATAGAGCTTTTACAACTATTTATAAATCAAGCCAAACCCTGTATGGTATATAATATGTGTCGCGTCCGCTAGATTACCTCACTGTTGCTAAGTATATCGGTGTATTTTTTCTAATAATTGTATTGAGACGTGTACGTATCCACTTTAAATAATTCATAATATTTTGTGTCTTCAGGAAACAGTTTCAAGTTTGGTTCGAGTTACCGTCAAGACAACGGGAATAGGAATATTTCAGGTAACGTTTATTTTATTACACTTATCGTAAAATATGCTTGTGCGTTATAATTGATCGTCGGATACATGCTTAAATGAGAACCATAGGATATTTCGCAAGGAAAATCTCGTAATCAGGCAGTTTCATTGGTGCCTAATGGGGATTTCTTCGGAATTTACGCCAATGAAATTACGTCATGTGTTCTTTTCTATATTAAGTAACAAAACCCCTGCATGGCGTCATTGTTAATCGTCAAGTCAACAGGAACAGGAAAGTCTAAGGCATTGCTTATTTTGCCGACTCTTGCTCAGTGTGTGATAGATTGGGTCATAAATGGTACGGCGGATGAAGACGAAAAACAAAGATAACTTCACTATTTCTTCACCATTTTAAATGCAATATTGCACAGTCTATGCCGTTTATGGAGCCCCGCCTTCGGTCTTTTACCAGAGTTTGATTGAGAGTTTAGTTTTTTTTTAAAAACACTTCGACAAACCTTTTCTCAAAACGGCCGTCTGACGGAGCACTGTTAAAACATTATTTCGGAAACAGGTTTGTCAAAGTGTTTGATGAAACTAATCACCTTATCAAATTTCTGTAATAACACGAAGGCGGGGCTCTGTAAGCGGCATAGACTGCCCTTTGTTTTATTTAAAATGGTGTAGTAAAACAAAAGTTATCTTTGATTTAATTCTTTATTTTAGGAAAAATATTGCCTTCCAACGTAGCATATATGACGTAATTTATCACGTGGTATACACACACACTTATTGTAAAATATTTTTCTCAAGTACAGAGTCTTTTCTCTGCCTGAAATAGGGCCGAAGTTGGACCTCATTCACAATACCAGTGATTTTTCGGTGCAATTTACTGCCTTCTAAAGGCTGGTTCCCCTAGCGGAAAAGTGTTCATTTTTCCCAAAAATTCATGATATTTTCCCAATTAATTGAAGACAGGTCCTGTGAATGAATGAAAAGCAATGAATTTACTAGAAACGAAACAAAATCTTAATAATGCTAGCCCTTTTTTAACATAAAGTATGCCTAAAAAAGTAAAAACACGTATATTTGCTATTTAAGCATGATTTGGTTTTTTTCCCAAAGTCGAAAAAGAAATCCCAATTCGGGAGGAACAGGCGGTGAAAATAATTCCAAAAAAATCACTGAAAACAGAGACACTAGAGTCAGATTTTAAACTTTCTAGGCGTTTATACGGGATAGTAACATTATTTTATTGGCAACCAATACTATTTGGATTTTTAAGATAAATTTATTTTACCCGTGATGCTGGCATGCTGGAATGCCGTTCTTTTTTGTCATCGCCTTTGTTCAGACTGTTGGTATACTGCATGCAATCATGATGATATACAGTTGAACACCGCTATTCCGAACATCGCTATTTCGAAATTATTTTTCGGTCCCAATCTTACTCCTTCTTTCTTTAACTATTTTTTTTTAATCTTTAACATAGGTTCATGGGATTACATACATCTTGACCTCCATTCAGGTGAAATTAACGGGATTGACTTTGTCCTTAACATCTTAAAAACCGACGGCGACCAGTCGCACTTATTTAACGCCGTTCAATATGATAGGCATATTTGAGTATCAGAAAGAAATACGGGGTTCTACAGAGAAGTGTCCACTATTCGCATGTTCCGCCCTTTCTGTTGTGACGGGATATGTCAGAAAGGTTTTACTTCGCTTATTTTAGCCAAGAAAAATCGGTTGATATTGATCACCATTTGGCGATCGAACTTTGCAGCAATGTGCTGATGGAACTAAACATGTATATTGACATTTAATCATCGAAAATAACAATTATTGAAAGTTAATTTTCTGTTGTTTTTTTCAGTACCGATTTTGCCGAGGCGTTGTTCACATGCAAGGAAACGTACCACTTCATCTAGAATTCCCGGATTTCACAGAATGTTTTGTGTAACGTCACCTAAAGGTTTAACATCATGCATCGCGAAAATCGGTGACTTTGATATAGATATTGCTTTATCTCAAAAGTATACTGGATGTGTCAGCAATAAATTTTGTATTTTGCTTTTGCAATCTACTTTAGAAATGCAATAAATCTTACGCAAATTCCGTTTTGTAGTTTACATCAAGGTTTGTTTTAATTCGATGACGTCACTGAAACAATTAGGGTATTGTTTCCCTGAAGCTTGTATTCACAGTGTGTATATACCACGTAACAAATTACGTCAAAAATGCTACGTCGAAAGACAATTTTTTTTTCGAATGGAAACAAAAACAATTTCACTATTTCTTCACCATTTTTAATGCAACATAACGAAGTCTATGCCGCTTACAAAGCCCCGCCTTCGGTCTTTTACCAAAGTTTGATTGAGAGTTTAGTTTCTTAAAACACTTCGACAAAACTTTTTACAGAACGGCCGTCTGACGGAGTACTGTCAAAACATTATTCTGGAAACAGGTTTGTCGAAGTGTTTGATGAAACTTATCACCTTATCAAACTCCGGTATTAAAACGAAGGCGGGGCTCTTTAAGAGGCATGGACTGCCCTTTTTCATTTAAAATGGTGAAGTAAAAGAAAAGTTATCTTTGTTTTAAGTCTTCATTTGAAGCATATTGTTGCCTTCTGATGTATCATATATCACGTTATTTGTTACGTGGTATATACACACTTATTCAGACGTTCTAAAGTTACAAATTAACCCTGACATCAACTGAGAACTCTCAACTTAAGACTATTTTATAGTTGTCAAGATTGTTTTTGCTCTGATATTTTCATCATAAACAGTAGGACATATAAATGAAAATAAATTACGTTAGATACAATTTCAAAAGGGGTCTAAACCGCTTGACCCCGATTTGGGCATGGATCCCTCGTAAACCAATCCTCAACCATTTCTCCGGATTGACAATTATCTGCTATCATCCCTGTGTATTGCTCTTAGGCTTTTTTCGAATCTATTTTTTTTCGGAAATAATTTCCACCGGTAAAGGAAACGTGTTAGCAGTTAAACCTTTTGTGATTGGTCATTTAATGGCGTCATAATTTTGCTTTAAAAATTTGCATTCATATATTTAACCCAATACTTATGGAAGTATGTGAGGTTCTTTGTCAGGCCTAAGCATTGTGCATTTTAGCAGGGTCTTCGTCTCATTTTCCAATTGGGCATGTCCCTGTAGTTTCGATTTAAAATTTTATTATTGCTTGCTTGCATGTCTCAGTCCACAACTTGAACAACGTTCACAGGTTGTCTCTGAGTAATGGTATTCCATGTTCGGCTGGTGTAGGGGATCCGTAAATCGCCAGTTGCTCATTATCGTCGGTGGGAAGGCACAATTGCGAACTTATTTATATCCACTTTAAGTCCATATAGATGTTGAAGGTATCCGATCGCTTTGCTGTGTTCACTTGACGTACGGAGATACTACCCGGATTTTCCACAAATATTGTGCCGTGACTTTTCCCTTTTAAACTGTATTTGGCATCAATGGGGATTTAGCTAGCGAGTCAAAAACCAAGTCCTTTTTACGATTTTATTTTGTTGTTCTATCCTTAACAAACACCTGACAAATAGTAGGTGTTTATGTCAAATAATAATAACGAATTACATGTTACAAGAGGCCTGATGTTTTACTCATGTTTCTTTAACAATGAAGCTAAGCTCCATTGAGGGCAAAAACTAATGAAAAAAAATAATCCTGTTAACACCCAGGCCACGTTTTAAGACTAAATATTGACTCTTACTTTTTTACCCTATATTTATTTATATCAATAGATCACAAGCACAACAGCAATACGTATTCAGCCATTAGAATTACAAACATTAGTTAAACCATAACTACGATTTTACCACACCAAGGACGCAACAGTTCGCGTAGAACGAGCATTGATTGATTGGAAATGTTACTATGCATATAGGTGAATATTTTTGGTGGTTTAGTATTACGTTTTCATTACATAAGGGCACAATCTAACAATCTAATCTGCTTCTGTAGCAGTTTGTATTAATGTTCACAGTCGGGATTTAAACATAAAGGATTTGGGGCTATAAGGCTTTACTTAAAAAAACACACAGTAACAATGGTAAACAGACATGGCTGTCTGGCAGTGGCCATATGTCTCGGGCTATACCTCCATCTAGCGGACGGACAAATTTGTCGGGGAGTGTTTCCTCCAGGAAGCCGGATTTCTGGACTTCTTGGGCTTGGCGCGTGGATTCCAATCCCTACAGATGACTTTACTGCCGTCCGGTCAGCACGATTTGCGGTCCGTGCAATAACTGGTCGTTCTCTGCCGGTGGATATATTCGATGCTGCGAGGAGGGTAAATTAACTTTTGCATCTTCTGTAAATTTTATGATTTAAGAACAAAACCTACATTTTCAGCCAATAAAATAGCAGATATCCAATCAATAAGTGGTAGTCTTAATCAGTAAGAATTCATCGCGTTTATTAAAAAAATCACCTTATACCAGTCTTCTGATACACACTAACTGAGACTGATTTTGCGTTGAGATTGTATTCTAAGTCAATAAGAAGGGCCTGTTCGTTGCGCTCATTCCGCCCATTCTTAATCATTGATATTGTACTTCCGGTCATCTAACTATTACTCTGGCACACTTTATTGTAAAGGCAATATATTGTGTTTTACCGTTAAACACCATGAATCTAAAAATAATAATTGACATTGCATAAGGATTTTAGTTCCTTTGATATTCAGTGTGTGTATATCACGTGATAAATTACGTCATAAATACTACGTCAGAAGGCAACATTTTGCTTCGAATGGAGACTTAAAACAAAGACTACTTTTCTTTTTCAACACCATTTTAAATGAAACACAGGACAGTCTATGACGCTCCGAGAGCCTCTCCTTCGTTTTATTACCGGAGTTTGACTAAGTGATTAGTTTCCTCAAACACTTCGGCAAACCTGTTGCCAAAATAATGTTTTGACAGTGCTCCATCAGGTGGCGGTTTTGTGAACATGTTTGTCGAAATGTTTTAAGAAACTAAAGTCTCAATCAAACTCTGGTAAAAGACCGAAGTTGGGCTCCGTAAGCGGCGTAAACTGCGCTATTGTTCATTTAAAGTGTTGTAGAAATAGTAAAGTTGTCATTGTTTAAAGTCTTTATTCGAACCAACAAATTGCCTTCCGACGAAGCATTTATGACTTAATTGATCACGTGGTATACACACACTGATATTGTTTACGTCAAAATTATCGACATATAGCGACATTTAAAATATCCAAACGTAGGAGTTATTTATGACGTGCACTTCTATTGTTTGACGTTTAATTCATTTCACGATTACTTATGTGGACAAGTTGATAAATCGATGATTTGATCTAAATAGATTTTAACTGAATAATTAAATCATAGGCGTGAGATTCATGAACCGAACGGCGGCGTTATGACGTTTACATTCGCTACTTTACACGGTTTATAAATCAAACGTTATACGTTCAACATTATGGTTAGACCAATTTGGTGAGCACTAAGTTTTTAATTCCTACTATCTATATTTTTCAGAACACCAGATACTACCGAGTGAAGTTCTGGAGTCCCAGCATATCACCTATCAGGGTAACGATTGTACTTTCGTTTTACTCGACTTATGTAACACATCTGACTCTTCTTAGTTAGTTTAGCTCGGTATTAAAGTGTATACAAATCATTCTCGAGTCCATTTCCTTCATAGAAACTAGCTGGGCTGGTATTCAATATTGTTCTTTATTGGATTTAAGAACGATGTAGCTAATCGGATCACTTGTTATACATAACTGACCAATAGAATAAATAAAATCAATGGTGTATGACCATAAGATTAACTAAAGTTGAATTAAATATCATCCTCCAGGCCCCAGTATGTCACACATATACTTGAGTCCATTCTCAATCTCAATTTAAACTCATTGTACATCAGAACCACATTTGTGTTAAATGTTTTACTCTTTTAAAAAAGCGTACCTTTCACGGATGTCGATACAATTATTTGGCCATTTTTTCATAAAAATAAATCTTGTGCAAACAAATAATCTAATTGATAAGTTTAATTTATTAAGTTTGTGCTCCAGGATAATTTTGTTTAGAATATTGAGCAATGATATTTATGAACATAATGCACAAGAGATTGTGCTTTTAAAGGAGTAAAATATTTTGAATAATAACATGCATCATGATGCTATGTGAAAAACATGGGTTAAGCTTGAAATTGAGAAATTACGTAAGTGACTATTTGTTATTTTGGGGTCAGTTCTTGATATTCAAATTCAATAATTTATAAGAGCCTCATCAATACAGATTGTAACAACAGTATAGTTTCCGCTTTATAATAAATTGCTTCTCATTGTATGAGTTATACCCCCTTTACATACACGGATTATTCTAACGAGTCCTTACGGATCGCCAATCGAAATCAATCGTAAGCATTCGTAAACAACTCGCTGGTATCCGGAAATAATTCGCAACAACTCGCAGGCACTATTAAGAAACCGTTAGGTACCAGACAAATGTTTTAGACAGGTAAAAAAAATCTTACCATTGTCCACAGATTGTGTTGTTTTTTTCGTAAATAACTCGTCACAAACCGTAAGTTTTGTACAACACTCGCAATAACACGTAACTATCCGTAAACTGCTCGCAAGAATCCGCAAATGAGATGTAACAAAAATTGTTTTACGATTTGTTACGGTAAGTTTACATTTTGTTTACGAACTAACTCGTAACTATTCGTACCAAAACGTTAACATATAATAACTAACACGTAAAAACTTCAATGAAAAAAAACACTCCATAATATACTTGTAATATGCTCGCAACAGTCCGTAAAAAGCTCTTAAAGCTGCACTCTCACAGATAAACCATTTTTACAACTTATTATTTTTTGTCTTGGAAAGAGCAAATTTTTGCGTAAATATCTGCAAACCAGTGATACAAGACTGCTGACAAAAAATCAGATCGTAGATTTTCATATTTACGTTCGAATATTAATGTTTTATGGCTTAAACCGTTACTAACGGTTTAAGAAAAATGCATAAAACATCAATTTTTTAACTTAAATATAAAAATCTGCGATCTGCTTTTTTGTCAGCAGTCTTATATAACTGGTTTCCATGGATTTTCGCAAAAATTGGCTCGTTCCAAGACAAAAAATAAAAAAGTTGTCAAAACGTGCAATCTATGAGAGTGCAGCTTTAAAATGCCCGTTAATTTCTCGTAGTTATCCGTTAAAACTCGTAACATATCGTGGAATTTGGCAATAAATACATCGTTAAAACTCGTATAAACATTCCGCAATAAACCGCAAATGCATGTAGCTCGTAATAACTTGTAACAATCCGTTATAAACCGCAAAAACGAATATCTCGTAATAACTCGTAACAATCCGTAATAAACCCGCAAATACATGTAGCTCGTAATAACTCGCAACAATCCGTAATAAACCGCAAATACATGTAGCTCGCAATAACTCGTAACATTCCGTAATAACCGCAAATAAATGAAGCTCGTAATAACTCGTTAAAATCCGTAATAACCGCAAATACATGTTACTCGTAAAAATCCGTAATAAAATGCATATACATGAAGCTCGTATTTACTCGTTAAAATTCGTAATAAACCACAAATACAGATAGCTCGTAATTACTCGAAAAAAATCCGTAATAAACCGCAAATACATGTAGCTCGTAATTACTCGAAAAAAATCCGTAATAAACCGCAAATACATGTAGCTCGTAATAACTCGTAACAATCCGTAATAAACCACAAATACAGGTAGCTCGTAATTACTCGAAAAAAATCCGTAATAAACCGCAAATACATGTAGCTCGTAATAACTCGTACAAATCCGTATTAAACCGCAAATACATGTAGCTCGTAATAACTCGTAAAAATCCGTATTAAACCGCAAATACATGTAGCTCGTAATAACTCGTAAAAATCCGTATTAAACCGCAAATACATGTAGCTCGTAATAACTCGTACAAATCCGTATTAAACCGCAAGTACATGTAGCTCGTAATAACTCGTAAAAATCCGTATTAAACCGCAAATACATGTAGCTCGTAATGACTCGTAACAATCCGTATTAAACCGCAAATACATGTAGCTCGCAATAACTCGTCACATTCCGTAATAACCGCAAATAAATGAAGCTCGTAATAACTCGTTAAAATCCGTAATAACCGCAAATACATGTTACTCGTAATAACTCGTAAAAATCCGTAATAAAATGCATATACATGAAGCTCGTATTTACTCGTTAAAATTCGTAATAAACCACAAATACAGATAGCTCGTAATTACTCGAAAAAAATCCGTAATAAACCGCAAATACATGTAGCTCGTAATTACTCAAAAAAATCCGTAATAAACCGCAAATACATGTAGCTCGTAATAACTCGTAACAATCCGTAATAAACCACAAATACAGGTAGCTCGTAATAACTCGAAAAAAATCCGTAAGAAACCGCAAATACATGTAGCTCGTAATAACTCGTACAAATCCGTATTAAACCGCAAATACATGTAGCTCGTAATAACTCGTAAAAATCCGTATTAAACCGCAAATACATGTAGCTCGTAATAACTCGTAAAAATCCGTATTAAACCGCAAATACATGTAGCTCGTAATAACTCGTACAAATCCGTATTAAACCGCAAATACATGTAGCTCGTAATAACTCGTAAAAATCCGTATTAAACCGCAAATACATGTAGCTCGTAATAACTCGTAAAAATCCGTATTAAACCGCAAATACATGTAGCTCGTAATGACTCGTAAAAATCCGTATTAAACCGCAAATACATGTAGCTCGTAATGACTCGTTAAAATTCGTAATAAACTGCAAATACATGTAGCTCGTAATGACTCGTTAAAATTCGTAATAAACTGCAAATACATGTAGCTCGTAATGACTCGTTAAAATTCGTAATAAACTGCAAATACATGAAGCTCGTAATGACTCGTTAAAATTCGTAATAAACTGCAAATACATGAAGCTCGTAATGACTCGTTAAAATTCGTAATAAACCGCAAATACATGTAGCTCGTAATGACTCGTTAAAATTCGTAATAAACTGCAAATACATGAAGCTCGTAATGACTCGTTAATAAGAATTGCTGATTGTTGTAGACAAACATGGCTTGGTGATGTAAATAATTCCTCACGTTGTGATACTTATAAATGCTTTAAGTCTTTATTGAATGTTGAAAGATACCTTAATATCAGTTTACCGTTTCCTGTACGAAAATCATTGGCAAGATTTAGAACATCTAGTCATAAACTTCATATTGAAATTGGTCGATTTTTTTGTATTGATAGAAATGATCGCTTTTGTACTTATTGTTTATTCGATAAAGACATACTTGTTATTGAAGATGAATATCATGTGTTTTTTAAGTGTTCAAGATTTAATGACATCCGGGAAAATTATTTGTTCTCTTGGTATCGTGGAAATACTGACATTTTTCATTTCTATAATATGATGACATCGGAAAATGTTACCCATATTAAATCCATTGCTCTTTACATTCATAAACTCATGTTAGCTATAGATAACACTTAACTTGTTAACCAAGAGACACAACTCTTATTTAGTTACATATATGCATTTTGTTATATTTGATTTGCATTGTAACATGTATTATGGGCTGGAGGCCTTTCATTGAAATAAACTTTCGTTCGTTCGTTCGTTAAAATCCGTAATAAACCGCAAATTCATGTAGCTCGTTATAACTCCTAACACAACTCTTAAAAGAAAAAGAGGCTAAATCCGTGAATTTGTGCAATCCGCAAGGACTCGTTAGAATAAATCCTTGTATGTGAAGGGAGTATAATAGGAGACTATATAGCAATAAAAGTACTATATATACCAGTTTAAAGGCCAATGGAGCGTGTCCGTTTTGGGGATCGCACCTCTAACCTTGAGCGACTGACACCTGTACCACTAGACCACCATCACCTTCAAAAAGATTTAATTATCAAAAATTGGCTGGGTCTCATTAATCAATGAAGACATCTTCGGTTGGAGCGGCCCACAGATAAATTATGCTACGATATTAAATTATAAATGTTGATACGTACTTTATATATTTTTATTATTATTTCATCGTTTATGCTCCAATAAGGGGAAAAGGCAATAGTTTAGACCTGTCACATAGCATTCATTAGCATACTTATTTGACATTGTGTATAAATAAGATCATACCTCTATTCAATTAAGATTGATGCAACAAATATTTGACGTCAGTAAATAAGGTCATACCTCTATTCAATTAAGATTGATGCAACAAATATTTGACGTCAGTTACGCCCAGCGTGCATTTAATACTCTCATGCGAAATTATTGGGTCGATTGTTCAGAATTTGGTATCCATCGTTGTTAATTTTCAAATATGCTCGGCTATGGAAGTTTATTGGATACACTTTTTATCTGCACTATTTCGAACATCATTTGGGACAACTGTTTCAGATGTACTCGTTTTTGTTTTTGTTATTTGTTGTTGTTTTTTGGGGGGTTGTTTGCGTGCGTGCGTGCGTGCGTGCGTGCGTGCGCGAGCGTGCGTGCGTGCGTGCGTGCGTGCGTGCGTGCGCGAGCGTGCGTGCGTGCGTGCGTGCGTGCGTGCGTGCGTGCGTGTGTGTTGATATTTGGACATATCATCAACTATTTCACGTTTAAAAGTAAACAGCGATGTCGTTAATCACGTTGTTCACATTAAGAAAGTTATGAACAATTTACCAAATGATTGCGTCTAAAATAACCATACAGTATGCATGCCCTTACCCTTGTGCGTTAGACGTTTTGAAGCTCTTGCTTGACCATCTGTGAAACTATATCAACTGTGTTGTATGTAGTAGTATGTTTTTAGACTATCTGCGCATGCGCGCAGGTATTCTAAAAACCGCAAACTCCAAAGAACTACTTCTTTTCATGTCGTTTTAACCCATTTTTTTGTTTTAATTCGCTCTATGTGTTAAGCTCGTGTTTGCGTTGCAGTTGCGCTGCCAGGCGATAGTTTGCTGGGCGTTCATGCTGCCTTTTCTTGAGGACACCTCTTTCAACCGATGTTCTCCCTTCATCTGAGTGACGTATTTCGGGGAAATGGAAGAACCGTGTAGCATATTACACTAAGACACCCGGTTGTTATTTGTGGATAAATTGGAAAACGAATAAATGAAATCTGCAACAAATACTATTACTTTATCTTAGAGTTTGTCCTTCTTTATTCGCAAATGGAATCATTTAAACTATGAAAAAATATAGTTTTCAATATTTCCACTCTCATGTACTTTTCTGCACAAAAAAGTTCATTTTGGCATTAATGCCCCCGACGAATAACCGGCGTATTAATTTCGGCGACCTACTTATGATGAGGTACACGCATGCGCATTTCTTGCTTCCTATCAAAGCAATAACAAATGCTTCGATGAAAAAAAACAAGTTAAAAAGCAATTAAGAACTTAATGCAAACAGTGTTATAACAGCTACATTTAACAAATCGAGAAAAGGTGAACAATACATTGTATATATTACTTTGATTCATGAAAGAGTTGTTGATAATGATTGAAACAAATAAAACACTGCGTCCTCTGCTGCTGCAGGATGGCAAACTTTGGCCTGTTTACACGCACTAAAATTGGAATCCGAGTAATTTAATTGACAGTGTATGCTGTTGTTCTCTATTATAATCACGTTAATTCCAAAGCCATTCACCAATTTATATTATATATCCATTGAATCCACAGAATGGCACAATGTGGTCTATGGGTTCATGCTCGATTCCTAGACTGTTACTGATGGGGACTGGCCCCGAAGATGCAGAAGTTTAATTGCGAAGCAATCCCAAAACAACCGGAAGACCTAAACACGCCATTTTAAAATCCGGGGAATATTACAGGAATACGCTCATTAAAATTTGCAGTGCCTTGAAAAGGCATTTGAAGGTTTTGAAAAGGGACATTGACTTGATCCGTGATATGATGGCTTCTTAAAGCACAGAACATCCAATGGTACGTCTGCCCATATAAACCACAAGGAAGTTGTTTTAGAAGCTGATCTTGAGAAGTTTGCGTCATACTTGGAGTCGTATGAAACATCTGCACTTCTGCAGTAGTACTACGGGAATGCGTGTGGTAATTGATAGACATTTATTTTGTTAACTACCCCACCCCACCCCCCCCCCCACCCCCGTAAAAGAAGAAAGTAGAAAAGAAAGAATGATAAGTAAAATCCGTATATTGAAACCTAGGAAATGGAGGAAGCCCAATACAAGCTTAAAATATTAACTAACTGAAACGTTTTATTTGCTATATATTTCATAACAGTGTTTTATATACAGCATTTGATTGGTCCAACATCTAGCTGAACATCCATCTTATATGGCTACGCCGAAAAGGAGACAGAGGCTACACTTTGTCAGATGGATTTGATGAAGTAAGGGAGCAAACTATAGCAACATACGACTTTAGAGACAATGGTTTTCTCCCTTTCTTCAGTCAAAATATTGTCTGATGCATGCATAGCTTGTATAGGGGCGTACCTTCCTATATGCCATGTAGGCGGCGGCCAACGGTTTTAGTTTCTTCAATATAGAAAAAGAACTTAAAATGCCAGATACATAAATTGACAGTTCTAAATAAAACATAAAAAGTCGTTGTTCTAGTAAACATATATACCGATAGGAAATATACTTCGAAATGCACATCCAACAAGCGTTGGCCCGCCTCAAAGGCACTTTAGAAATCGGCCAGTACCAATATATTAAACAAGGCCCATAACTCTGATTTTAATAGTTGCCCGGTCCTGTTCCTTGTTTTACTGAAATAACAAACGAGAAACCGCGGCACTCTTGTTTCGGTTCTATAAATTATTAATAGTCAAAACAGTAAGGAAGTCTAATTTAATTCTACAGCTAGGCAGACCTATTTATATTTACAGACCCATTCAGACCTCATTGTTTTTATGGCATGCCAAACACCTTTCTTTATAAACATTTTGAACATTTTTTTTTCGTGTTTTGCAAGTTCTATAATTAGTATATCTGTTCTGTATATAGATTGAACCATTCCCCTTGTTTACCCAATAATATCCAACCAACTGCTGACATGTCCGGGTAGTTGGTTTATACTCCATGATTATGAAGACAGCTGACAACTGATATGAATCGCTGCTGAGCCCGTTCCCTGGGACGTAACCAATTTCGTTGTCCTTTATAGTAGGCCATGCTGATGTTCTTTTGCTTCATTGAGAAAGTGTGCTAAGGCTAAGGGTTCTTGTCATCAGCGTAGTTTCGGTCTATATCTTGTGTGTAAACAAATACTTCGTGGTAGTTTGAACAAAAAATTTCGAAATTCATATCTGGCAAATTACCTCCCTTTACATTTATAATTAAATAATATTCAAGATATAAAGTTATCATTTGATCACAAAGAAGTAGTTTGAGTAAATTAAATAAATTGAATTCATGATGTGCTTATATATATGATCACCAAACATAACCGTTTTTTTTCGTTTATTGTAACCAACTAGAAAACATATGTAATTCAAATCATCTTAAGGCTGCACTCTCACATATTGACAGTTTTGACTTTTATTGTATGTGTTGTCTCAGAACAGATATCAATTGTTTAGAAAAATGCCGAAAACATTTTCCTTTAAGTATTACTAACGCATTTAGAAAAAACTCCATCAATTTTCGAACGTAAATATGAAAACCTGCGATCTGCTCTTTTGTCAGCAGTCTTATACCACTAGTGTCCAGACATTGACGCAAAAATTAGCTCATTCCAAGACAAAGGATAAAAAGTTTAAAAGGTCAATTAATGAGAGTGCAGCTTAACACCTTCCTGATTGCAACAACTAAGATTTTCATCGATGCCTCAGCAGCAGCATTAGGAATATACAAATATGTTAATATCTGCATCACAAATAAAATCTCTATTTATGTTACAAGTTACCACACACGTTTGAAAGAACCCCCGTTATACATGCTTTAACCCTAATTAATATCCGAAAAGCTTGGCATCATGCTGATCACAACAATGGTCCAAAAAGCAAATTATCCTAATGTCCAAACAATTAGCATACAAGAGTCCGCTAATCCGCTATAATGAGGGTCAGGCGGAGTAGTCATTGTCGGCAGGCGCCTTCATATATTGTTGATGACGTAAGCGACCAAGGTCAACAACGGATTGGGAAACTGTATCTCGACAAATCGGCCAACTGGTAATTGTGTTAGATTTGGTCATTACTGACATGCAGAAGCCCGGCACTGATGCTTTTCTGAGCGTGAACGTCATTGCAAAGCATCGAGGAAAAGATGACAAGATGGGAGCTGCGCCAACAAATAGCGGTGTGTTCTGAAAACACCTCTAGTTTACATTCAACTTAAGAAAACAGCGTGCCTTTGCAAAATGACAATGGAATTGGAACATTACAGTAATCGTGTCATACCGAAATTGACTGTATCCTGTTTCATTCGACAAGAGCCTACACGTAGGCTAGACTATGGTTCATGTAGTGTAATGGTAAAACAAACTCGGTATGCACACACTGTAGGTACGTACGTATCTATGAGAGGGTGATTTTTATCCGTATAACCAGTATGTATGTTACATTTTTGTCCAACACATGTAACAAAAATAAAGTAGGATGTGTTCGTTTATTATAGTGTCATCCTTCTCAACTAAGGGCCGACATTGATCCTATATTAAACAGTAAAGTCTGCAGATTAGATGTGTCTTATGTCTAAGGATATGCGATTTAGCTTGGGGACTTGTGTATGCAATTGAGGCAAGCTTTACCGCAAAAGAAACACTATGACCTTGTCGAGGTAGTACGACAAAGGAGGTAGACACCCGTTAAAAGATAAAAAAAACATTGGCACGTAAAACTAGGAAGCCGCCAACCTATCTGGCTATCCTGAAAAGGCAAAACGAACTCCCAAAAACAACGAATACAAATTGAATTACATCTTATGTAGAATATACCATGCATCCTTAGTCCGTTCTGGACCATTCTTAATTGTTAATTTTCCACTGCAAAATCTGTTCAAATAAAACTTGTATTGAAGTGTTTTGATCATGGGAATCGCACAGAATGCATTATTTTCTGATATCAAATGCCAAGAATACTATTAGAAAGTATGGGGCATGTTGTTTACACCTGTGTTCTGTAGTCTGGAATATAATAAAAGGCAAGTAAAAATATTCGGCAATATCATATAAAATATAGAGCTGACACAAGAGGCTGATGACTATGACTATGGTTATATGGTAATATGTGGACATAATTTTAGCTCCTATAATTTTACTGTTTTAAATGAGACAGTTCAAAATACTTTCCTCCAAAACCATTAAGGTCCCTATCATCTGCCATGTGGCCTGAAATGTAAGATAAAGTGAGTTAATTTTGACTCGACGTTTTCGAATGTTCTAAGTTTTGAACCCACTACATGCAGTGTCAACAAATTTTGAATAGGAACATTTCAATTTCACGTAGCCACTGTAGAAATTTCAATTAAAAACTGGGGATTGAATTTTCACATGGTGTTCAAAAAGCTATTAATGGCAGATATCGAAATGCATTATTATTCTATAGTGCTTTGAATTGTTTAAATAAAACATATGGTTAGCTCGTGTTTACATTTGTGAATGATTATTATGGATCATCCGCGTTACGATCAATTCAAAATAAACAGATGATAGCGGTGTATCTGGGTTAAAATTCGCAATATGTTTTAATTGAATGGATTAAATAAAAGAATCATGATGGAGGAAGCTTGTTTGATTTGAATTTTGTATTGAAATTTCATTCACTTCGCCATTGCATTCTTGTCTACAAAGCGTGGAGGGTTTGCCAGCACTTAAAAATGTGTTTTAAACGACCTCTGTCACTGTCGCATTGTTGGATTTTTATTTTGGGGCGTTCATAATTTTGGCATTGGTAAAAACTGTACTGAGTATTATGTTTGGCGTGTTATTTTAGCAGTCGAAACTATCGTGTTTTTTGCTGGATCATTATTTGAACAAACTATGTGGAGGATCGTGTTCAATTTAGTACTGTGACAGATAGATGTCGCTAGACGAAATCTTGCACCCACGCGAAGTCTTCTGAACATATATTGGCAAAGAAAGAAGTATATTATGGTTTCGTGACTTACCAAACGGACCATTGTAGATCTGGATATAACTTACTCATTTACTAGACTTTCTACTTTTGATGAAAATGTTTTGAAAGAATAAAACATGTTTGCATTTTTGTCATTTAAACATCTTACCGACACATATAACCTTGGAGTATGGCCATTAAAGATGAAGACCCCTTCCCCCCACAACAACCCACTCACCCACCCACCCACACGCACACGCACACACGCACACACACTCACGCACACACGCACACACGCACACACGCTCACACGCACACACGCACACACGCACACACGCACACACACACACACGCACGCACACACACACACACACACCCTTTGGCAGTATTTAGGATTTTTCAATGAGTACTCGGTACACAGGGATGTGGCGGTACACAGCAAATCATCATTTTGCATTTCTCGGTACGCAGACTCGCAAATAAAATTTGCTTCGCATGATTAAGGTAGCAAATGAAGGAGTATTCGTAAAGCAATGTAGGGTCTCCCTCATTTAATCGGTTTCACGGGTTCGCCAAAAAAATGAACCCGGGCCAGTATTTCGTCGACATATCCAATAACACGTATGTATTCCTATTTGGTTTAGGGCAAGCCGTCTGACGAGTTGTTGTATAATTGTGTGTTGAGGTGCTCAAAATGCAAATATAATCGAATTTTCGCGGTTCGAGTTGTCGTTTGCTCGAAGTTTTCTCGGCAATTTCGGCGAGGTCGAGCCAACGAGTTTTGACGTAACACTGCAAAGATAACGTAACCTAATACTTGTAAATATACCGTCATTGTTATTCATGGTTAAGACGGAAGTAAAGTTACCATATTTTTAACGTTTTGACCTTGTTTAAAAACAGGAATTGTATTAATTGTTTTCGGTGTTCTTTAGATATTGCGAAGTTGTATATTAACAATATCTTTTACTTCGGAACGGCTTCAAAAATGCTGATTAGTCAGGAAAGTGTGTTCTTGCACAAAAAAGTTGTACAAATATTTATGCAAGCTCGTATATTGCACTGATCCAAGCCTACACCACCTGTTAACTCGCGGGTATTATCTACGTGCGGCAGTCGGGTTGTGTAAATATTTTGGTTATGTTTAATAAAGCCCCATTTACTCGCGGATGGAACCATTCTTTAGCACGTGTCAAGGGATATAAATATAACACCATTTGTTCTTGTTGATGTGTATATCAAGACTTTCATACAAGAATGTTGAACGTACAAAGATGTATATGAAATGTTAGCATGGTTTTGCGTCGGCCTCTCAACATTAGCGTGCATTAAATAGTTTGATGTAAAAATGTTCTAAGTACATTATATTTATATCAAATGTTGGGGCATTATAGCTTTGACCATTCAAAGCTAGCATGTGGTTAACACCTATGTAAATGTTTGCGGATAGGTCTTTCTTTATTTTCAGGGCGAAAGCAAAAAACTATGTACTACATATATTGCATTAACTGGTGATTTCCTATACAATGTACAGTAAACCACACACAAAAAAAGATTGCACTAGGAACTGTCTCTGAAAATCAATACATTGGTAACAGAAGATACTGCCGTCTGTGGAAAACAATACATTGGTATCACTAGAAACTGCCGTCTGTGGAAAACAATACACTGGTAGCACTAGGAACTGTCATCTCTGGAAAACAATACATTGGTAGCACTAGGAACTGTTATCTTTGGGAAACAATACACTGGTAGCACTAGGAACTGTCATCTCTGGAAAACAATACATTGGTAACACTAGGAACTGCCGTCTGTGGAAAACAATACACTGGTAGCACTAGGAACTGTCATCCCTGGAAAACAAAACATTGGTAACACTAGGAACTGTCATCCCTGGAAAACAAAACATTGGTAACACTAGGAACTGTCATCCCTGGAAAACAACACATTGGTAACACTAGGAACTGTCATCCCTGGAAAACAAAACATTGGTTACACTAGGAACTGTCATTCCAGGAAAACAAAACATTGGTTACACTAGGAACTGTCATCCCTGGAAAAAAAGCATTGGTAACATTAGGAACTGTCATCTCTGGGAAACAATACATTGGTGGAACTAGGAACTGTCATCTCTGGGAAACAATACATTGGTAGCACTATGGACTGTCATCTCTGGAAAACAATATATTGGTGGCACTAGGAACTGTTATCTCTCGAAAACAATACATTCGTAACACTATGAGCTGTCATCTCTGGTAAACAATACATTGGTAGCACTAGAAACGGTCATCTCTGGATAACAATACATTGGTAAGACTTGGAACTCTCGTCTCTGGTAAACAATACATTGGTAACGCTAGGAACTGTCATCTCTGGAAAACAATACATTGGTAAAACTAGGAACTCTCGTCTCTGGTAAACAATACATTAGTAACGCTAGGAACAGTCTTATCTTGAAAACAATACATTGGTAACGCTAGGAACTGTTATCCCTGAATAACAATACATTTGTGGCACTAGAAACTGTCATATCTTGAAAGCAATACATTAGTAACGCTAGGAACTGTCATCTGTGAAAAAAATACGCTGGTGGCACGAGGAACTGTCATTACTGGAAACAATACATTGGTAACACTAGGAACAGTCATCTCTGGAAAACAATACATTGGTAACACTAGGAACTGTCATCTCTTGAAAACAATACATTGGAAACACTATAACTGTTATCTCTGGTAAACAATACATTGGAAACACTATAGCGGTTATCTCTGGAAAACAATACATTTGTAACACTAGAACCTGTCATCTTTGGAAAACAATACACTGGTGGCACTAGGAACTGTCATCTCTGGAAACAATACATTAGTAACACTAGGAACAGTCATCTCTGGAAAAAAAATACATCGGTAGCACTAGGAACTGTCATCTCTGGAAAAAAATACATTTGTAACAGTAGGAACTGTCATCTCTGGAAATCAATACACTGGTGGCAGTAGGAACTGTAATATCTGGAAAACAATACATTGGACACATTAAGAAGTGTTATCCCTGGAAAATAAAACGCTTGTGCCACTATGGACTGTCATCTCTGGAAAACAATATATTGGTGGCACTAGGAACTGTCATCTCTTGAAAACAGTACACTAGTGGCACTAGAAACTGGTATCTTTGGAAAACAATACACTGGTAGCACTAGGAACTGTCAACTCTGGAAAACAATACATTGGCGGCACTAGGAACTGTCATCTCTGGAAAACGAAACATTGGCGGCACTAGGAACTGTTATCTCTGGAAAACAATACAATGGTAGCACTAGAAACTGTCATCTCTGGAAAACAATACATTGGCGGCACTAGAAACTGTTATCTTTGGAAAACATTACACTGGTAGCAATATCAACTGTCATCTCTGGAAAACAATACATTGGTAGCACTAGGAACTGTCATCTCTGGAAAACAATACACTGGTAGCACTAGGAACTGTCATCTCTGAGAAACAATACATTGGTGGCACTAAAAACTGTCATCTCTGAATAACAATACAGTTAGGAACACTAAGAGCTGTCATATCTGACAAACAATACATTGGTATTAATAGGAACTAAGACTAGGAACTTTCATATATGTGGAAAAGTAAATTGGTACCATTAGGAGTCTAGACTATTTACAATCATGCCTGGAAAACAATACACTGGTGGCACTAGGCACTGTCATTGCTAGAAAACAATACACTGGTGGCACTAGGCACTGTCATTGCTAGAAAACAATACACTGGTGGCACTAGGCACTGTCATTGCTAGAAAACAATACATTTGTAGCATTAGGAGCTGTCATCTCTGAATAACAATACAGTTAGGAACACTAAGAGCTGTCATATCTGACAAACAATACATTGGTATTAATAGGAACTAACACTAGGAACTTTCATATATGTGGAAAAGTAAATTGGTACCATTAGGAGTCTAGACTATTAACAATCATGCCTGGAAAACAATACACTGGTGGCACTAGGCACTGTCATTGCTAGAAAACAATACACTGGTGGCACTAGGCACTGTCATTGCTAGAAAACAATACACTGGTGGCACTAGGCACTGTCATTGCTAGAAAACAATACATTTGTAGCATTAGGAGCTGTCATCTCTGGAAAACAATACACTGGTAGCACTAGGCACTGTCATTTCTAGAAAACAATACATTTGTAGCATTAGGAGCTGTCATCTCTGGAAAACAATACACTGGTGGCACTAGGCACTGTCATTTCTAGAAAACAATACATTTGTAGCATTAGGAGCTGTCATCTCTGGAAAACAATAAAATGGTGGCACTAGGCACTGTCATTTCTAGAAAACAATACATTTGTAGCATTAGGAGCTGTCATCTCTGGAAAACAATACACTGGTGGCACTAGGCACTGTCATTTCTAGAAAACAATACATTTATAGCATTAGGAGCTGTCATTGGTAACACAAGGAACTGTCATCTCTGGAAAATATAATGCAAAACACACATTCAACTAGTGTTTGTATTGAATAGTAATGAAAACGTTTATGAATAATACAATTGTTACTATTAAGGGATAAGCGCAGTAGCCCAGTGGCCCACAACATAACGAAAACCTTGTTTAGATACACAAGGTAAGGGCCTAAGATGGACTAAATGAAGGACACACAATGTTCCAAAATAACAGACTACACATGCATCAATATATATTTTATTTATTAATTTTTGGGCTACCGTCTTCAAACAGTATGAGATGATTATAATTTGCATATGATTGTTTGCAGACAATACATAATATGTTCAATATACGACAGAAATTTTATAAATAAATTCGGACCCATTATATGAACAAATGGTTCTCCTCATCCTCCATCTCCTGCGGCCATCAATAAATACTCACACACGCTGTACTGATAAGCCCAGACAAATGTTTACCCTCGAGTAATAATAACATCGGGGATCTAGTTTCTTTCCTGATGAAGTATGAATTAGCAAGAAGTATGGCAGATTTTTTTTTTTTTTGTAATATTTGAGTGTGTATTATTGTTTAAATGCATAGCATACATTTTTACTGCTATGTTTATTTATTTTTACTTGAGAAATAGCAAATTGTTCACCTTTCATTCAAAGCTAAACTAGGAATCTAGTTTCCCTATCTGCTTCACAACGATGCATCAAGAACAATTCATCGAAGCGTTTGATTATCTTGTAGAAGTTGTACATATATAATGTGTAGTTAGTATTATGACATGTCCAATTACTTTTACTGGTAAGCCCAGCCCAATGTTTACATTTGAGTAACAACAGCACAAAGAAACTATTTTATAATCGTTCATTGGTTGAATGAGAAAGAAAGCTAAGAGTCTGAAGCAATCCATGGCATATTCGAGAATATTATTCTGATTTCAAAACCCAAGGAATCAATACTATTAAGTTATTAACACATGCCCATGGACTGTGCTGTTGTTAAATCAGCATTCCTTGTAGAATAGAGCCTGAAATAGAAACACATGGCCATGGATTCTGATTATGAGAAATCAACCTTCCATGCAGAATAGAGCATGAAATAGAAACACATGCCCATGGACTGTGCTGTTGTTAAATCAGCATTCCTTGTAGAATAGAGCCTGAAATAGAAACACATGGCCATGGATTCTGATTATGAGAAATCAACCTTCCATGTAGAATAGAGCCTAAAATAGAAACACATGGCCATGGACTCTGATTATGAGAAATCAACCTTCCATGTAGAATAGAGCCTAAAATAGAAACACATGGCAATGGATTCTGATTATGAGAAATCAACCTTCCATGTACAATAGAGCCTAAAATAGAAACACATGGCCATGGATTCTGATTATGAGAAATCAACCTTCCATGCAGAATAGAGCATGAAATAGAAACACATGGCCATGGATTCTGATTATGAGAAATCAACATTCCATGCAGAATAGAGCATGAAATAGAAACTCATGGCCATGGATTCTGATTATGAGAAATCAGCATTCCATGTAGAATAGAGCATGAAATAGAAACACATGGCCATGGACTCTGTTTGTGAGAAATCAACATTCCATGCAAAATAGAGCATGAAATAGAAACACATGGCCATGGATTCTGATTATGAGAAATCAACATTCCATGCAGAATAGAGCATGAAATAGAAACACATGGCCATGGATTCTGCTCATGAGAAATCAGCATTCCATGCAGAATAGAGCATGAAATAGAAACACATGGCCATGGATTCTGAGTATGAGAAATCAACATTCCATGCAGAATAGAGCATGAAATAGAAACACATGACCATGGACTCTGATTATGAGAAATCAACATTCCATGTAGAATAGAGCATGAAATAGAAACACATGAACATAAATTCTGATTATGAGAAATCAGCATTCCATGTAGAATAGAGCATGAAATAGAAACACATGGCCATAAATTCTGATTATGAGAAATCAGCATTCCATGTAGAATAGAGCATGAAATAGAAACACATGGCCATAAATTCTGATTATGAGAAATCAACATTCCATGTAGAATAGAGCATGAAATAGAAACACATGACCATGGACTCTGCTCATGAGAAATCAACATTCCATGTAGAATAGAGCCTGAAATAGAAACACATGACCATGGATTCTGATTGTGAGAAATCAACACTCCATGTAGAATAGAGCATGAAATAGAAACACATGACCATAAATTCTGATTATGAGAAATCAGCATTCCATGTAGAATAGAGCATGAAATAGAAACACATGGCCATAAATTCTGATTATGAGAAATCAACATTCCATGTAGAATAGAGCCTGAAATACGTAAACAAATAGACATGGACACTGCTTATGAGAAATCAACATTCCATGTAGAATAGAGCCTAAAATAGAAACAACTGTCCATGGATTCTGCTTATGAGAAATCAACATTCCAGGTAGAATAGACCCTGAAATATAAACAACTGTCCATGGAGTCTGCTTATGAGAAATCAACATTCCATGTAAAATAGAGCCTGAAATAGAAACAACTGTCCATGAATTCTGATTATGAGAAATCAACATTCCATGTAGAATAGAGCCTGAAATAGAAACACATGGCCATGGACTATGATTATGAGAAATCAACATTCCAGGTAGAATAGAGCCTGAAATAGAAACACATGGCCATAAATTCTGATTATGAGAAATCAACATTCCATGTAGAATAGAGCCTGAAATAGAAACACATGGCCATGGACTCTGATTATGAGAAATCAACATTCCATGTAGAATAGAGCCTGAAATAGAAACACATGACCATGGACTCTGATTATGAGAAATCAGCATTCCATGTAGAATAGAGCCTGAAATAGAAACACATGGCCATGGACTCTGATTATGAGAAATCAGCATTCCATGTAGAATAGAGCCTGAAATAGAAACACATGACCATGGATTCTGTTTGTGAGAAATCAGCATTCCATGTAGAATAGAGCCTGAAATAGAAACACATGGCCATGGACTCTGTTTGTGAGAAATCAACATTCCATGTAGAATAGAGCCTAAAATAGAAACACATGGCCATGGACTCTGTTTGTGAGAAATCAACATTCCATGTAGAATAGAGCCTGAAATAGAAACACATGACCATGGACTCTGCTCATGAGAAATCAACATTCCATGTAGAATAGAGCCTGAAATAGAAACACATGGCCATGGACTCTGTTTGTGAGAAATCAACATTCCATGTAGAATAGAGCCTGAAATAGAAACACATGGCCATGGACTCTGTTTGTGAGAAATCAACATTCCATGTAGAATAGAGCCTGAAATAGAAACACATGACCATGGATTCTGCTCATGAGAAATCAACATTCCATGTAGAATAGAGCCTGAAATAGAAACACATGGCCATGGACTCTGTTTGTGAGAAATCAACATTCCATGTAGAATAGAGCCTGAAATAGAAACACATGACCATGGACTCTGCTCATGAGAAATCAATATTCTATGTAGAATAGAGCCTGAAATAGAAACACATGGCCATGGACTCTGTTTGTGTTAAATCAACATTCCATGTAGAATAGAGCCTGAAATAGAAACACATGACCATGGACTCTGATTATGAGAAATCAGCATTCCATGCAGAATAGAGCCTGAAATAGAAACACATGGCCATGGATTCTGCTCATGAGAAATCAACATTCCATGTAGAATAGAGCCTGAAATAGAAACACATGGCCATGGACTCTGTTAATGAGAAATGAACATTCCATGTAGAATAGAGAAAGAAATAGAAACAAATGCCCATTTATTCATGAATTCTGTTATGTTAAATCAACAATCTTAGAAAACATCTCAATCGTATAGAACTCTACTGACAACACATTTACCCCTTTTTTGGACGCCAACTTCGTTTCTTTCCATATTTCATTGAGTATATGCAATGATACGGACGTTTTGTGATCTGAACAGCAACGCTTTATTGGCGTGATACTATCACCTGTGGTTTGGCCTTGTAGATCCGACACAATAATATATTAATTGAAGGCGGCTTCATTTTGGCCTCTGCAGATGTTTCAAAATGAATACTTAAGAATTGTATTTCTTATTGCAAAAAATGTGCAAACACATCCAGTTGAGTTACGTGCCAAAAAGAGGCGAAGCGGGAAACCCTAGGATGTATGTATACAATGACACTTCTTTTTCGATGTGTGTTTTGAATAAAAATCCGTTTAATTAGAATTTCAAGTTTTCGAAAAAGCACTTCCAAATATTTATTAAATCCGTTCATTTACGGTGAAAGATATTTAAACATTCGGTAATTATGAACTCATTAAAACAGGGTTAATTGTTGAAAGCAAAATGTTCAAGCACCCGTACAATTATCAACGTATATTCAAACACATTGTGGATAGCTTTCTTAAAGTATATTTGCATTTGGAATTCGGATTTCGCCCATTAACAAAATATGTACACATAGAGTCATTGTACAGACGGAAATAAAATATTTAAACAGTCGAGAAACACTTGTTGCGATGAGACTTGTCTAAGTACCTGAAGTTTTCGCTGCTTTTGGTGAAATGACATGACCACAAACTGGGGGTTTTCGGGTGAACATCTTGAAACACAGTTTTTGTATTTATTCATGAGCGTATACGTATCTAGCAAAATAGTGAATATATAAGATCTGTATTAGCTGGAAGAAGTCTTGTTTGTCTAAAAGTTGCACAAATCTCTGTCTCCACAAGTTGACGGAAATTGTTATCATGAACGGAAAAAGCTGTTCATATGTGTGTTTTCATCACTAATTTTAGACCACATGTGAAAATATGTCATCACCATAACATCAAAACATATACTCAAATATGGAAGCGTATAATTGTATGTGAAAGCGTATAATCGTATATCGTATATGGAAGCCTATAAACGTATATCGTATATGGAAGCGTATATCGCATATGGAGGCGAATAATCGTATATAGCATACGGACGCGTATAATCGAATATGGATGCGTATAATCGTATATGGATGCGTATATCGTATATGAAAGCGTATAATCGTATATGGATGCGTATGCTCGTATATGGAAGCGTATAATCGTATATGGATACGTATGCTCATTTATGGAAGCGTATAATCCTATATGGATGTGTATGATCGTAGATGGGTGCGTATGCTCGTATATGGAAGCGTATAATAGTATATGGATGCGTATGCTCGTATATGGAAGCGTATAATCGTTTATGGATGCGTATGCTCGTTTATGGAAGCGTATAATCGTATATGGATGCGTATGCTCGTTTATGGAAGCGTATAATCGTATATGGATGCGTATGCTCGTATACGGAAGCGTATAATCGTATGTGGATGCGTATGCTCGTTTGTGGAAACGTATAATCGTATATGGAAGCGTATAATCGTATATGGATGCGTATAATCGTATATAATCGTATATGGAAGCGTATAATCGTATATGGAAGCGTATAATCGTATATGGATGCGTATGCTCGTTTATGGACGCGTATAATCGTATGTGGATGCGTATATCGTATCTGGATGCGTATGCTCGTTTATGGAAGCGTATTATCGTATATGGATGCGTATAATCGTAGACGGATACGTATATCGTATATGAAAGCGTATAATCGTAGATGGATGCGTATACTCGTTTATGGAAGCGAATAATCGTATATGGAAGCGTATAATCGTTTATGGAAGCGTATTATCGTTTATGGACGCGTATAATCGTATGTGGATGCGTATATCGTATCTGGATGCGTATGCTCGTTTATGGAAGCGTATAATCGTATATGGATGCGTATAATCGTAGATGGATGCGTATATCGTATATGAAAGCGTATAATCGTAAATGGATGCGTATGCTCGTTTATGGAAGCGTATAATTGTATATGGAAGTGTATAATCGTTTATGTAAACGTATAATCGTATATGGATGCGTATAATCCTATAGGGAAGCGTATAATCGTATATGGAAGCGTATAATCCTATAGAAAAGCGACTTATTCACTTATTAACTGGATATGTTATTTATCTCCAAGTATTTGCAAAGGTTCAGACGACTTCGACAAATCTTTGGACTGTTGTTCCACACATGCACCGGCATACATCCGAGGTTGTTTTCGATTAAAAATGGCCGAGGTATTCCGAATGCAGAATGGCTACTTCCATGCCCTGCTCGCTTTATCTATTTCGGCCAATGACTCGGAGGTCACTTCCGGTCGTCAGGACACAATTTCGCGACTATCCTACGTTCTTTATTACAGGAACACACCTTGTCTCATTTTAAAATGTTCTCATGACCAATTGATAAAAATATTGAAACTTTTTTATAAAGAAAGTCGGCTAAAGAAATAATATATTATAACGTGTTACTATTAGGATGTAACGAGAAATTTGGGCCAGTGCGAAAGAATGGTCGTTACCGTTTCTTAATTAATCTCTTTGATAACTTATTTTTGTCTTCACTTAATGAAAGTGACCTACATCTTGAAGTCTGAAACCCGCATGGACACATGGGTCATTCATAGCGGACACAAATCAGTGGCTAGTGTTTGCCATTCGCCTCCGGACACTAAGAGACCCATTAACCAGACGATCAGTTGGTCAGGTGGTCAGTTGGTCAACATTCTGGGGTCAGTATATCCCACTGGTCAAGGAATCCGATTATGAATACGCTTTGTACGCTTGTATTTGGACAGTCCCTCAGCCGATCAAGGCCTTATATTAACCTTGGCAGTGAATGAGCTAGTTCACCTATCTGGGAAACGTGATCATGTTCCTAAGGGCCTGCATTTATAAAACATCTTAAGATATTTCTTCACTTAAGTCGGTTTCCTAAATTGTTAATAGTCAAAATTGTAATAAAAGAAGTTAAACATAACAATATGTATTTTCAATCATATCGATGTAAATCAGGTGGTACGAAGAATTAAGGGTTTTTAAAGAGTTATCGGGGCTCAAGAGGATGGTAGGCGGATTGTAATGCAGAAATCGGGGTATTAGGTACGCAGGATTCGGGATGTAAGGTACGCAGGATTCGGGGTATTCGGTACGCAATGGGAAGGATTGGTAACACCCTCATGTGTGGCAAAATATGGATACATATTCCGCCTTCCCTTCGTAATTAGAATGATTTTCTGTTATAATTCAATCATATGAATTACTCTAAAATTGCGTTATATGAAGGTCAAATGATAGAAGGAAATCGTTGGTGCTTTTATATATCCTCATGTATATACAACAATGCCAGCTTTAACGTTGTACAATAAGCCCCAGCATGATATTGGGAAAATTGTAGGGATGCATAATTCTTTATAATACCAAGACAGATATAAATATTTTACATTTTTAATGACATCAAAACATGTACATCGTACATATGACACAAATTATATTCAATAATACATATTAAGATATCGAAGGTCGCACCTCAGTCGACTGATATAGCACCTTTTGTTTCGTCTCAAATTCGTCATTTACAACAACATATTTACACATTCACACTTCAAAAATATTCAAATTCTACTAACAAATATATACATAATTATTTGCCAGAATTATCATTATGCAGAAATATGTACAGCTTGCTTTCATTTACACAACAGTTACCCATTAAATACTTCCAAAAATCAGAATGTTCATTCCAGTAAGTACATATTGTTTAAGTCATATAAATGCAAAAGAGAACAAATCTTTTTCCTTAAAAAGGCGATCGTCGTACAAATGGCTGAACATTTTATTTATTTAACAACAAAAACAACTGTGACGTATCAATAATGATTGTACAACACGTGAGCACAATGGTAAGTTTTGATTGGTTGCTCAATAGCCTCGTGTCCGATTCAGACAATGTCACCAATTTTCGCGACAAGTGGAAAAGTGTGAGTAAAGGTGAATAAAAATCAGTTAAAAAGGATTGAACGCAGCTAAAAGGGTTGTGAACTAAATAAACCTAATATTGCACAAGAAAGAAATTTTAATGAATTTCCGTGATATAATCTCAATGCAAAGATTTGGAATGACAAAAAGCAACAATACAATTCACACCCGCGTTTTGAACTTGATCTACAAGACATATCTGGCAGTAAAAAAGATGGAAAAGTTCAGAGAAATGCCGTAATATGACGAAATTTCCAGAAACTTTTCCTTCGATTTCCGAAATTCGGGTAGTTTCGATCAATCATAGCCGTCGAATTTTGCAATACTAGTTACTACATTTTGGATTTCTGTACACAGATTAAAGCTTTAACCAAATGGCTGTATAATAAAAAGAAACTGTTAATACAATGTCAATTTGTAAGCGAGAACAAAGAAAATAAGTTCCAAAAATATCTTCAAACGAAACAAGAAGAAAATCGAAAGGTTTGAAGAAACAATATGGAAAAAATCTTAGTTGAAATATTTCACGGAAAAAAACATGGCAACAAAAAGATCATATGCCCTAAACAACAACAACAATAATAATAATAATAATAATAGTAATAAGATACACATATGTACAATTTTAATAATAACAATATAATTTACATAACACAGTCCAAGAACCACGATTGTCACTTTTGAACGAAACTGTAGAAGTAATAAAGAATCGACTTTAGCTCCTCACCGGAAATGTAAAAGTACACTTGTATACATGTAATCACGCCAAATAAACCAGTGGTGTATCGGTCCGTGATGTAACGTATTATGTATCTTTTTTATCCTTAATTTATAACAGATTAGAGATTTTTAAGTGTACTGTACTGAAATGTAATACGAAAAGACATTTATTGAAATAAATAAAATCGGTGAGAATCTAAAGATATTTCTTAATTGCCTTCTTTACGGTCCGTCATGACTCAACAATGACTGACCGGAAGTGGCTTGTGGATACTCGAAATGGCTGAACCGGAAGTGGGAGAGTATTTAATTGGAGGTTGTGAGTAGGCATAGTCCGAATTCTGACAACACAGTCGTCCATTGCACACTTTCTTCCAAGATTCGACAGTCTTTCCGGTCCAAATCCAGAAACTGCTTGTGATTCCGACTACCAGTAACATAAAGTATTTTAACATAAACACCACAAAGTCAGGTTTGGATTTCGGTCCCATACAGGGGCACGTGACAGATCTCTCCCAATCGTCTTTTAAATGCTGTTCGTAGAAATAGCACGCTAGAACTATAGTGGCAGGAATTGTGTATAATAGTGAAAACACACCTATTCTGATCATGAATCGCTCAAGTTTGTCAATTTTTCCACCATTTTGGTGCTTGATCACATTACGGATTCTGAACAATGACACGAATCCAGCGATTAAGAACGAAGATCCGATGAGGAGGTATACAAATAAGGGAATTAACACAAATCCTCGAAGATTGTTTATGTTTTGATTTCCGACATAGCAGATACCGCTGACTGGGTCCCCGTCTACGCTAGATAGTGCCAACACCGCGATTGACTTTATGCTGGGAACCAACCAAGCAGCCATATGGAAATACTGAGAATAACTTGAGATAGCCTCTGAGCCCCACTTCAGTCCAGCGCTAAGGAACCACGTGAAGGCCAGAATCACCCACCAAATGGAAGAGGCCATTCCGAAAAAGTACACGAGTAAGAAGCTTGTTACGCAAGACGCCGGTCCAGTCGTTGAGTAGCGAATCGTTGAACCGTCACAGGCGACCGCCTCGTGTCCCAACACCATCCGGATGATGAAGCCGATGGACACCATGAAATAACATCCGCTGAGGAAGATTATGGGACGCTCAGGGTACTTGAAGCGTGACATATCAACGAAGAATGTCAGTAGGGTTATGGCCGTCGAAAGGCAGCACAAGATTGACCAGAGGCCGATCCAGAAGGAGGCAAATGTTTTCTCATCGTCTGTAAGGTACGGACTTGTACAGTTCATGCCACAATTTTGGATCCCACCGGTTGTTAGCTTCCCGTAGTACGAGCTTGTGTCAGGAATTTGTTGGAAGCGGCACTTGCACATGCACACATGGTCATCGATTGGCTGCAAATTTGAGAGGTCGGGTAGTCCGGGGAGCTCCGGATCCCAAGTAATCTCTGTATTACCGTCTGGTTTATGCGGTTTGTATTTGTCGTCCGCACCCGGAACAACCGTCCGCGGTGGTGCAAATGTCGTTGTCCGTGGCTTCAGTTCAGGGTTGACACGGTCGGGATTGCCCTTACCGGAACCGGAAGAGTCGGTAATGTTCCGGTCCATACACAGCTTTCCCTCACCGTATCGAGGGAGGCGGCTACAGTCCATGCGCTCAGGCCATACGAATCCGTACTGGCGCATGAGCGGCGCGCAGCCGGACTTTGCTCTTTCGCATACTGATCTGTAAGATTCAAAAACGGCAATGTAAAATTAATAAGTCATTATATTGTCAAGTTAATACTTCGGTACCAAACATTTAGTGGTACATAAATTAAATTTTTAAAATATTAAAATATTTAAGGTCAAAATTATAATATTATGAACAATACTAGAGCAATAGAATATTGAAAAGGCTTTTAAAATCTAGCTTTTACCGGAAACGGAAGCAACCGTTCTCTAAAACCACTGCCGAACATTCTAAAAACACCACCCTACTGTGTAAGTACTGGTTACTAATAACCATAGTACAACACGACCTGTTAGAATTGTAAACAAACGTACCTGCAAGCCGGGAGATGTGGCTGGTAGTTCTCCATACAGATGGGGGCGTACATGGAACACAGGAAGAACTTGAGGTCCGGGGAACACTGGATCTCAACGAGGGGCCAGAACTGATGGACCTCTAGCCCCGCCTCGTCTTGGCTGTCATGGTTGAACTGAAAGAACAGGGATCACGTTATCATTCATTCGTTTACTTTATCATATTGAATACCCTAGGAAGCATTACTAAATGGTTGATCGGTTGATTGTGTTTTTGATGTTGTTTTTGAATATGGTGTCCTTTCATTTAAGTGTATTTGTTTTCATTCACACATTTATTGACTGTTTCATTCACTGGCACAATGATCCATTCATAATACAATTATTCACTCACTCATTCTTGCATTCCCTTACAAATTGTAAAATTTCCGATTTTGGATCGAAAAGTGTTAGCCAACCTTATCTAATTAATTGGCACATGGAATTACAACTTACAAGACATAAACCTGTAACTTCCCTAACAACAATACAAATGCACAGACACAAGAAAAAACTCCTACACTTCACGTCTGACAGTAGACACGAACAGTTGCATGGCAGATAGGAGGCCAGATGTGTGCTTGTGGGGAGATACTGTGGCAGTCTGACAATACAGAGATACCGGGCGCCGGATGTTAAACGTGCCGGTTTTTTGTTAGGTTTTTTTTCAAGGTGTGACTCTGAATTTAAAACATGTTGACCCGGGTAAATGCAATATTGCGATCAAGGTATCCATTAAAATCAAATTATAGTTTGAATGATACGTTCAAAATGTTATTCTGTTTTTGTTTTTTTTCTTTTGGTCGTGCTAATGGCGGGTCATGGTGCGGAAACAAGAAGTAATTGTCCAAAATGCACGAACGATTGACCGTAATTAAACACATCAAAGAAAAACATAATGTACAGTACGCATTCACATCATTAGGTACCGGGAAATCGTCAATGTTTTCTTTAGGGAGGCCGGTATTTACACAAGGTGACTGGTCAGTGTTTTCCCAAGTGTCCAAATTATCGTTGGCTTGAGGCCCGGTTGTCAATTCTGAGATCCGTGTTAGTAAAGCTTGTCAAAACATTATGCTTTTGAGACATAATGTTAGCTTCTTAGTTTTTATCCTGTCAAAACGAAAGCTTTCTAACGATGGTGTTCAAGTTAAAAACGTCAAAATAGAAAAAGGGCCTCGGGTTATTTAAGTAAAGCTATAATGTTATTATCTGCATCAGTATCAGCATCAGTATGATAATAACTTTGTCAACATTTGAATGTTAGATCGTATCTTGATAGTAAATAAGTCATGATTAGAACATGAAACATGATGATAATCGGTCATTATTACTTTCAATTAAGACATTTTAAGATCACAAAATGATATTTATGACCATGTTTTTTTTATTATTAATGCCTGACCATTGAAATAAAGGTTATAATTCATTGTCACAAACATTTCCAAATAAACAAAAATTGCCGATATTTCACAAAAGACTCAATAAACATGCTCAACAATAAAATCGATTTCATGAATTCAATTTAAAGAGTGAAGAGTGTTTTTTTATTAAAACTACATATTGATAATATCCAGTCTATCATAAACGATTGATCGAAAACTTTAGAAACCTAGTGTTTTTTGTTTGTATAAAATATCAAAAATCACTTAAAATGTATTTGAAATATTTTACACCAAGTAGCGGCGCATGTAGATTGCAATATAAGCGCGCACTATCACAATATTTCCATGCCAAAATCAGAAAAGTGTTAAGTGATAGCATACATATTTGTATTTATAGAAATTCTTGCCAAATTCCACACATTTTCGTAATCGATAATCGTTTATAGTATCAACCACTTGCGATAAAGAATAATTTTTGAGCACATGGTTTTCTAATGGCTTCAAAAAACTTTCTCCAAACGCGTCTACTTAAAGCTTAAAATACCACCGCGTATATTACACAATGTGACAAACTAAGTTTATTTACATGGAGACATCCCTGGGCTAAATGAAACAACAAACATATGAAATTAATGCACTAGCACTGAATTTGGGGCGTTTACAAAAATGTGTATGATGTATAATGTCCTTCATTTTTATGCATTAAGAAAAAGCTTTCGTGTGTTCAAATATACATATATATTTTGAAATTATTTTGATGCTGATTTGTTATCAAATTATAGATGACATTTAAGTTAACTGTCGAAGAAAGAAATTAATAAATATTAAGATTAAAAAACGTTCAGTATTTTTTTTTTCAATTGCATACCTGATTTGGCATATAGGTGTAATTGTAGCCAATCCCCTTGCACATCGGAATCGTAATTTCCTGGCACTGCTTCCGGTCCGCAACAGCAGCCTCCGCCGTCCAAAGGATGACCGCTAAAACCAAGAGACTTCCGGTAGCCTTGATAACCACCGCCATCATCACTCAGTAACGTTTTTGTCGTCAGAAACGTATTTCGTACGTTGCTGTTACAGTTCGATGGAACGTTATGATTCCATGCGTTCTTTATGGTTCTGAAAAAAGGAAAAAAAAAATCTGACAATGTGAGTTATGCGCAGCATCCAAGAATGGTTCTGAATTAACGTATTCAACCGCGTACCATTGTTTGGCTTCAAATACCAGACAACAGCATGTAGCCAAGATATTACCATTCTATAAATGCATGCAAAATGTTACACATTTGTAACAACAACTAATATTTATGATTTTATAGTTACTTTCGTGCATATGATAAATAAATCATACATTTATTAAAGTATATGCGTATTGCACGTGCTCAGTCTTGCAAAAAACAATGCGACATATCTAATACATTATTTATATGAAGTATTTTATTCCAAATGAAACATCATGTTTTGAATGCACTGGCTATATTTGCTTAAAACGGAACCAGAGATGTGTACTATCAATTATAGCGCATTTCACGTGTGAACATGACAAAGAAGACACTTAACATCAATTAAATAAGTAAATATAACTTCCTGCTAATTGAAAATTACAAGGGAAAATTATTTAATGTCATCCTTTTCTATTGTTTAATCGGTGTCATTAAAAAACTGAAGAGGGATTTAAATGAATTTATTTTTGAGAATATACTTGTGCCGGTTGTGAGCAATTTATGTCATATATACTTCCTTGCTATCATAGTCAAATCCTCAAAATTAGAGTTTTGAAAACCTTCCATATACCAATAAAATTCGTTCTGAAAGTATTATGAATACAAAAATTTAATAGCATAATGTTTGCCAAGCGTCATTAAAAAACTATAATATAATGACTTGATTTTGTACGTGAAATATTAATTATATTTATAACAATAATTATCCACATAAAACTAGGATTCACTAACCTACAGATTGCAGTTATTCCAAAACAAATTTAGATTTCCGTTCCTGACACTATCAGTATCTATACTGGGCAAGAGATAGTGGCAAATCTACTGGTCACTATCGGTCAGTTGTCCGTACAGACATTTTTATCTGCCCAATTCCTGGCCAAGTTTGATAAAGTGATCCAAATGTCGTAACATGATAGCCGTATTTAACATTGGTTGTGGATTGAATTTCATTTTGTTTATAAGTTAATATGTAAAATTGTAAACAAGGCCCTTCAATGTTTCAACACAGCTCAGACCTAAAGTCAGGCTTTCTTGGTAGCGAAACAATTTTAATGATGAGAAAATATAAACAAATTTGACCCATATAACAAATACAAATATCGTAATATTTAACGAATTTATAATGATAAATTGTGTGTCAAAAGAAAGTAATAAAGATAGAGAAGGATATTTATGGCTGAGAGTGGTTTATAGGCGAAATAAATCCGTATCTTAGCAGTATATACATAATTTATGACAATAGTATTCCAAACATTCAACAATATTACACAAATAGTGAAAAGAACATGCTGAATGAAAGTTAAACATGAAGTAAAAAATTAAGGAAAATGCTTACCGGTGAAGTTATCTTATCCGAGCAGCAGGTTGTAAAATTTACTTTCAGAATATTAAATTCCGAGCACTATTTGCGGATAAACCCACAGCAAACTTCGTGTCAATTTCTCCTTATGTCCGAGTAAACTTTCAAGCCCTGCTTCAGGCGTCACCCAACACTAAGTAAACTTTTTAAAGCTTAAAATATGTTTATTTTTCTTGTGCACTCCAAAATCCCAAAGATCCCTGGCTCTTTCCTTCGCCCGTTGCGTTAATCCGAAAAGCTAAGCTCGTATTAAATTTCATACACAATCTAAGCACTTCTTCTTGCTTAAACAAATTTGTTCTGATTCAAAATCGTTTGGTTACCTCGTCTTTATAGTTCGATCGTTTGGATGAGCACCTCGACAATGTCCTGTGACACTAGTGACACGCTAATTAAGAAATCTAATGAGATCACCAACTCAAACAATGCTCTAAAGGTGTGAAAAGTGTGAACAACTTCGATCAGTATCGTCCAAACTTTCCTTGTTGGCTAATACCTTAAGTCTCCGTTCGTCTGCCTGTTCGTATTAGTAGTTCACAGTTTGTAACGTTCAAACCACGGTTAATCTGAAATCGCCACAAGACACTGTCTAGTTCTTCGCTGAGTATGAAAAACTTTCTATCAATGTCACAACCGATCATTAATCCAACATTCGTTTCAAATACTTCTTGATTCAACCAATTTATATTTTGAAATTCACATAAGATATCGTCTGCATCTCCAGATGTATTCATAAGAACGAATCCCACAATGTGACGTCACGCAAGTATTTTCCCTCTCAGCGAATCGTATTTATCCACACAGTCACGTGCGATTGCAAGCTCCTCCCCGATCTGTTCATCTGAGTTATCTGGAAGATTGACAGGCGTTTTGATGTGGCTGATTAGAACTCTGCGAGATTTCCTGAAGAGATAAATATGACTAGTTTTGAAATATTGTAAAATGTCATTCTTCGACGGTAACATACTACTAATTACACCGATGAATGATAGCCGGGTTATTCTGCAATAGAAATACTCGACTGAAATGAGAATTTATGCCGATCTCAACTGTGTATTTTGATAAAAGAATGTATCAATAAGTCAACTGTTTGATTTATGAAGAATTCTTGTGCAGTTTTTATTCGCATTTATTTTTATTTGTGTCAAATCAACAATCTTTTTGTTGAGCAAAAACGAATCTTTCCTCTAAGATATGTTGTTATTCTTGTTTGATTAGGTATTTGATTGTTGTTTTTTATACAAATGCAAATTTCTAGAAAAGAGAAAGATTTTTGCCAAGGATTTAACACAAGAAAAACTTTTTGCACAAGTAAGCTGATACATAGAAAAACAATTTAGTCAAAACATACCGAAAAATACACTTTAAGCACCAAAACAATTACAGGAACTCACTTTTAATTCTCTATAAAATGTATTCCATCATTGTTTTAAAGACATAAACATTACCATAATAAATAAAATCATTCCGAAAGTTATCAGACTAGAAACACATACACACGCGGGTAGAATATAAACAGAGCGTAAATCTTTCATGCGCCGTGCAAACCAAATTGTCTAAACTACGGAGAAGAGCGGTACCAAGCAGGCATACCAAACACCGTTTATTTGTTCAAGTCAACCTCAATTAATTTTGGGTCCTCTATCTACATTTCCATCTTAAGGAACGCGGCTTGGACCAATTATGCAACAATTCCAAGAAAACGTTGAATTCCACATAGTCTACATAAAGCATGGCACCGCTGCAAGCATAGATGCATTTTTCACAGGTCTGCTAAGAGTTTGATAGAATTACGTAAATTTGAGTGGCGTAATTGACGTTTTGTACGTCAAGCTTAGTTAAATATGACGGTGCCAAAGTCAAACTGCATTCATTAGATGGGAAGTTAACTAGAATTTTGTCTTTTGATACTTTGTTTCGCTTGTTTTTCGGCAATAACAACATGTACATTGAAATATATATAGATTCAAGGACTTTCCTTGATGGGAACAATTTTATCACAGTATTTTAAAGATACACTCTTACTCTCAAATAAGATTTAGCACAATTAATACTGCTGCTTTAATATTCCAAAAAAGATGAATAAATGTCGAAAACAATGGTTCTTATGAAGGATACCGAGATTAATTTGAAAGAAATTAGCATAAAACACGGTATTTCTACCTTATGGGACTATAGTAGATCACAGTAAAACTTTTAGCATTCACCAATCATTTAATATTTTTATGTTTTCTGTTATAAAATAGAGGGCTACAAACTTGTTTTCTTTAAATATTTTCTATAAATGCATTATTTAGTAAGTAGTAAAAGGCTTATCAGTCAAAATTTATGTTTGTTATACATGTGTATGTATTGATTTTGAATAAGAGTGTCACTTTAAAGCACGTGTGAACAACCGCCTGATTAAGTTAGTTAAAAAAAGTGTTCATGAATGTAGATCACATTCATCGCCATTGATTTTGTGTTTTTGAATAAGGAAGTTGGATCTTCAAAAAAGATGTTTCAAAGGATAAAGATTAATTATTACATCTATGAGAAAGGGCCGAAAACTTGTCAAAAGACCTTATCTTCTAGGGACTAAATCGTTTGATCAGTGTAAAAATGACATCTTCCCTTGACATGAACCTGACAACTTGACATTTTCACACTTATTAAAATTTCATTTTGATTAAAATTTGATAAAATTTGGCGTCCATTCGGTAAATTCCGTACAATTCCGAGTGACCTTACGGAGGTCGCCGATGCAGCCTGAGTTCACATTATTTTTACCCTCGGAGAGTCTCGGTATCCCCCGTCATTAAGAAATTATTAGATAAACATCTGACTAATGAATAAACAAAAGTTGAAATAGATGAAGCATGAAGATTTACCGAATTGACACGTGAATTATTTTCTATGTAAACTTGTCAAAATATTCCATACTATCTGATCGCAACGGTCTTTTATCTCTGCCCCGAAATTGTCGGAACGTTTATCTGTGTGTACTTTTCAAAACAGACTATATCACTCACTCAGATCTTACGAAAGGTTATTTGTTTTCTTTATGATTAATGTGTGATAAGTATAAACACCATTATCACCCCAAATATTATTTTATCGGTCATTATAGATGCTAAATACCGGGGATATTTTTGTTCAACATGAGAATACTTTTTCATTGTTTATTTTATGCCATCAGAGCCCTTTTCCTCAAAGGAATTCTTAATTTATTCAAACAGTTTTCATACATGAAAACAAGATAAACCAAAATGATGACATTTGGAACAACTAGATTTTCCATTCTTTGTTATACCTTTCTTAAAAAGATATTTTATAGCCATTCAAAAAGACCGAACTGACACTTTCATTACGACGCAATATTGCGCTAATTCATAAGTTAAACTGCTAATATACGATATTTTACCAATTAACTATTTTTCCAATTTGTAAACTGAGGATTATAGACGCAAAGTATAGCATGACAATATACACAGCGCATATTTTCAGCATTTGTTTGGTACGTTTCGAGGGGTGAACACGAAAAGGGCTTAAAGTTGTCGTATATAAGCTAGCAGATGGAACATTTTCATATTCACCATTCGATTTAGTGAAATAAAAAACCGAGTTTTACAATCCCTCGGTCGATATACGATACAGGAGTTCTGTAGTGCCCCCCTCCCGCTGTGAGCCCATTATTCCTCGTGAACCCAACGATCAATTAAGAGCCAAGTATCAACTGTGGGCTCACAATGAGCGACAAATTGCCGCATCATACTCTTATAACTGCCAGGGGCTCCCCAAGGGCTCCGGGTGGCTGATAGTTGTGGGTATGTTAAGGACTATTCAGTGGCTCTTGATAATCCTACATTTCGCTATGGACACGGAATGTCAGGCACGTGTTTACCGGACCTGTTTCATTACGTCATGAATGTACTCTGGACGTCAAATATAAGCGGTGCTATAAGTAAATGGCTCTTATAATCATACATAATTATAATTTCCAGAGTTATCCGATGGGCTCTGGGTGACATTCATTTTTGTGAGTAGTAAGAAGATAGTACCATTCCAAGGCACTTATACCTCCGGGGCTTCGAACCGTGTATGTTCGGTATGAGGCTATGTATACTTGGCAATGGACACAAATTTCATTTAATGCGTATTTCATCCACAACGGCATCAGATGTTTGTTATTATAGTGAAGCGACCACTAAAAGGTAGAATTAAAAATATGGAGAATCCGGGTATCGATCCCGGTACCTCTCACATGCTAAGCGAGCGCTCTACCACTTGAGCTAATTCCCCAGTTGTCACATCGTGGTATACAATTTAAACTTAAACAGAACAGAACTTAACAATTAAGTGACAAATCACCGAATCATGCAACTGTGAGTGCTTGAAGCGCAATACATGATATGGACTAGAAGTTAGGCAAGGGGTTTCGCGGGATTACGTCTATTTTACCGTGAATATCACCGGCGTTTGCTCCAGTGAGAATAACAGTTTTTTACGAACAGACAAGATATCCCACTGGTTAAAGTTACTACCCCTGGTAAGAACTACCCCTTGTAAGGGTTTCACCGGGTTAAAACTATTCCTGGTTAGAAATATCCCTTTTTCGAGCGAAACCTGATTTAAGCAACCAAGAGTTCTATCTGGTAGGGGAGGGGGACGGGCGTTGAAAACTTTCAAATTATGCATCGACATTAAGGTGCTTGGTTCGCATAAAAACCAATACCCTTGTTAAGACATTTTCAATAGTGCACAAATACTTAAAAACTTGCCAAAAAATCTTCAATTTCGACTATGCAAGAAAAATGTTTCATACCAAAGCAAAACACATCTCTTTTCTTCACTGCGCGAATCCAATGTCTTTATGAATACTTGGGTTCAATATCTGCTTTCAATGCTCAACGAACTTGGTAAAAAAATACCCCGAGAGAAACCCCACCTTTTCAAAATGTCAAAACGACTAAGTCCATAAAAATGTTGTTCAATACAAACAGATCATAATGCTAAAATTTGTATTTTATTCCCGTCTGTTTACACAGTATTCTGACAAACAAGGGATATACGGAGTACGATTCGTGAATGAGTTCGATTTTCCTACCATTATATAACCCCCCACCCTGCCCGCCCCTAGACCTTAGCGTAGACCCGTGTATTTGCTCACGAACAATACCTATAGAAATTGGTGCATCAGGCTATTAAATATTTGAAAGCATAATCTTTTAAATTGCTTTAGGCGGATTCGAGTGCATCCGACTGACGTTTTTTCGTTTTATTATTTTATTGCAAACATTATTTTTACATCAATTTTAGAATTGGAATGGAATCTTGTGACAGTTCACAAATGTTTTAATACTTTCTCATATGTCAATACGAGTACTCAGGCATATTTGCCACCTACGGGTCATTTCAGTAAATCGTTGATTCTTTATGATCATTTCTGTATCATTTTGATTTTGCATGATTATTTCAGCAAAACGATATTTCGATAGAAAGTTGAAAAAGTAGTGTTATTTCGCTATTGCTATGATTCTGTATTTGTATACGTTACCTATTTTGTACTATGAATTTGATCACTCGACAGTTGGCATATTTCAAACATAATTATATTGTGTGTTATATTTCCTTAAATGAACTCTCTTTATATTATTTTGGTAAGCTGTTGTTCTCTTTATGATTATTTCGGTAAAACGTTGTTTTCCTTGATTATTTCGTTGAAGCGTTGATTCTATATACCGATTTCTGTACATCTATGAGTTTTTATAATGATTTCGATAGGATGCTGATTCTCAAACAATGACTATGGAATAAATCAAAACAAGAACAATGGAAAATCTAAACACAAGAAATATAGAACAAAAAATCAACAAGAAATATGGAACAAATAATAGATGGAAAAATGAAGTAAATAAAGAACTATGGAACGAATCAAAGCAAGGAGACGATTGTACATGTCTACCACTTGGTGCTTGTTATTTGTGACTAATCCATCACGTCCAGCGATACACTGTTTTCAGCACCAATCACCAATCCGTATCTGACGCATTGCAAAATCTGACTAATCCATTAATGTTGTAAATGTTGCTAACACATTTTCCAAGTGGGTGCGATGTCCGTCCCCACATGTTGACAAAAACTGCTAGCGAAGTGTTGTTTCTGGACAAAAGAGAATTCACGACGAATCATTGGTAAATAAAGCACGGATCGTAAGTCGATCACAGAATGATTGGTCATCTAAGGAATTCGCCATCAACAGTAACTGGGCCGACAGAAAACTGTTCCAAAACTTGTCATTACGATGAATAAAGTTGTTAAATTTTATTTTCATATGAAACGTTCCGTTTTTGTTGTCCAATTAAGCAAATTCGATGCAAGTCCGAGCAGATTCCTTACAACTTATAGAGGGTACTATTTTTGGTTGATGATTTAACTTACATTCGACATACCATTAAGAAAGAAATCGGGCCAGTCAATATGATAATAGTCCTTAAAAATGTTTAATCAAATTTTACAATTATAATTTAGAAGTATGGTTCTTACGGTTAAATAAACAACGTTATATATGTGTACTTTTGTTTCGGCTGAATATTTTTAAGTCAATGAGACTTATTTCATAAACGTATTTATAAGTTATTGCCTGATTGGGTATTTATCTAAAAAGCTATACAAGGGTGCTGTATTTTTTGGTAGCACCCATCTGCCCTCATGAAGACCAGCATGGGCACCGTTTTGCCTTTATAGAATTAAATGCTTAAGCTAATCAAATACTTCTCATGTTTTGGTTAAAAACTCAAAATGTAATTATAAATTCATACAAACTTGACATATCTGGCACTTGAAACCAGATATTACCTCAGTTAATTACTATTCCTAACATTTTCTGTGAAATTCATAATGTTCATATTCTTATCAGTGCCCTTTTCTCCCATAGCACATTGTCCCTTTTCTGCAGCCCCTTTTAAAACCCATTCTCATTCATCAGAGGTTCGAACATGATAAATATATTATGGAACGCATAGCATCATCACTCTGGTGAACGAGAATGTTGAAAACTGGCTAAAACCCTACTAACAGAATAAATGTTCTGTTCTATTTGGCTCTGTTCTGTTCCATTCCATTCTGTTCTGTTCTGTTGAACCCATCATCTGACTCTGAGGCATACACTGAGCCCCCCCCCCCCCCTGGCTGACCATTTTGATAGATTGTCTATTAAGATTGTAACTGAAACTTACTATTGCAGATACTAGTATCTATCAGTCATTATCTGAATTTAGTACAATTTCGTTCCAAGACACAAACTCCACTTAGTGAACTTTGCGAACCTGTTTCGTAATAATTATACAAATGAATATATATTAAAGTATGACACTGCCTTGTTAGTTAGACATGGGATTTAAAAAAGACACGGTGTTTATTTATGCAACTGCTAACATGCAGCGTTCTAGGGAAAACCTTCACAAAAACTGGCTGGAAACATTTGACAAGGAATCTGGCTCGACCTGCCATAATATACCACGAGATAGATATCGGAGTTTAGCCAAAGAATCTAAACAAAACTTCGGAAACATGTTTTGACAACTTAAGCCGTTCCGCAAAAATTAACAGATTTCTGCACTCCAATGAATGAAATTACCAACTAATCGGTCCTAATTTTCGCGGCAGGAATCTACAAATTTGCTAAGGCTGCTTGTAATGAGGTTAGGAATTTGGCACCAACGACGAGCTTGTATTCAATATGTACCCGCACCCTGAAGGCAGAGCAAGCAATCGCAAGACGCTTGACTACTGCGTTAAATGTTCTTGCGGTGACGTCCTCATAGCGCCTGTGTGACACAGACTGACACAGAACGCCGGGAAGCGATAAGCCCGGATGTGCTCAGCGGGATGCGCAGTGGGCATTTAATTGCGTGAAAAAACAATATACCAACGAATCAAAACCGAAATTCTAGCTTCCGAAATCATGAAATGTCAAATTAATCCAAAGCGAGAGAAAAGCAGATAATTATTCAGATTTGATTAAGAAACAGGAGAAAAACCCTTGGAAACAACTGTCTCGCCCAAGGGTACAGCGGGGGAAAGCAGAAGATAACGTGATTACAGTGTTTGGATTGTGAAATCTGCCACCGGGTGGAGCAGGAACAGTCTTAGACATTAACTTCTCAAACACTTCCCGGCCTGCCTAAGTGTCAGAATATTTGCATTTCAGCTTCATAATAACATTTTGCAATGTGAACATTGTAATACACATAGACAACGCTGCAATGATGTTTGTGACGCGTGAGGGTAATTGTTAGTCTTAGTCTAAATTTCTGCACTGCTCTGCAGAAAATCAAATGAAGAAATTCTTAAATGCAACCCACAAAGTCTGACTACTGTAATGTTGATTGTGAGGACTGAGGGTAATTGTTACTCTCTAAATAGTATGTGCGCTGCTCTGCAGAAATGAAGAAATTCGGAAATGCAATCTCCGTTTACTATTCCACAAGCTCTGAGTTTTGATATTTTTACAGAATTAATTACGATTTGAACCCTAATGGTTATTGTTAGTGTTCTTCAGAATGAAGAAGTTCTGTTATGGAAGACTTAAAATGCAATCTCTATTTACTAATCCACAGTGTTCAATATTAAAGCTCTGAGTTTAGATATTACCACAGAAATATGCACAAGTTTTACTTTTATGTGACCTATTTAATCAATCAGAAGTCCCCTTAATCCCCGTATCAGCCCTTGGTCAGTGGTCCACTCAAAAATCTGATCCTAAATAGCTTCAAATGACAGAAAGCCATGATAAGCCTTAATTCAAGATTAACTTATCTTAACTTATCTTGAGCATGGGATATCATTGCGCATTATTTTCTCATTATCTCACATTTATCTCGAATGTATCAAGAGATGGTCAACTAGAGGATTGGGGTGATTTTTGCACGTTGGAACAAGACCCTGTCAAAGATAGTGGTCTGGGTGGTCGAACCATTGCCACACATGTAACAGTTTGAAATACGGACGCTTTAAATATGTTTGAATCTGAAATCTTAAACTTAGTTTAAGTATTGGTGTAATCTTGGCCTGTCCAGTATTGGTATAATATATTATTTCACATTTCCCAACTTAAGTCCATTTTTATATCCATATTGTCAAATTCAAAGATGTGTATGAAAGATGAATACAGGGGACACAAGATCAAAAATGTACTTTGAAAAAAAGTTGGACAACTTTTTGCAAAATAGCGTCGCAAGCATTAACCATGTATCAGACAGTGTCATTGACGAAATTATACTTAAGAACAAAGCCGGGACCGCAACTCTTTAAATACTCATTTGAGCATGCCCGACCCCCTTTCATATGAGCAAATAAATATGATGTATCCAATTTCAGACCTATTGCACAATTTCTTCAAGATGTTTGCTTTGAAAGGGCCGTGTACGATTTCGAGCACGTGGTTACAATGGGAACAGCAATACAGCGATGAAGCCTCAGCCACACATGTTTGGCATAAACAAAAGTGCATTTATATTGTTAAGTCAAATTAACACGAGACTAACGCAATAAGTTAAAACCAAGACTTATTTAAACATTGATGATACATTCGGATGCTCATTGGATATCATACACATTTTTACAAAAAAAAATGAGCATGTGCTTGGAATTTGTTATGTTTCCGTCCTTGACCTAATGTTTCAGCTCTTTTGGCTGTTAATTTCGTAATGCCAGTTCAACACATGACGCCATGTGCTGATTATGAAAGCTGAATGTTTCCAAATTCCTAACGGTCCACATAAACATAAACCTTGGCCAATGGACTGTTTACACAATATGTACAAACAAACTGGACAGCATTCTTTGCCCAGGGAGAGGATGTGTCTACTTGTTTACAATATAAGACGCGTTCAGGTCCTTCATTGCCGAACATTGCGTCACAGCGGGCATCTTATAGTGTCCCTCAGGGAACGTCATATTTAATCGATCGATTAGCCGCTTATGTCAAATATTGTCTTTATCAAGGGTATTAGACTATCGCCAGCACAAATGTTGACAATATTTGTGTTCTTTATGAAAACAGCCTGGTAATGGAGCCCTGTGTCTGGACAAAGACTACAATTAGGATCGGACATAGGGTATTTAAGATTTATCCCGGACACAAGCGACTTAATGATGTAATTTTTAGGTTCCGCGCCTTTATGCTATAAGCGGCTTAAATCTTGATAATCGGATATGGCGCAGATTTGTTGCGGTTTATTTTTCGAAGTGTGCTACTTAAAAATAAATAACATGAACATTATGAACATGGTCATTCACATTCCCCTTGTAATATCAAAATAACTTAAGGCTATTTGATAATTTTATAAATATGTAACTACTCCGACGATGATGTTGCTGTTATTATTGTTGTTGATGATGATGATGATGATGATAGTGGTGGTGGTGGTGGTGGTGGTGATGATTATGATGATGATGATGATGATGATGTGGTGATGATGATGATGATGATGATGATGATGATGATGATGATGATGGTGGTGGTGGTGATGATGATGATGATGATGATGATGATGATGATGATGATGATGATGATGATGGTGGTGGTGGTGGTGGTGGTGGTGGTGGTGGTGATGATTATGATGATGATGATGATGATGATGATGATGATGATGATTATGATGATGGTGGTGGTGGTGGTGGTGGTGGTGATGATTATGATGATGATGATGATGTGGTGATGAGGATGATGATGATGATGATGATGGCTGTGGTGGTGGTGGTGGTGGTGGTGGTGGTGATGATTATGATGATGATGATGATGTGGTGATGATGATGATGATGATGGCTGTGGTGGTGGTGGTGGTGGTGGTGGTGGTGATGATTAGGATGATGATGATGATGTGGTGATGAGGATGATGATGATGGCTGTGGTGGTGAATACGACTAGTGTGAACGTTCCATAGACATTTCAAAAGCATTTGGTATGTTCAAGTACAAACTTCAAAAAAAAAAAAAAATGACCAAAAACTTTACTAAATAACTATGTAATCATCAAGATATGTTTTCCTTGGTAGTATAAAACTTGCTATCCATGTATCAGCCTTTTCGAGAATTGTTCACATAACTTTCCGGTCGGGGCAAGGCACCGTATCGACCCTAGGCATGTTAAAAACAACAACATAAATATGTATATAAAATGCTGATATAAAAGAAAGATACACTATTTATCTAATTCTATCTTTATGTGGCACGTGTTTCCCATTGTTAAGAATTTAGACACATCATTACTAATTCTGCCATCGGTATTATGAATGGACGACACACGAAAATAATGACTACTATTACATTTCATGATTACCTATTGTCTATTTACAAACAGAATTTGACTCCTTGCTCCCCAAAACCTGGTAGAAATTGCTCCAATGATAAACATCTCAGTTTTTTCAGTTTTTTAAATGTCATTAGTTTTGACACTGTTTTACCCTTTATTCTAAGGTGTAAAGAAATTAGAGATAAGAATAAAGAGACTATTATGTTTTTTGCGTAAATCGCATGTCATTCGCACTGCCATTGAAAGTTGGCATTTATAATTACTGACAATTTTCGTCAAAATGGCACCCTAATATTAATTAAGAACAAAAAAACTTTTGAAGCGGAAAATTAATATTTATACTTAAGGAAATGATTAGATTGTCCTAAAATAGTTGCGAAATAAGGACATTTCTCGTTAGAGTGAGTTTGAAAGCTATGCATCTCTTTTTTGTCTGCGTTAATATCATTTGTGCGTGGTGTGGAAAAGTAAACATTTTAACCCATACCCATACACAGTTACTGATTTTTAAAATAATCAGGTATGGTCAAGGTAAATGGCCATCTGCAGAGAGGAATTAACTTCGTTGAAAAATAACGGATTATAAAAGTTTAGATGAGTTTAATAACTACTTGAAATGTCAAAAACCTTGTTGTCTTAGCCTTATAATGGCCAAAAAATTAAGGTAACCGACCCACATAGGTAAACATATGTGAAATTTAGAATTAATTGAAAGGATTTTAGGTCCAAAAAAGGAAAATAGGACAGAAAATAAAATAACAAATAAGCTTTTGAGGTCTTGATAAATTACAAAATATGACATTTCACGTCTGAACTCCATTGAAATAAAGACCAAATACATGGCATACAAACCGCGATTACATTATGTATAATGTAAATACAATAATTTAGTTCACATAATAGTACTGAGCAAGCAACACTCTTTAAAATGATTCAAAAATTACAACCGGGAATTATTAGAGAACTAGTTAATATGTGGGGACGAATACCTTAAAATGAAGTGGCATATAATGGACCAAAGTTATATAGATACTAATTCTCGACGACTTTTCAAACTGCATAGTCATGTTGTATGACCAACAGTACTTTTAAGTGTTGAAATTATGAACAGGAATTATGTATGTACATGATAAACCTATTGAGGAACGTACTTTAAATTATAAACCGCTCGTCTAGACATTTATGATAAAATGGCTTTGCTACTATTTTTTGGCTTCATAATACAAATGCTTATCGTCAAATAACTAGGGATGTGCGACATTATCGAAACGTCGATACATTGCGGCACGGTAAAGAAGCGTTAACGTATGAAATACGCACCAGCGGTATATCGATATTTTTCTATTTTCATTTCACCATACCATGACTCTGGATATCGATAGTTATTAAAATTATCGATACACAGAGTCAGCGATTTGTTATTTGTTTCGATGGGGATCAAATAATCAATCATTAATTTATGTAGTTATTTTTGTTTAAAATGAATATCAAATTATCAATCATTAACTTATGTAGTTATTTTTGTATAAATGTTCTGGATGACAAAACTATAAATATATATAAATGCCAAACACGTCAAAGACAAATACTTATCATTATTATCCATTATGAGAATTAACGATAAATAACTATGAAAAAAGCATACATCTGATGAATTTAACAAATTTAACAAATTTAACAAATTTCTATTATAAAAAGATGTATCAAAATTCGCGGTGGAAATATCGCGAGACGTTTTTATAACATTACCCATCCCTATAAATTACCAAAGCATAATCATGAAATTACACGTATACCTTAGTATACAACTTTTGAAGGGGTCGGAAACTAAACGCAGTCAAATAAATAATTACAAAATATATGATAATGAAAATAAACACTCCAATAATATAAAGACATCATAATAGCCTATCTCATATTCTTTATATATTCTATTTCCTGTAATTTCCTGTAAACTCCTAATACCTGAGTTATTATATCCTTATTATTAATAATAAGGTAATTACAATACCAAATAGAAATTTCTGTTTCCGTAGAAAAGTAGTGTGGTCATTTCAAAAAGCTAATTGTCCATCTCGAAAAACAAATGACCATCCGCAGTAAGCTATTAGCAGCTAAGAATGGTCTATTACTATCAGGTGCGGCCAATTAACGTTAAGAAATGACCAGGTACAGTTCTTGAAGACAGAAAGATGGAACTACTTTGTGTTTCATTAAGACACATCCCCGAGGGAGTGGTGTGCATTATGGCTTTTACGTCTGATATTTGCCAGGTATAATTATGATGATAATGAATAAACAGCCCAATATTAATGAAACATTAGTAAGCTGTATTGGTATTACTCCCTTCCTTTTGAAACGGAAGTTTTTGTCTTTCTTTTTTCTCTAAGTCTGAAACTTGATAGAAAATGAAGCTTGGTATGTTTCGCATATTTTAATAAAAGAGTAAATGTTGTTGTAGTTGTTGCTGTTGTTGTTATTGTTAATGATGATGATCACGGTGATAATGATACTGATGATAACGATAATGATAGTAATGTTCAACATGATACATGTACAAATGACCGTAGTGATAATGACGACAAAGACAACGATGGTGATGATCAAAATGATGATGCTGCTACTGCTATTTACGCTGATGATGCTGCTGTTGCTATTTATTCTGATACTTCTGTTGCTATTTATGCTGCTGCTGTTGCCACTGCTGATGATGATGATGATGGTAATGGCTTTGCTGATGAGTATTATGCAGGTGGCTGCTGCAGATTATGCTGCTGCTGATGATGATAATGCTGCTACAGATGAGGTTGTTAATGATGCTGTTGCTTGTAATGTTGCTGTCGCTGATGAGTATGATGATGGTAATGATGATGACCCTGTACATGGTATTAGTATCAGCGATTTCACTTGTTTTAATCTAACTTAAATAAAGGCTCACTTACAGATCTCACATCTTCAGATCCCTGCGCCAAGCTTGAGGCATACCGGACCTTTGTGGCACTTCTGAAAGAACGAACAAAGACACGTGCTTAACGAATGTTGCTTACAGAACTTCTTCATCGAACATTTTACTGTTGGCAGTGTGAGATATTAAAACCATGTTACAGTTAATTATGAATTTTAATAACATGCCAAGTGCATCAATGGCCAAAGAAAATAGTTTCAAAATCTGCAGTTTTCTTCTGATAACTGTTTGTTTGATGTATTTGTTTGAAAAAGGATCATGGAAAGGGCAACTTTATGTTGTCTTTTGTTATATTTTGCTGTTTTGTATTGTTTTGGCAAAGGCAATTTTCTGCATTTCCCCTCCGGTGTGTATTTTATGCATTTTAGTAAGAAGCTGGCTTCTGTTTTGGTTTAGTTTTTAATCGAGTTTGATTTGCCTTTTATTTCAAATAAAAACATTTATGTTATTTTAGTGTATTTTGGCATAAACATGGTTCTGATGAATAATACATATTTCCAAACTGAAAAGAGAAACTCACAATGACACGACTTGTCTTTATGTTAGTGTTTATATTTCAATTGATTTAAGTTAACAATACTAAACCCTAAAAATAACAATAATGCATTATAGCGAACAAATAATAACATAGTGACATGAATAATCATTTAAACTTTATACATTGCCGTTCTTTTTTAAGAAATAATGTCATAATGGATTTAAAATGTAAAAAAGTAATTTAAAAAAAAGAAAAAGTAAGTGCCCCGGGTGAGGATCGAACTCACGACCTTCAGATCGCTCTGCGAACATTGATTATGAGACTGACGCGCTACCTACTGCGCTACCGAGGCATCTGATCCAAGTGAAGTTTATAAATATTATATACCCAGTGCAGTATTTGTAGCTATTTTTAGTAACATGACGTAAACTTGGGAGAGTGTACTAAATATACGGGGATGTATGGTTCATTTTTTCCTGATATTATGTTACGGTTTGAGTAGCATATCACCTGCCGAAATATAGTCGATTTTCCTAAATAGCACTTTAAGTTTCGCGCCCTAACACAAAAATAAAATTTTCATTGAAGTGAAATGGCCGATGAAATACAAACTAATTAAAATAAAGTTAGCATGATGTTATTATGACATTTCAATTTCTAAAATTCGGTATAATTCAATAAAAGTAGAATATTTATACTCTAGTTTTTCCTGCTAGAAACTGTGGAGTTTTGATCTATTCTTTTATAAACATGTACATATATTTACCTAATATGATTGTGTTTATTAAGTAAAGGTTTTAAAACAAACAAATTAGATTTTGACATATTCCTTGTTAATAATTCAAAGCATACAGTATGGTACTCCATGATCAATATTGTTTTGTCTAAAACTAAACGTCTGCACAAAATGTCAAAACCAAGTATTTTCTGTCAGAATCCAAATGACCATTGTGAATCAGGGATAATTGTATTTGAAGTGACCATTATTTGAACTTGGCGTCATGTCGCGACGTCTGTGTCATAGCTAGCCAGTAATGCTGATTATAAGAGCGGATTTTGATTTAAGGCCGTGCAAACTTTAATCGTCAATTTCTTTGGAAAGAGTGTATACATACACATTTTCTTCATGAACCAAAACATTTAAAGGAATGAGTCTGTGATTTAACATTGAGGGTTAGTAGCTAATTGTTTCATATATAGTTAGCAGAGAAACATACTTTCAATGGTTTCAATAAAAGTAAACTCAACCGAATTGCAAAATAAGTGAATCAGTAAACAAATGCAATACATGCGCCTGTATATAAATTGTATATAAAAAAACACTTATTCAGCACACACCAGCGCAAAAAAACGTAGGGTAACATTCGCACGTTAACTTCAATAGAACGAGAAAATGCCACAACTTCAAAAAAAGACGTGAATTATATTTAAAGTTATTTCAAGTGCTCTTTGCAGTATGTTTAAAGTTTAACTGTCTCAAACAGCAGACTATTTTCTAAACAAAATGAAATATGTTTAATATCACTGTTCAATTGTTTATATGCTTAGGGCGCCAATGCGAAAAACCTTATATTAGTATCCCGTAGCCTGTTCTGTCTAAAATGTCATTTTTGATAACTTCCACAGAAAATCGTTCCGACTCAAGCAGTGTCCATGAATATCAAAGCTTATTTGATCATTATTAAACTGACGGGTTTTCATCTAATTCCGCTCGCAGACAGAAAACTTCATTAAACCAATTTTCCTCAAATGCTTCAGTCAGTGAGTCACATGACATTCGTGCACATGCGCACTAATGACATCCACTTGACGGCTTCTATTAGCGTCTATTTTGATCCACTAAGTGCATGAAATTGTCAAAGACTGACCACTCGCTATGTTTATTAAACTGACATCCAATTTTGCATTCTTTCTTCGCTGATCATTTTAACGGGTTTAATGCATTCTAATTCAAGTCCAACTCACACGCATATTTATAAAGCATGTTTCCAATTTGATAAAATAATATAATGTAGAAGCACGGCATTTATGAATACCAAATTCCTGATTCAAAGGTTTTGTGGTATTAACGTGATAGAATTGTTACAGAAATATTAATTTATTACAACGAGTTAAAATCGGGGGTTTGACGTTAAAGGGGACGCGTTTTCGGGGTAAACATTGGGACGCTACTATTTTCCACGCTAAACGAGCATATGCTTTAAAGATGACAATGGAGCTATGGAGGACCTACCCATGATTTGAAATTATAATTCAAATCTAAACTGGTATATTTTGGGGTGCAAAGATCTTCACTGTTGAACAAACAGCTATTGTTTTCAAGTTATACGCGACACAGTTTAAAAAAAAACACACACACACACACAAAAATTACAATTCTGAAGTTGGGCCACAAATGTAACAAGACTTAAAAGACCATCCTGAGTGTACTTGACCGAAAAGTGCGCATCTTTACAACTAAATACAGACGAATGTGATAGGATTGGTTCGTAGGGAACGGTACACAAGAGAACATGTTTCATTTCCTTCAAAGGCATGAAACATGTGAGTAAATACATTGTTTGACTCGATATATCAAAATTGTAAACTAATTATCTCCAATGTATACGTCTCTTATCTCAATATTTACATAGACGCACGGCGTGTGGCAGCAAGGGAAAGAGTGAACGCACAAACATAGAAGACAGAAAACATCAACTTGAAGACATCATTTCCTCGAATTGGACGTCATCTTTCTTCATTCGGTGATAAATTTACCCAATTAGTCGCTCGTCGGCTCCTGTGGATACTTAAACCCAGTTTTTGTAATGCAGATTTCATGTTACCCCACCCGCAGTTGATAAACATGGCGGAAGAAAAATCTGCGCAAGTCTGAGAAAGCTTTTAGTTATCTGCTTTCCTATCTGTTTACACAGTGTCTTGTTTTGCTATTATCTAGTCTTCCAACAGGTTCATTTACCAAAACCACACGATCAGCAGCGAAACATCTGAGCAATTTCTTTAATATCTGGGAACTATATTTCTGGTGTAGGATTACAGGTAGCACTTAAAATGCCATAAGGTGTATTAATGCGTGTAAGTAGATCCACACTTAACGCTGCGCGTATGATGAAGATATAAACTTTCACGTCAATCAAATGCTTGTTAAATTCTCACTAAAACGTCATATTTAACAATCATGCTTCATAAACCTAACAAGGCTCAGACCTATTAAATCATATAAATGAACATAGCGGTAGTAAGATAATTTATGGAAACATTTACGCAGTTTGTATTACTGTTGTGAGCGCGTAATTGTATACTATCAACACAAAACTGAGCGGGAAAATGGGTACTAGTAGTAATACGGCATGTGTATGTTGCTGTTGTTATTGTTGTTGTTGTTGTTGTTGTTGTTGTTGTTGTTGTTGTTGTAGTAGTAGTAGTAGTAGTAGTAGTAGTAGTAGTAGTAGTAGTAGTAGTAGTAGTAGTAGTAGTAGTTGTTGTTGTTGTAGTAGTAGTTGTAGTAGTAGTAGTAGTAGTAGTAGTAGTAGTAGTAGTAGTAGTAGTAGTAGTAGTAGTAGTAGTAGTAGTAGTTGTTGTTGTAGTAGTAGTTGTAGTAGAAGTAGTAGTAGTAGTAGTAGTAGTAGTAGTAGTAGTTGTTGTTGTTGTTGTTGTTGTTGTTGTTGTTGTTCTTGTTGTTGTTGTTCTTGTTAATGTTGTTTGAGGTGGTGGTTTTGGTGGTGGTTGTGTTGGTGGTTGTTGTGGTGGTGTTGTTGTTGTTTCCAACTGTTTGTGTACATTTGTTTGTATTAAGGAATCTTCTGTATATTACAAAAATCTAGACTTAAATGTATTCTAAACCATGGCTGTTTTGTTTTTGCTTTGGCAAAATGGCAAGCAGTATTCGTTACATACAAGCAGTATTCGTTACATTGTATTAATACTTGGGGCAACTTAAAACCCTCCTCAGAGTATATTCTTGATTCAGAAGAAATACGAATCGAAATCCAAGTAATCCATTCCACTCGAGTTATCAAAGCCCTAGATTTGCACACCTTTTCTGAGTTGGTTATCTACGATTTCACAAGTTTTTTGTTGTTGAAAAAAGAAGCAAAAAAAGAAATAAGACCCCCGACATGGCTGGTTGAAATTAATGGATGCATTTTATTATTCGACCGACGCGAACATCCCAATTACTGTCAGCATGAGAAACTCAAATCCCCGACTGGATTTATGTCCAATTAGTTGTCATTCGGCATTTTCCGTCACTGTTCGGTAGTTTTCGTTCTGTAATTTCTGTTAACATTCGGAAATATTCGTATGAAAAAGGACGTCAATTAAACTATTTAAGAGTTTTAGGACTCTACTTATTCTTTCATACTCCTAATTGTATCCGACACCAAAGAAACATTATAATTTTCATCAAATTAAAAAGTAATTTGTTTCACGGATATATGTCCGCGGCTGTTTTGAATAAAACTTATTAATCATTCATTTTCATAATAGTTCATGAATTCATGATCACTAGCGGATCCAGGACCCCTCTCCTTAAATAGACCGTCTTTACTATTTATTTGAATATAGCAGAAAAACGTAATAAAATACGCACCAAATGCACCATTTTGAACAAGGAGAACCCCCCTACCACCCCCTCCACCCCTACCAACACACTAAACCAAATAAAAATTGGTTTTAATGGAGGGGCGGTGCAAAAGTCAAACGGCCCCCTCTAACGTCAAATTCTGGATCATCCTCAAACCGGTATATTACTTTTTTGACGAGTGATAAAACGAAAGCTAACACCATGCTAGATTGTGCCATAACTATAGCGTCACCTTGCTGGTAGATTTTCGGTATTCAAGTCCGAAAACTACAATATATTTCAAAACATAGCAAAGATCACCGTAGTTATAAAGCTTGTATTATAATACACGCACAACAAGTATGGAAGTATTGTTATAAGCCATGGAAACATCTGTCTTTTATAATTCTCACAAATGTGTTATGTTTTGTCTTAAAATTGACATTGCTTTGAAGCTCAAAGAGGTTGAATGAACTCAATTCATGTTGCTTGATAGCTAGATTTTGAAACATGAACCAGATTGATATTTTGTCAACATTCATTTCAAGGGAGATAACCAATGTTTTCTTTTTTCTCATCTTCAACCAAAAGTAGCCGTTCCTAATTCAAGGGCAGTATATCAAATTTACTTCGGTGACATTTTGAATTAGACTCAAGGCAGAGGAAAGTATTTAGGTATTAAATGACATTTTCGATAATTCTAACTCAAGCTGACAGGTGAATTTACGGCGTTGTATACAAACTCATTTCTATTTCCGCTCAAAATATGGTTCAAAAATGCTTTAAACAGAATATTTTGTTTGAAATGAGTTTTATTCGTTATTATGATCACCAACGACTTTAAAGAATACGAAATTGTGGGTTTTCAGTAAATGATCCGAAAAATATTTGAGGTAAAATAGGAATCGACCACAAAGGTCTGGGTTATTGTTCCGGCGTAAGTCGCTAAATGTCGGGAAAGAACGGAAATTTACGAAATGTGGCGAGCAATTCCGGAAAGACACGAGCCAATGATTATGATTTAATATGGGCGAATTGTTCAGAACTTTGTTAAAGTTAACAACGCTGCAAACGTTATCGTTATTTTACCTGGAAAAGTTAACAACGCTGTTCACGTTATCGTTATTTTACCTGGAAAAGTTAACAACGCTGTAAACGTTATCGTTATTTTACCTGGAAAAGTTAACAACGCTGTAAACGTTATCGTTATTTCACCTGGAAAAGTAAACAACGCTGTAAACGTTATCGTTATTTCACCTGGAAAAGTAAACAACGCTGTAAACGTTATCGTTATTTCACCTGGAAAAGTAAACAACGCTGTAAACGTTATCGTTAGTTTACCTGGAAAAGTAAACAACGCTGTAAACGTTATCGTTAGTTTACCTGGAAAAGTTAACAACGCTGTAAACGTTATCGTTAGTTTACCTGGAAAAGTTAACAACGCTGTAAACGTTATCGTTAGTTTACCTGGAAAAGTTAACAACGCTGTTAACGTTATCGTTATTTTACCTGGAAAAGTTAACAACGCTGTTAACGTTATCGTTATGTTACCTGGAAAAGTTAACAACGCTGTTAACGTTATCGTTATGTTACCTGGAAAAGTTAACAACGCTGTTAACGTTATCGTTATTTTACCTGGAAAAGTTAACAACGATGTTCACGTTATCGTTATTTTACCTGGAAAAGTTAACACCGATGTCGTTATTCACGTTGTTTACTTTAACAAATTTCTGAACAATCGCACAATAATTCAATTCTAGTATATTTTGATATAATATCATCTTTCAATGTATAAACACTTGAACTTCCTGAAATATAGCGTACTCAAGTCATAAAAAGCCATACATTCCTTCCTCTATTAGAGTACAGTTTGATTTCTACATTATATTATAAAAAACAAGCACACTTCATCAATTACTAAATAAAATACAAAATACAAAGCAAACCACGAAAAAAATATGGTAAAAATCTGAAATTCTATGGCAGAGGAAAGCTAACATTGTGAAGCCGTCAACTGTAAGGCCAACAAGACAAACGAAGATTTGACATTATTTTGACAAGTAAGGTCGCTGTATGTCGATTTAAGAGATTATTTTGACACGCGCTTTGTTCTACGCTTCTTTAACGATTTATTCATGGATTTCCTCCGCGCGGTTCTATAGGTTGTACGTTTGACTTATTCTTCAAATGTCATTTTACTTATCTTAAATCTCGGCTTTTTTATTTTGTACTGAACAGCAATTTATAAACGGTACTGAACTGTATATAAAGCGATTTGACGATTTGAAATAACGGCCCATTATCGGCGATATCATGAGACATTTTACAACAAAAAAACTTGTGTTTTGGCTGCAAAAAGGTCTAAGTTTTTTGTATGCGTTTTTTCTTAGTCAGAAGTGGACTTTATGGAGACAAATTTATTATCAATTCTATTTTTGCAAAAAGAATAAACCAGTTTTCGAAAGGTCTAACTAAATACGGGAACTGTTCCCTTCAAAAATTTTGAAATATATTTCAGTGAAACCGACCTAAGGCATACGACATGAAGATATTAGCTTTTTCAGCATGCACGTTTGGTTGTGTTTTTTGTCGATCGTCTTCACAAGTGTTTTCTGTCATTCCTGGGGTCAAGGAGGGTTTATATGGACGTCTGGACAGACGTTTTTTTACAAATAACTACATATGTCAATGCCGACATAAACCGCTTAGTGCAACGGCCATCTTCGATCTGATTGTAGGATGTCATCGCTCTTTTTGCAAACGGCTTTTCTTTGTGTTTTTTTCTGACATTCGAAACATGTGTTTATCAGGTAGTTCACAGAATGTGCATCGAGGTCCAAAGAGTTGAGGTCGCTGAGTTCTGCCACCTTTCGCTGCCAGAAATCAGCCACTTAATGAACATGGAACCATTTGAACTGAATTGGGTTTGTCTTTATACTTCGTATTGAGCAGGATATAAGTTTTCAACTAATCCCATTCCAGGCGCTTTTTACGTAGGTCTTTCTGCACCAATGACGGCCATCTCCTGTCTCCGAACCCATAACAATTTCGTGCATCTATACAGAAGGCTCACCCCCACCCCCACCCCACCCCACCTCCAAATGCTGGTACGCGGTGTCGGCACGGCCATTTTAAGGATTACTCAGGACTCTTGGTAATGTGTGGACACGTTACACAGAGACTCAAATTTTTGAATAACTTGAAACGCAGGCTTTCACAATAGTGAGAAGTTCTTTGTAACAGGCATATAGGGTAGAAAATGAAGGAGTATATGGTACTCATAGTAGGAGTGGGGAGGGGGGGGGGTAAAACACCCTCACATAGATTTCTACACCTGCCCCACTGCTAATTTGGAAACAGCAATGTACAAACCATCGAGAAACACATTTGCCTGATTATATACACGCTTGAAATGCAATATATCTTTGTCTGTAAAACTTGAAAACGAATTTTTAGTCCTTGACTTTGAAATGAAATGTGCGTGCCGAGACCAGAGAAAAATGTATTGATGCACATGCTTCATTTTGGATCAGACTTCACAAAACAAAAGGAACCAGGAGGCACAGAAAAAGCATATGCGCAGAGCTGCCATGAAAAACAGAATGTGAAAAATGCAACTCGTGTCGTATTTCTTCGCATTGTAACACTAGCTTCAGGTAGCTTGGTCGAATGAAGGGAAAATCTTGTATCATTTGGTGATTTTTCAACCTTTTTGAAAGCCATTTTGAGGCATTTTCACAAAAACTTGCATCCTTTGGAATGAAATGGAGCCCTGGGTGACTAGTGTGTCTTTCTGCTAACGCTGGTATCGTGTTGTTCACTTTCCGTATCTTGTGTCAACATGTGAAACAGGTCCATTCATATTTTTTGTAGATTCGGTGACATTTGTAGAAATCGTTTCACAATGATTTGCAGAAATTTAGACTTAAGGACGCCTTTTGTTTTCTTGTTTTACAAATCGTACGTGAAATAAATACTAGTATGTCCCACAAGTATTGCCCTGTGTTTTCAAAAATCAATTCCCCCTTCCTCATGAAACCGAAAATATATAAAGGCTTTACATTTAAAATGGCCATTTAAAATGTAAAGGCGGGGGTAGGTGCAAACTGCACGAGGAATAAATATGTCCAACAAGTTTTACCCTGTGTTTTCAAATCAATGCACACTCTCCTAGAATACCGAGACAGTGGCGTAGCTTCACATACGCATTGTAGGCCTGTGCCTACAACTGTTTTGAAAAATGACATAATTGAAATAACCCAAAATGCAATAAAAACTAGCTATTCAAACACTTTCTTTTATTTTAAACAAAGCAAGTTTTTTTGTGTGTGTGGGGGGGGGGGGGGGGGGGGGTGAACTAGGTGCGGGGTGTATTGCTTGTTTTTATCATTGCAAATATAATTGACTGCGTGTTATGTGCATATAAAAGTCCCCAAACTCACATGGAATCATCGGGGCTACAACGTTTTTAAGCCCTAGCTACGCCCCTGCGAGAATAAAGGCTTTCCATTTAATATGGGAAGGGTAACTTTTAATGGTGTATTCCATGCATAGATTTAGTTTTAAATGTGTTTAATATTAGTTTATTTCATAGACTACAATTGAAATATAATGTATACTATATAAATTGATTGCCGATCAAAATCTTTTAATTTTGTTTCGCAAAGAAGAACAACAAAGCAATCATGTGACTTATAGATACGAAGTATAACTATTATGTTTAATGTCTACTTTGCTCAAATTCAGAACACTTTATATTCGATACATATATAAATGCAAATCCTTTGTAAAGGAGGAAATGACTTGATGCACGTATCCTGAATTTGCATGCGAATGTTATTGTAATGTTTTAGGTGCATAATTCTTTACAATTTTCGTATCATTTATTGTCAGATTAGTAAACAAACTGCATGCACACTATTTAGATATCAAATGTCTGCATGCCGAGTGCACTAAATGGCACCATTTGAATGCCGAGGTTAAACTCAAGATACATTTCTTTTTAATTAGAATTACATTTCGTGATATGACGTCATTATTTGTTCCCATCGTGATATGGCTTCATTATTTGTTCCCATCGTGATATGACGTCATTATTTGTTCCCATCGTGATATGACATCATTATTTGTTCCCATCGTGATATGGCTTCATTATTTGTTCCCATCGTGGTATGACGTCATTATTTGTTAACATCGTGATATGACGTCATTATTTGTTCCCATCGTGATATGGCTTCATTATTTGTTCCCATCGTGATATGACGTCATTATTTGTTCCCATCGTGATATGGCTTCATTATTTGTTCCCATCGTGGTATGACGTCATTATTTGTTAACATCGTGATATGACGTCATTATGTATTCCCATCGTGATATGACGTCATTATTTGTTCCCATCGTGATATGGCGTCATTATTTGTTCCCATCGTGATATGACGTCATTATGTATTCCCATTGTGATATGACGTCATTATTTGTTCCCATCGTGGTGAAAACACATTATAAGTCAGTTATAGCATTTTGAGTAAATGCTTAAGGATTATTAAGAGTCAATATTATATTATAGTATTTATTTTCGTTCGATGTGAAGACAGTTGAAAACTGATATGAATCACTTTCGAGTTCGTTTCCTGAGTAGAAACCAGAGCTGGTGTTCTTTAGAGGGGTCACGAGAAAGTACTCATGTTGGTTGGGATCGAACAAACAACATCTTGGTAGAGAGGCGGACACATTTCAATAGTGGGTCTATTAATACACGTTCGTCTGGGCAAAAGTCCATAGCATAAGTATAGAATATAGAAAGTTATAAACCGAGTCTTAAATGTTGTAGTCAATGGCAACTCAATAATCGGGAGAACTTGTTATGAGGTATTAATACCTTCTGTCTTGTGAGTTCGATCCCTACCAGGGTGAGAGTGGTCTAGTTGTATATGTGTCCGCCTCTCACCCAAGAGGTTGTGAGTTCGATCCCTACCAGGGTGAGAGTGGTCTTGTTGTATAGGTGTCCGCCTCCCATACAAGAGGTTGTGGGTTCGATCCCGACCAGGGTGTGAGTGGTCTTGTTGTATAGGTGTCCGCCTCCCATACAAGAGGTTGTGGGTTCGATCCCCACCAGGGTGAGAATGGTCTTATGGTATAGGTGTCCGCCTCCCATACAAGAGGTTCAGGGTTCGATCCCACCAGAGTGAGAGGGTGCTAATTGTGTAGATGTTCGTTTTTCATACAAGAGGTTGTATGTTCGATCACACCATGGGAACAATCTCTCAAAGAGGACATCAGTACTGCTTTCTATCCAGCAGACGGATTTAAGCGTGATTCTACAAGCGATCAGATTTCATCACAATCCAGCCATACGATTTTTTACAAAACCTTAAACAATTAACAAAGGACGTACCAGTAACACAATACTGTAAACCATCACAGATTTCACATGACTGAACAACTGAATATAGGCAGTGACTTGTGAGTGGATGATTCTCAAGGAAATGCCAATACTCGGTCACAAAGGACCAATATGACACTATTCAGTAGTCAAGACTCTAGTTCTTTCATCATGTCAACTCATGGCTTTGATATTGTATATGTAGAAAAGAGTTGAGCAGGGGTATGCAATTATAAGTTCAAGTTTTCTTTCAATTTTATTACGAGCAATTACCGATTTATAAAAGTATTAGGACAATACTGTAGGCTTAATTTATGTTAAAGAAAGTGAGTCAACACATTTCAATTTTTACACAGTATGGCTTATCAGTGAAAGAAAAATACATATTTATGTTTTGAATCATTTTCAAATGCAACAATTTTTCTAGGATTTGTTTGCGTCCTCGTATAAACTGTTTCGCCTTTCAAATTTATGAAGAATTTATAAAACTTAATAAATCTATATAGATAAATACTTGTAATTTACATTGACATTTAGCCATGAACTTTTGCATATAAAACATTTCTCTGCCAAGACTTTCAAATTTAAATGAAACGTAATCGCCAGTATCGTGAGCTAAACTTTTAAAACTGAGTAACAACTTAGATAAACAGGAAAAATGCCAGAAGAAGGGTGATTCGAGATATATTTGCAATTAATTCGCAGAACAAACAGTTGAAAAATAGAAACTGCATGCAAATACATGAGTAATTAAGAATGTTTGAGATACAGTCGTCACGCCTTGAAAACAGCAACGGAGTTTTACGATACAAAACCGCAGATAAAACCAACGATCATATCCAGAACGTTCCGAATGATGCTTAGGAACGGTAATGTACTCAAAGAAAATGTAGCAAAAAGAAAAAAAATATTGATATGCAGGTTATCTTGGTTTTTGGTGATTAATGAGAATAATTCAACACAGATGCATTGAAAGGTGCATTAAAATTATTTTTCTGCAAGATAATATGGACATGTGCTGATTTTTATTGTTGTGATTGTCAAACAGCAGAGAAACAGGCCGCAACCTTCTTTCCTGATGATTAATTGCCGTCCATCACATCTGACTTCAACAGATAATGAACATATTTCCAGACAAAATATCAGACGCTTTGTGACTTTCAAAAGCACAATGGATAAAACCCGTTGAATTGAAGCAGATCAAAGGCAAGATTTATAGTTATTCACTGAATTGCCATTGGTCTATTTGAGGTGCAATGCCATTATTTATTTTTCAATTAATTGATTTTTTTGTAATTAACATACAGCGTGATGAACCAATACAGTAAATCGTTTCACACCGAGTTGCTTTCAAATATCTAACAAAGCACGCCTGGTGCAGTTCACAAAGTGCCCTAAAAGTACAATTATATAACATTTCTATGTTTTCGTAAATTCGATTTGTACATACAAAAACTTTTTAAAAAATGGTTAAAACAGGTAAAGGGTAGGGTGATCTTTCATTCTTACAGTAGAAGGAATTATAGTTCTTTATTATGGACTTGTAACGAGCACCTGTCTGTATGTTGCTGTCAATGAATAGTTTAAGTCTGTTCCATACACACATATATAATATTTTTGTTAGTTTATCTTTGAGGGATGTGATTCGTGCTAAAAAAAAATATTTTTGTTATATAAAAAAAAATTAAAAAAAAATAAAAGCCATTACTTATAGCGTTACTAGCACAAAGAGCATTTTCTGTCTATTTCTTATATAAAGAAAGATAAGATTCTTGTTAGCAACAGATCTCTTATATGGTCGTTTAATTGCGTTTTGTTATTGTTATAAGCGTTCTGATAATACTTCACAAGAATTAGCTGAACTATGACTGACCAAAACAACTTATACGAATTCCTTCAACACACATCCATTTTAGAATATACATTTTCGCTCCATATATATGTTAATCACTACATACTGTCTAAACCAACAAAAAAGATGCCGTAAAATTACTATAAATAATTGCAAATTAAGAAAAAAATATTTCACGAAGAAGAATATAAATCGTACAAACATTATATTGGAAGTAATCATCGATAGCATAAAGTGACACTCTTACTCAAAATCAATACATACATGTTTACATGTCAATTTTGACTGATAAACCTTTACCTATTAACTAAATAATGCATTTATAAAAAATGTTAATACCGAAAACAAGATTGTAACCGTGTATTTAATAGCAGATGGCGCAAAATATTAAATGATTGGTCAATGCTAAAATATTTACTACTATAGTCTCATAAGGTAGAAATACCGTGTTTTATGCTCATTTCTTTCAAATTAAACTTGGTATCCTTCATAAGAACTATTGTGTTTGACATTTATTAATCCTTTTTGTAATTTTAAAACAATAATATTAATTGTGGTAAATCTTATTTGGGAGTAAGAGTGCATCTTTTAAACACGACATGTGTTTAAGCAAAATCATTCAAAATGTTTCCAGAATGTTTCTGTTTCAATATTTTAATCGATATTTTCGAATATTGTCAATCCATCAAATTATTGTTTGTGTTTGGGCACAAATAGTTTTGTAGTGCAAACTCGACAAATGTTGTTTTCTAAAATGCATAGGGAAATCCACTCATGCACTTTTAAATAAATTATTCACAAATTTAATCAACAAAATTCAATCAAACATACATAGGAGCCCTTCGATTTTTCGAAACATTAAAGTCAAAACGTTCTTTTGGACGACCAGAATGACAAAAATATGAAAGTAATCACAGACAGATGAAATAAAATAAATATTAATGACAACATCATATCCTCTAGACGCTCATTAATATCTTCGGGAGAATATTTACGTCAAATGATACAACACAGAAGTAAAGATATTCGACTAGAACATAGACAAGACTAAGTCTTTGAATTGTGGATATATCTGAAATATTTTCATTTACGAATTGAGTGTTTAAGACAAAACAAGTATTATTTCTTTCTTTCTTTCTTTCTTTCTTTCTTTCTTTCTTTCTTTCTTTCTTTCTTTCTTTCTTTCTTTCTTTCTTTCTTTCTTTCTTTCTTTCTTTCTTTCTTTCTTTCTTTCTTTCTTTCTTTCTTTCTTTCTTTCTTTCTTTCTTCCTTCATTTCTGTTTTTCTTTATATGACCAAAATACTGATGATGATGATGATGATGATGATGATGATGATGATGATGATGGTGTTGGTGATGGTGGTGGTGATGATGATGATTGATGATGATGATGATGATGATGATGATGATGATGATGATGAGGAGGAGGAGGAGGAGGAGAATGAGGAGGAGGAGGAAGAGGAGGAGGATGCCATTTCAAGTGGGAAACAAAGATTTGTACGCCTGGACGTATTGAGGCATGCATCGGTACGCCCCTGACTACTGGTGCTTCTGCTGATGCTGCTGGTACTGCTGCCGGTGCTGCTATTGATGATGAGGCGGAGTTGGGTGGGAGAAGGAGAAAGGATGTCAAGATAAAGTACTTTCATTGTAAGACTCTTAAACAACATAACCCAAAGCCAGGCTAGATTTGAAAAGGGACAGTGTGCCGAATTTTATGACAACGGCAGTCACTACATTAGTGAGTTGACACGCACCGGGAGTAATTAATTATGGGTTAGATTAATAACTGTAACGTTAGACAACACCAGCAGCTAGCGAGTTGCCACGGGAATAGGAGGATGGTGTTCTTTTTTTTCGTCTCTTTTTTTAAAAATGTTTGTCGGACAATGGTACGGATTTATAACAAGTTATAAATGAAAGAAAAAACTATGAATCGAGAAACAGGGTTGAGTCACTTACAAACATTTGGAATATGAGTATATAATTAATCGAAAAGTGGAGTGTGACGCTTATGACAAATGTCCGCCGCTGTGGACGCTCTTTGTTTTTGTTTTGAAACGCACGTGCTTAAAATTACACCTTATTTCGTGTTAATTAGTGAGGGTTGGTCCTCTTTGCAAAAAGAAATGAACCTTAAATGGCTAGATGATGTTCAATGTTTTGTTCTAGTTGTTTTATATTTAGTTTTACGATTATCAGGGTTCAATAACTCGTACAAGGATTCTACGGAAATCATTCCCCTTTCATACTTTTAATTAAATATTGTCATAAGCGATTGCATTTTTCCACATGTTTTTGTTTAATATAAAAACACCTGTTTATATTATGTATTTATCATTACATAGCGGAATGAAACAATAAACGTCCTGACATATTGTAAGTATACTGTCCAGTACGCACAACCGTTCAGGAATCACAGGCATAATTTTTCATGTATAGCAAACATCTGTGTTAAGGTATCAGCCCCACAACTATGCTAGTTCTCTGATATCTCCATGAACCATAATGTTTATTTTTATGCCTGTGCGACCCCATGCACTTTTGGTATCATTAGAGAGGTAAATAAATGATGAATACGAAAATATCAAGTAAATGACCAAATATGACCAGTATAAGACACACAAAGTTATTACAGTTTGTATGTTTCTCCTAATTTCAACTGCATGTAAAATAAAAGGTAAACTTACTTTCCTAGAAAATCAAAATACCTGTTTGTCATATTACCTCGGTAAAATGTGAATGCTCTTTTTTCTGCACTTGAAACTCTTTGAAATACAATACCAAAACACAATGGGGTGACCAAGGTACGTTCAATAGCATCATAAGTCTAAATTCTAGACTCAGACACAGAAAAGCTCAATTTTAATTGTGTTGTAAAAACGCTATTATATGAGCAAAGATAGTAAAAACTGTTGTCTGTGTTACACATATACATATTCTACAATCAGGCAAAACTCTTCTGTCAAAACTCGCTATACAAAAATGTATTTTAGATATTTTGAAACATTTAATAAATCAGTTTTCTGAGCCTGAGTCTAAAATTCAGACAATAGCGAGCATGGACCGAGGCATCCGCGTAATGTGTATGTATCGACTACCTTTAATTAGGATGAAAACAATATAAATAAATAAAAACGCAAACTAAAGCGCAAAGTATGTTTTGTATTATGTATGTAGCGGTATGAAAAAATAAACGTTATGACATATAATTCATAAACTGGCCAGTACGTACCACCGCACAGGAATCACTCTTGGCATAATTTATCATGTATAGTAGACATTTGTCTTAAGACTAAGCTAGTTGTCCGAATTATCCATTAACTATACTGTTATTTATTAATTTTTATTTGTATCATATACCTTAAAGATGTTATAGATCGAATACTTACTGTCTTAAAGATACACTAGCGTTAAAATCCAATTTGAATTAATATTAAACAAGTTAAACTGACAGCATTTTTTTTGGGATTTTCTACTTAACAATAAACACCTTAACAATTATTTACTTACATATAATGTTCACATCAGATGTAATCCAACACAAACCCTGAATAAAGTATATACTTATTGTATAACTTAAACCTCATAAATAACACAAAAACAACTCTTAAGAAGATTAAATCAACTCAAAGATAATTTACGAGCCGCAAGATTGCGCTAATCTTCAGGCACGAAAACTGAGCAGTGCATCCGAAATACATTGTATTTTATTTCTGTTGAATAGTAGGCTGGGTTGGATTTCAGACTTGTTATTCACAGGGGGGACCTAGGGGTAACCACAATGGGTGCTGTCAAAATGAGCCCAAATCAAAATGTAAACTACGGCAATTTGATATTTGAGCCAGCGCGGGTGTAAAATATAATGGATGCCCTTGTCCGTTAATGAGATGTATAGAAGGGCTGACATCTGCTTATAAATGATGATTTTGTGTACAAGACTAATGCATCACATTCGATTAATGACAAAATGCATGTAAATAGTACATAAAATACATATATCAACAATTTTATGCCTGCCATAAATATGCATGCCAATCTGCAACATACGTTTGAGTGAATACATATTTTGACATTTGTAATTAAGAAAATAAATAGCATTACGCATGCTTCTGGACGTCATGAACATGAGTTACACAGTTAAGACTTCAAACTTTGCCAGACACCCGATTATGTATATAATACGTTGACTTAAGAAAACTCACTTTCTTGCAATGTCAAAATGGACGAGAAACAGTGCGCTTCAAGGAACTGAAACTAATTTGATCAATATTTATACTTTTCCATTTATATTGAGATCTCAAAACACTAGTACTGAAACAGTGAAGAAATTGTCAGTTTCTTTTTATAAACGTTTTATTTACTGATATGAAGTTACACAGTAATACCAATTCAAAGTGTCACCGTCAACTGTTTGGCTTGAAGGCGTGTGACAGGAATAGTTTGCCTCACGCTGGTAACAAAACCTGAGGGCAGGGTGTTACAGGAATCTTCCTAGAGAAATCCCAAAATCAATTGAAGAGAGCCCTTATTTAATCAACGAGGGCAAAGAAGATAGCTATAATAAACAAATCCACTCATATCCATAATTGATTTGAATTATGTTGCATTTATTTAAACTATTCATTAAAAAACCCTGTGTGTTTAAGTAGGGCAACATCAAATCAAAGCATATTCATAATATTGACAATATCATTTCACAAATCAAAACAACCATGCTTTAATTAATAATAACATATAATGTAAACTCAACAGAAATTTGACAGGCATTACAAGGCTTCGATGGTGTGAATTTCACCATAAAGACTTATTGACAAGTTTAAATACTCTTTGAAATGATAAAATGTAAATTAATCCTTATAATCAATTTCCATAATTATACGGCACATTGTAAGGAGTTGTAGAATGTGTTATATTCTGTGTTTAGGTACGGAAGTGGTACGTGCGGACCCATATAATAGCCTCTTTGCTCGTATGCAACACACATTTGAACGAATTGCAATCAAATATTCAAACAAAACAAACACCGCGTTCCTCCATTAAGGTATGTTGACTTATTGCTGTAGCAGGCTTTCAAGTGACCAATAACAAAAAAGTAGGGATAAAAGTAAGAGGATTTTTTTGAAACATAGGGTAAAATAGGGCTATTAAGAGCAAAAAGTAGGGATAGTAGAGCTCTTTATTTACCTTTTTGGGTGCAAATAAATTATTACTTAACCTATATTTCAATTGTAATGTACATTAGTTATCTTTGCTTAGAAACCAGTGCTTCGAGAGGGATTCAGCCACAGGATGAGGAGATGAACCTGGAAATGGTGTCTCTGGCATGTCCACATGCACCACTCATTCTCATCATAAAACCCCTCTTGCAGCACTGGAGACCTGCATCAAACTTATACTACAGACATATTAAAAGTGGCTTCTTGTAAATATAAAAACCAAGTTTAAGATTATTCAATCAATGCATGAAGTAAAAACTTTCTTTTATTTCTCGAACTTTTTTTACAAAAAAGAAGGAATAAAAGGGCTTTTTCAAGAAAAATAGGGAAAAAAGGAGCCAAAAAAGGAAAAAGAAGGGCCAGCTTGAAAGCCTGCTGCAGCCTAAGTGACACTTCTCCGTGTGGTACACACCTACCCCCTCCCCAAGTGCATACCTCAATGTCAAGGATGGTTGACAAATAACCGAAGCTTGATCCGTTCATGTAGACACTGATCAGTGATGCACTCCCCCTTTCATTGTGTTTCCCACCCGTACTTAGTTACACCCATTACTACCCAGTCCCCTAGTTCAAAAACCAAGGTCATGGGTTGGTTCACGAATAACTGGAGTCTATGCAAGCTAATTTGTTGACACTAATGCAATTCTCTTACATAATTGTTTTACCATCCACATACAACTAAATGGGGTTCCTCCCCCCTGTGCAGACGGTACGGTCAGGGGTGAGTGACATATTACTGCAGCCCATGCAATCTGATTTGACCCGTGCATGTAGGGCTGTAGACACTAATGGCCCGGTTGCATGATACACACAGATTATGTGAACAAACAAACAGACACATGTATGGCAGCAGCATTCGAATCGAACCAAGACGATAATGTATATTGTAAAGCATGGGGTGGATCACTTCTACGAGTTTCAAAATGATGCCTGTATTGCATGACAAAGTTTAAACAGGTTAGAAAAGCTGGCAAAGGTTTTGCTAACGTATATTTAGGTTCTTTGAATCCTTCGAAATGATAACGTGTCTTCGAAAGAAAGACACAACAAGAGCAATAAATGTTTTCTTCATAAGGAATTGTTTATTTTCACTCGTACCATAGCTATACTGACATTTGACCTTCAGGCAATTGAGTTCCTGGCAATAATTCAGAGGCAAATGTAAATATTCAGGATAAAAGCATTGCTGGACTACAGTGGAACCCCGTTGTCTCGAACTCCCAGGGACTGGCGAAAATACCTCGAGCCTCGGAAAATTCGAGTCAAGCGGGATTGTTTACCTTCAGTATAATGAAATCGGTCCTTTACAACCAGTTTGAGCCAACGAGGAATTCGAGCCAAGCGAGCTCGAACCAACGGGTTCGACCGTAAAATGAAAATTTAAATGTTCAGAAATGAGGCTTACACGTGTATACTCAAGAACAACTATGACGAATGTAAGATTAAACTGTTCTGTAATACTATTCTAGGGTGCTCCACCCTCTGACAATGCATGGCATAGTGACCATTCCTCTGCTTCTCTATCTCTTATACACTTCTTTCTCAGCCTAAAGGGACATGACATCAGATGATCCAAAAATCGGCAAATATAGTATTTCCTCAAACTAAAGCCTAGAATCGCCATTGCGAGCTACTATAGTAGGTTAATAATACTAGTACATCACTTTACAAGGTTAAAATAATAATTGCAACAATCATGTTGCTGGCTCATCTGTGTTTTCCCGTTAAAAATAGCGCATACTAGTTTCCAAGTTTAAATCATATCTGTTTATGAGTACAGATAAATATAGCGACGCTATTTTTAAACTTACTGGGATTTACGTGGAAGAGAACCCTAGTAAATTTCGTATTGGAACAATGCGCAATAACTGCGAAAGATGCATGTGTCGTAGGCGATGCGATACATCAGTGAGTTGGATTCGATGCGTTGTACACAACAATGTCAATTTTATTTAGGTTTTTGACATTTTCTTAAATTTATCTAGCATTTGTATCGTCTGGTGTATAGCCCCTTTAATAACTAACCAAGGTGATGTCTTAAAGTGTCCATACCCCGTTTTACAACATGTCCACGTATCATATTTCGCGGGTAACAAAGGAAGCGATTATAAGGCGGTCTATGGGCGGGTATCGTAATGCAAAAATTCTCATTAGCTCAAATAAAACCATTCAATTGTTTACAAGAGGGTTGACAAATTGTTTCTAATGCGTATGAGTTAAGAGTTTTAGATGTTCCGTTTGATAGTAAATAGTGCTTTTAAAGAAAAAAAAATGTATGAGTAAATGTCACTATTGCATGTCACGCACAACTTAAAGCCCCGTAATAAAATGTAAATGAAAACAAATTTTTTTTTACAATTATACAAGTGTTACAGCCATTTATATTTATTTAATCAGTTACATAATTTATGCTTTGTCGGTAAATTTGTTGACGGTAAAACTGCAGTTCGTTTAAAGCAGTAGATAATGAGGGTCCGGCATACCATTTTAAAGAAATAGTTGAATAATCACCGGCATATGTTGCAGATGGCAAACTAAATATATTTATCACATGGTCTATAAATAAACCGGTGATAATTGGACAAAAACTGCAATTTTCGTAGACATAATAAAGCGCAATATTGACCCTGCCTGTCTATAGACAGGAAACAGTTAATCATATGAAGTCAAAATAACGCTGAGAAAATCACTTCCAAAACGCCATATTCCAAGCTGTATGTTTAAAGAGAGGAAACAGTTAAGCATATGACGTCATAATATATCATGTGAAGCTCATATTGACCGGCTATCGCATCGGTCAATATGGAATTTGGGGTCAAGATGACAGCATATTTCACAGTAAATAAGAAAATAATTATATAACATTTACCTGTAGTACTATGGAAATAAATCTACACATAGCTTTTATTAACGAGTATTAGTTACATATTCAAGGGATATCTACGACACGTGCAATGTATTCATACGCACACGTGCAATGTGTTTCTACAGAACATAGACAGGCACTATAAGCCTAAAACTGTTACTATATCATATATATGGATTTGTATAGATATCGGGGCCATCCAAGCAACATGTGTTCGGCATCATACCGTTAAATCTCGAAAAGTGTTTTACTTGTAAATCTTACGGTGGCATATCAGTGATATGTGTGATGTCATCACGACTTACTACATGTATCTCGTTCCCACGCCTTGGTATGTCATGGCCACATCTAGCTATCTCGCCCCACGACCTAGTTATCTTTATGTCGTGGCCAGGACTAGCTATCTCGTCCCCACGACTTAGTCATCTTTATGTCGTAGCCACGACTATCTACCTCGTTCCCACGACTTAGTTCTGTTTAAGTTGTGTCCACGACTATCTCGTTCTCACGACTTAGTTATCTTTATGTCGTAGCCACGACTAACTATCTCGTCCCCACGACTTAGTTCTGTTTAAGTTGTGTCCACGACTATCTCGTTCTCACGACTTAGTTATCTTTACGTCGTGGCCACGACAAACTATCTCGATCAATGACTTACTTCTGTTTAAGTCGTGTCCACGACTATCTCGATCTAACGACTAAGTTATCTTTAGGTCTTGACCACGACTAACTATCTCGACCCACGACTAAGTTCTGTTTACGTCGTGGCCACGACAAACTATCTCGATCAATGACTTACGTCTGTTTAAGTCGTGTCCACGACTATCTCGATCTAACGACTAAGTTATCGTGGCCACGACTAACTATCTCGACCCACAACTTAGTTATACTTAGGTCGTGGCCACGACTTACCATAGAAATGCACACATCTCAATCCCACCGTAAAATCTACATAAGCATAAGGTCGTAGCCACGACAAAGTACCTCGTTCTAACGACTTAGTTGTTTTGTTATCTTTAGGTCGTGGTCACGACATACTTAATATGCACACACCTCAATCCCATCGCATAAGCCTAGGGTAATATCTCCAGCCAATTTATTTGTTTCAAAAATATATCTCATTGCAACCAAGCATATAACGACACGATTGTTGACAAAATGTCACAAGTATATATAGTTACATGAGAGCGTTTATAGACTTATAAACTGAAAACACTTCAACTTACCGATCATACGCAACATTCCAAAAACGCACAATTGACAATATTTAAATCTAAGCGATTCAAGTTGTTGAAATTGATAACACATGCACCTATATTTAAACACAGTAAATAACTATTGTAAAGAATCTGTGAAATCAACTAAAATCCTTATTCGCCACCACACTATAGACTTTCACGGAAAATGACAGGTCTTCAATTGGAGCGCACTCACGTCAAAAATAATAATCGTTTAGAAAAGAAAAACTAGCAGTGGCTATATATCAAACTATTGACATTCGGTGTTTGTAAATTAATTGTGTTCACCTGTTACTGAACGGTGGATATTTTTTTTGACATCGCTACTATTGAGTACGGGAAAATGATACGGGCATTTAAGGGTCTGGCGTTCAATGTTAGCTGTCTCAAATTGTATGAAAATTGACCGAGTGAAATATAACAACTTTTCTTTTTTGAATATAAGACCATGAAAATTGAAATGATATGTTATATAAGGCGGATATTTATTACAACATTTTAGTCATGGAAATCTGGATTCGAAACCTTATGAACATATTATTTGCCGAATATATTTTGAATGTACTTTGTTTATACAATAACAAAACAACTGTGACCATGATATTAATGAAAAATGCATCTACTATATAATGTACGAATACCTACTTTTTTTTGGATAAAACATCAATATTACCTGTATTCGTCAGGGGCGTAGCTAGGGTCTAAAAAGCTTGTAGGCCCGATGATTCTATGTGAGTTTGTGGACTTTTATATGCATATTACACACACTCAATTATACATTACAATTGCAATGATTACAATAAAACCAAGAAAAACACCCAGCACGTAGTTTAAAAATACAACACCAAAATTGATTTCGTTAAAATAAAGCAGACTTTTGAGTTGTTCAAAGTGTTTGAGTAGTTTTTGCTGCATTTTTGAGTTATGCAAATTGTCCAAAAAAGTTGTAGGCCCGGGCCTTCAAGGCCTATATGTAGCTACGCAACTGTTCGTTATGTTGTGTACGTTTGCGAAGTTACAATAAACTGCAGTTGTAATTAATTTGTTATTGGTATATCGGCTACTAGTCAAAATAATAGGACACATGAACCATCCCCCAACGGCAAATGTAAGGTTTCATGAAACGAATATCTACTTTACAAACTCATTAAATCATTATTTAAGATCATACTTGTGTTTTATAAATCAAATGGTAAATATGTTGCTGCTATTTATAGTAAAACGTGAAATCATTCAGTGTCCTATTAAAACGCCCGAGAAATGTGCAAAATAAAAGTGTTTTCCTTGATCGCAACAATTAGTTAACCACGCGCCACTATGACACAGTCTATATGTCAGGACCGGCGCCGCTCCGTCCGTCGGTCCCCGCCGGTGACCTGACCGGGGCACCAACAGCCAGTTGTCTATCAACAGCCGCCAATTAAGGGACAAGACAGCCGGGCGGCCGCCGAACGTCAGAAACGTAAAGAACGTGGTCACAATGATCAGACGTAATATAATCATTGCGTTGTGAAAATCGTGGTCAGTGTCACTTGTCACTTAATATGTGTTATATATAATTGATATGTTTATATTTGTTATAAAAACAGTTTAAAAATGTACTGCGTCGTGTAACAAGGTCGAAATACTGCCAAACTAAAATAACGTTCTAGATGTAAACGTTTGCAACCTAGATACCTCGTATAAATGCACGTTTTGTTTAATCAATTATCGCGAAAGAGCATATGCACATACAATATAACATTTTTACGAGCGTATATTCAATTGACTATTACGTAAGAAACAAGAATATTGAACAGTTAATACATTTGAAATTAAAACACACCCGTCAATTATAACGTTTAAGCCGTGTCACAAACGTAAAGCGCTAGGCCACACACGATTAAACGTAAAAACGACGGCGATACTTACAAGGTAAACGTCAATGTTTCATGCGGGTTTTGAAGAAGTGCAGCGGGAAAAAGCATGGATTTTAATTGTGTTTTGCCCGTTATTTTGTAAGGTTTTGCTTTATTTTTTTTATTTTTTTTCTCGGTGTCTGTCATCCTTTGTGGACATTTATTTCTATGACAATTTGTCTTTTAGTAGTTTTCAGATATTTGTGTTAGTGCAATGATGACATTAAGTTACATTATATAAATTACCCCTCACACAATTTCCTTCAAATATTTCCCCCTCAACCCCTGTCTACAGGCATAAATAAGTCTAGAAAGTTATTTTCAAGTTGACTGATTTAGCTACGTATTTTTCGACACACCAGTGCTTGCTTTCATATACTTTTTCATTCCAGTTCCACGATTTAAATCTTACTTTCTGCGGTGAACATTCGAATTGGTATCAAATCAACTAACTATTAAAGCAGAGAGGAGCTTCTATCTATCTCCTCAATCCTTACCACAATATATCATTTGTTGTTTCGATCTAATTTCATGAAATTAGTAAAAAGTAATTCTTTAAATAATTCACTTAATATAACGTTTTTAGAAAAAGTTGTGCACCGTTCAGTGCCAGCGCAATTATGGTTTAAAGGTGGAGGCCATTATGACAAGCATATGAGCCGCATGTCATTAAACAAATAAAGCCTAAAATAATGATTTTTCAACGTGATTTCTTCCAAACATTTCTGTTTAAACGTCAGGTCATTGACCAGGATTGTCTTCATTTCTTGTTATATTCACTTAACGGGACTCGCTGATGTTTTTGGACAAATTTGATTTCAAGTTAATGCATCTGAAAACGCTTATATCATAATTATTTGACTCTCTGATACCGAAAATGCAGGAAAGAATATAATTTAACTTTTATTTAAGTCTAAAAAACCTGATTTAAGTAGGGAGGGAACCCACGCCGGTATAGTCAAGATAAAATCAGAAAACGGACAACAAAACCGCTCACCCACAATGATCCTACATAAGATGAGCGATAAATTAGCCTGTAAGCCTTTTGTTGAAAAGCGTTCCTAAAACTTATCAAAATCGTGAACTTCAAGTACTGTACAATATTTGAGCATATATCAACATTTGTTAAAGGGTTCCAGTCTTAAGTATCTTAGTTTTAACACTCCTGATGAATTAACAACTTTTATTACGTCATAAAAAGTGCCTTTTAAATAACACGAGCGAGTCCTTTTAACACACATTTCCATATCAATCTTGCGTCCCAACGGATTTTGACTGCATCTATCTGTTTCAAATGGCCTCATTGTTTAAAAATACTAAATTGATTCATCAATCTCTACTTCATTAATGATACATAAAAATCTGGTATATGACAAAATTATAAGCTGGTTGTGATATTCAGACGATACTAATGGTGTCATTTCAATGATACAGTCGAACCCCGTTGGCTCGAACTCCCAGGGACCGGCGAAAATACCTCGAGCCTCGAAAAATTCGAGCCAAGCAGGAATGCTTACCTTCAGTATAAAGAAATCGACATCCAGTTCGAGCCAACGAGTAATTTGAGGCAAACGAGTTCGAGCCAACGGGGTTCGACTGCACATACATTCGTTATCAAGTGTGAGACGTCAAATTCAGTATTCAAAATACGCAATGCATGGTCTAACTTGTAAAATATGTCTCGCAATGTAAGAGATATCATCATTGCTTCCTGAAAGTTAATTGAATTGAAATACCCAAGAAATCAAGATAGCAAATAAACCACTGAAGGCCCCAAACCGCGCCCAAAACCGCGCGTTGCGGCTCATTTTACATTGCAATGATTAACATGCCAAGAGAATATCCAAGCCATCTATTTAAACTGGTAAATCATAGCGCGGTGGTGAAATACGGCGTGTATGTGTATTTATCTGTGCTATGTGTACTTATATGTGGTATGTATACTTGTGTGTGGTATGTGTTCTCGAATGTGTACTTGTATGTGGTATGTGTACTTATTTGTGTTATGTGTACTTATATGTGGTATGTGTACTTGTATGGGGTATGTGTTCTTGAATGTGTACTTGTATGTGGTATGTGTACTTGTATGGGGTATGTGTTCTTGAATGTGTACTTGTATGTGGTATGTGTACTTATATGTGGCATGTGAACTTGTATTTGGTATATGCTCTTGCATGTGTACTTGTATGTGGTATGTTTACTTATATGTGGCATGTGAACTTATATGTGGTATGTGTATTTGTATTTGGTATGTGTTCTTGTTTGTGGTATGTGTACTTGTATGTTGTATGTGTACTTGTATGTTGTATGTGTACTTGTATGTTGTATGTGTACTTGTATGTTGTATGTGTACTTGTATGTTGTATGTGTACTTGTATGTTGTATGTGTACTTGTATGTGAATGTGTTCTTGTATCTGTACCTATATGTGATATCTGTACTTGTATGTGTTATGTGTACTTATATGTGCTATGTGTACCTGTATGTGTTATGTGTACTTGTATGTGTTATGTGTACTTATATGTGGTATGGGTACTTTTATGTGGGATGTGTACTTGTAAGTGGTATGTGTACATGTACACGTTTTGTACAAGATGTATTTCGTACTAGTAGTGTTTCGTACAAGAAGTTTTTCGTGCAAGTAGTATTTCGCAACCTCTCTGATACATTTGCAGTAGCTATGAATAAAGCTAAGGGTACCTACCTTTGACATCCAGCATTGTCTACAAAGGCTGATAAGCGCAGCCCGATGGTACAAAGTAGTGTTTTGTTTATTCCCTGTTTTATATCGAGTGATAGGGGGAACGTACTATATCCTCAGCATTGGCACTCCACTTGCGATAACTGAAGGGAAATTCTCGGCGTCAGTAATTGCTGCAATTGATAAAATTCCTAATTAGAGTTGGCAGACGAGTTCCAAACCCGTACCCTTACACCCGGTACTTTATACCCCGGAATAAAAACATGATAGTGGAATCTTTGTTTGGTAACTGTTGTACGTTCGATATACTCTGATGTAATAAATCATTGTGTGGAAAAATCAACCTTCATTGAAACAGTTTTTAGTGCATTTTACCTCCATTTTAACTTGTATTTTCTAGTGTTATAAAAGAAATGCCACTTTTCGCGTGCACCGTATGTTCATCGATCGGTGTAAAACAAAAATGGTATATCTGTTTTTTTATTCCCCTTACATCATTTTTGCCACTAAGGCTAATTACTTGAAGCAAAGAAAACATAGGACGTACTTTCAATATACATCGCATTCAAAATTTTAGGGTAATGGTTAACTTCTTAATTCCAGCCTGTTTCTTCCTTAATTAGGATGTTTTGTTTGTTTTTTTGTTGTTGTTTCATTTTTCTGGTAGAAAACTAAACTTAAAATGCATGCAATAATCATACGAAAACGAAACATACGCGAGGTCTGTGGGATGCTGGTCAATTAGAGATAGAGGTTTAACCATCTTCAATGGGCCGTGTCCGCATGTGTGTAAACAGATTTAACGAGCGATTGTCTCTCAACTACCACACAGTAAACGGTGATAACAAGAAGGGCTAAGACTTAAAAAACAACAACACACGATTGTTTATGGAGTTTTTTTTATCGCGGCGAACCACCAATGATTGACTAATCGCTAGAGCTGGGAGTGTTCCTGCGTTCCCAGCCTTATGGGTGGGGCAAACTGAGTACTGGCACGTAACTATGATCATGTAAGCTTATTGGGTACTCGATATACTGGGTGTCTTAACGTTTATAAAAGCATCGGAAAAGTCAATGTGTGTTCTAGTCTGTACCCAGCTGTTTTGACACCCATCTTTCATGCCGTACTGTAAACAGTTTTGATCCGACTGACACGTGCATGTATAGAGAGAACATAAGCGGCCCATTTTCTACAAACAATGTGACACGTGTTAGTAAACAGTCCAAGACAAAAGCCATCTGTGCACCGCGAGACTTAAGACACTTGTAAAGTTTAGGCCCAGAAATTATTTGGTTTAAGTGAATCTGCGGATAAGAAAATTGTGCGTCTTTGAATACAAGTTTTATTTTTCTGGAAACACATTCACAAGAAATTACTTTTTACATTAATAACATATTTGGTCGATTGTTCAGAACTCTGTTAAGTTAACAACGTTGTTAAAGTCATCGTTGTTAACTTTCAAATCTTTACTGCTCTGGAAGTTTAATGGAGACACATGTGATTAGCAGTATTTTTAACAATATGTGAGACAAGTATTACAGCTGTATTTGTTTTTTTTTTAAATATATGAACGCAAAATCAAATAATTCTCTTTTAAAAGTTAACAACGTATAGTTTATACTATTGTTAACTTTAACAATATTGTGAACAATCGGCCCTATTACATTGTCACCACCACTTGTATTGTAAATAACATTTACACGTCTTCGGGCGCAATTACAATATATCGTTCATGTTTCCATCAATATCTATATTGTTCACACCGGTATCAACATTGTCTATAATGTTAACACAGGTTGTACCAGTATCTATAATGTTTACACAGATTTTACCAGTATCTATAATGTTAAAACCGGTATAAACATTGTATATAATGTTTACACCGGTTTCAACTTGGACATTAATGTTTACACCGGTATCAACATTGTCCATAATGTTAACACAGGTTGTACCAGTATCTATAATGTTTACACAGATTTTACCAGTATCTATAATGTTAAAACCGGTATAAACATTGTATATAATGTTTACACCGGTTTCAACTTGGACATTAATGTTTACACCGGTATCAACATTGTCTATAATGTTAACACAGGTTGTACCAGTATCTATAATGTTTACACAGATTTTACCAGTATCTATAATGTTAAAACCGGTATACACATTGTATATAATGTTTACACCGGTTTCAACTTGGACATTAATGTTTACACCGGTATCAACATTGTCCATAATGTTTACACAGGTTCACCAGTGTCAATAATGTTATCACCGATATTAACATTGCCTTTAGTATTTACACCGGTTTTAACATTGACAATTATGTTAACAACAGCATCAACATTGTCGCAAATGTTTACACCGGTAACAACATCGTCGATAATGTTAACACAGGTATCAACATTGTCTATAATGTTTACACCAGCATCAACATTGTCTCAAATGTTTACACCGGTTTCAACATCGTCTATAATGATTACACAGGTATCAACATTGTATTAAGATTGTTTATAAGGTTTAAACCGGTTTTAACATTGACTATTATGTTACTGACAACGGTATCAACATTGACTGTACTGTTTAAACCGGCAGCAAAATTATCTTTAATGTTAACATAGGCAGCAACATTATCTAGAATGTTAACACCGGGAGCAACATTATCTAGAATGTTTACACCGGCAGCAACATAATCTAGAATGTTTACACCGGCAGCATCACTATCTAGAATGTTTACGCCGACAACAGAATTATCTAGAATGTCTACACCGACAGCAGAATTATCTAGAATGTTTAAACCGGCAGCATCCCTATCTAGAATGTTTACACAGACAGCAGAATTATCTACAATGTTTACACCGGCAGCATCATTATCTAGAATGTTTACACCGGCAGCATCACCATCTAGAATGTTTACACCGGCAGCAACATTATCTAGAATGTTTACACCGACAGGAGCATTGTCTAGAATGTTTACACCGGCAGCAACATTATCTAGAATGTTAATACCGGCAGCAACATTATCTAGAATATTTATACTGGCAGTTACATTAACTAGAATGTATACATCGGTACAATCATGATCTATAACGTTCACGTCGACATCATTGTCCATAATGGTGACACTGGCACCATCACTATCTATATTGATTACATCCGCACCATGATTGTTTATAATGTTAACTTGGCATGATCATTATCTCGAATGTTAACATTAGCAGCATCATGATCTATAATGTTTACACCGGCATCAACTCTAACTATTATGTTAACATCAGCACCAATCACTATCTATAATAGTTACACCGGCATCAAAATATTATTTAAACAGTTTTGAATGCTGAACATATTATAAGATATTGCAAAACACCTTGACAAATGCAACCACAATTATAAATAAACCTCACCTCATATTCTGTAAGCTCGTCCTTCATTGAAAATATTTCAGCAACAGCTCCCGAACCCACTTGTTGACATTGTGATATAAAATGTAGGAAATGTCAAAAGTCACTTTGCATGTAGAGAAATAAATATATGTTCATGTTACAATGCAGTAGATTACATCCAAATAAAAACACTGACTTTTGTTTTCGATTCATGTGTTTGTTTTGTCAATAAATATACAACAATAATGGTTCAGTTTCAGTTTCTAATCGTCATTACATTCTGAACAATCCGACAAAGAATCTAACAATTTTCAAACAATTTGCACGAAAACAAGAAAATTAACACCATTTCATACACAAAATATACAACTAAATGAATATAAGCTGTGTGGCGAAGTAAGCACCTGTTTTTGTAGCGTATTAAGCCATGTCACTGCTGACTGAGTCAAGTGCGGTCTTAATAATATAGCGCTATTTCCACTTGTCCAAAGCGGAACTTAACTATGATTTATGGCAATTTGATAAACATTTCACTTCTGTCAACTTTCTCAGAGCTCTGTGGAATTCCTTAAGCCGATTTCATTCATGAAAATTGCTAATACAATAGTTTATAAGCGAAGTGAAAACGTGTCATACAACTTAGGCCAAGAAAGAGGTTGTATACAGCTGTGGCTTAATTTTGCTTTAGTTTAAAATGTTTATCAAAAAGAAAACATATGGCAGTTAATTTACAGAAATATAATTCTTCAGCATATAATGTCATTTACTTCGTTTACTAGTTTAGGTTGCGGTCGATATTTAAACCTTAAGCATATATAACAATGCAGAAAAAATGTTTGTATCAGACTCGATCATATATTAAGCTGTCATAGATAATGGCGCAATTAACTATCTGCCGGTCTCGCTTATAAAACATTCGTAAAAAATAATACCACTAAAACACTTGAGCGGGGGCAAGTGGCTTGGTGAAGAGTCGTTATAAGTTTGGTTAATATTGGTGCAAGTTGTTTGGCGGCTGTTTGACAAAGCTGGCAGATTTATGCCAAGTTCTACACTCGATCGGAAATAGGTGGAATTGAAAAGTGATGAAAAAATAAATCAAATAGAATTGTTGACTATTTTACAACTTAATATTTCTAATTTTTGCAATCAAAACGTCATGGTACCTGATTTATAAATCGGCAATTCAAAAACTGGTAATGTATAAAACTACAGACTATTGAATAGAAAAACTACAACATGAGAACCGTTAGTGGAATACGACGCTTGTCTGGTTTTTGCCCTCAGTCGTGAAAAGGCCTTGCTCAACAATTATTAAAGTGATATGTTATATGTTCTGTATGCTGTTTAAGGCCACAATCCGTGTGAGCTATATTCGGGGCACTGCTAACGATATGCAATATACTGGGATATGTGCCACATATAGCTCATGTGAGCCTTTGCGGGGCACTGCTAACGATACGCAATATACTGGGATATGTGCCACATATAGCTCATGTGAGCCTTTGCGGGGCACTGCTAACGATAAGCAAATATACTGGGATATGTGCCACATATAGCTCATGTGAGCCTTTGCGGGGCACTGCTAACGATACGCAATATACTGGGATATGTGCCACATATAGCTCATGTGAGCCTTATGCAGAGGACATGTTCCTTAGTTTAAACATATTTGCATACTTATATAACATAAACATCCTTTAAATATATACCTGTTCCTTCATTCCGCATAAACCTTAAATGACTTTAAGATGGCTGCTTGATATTTGCGATGACGATACATCTTGAAAGTTTGAAACACCGACGTCATCCACACGAAAGTAGACGAGTTAAGAACAAAAAATAATGCGTCCTCGGTGAAAGACAGTGGGTTTCAATCAAACAAAATACAGTCGAACCCCGTTGGCTCGAACTCGCTTGCCTCGATTCACTCGTTGGTTCGAACTGTATGTAAAGGACCGATTTCTTTCTAATAAATGTAAGCATTCCCCCATCGATTTTTGTTATTTTCTCAGTTTGGTGTTCATTTCCGATGCTGGCTTGGGTTCAATGTTTCGTTTTTTCTTCAAATTTCACTACAGACATGTAGCACAAAAATGAAACAAAAGAAGAAGAAGAAGAAGAAGAAGAAGAAGAAGAAGAAGAAGAACGTTTATTCATCGAAAAAGTATATACAGACGATGTGTTTGAAATAGGTCAATATGACCCATGATCAAACATTTCAACAGAATTCAATACAAATAACACAACGACGAACCGACACAAACATGTCCATTGCATTTACAAAATGGTTATTTGACTAGTGGCACATTATGGTTTAATTGCCTAACAAATGTGTAATGACTCAGTTACTAGTGAAAATATCACAAAAATAAATAATAGTGGATGTTGACCTAATGCTTCGTTTGATTACTTTTACAAATGACACAAGATTTACGACTAAAATCAACTATGACTATTATTGAAACGGCCCCCAGGGGTCGGGTGTTTGAATCCTACGACAAATAAACATGTTCAATTGTCCTCTGTTTTGTTTCCCTCTTTGTTTTTCATTATATTTACAGATATAATTTCATTTCTAATCCTCTTCCCAATATTGTTATCAAAATTATGAGATTAGAATATTTTAATTTCTAATATTCTTGACTATATTTTTTTTTAAATGTCACAAATGGTAGTACATCGACTTTTGTTATTTTCTAAACTTGTTAACAAAACGAGTTACGATTAAAATCGACTAAGATTTTTTTTTCCAAATGTTCACATAATAAATTATTGGCCTTTAAAACTATATTTTACTACCCGTGACTTGGGCGTTTATCAACTTAGTGCCGTTCACTAAATAAAGCCTTAATATAGTAAATATGAATGATTAAATACATAAATAAATACTAATACGAAATTCAAACCAACAAGTGCCAAATTATATTTAGAAATAGATTATATAGTAATAAAGCAAAACTATCCTTAACAGTGTGTTCAGTGGTATTTCTAATTGTTTAATCCAGAATGACAATATTGCGCGCGACTTGGCACTCGGTGTTAAAGCCAACACCCCAGTTGAAAGGTAGGGGAAATGAACGGCTAAACTCTGACAAGTTAAGAAATAAATATTTTCGTTCAAGTCAAGCTAAAGCTTAACAAGTTTTGTTATTTTCGGCAGTGTATTTCATCTTTTGAAATGTGGAAGTTAAAAGAAGTGCCATTTAATAGTGTCGTTGATTGTGACTAATATGCTAAAGTTTGAATAAATCATCATCACCGTGGTTGTCATCATCATCATCATCATCATCATCATCATCATCATCATCATCATCATCATCATCATCATCATCACCACCACCATCACCACTATCATTATCATCATCATCATTATCATTATCATCATCATCATCATCATCATCATCACCATCATCGGTGACTATATGACTACTACTACATCTTCTACTACTACACAAAGATTTTATTAAAGAAAATAGCAATCAAAGTCATAAATACCTGGAAAGTATGACTGTCATGTTTACCCCATTTTGGTCATCACATACGTCACAGTTGAAGACAGAGAGGTATATGAACTCTTTTATCATTTTATCATGAGAACCGGGATTCTGTACCAAACCGACCTATATCAGGGTATTTCACAATTGCAGGAACATTTAAATATAAAACGGTCAAAATTTAACATATTCACTGAAAAAGGGTAACCATATTTGAGGAAATCACAAAAAAAATCGACACTACGGCAAAAAAATGTGTAGGGTCGGGGAGGTAAAAGTCGGGTCGCTCGGCTTAGTGGAAACAAACATATCAAGTTTTAAGCCCAGACCCGAGAAATATATATGGACTGGGAAAAATTATGGTCCTACCCACTCGAACCTTGCATCGCGGTAAAAGAAAAGGTTTTTACGTATTTTAACATATTATAACGAGTTGCCAATAAACTTTGAAACATATTATGCAGTTGATCGAACATCTATTGATCGAAACAAGAGCCCTTTATATATACAAAATGCCTATATTGTTGCCCAATATTGAAGTTTTAATTGACAAAACATTCACATCTCCAACCGGAACCTTGAAACGTTATACTTGCGTGAAATAAAGCCTGATTTAAAACCGATTTAGTTGAATTTCATAAAAATCTGACACGACGTATTTGAATTAAATATATTTCTTGCGTGACTAAATACTTTAGTTTGGCTGTCATGAAAGTATAAAGATTCGTTAAACAAAACGCTCTATTCATTTAACAGCAGGAGTTTTTCAAATGGCCTTACAACGATTAAGATCTTGACTTTTATATTTAAGGTCGCTAAATAATTATTGTATGCATTCAATGACAAAGAAAGTAGATTCTGCTGGATTTGTAAGAAGGGAAATATTTGAGATATTTTTTGATAATAATTAACATTCAATTTCGTGAATATCGATGTTTACCATCGGAGAAAAACATAGGACCAACTTATTGACGTTCGGTATGGTTAATTACTTTCCTATGACGGTTTTGGCTAAAGGAACATGTTTTCGCATTAGCTGTCCTTAAAGCATAATCAAGATGTAGATTGAAATTAGTGATACAACAGTCCGTAGTTTGGAACATGCAATGCAAAAAAATAAATTAAAAACTGTTTAACAGTGCATACTTCGTTGGAACTGAAAATCTAAAACATGACAACGCAGAGTATGGACTGGTATTCAATGGGAATAAAACATCGTGCTGTTTTACATGTGGCGGATCCGTGGTCTAGTGGTAACACACTTGAAAACCCATCCAGGGGTCGAAGGTTCGATTCCCCGTCGCATCACTAAAAAAATATTAATCGTCTTCCGGGAGGGACGTTAAATGGGAGTCCCGTGTGACAGTGCTATACACTGGTGCACATTAAAGAACCAGGGTAGCTCTAACCAGGGTTACACTATGTCACATCTGTGCACTATGCTTCAAAAACCTAAAATGACTAACAATCTTAACGGAGCACTCGCCGAATGGGCAAGGCCCGAGTGCGAATATAAATAGGCTGACATACCGGCACATAAGAGCGCTTCGGAGTAAATACCAACACCTTTCTGATGGTTTTCAGGCGAAAATAGTACATAAGTCTATAATTATTCAAGCCGTGGGTTATGGGCCTCGCCATACACATGCGTATTGTTTCTGGCAACATGTGCGCCAACCTTCAATTATTGAACTGAGTTTTGCTCGGAAACCCCTCTCCCAGATCCCTGCCACCTCCTCCATCGACGACGATGACGAGAAAGCTTTCACAATACCATTCTTGGCACCCCAGCGTATCATAACATGTGTATCATATTTTGAAGGCGGGGGTGGCGAGGATGTCACAATATGGCGGGGGTGGCGAGGATGTCACAATATGGCGGGGGTGGCGAGGATGTCACAATATGGCGGGGGTGGCGAGGATGTCACAATATGGCGGGGGTGGCGAGGATGTCACAATATGGCGGGGGTGGCGAGGATGTCACAATATGGCGGGGGTGGCGAGGATGTCACAATATGGCGGGGGTGGCGAGGATGTCACAATATGGCGGGGGTGGCGAGGATGTCACAATATGGCGGGGGTGGCGAGGATGTCACAATATGGCGGGGGTGGCGAGGATGCCACAATATGGCGGGGGTGGCGAGGATGTCACAATATGGCGGGGGTGGCGAGGATGTCACGATATGGCGGGGGTGGCGAGGATGTCACAATATGGCGGGGGTGGCGAGGATGTCACAATATGGCGGGGGTGGCGAGGATGTCACAATATGGCGGGGGTGGCGAGGATGTCACAATATGGCGGGGGTGGCGAGGATGTCACAATATGGCGGGGGTGGCGAGGATGTCACAATATGGCGGGGGTGGCGAGGATGTCACAATATGGCGGGGGTGGCGAGGATGTCACAATATGGCGGGGGTGGCGAGGATGTCACGATATGGCGGGGGTGGCGAGGATGTCATGATATGGCGGGGGTGGCGAGGATGTCACAATATGGCGGGGGTGGCGAGGATGTCACAATATGGCGGGGGTGGCGAGGATGTCACAATATGGCGGGGGTGGCGAGGATGTCACAATATGGCGGGGGTGGCGAGGATGTCACAATATGGCGGGGGTGGCGAGGATGTCACAATATGGCGGGGGTGGCGAGGATGTCACAATATGGCGGGGGTGGCGAGGATGTCACAATATGGCGGGGGTGGCGAGGATGTCACAATATGGCGGGGGTGGCGAGGATGTCACAATATGGCGGGGGTGGCGAGGATGTCACAATATGGCGGGGGTGGCGAGGATGTCACAATATGGCGGGGGTGGCGAGGATGTCACAATATGGCGGGGGTGGCGAGGATGTCACAATATGGCGGGGGTGGCGAGGATGTCACAATATGGCGGGGGTGGCGAGGATGTCACAATATGGCGGGGGTGGCGAGGATGTCACAATATGGCGGGGGTGGCGAGGATGTCACAATATGGCGGGGGTGGCGAGGATGTCACAATATGGCGGGGGTGGCGAGGATGTCACAATATAAGTTTTCTTCGGAAACACAAACGAGCTTTAACAGCTGAATTTATTCAGTCATTTTCTGTAGATGACCCAAAGCTAGTGGATTCAACCAAATAGAGCAGAATTGTTTATTTCAATGTTAAATCTTAATATATGTATGCATAATATAGTTCACATATATGTATGCATAATATAGTTCACGAGTGGTGTAATGTCATGAAATATTTTCGTGGTGAAATATATTTCGATCTTACACTGGGTCAAACGATTGTTCATGAAACATTTAATTATTATTTTTTCAGAAAAATGGAGCCAAATGGTAAGCAAAAATAGCTTCATTTCAGAAATTACGTCGAGTCCTGTGGTCCTGTGCGCGCTGACGAACTCAGAGCGGGCTTGAATTAAAACAAAAAAATATATATATATAAAATTTTATTTCACTGACAAATATCCATAAACCACCGGAACGAGATGTAATATTTCTATTATAAATAATATGTACGATTCTGTAGTTGCTGTGTTGTTTTTCTCTCTCAATGGGGTTGAAGGTAAATGTCGGCTTCCATCAACTGCGTAATATTGTACAATTTACAAGACGTAAAACTTGTGTTCTCCATTTAAACACTTGTTTTCACATAAACTTATAACAAGTTTCTGACAGCTTCATATTTCGTTAACAGCAAAAAATATGAAAATCCATGTTTTGCCTGCTTGACCTTCGAATAATCGGCACTTAAAGATAATAATAGAAAACCTGTTTTAGGTCTTACTACCGGTGCTCCAGTAAATTTATTATGTTGTAAAAATTGAACAACGTGTGGCAGTTTAATTGCATCTCAGGGGCTCTTAATTTGACAAATATGGAAGCAAAACTCGAGTCGTAAAAGTGCTCACATAAATCATTCAAATAACCATGCTATGAAGTTTCTTTACAGGTAATTCATTGTCAACCATTTTGTGCTTAAAGAATGGACCATTTTGTAAAAGAATAATTTAACATAAAAGTTGCTCTATCACAGATTGACCGATGTGCCAAATTTTTCATTTGTTTGTCTCGGAATCAGCTGATTTCGGCATCAGTGCTTTCTTTTTATTCTATAAGATAACAGAACAGATCTCATTTTTGTAGGGAAAACTGACGAAAATTTTATTTTTCTTAAGCGTTAGTAACGCTTTTATCCATAAAAGCATAAATTTTCGAACGTAAGTACACATGTATTAAAAAAATGCGAACTGATCTTTTGTCAGCAGTCAACACCGGTTGGCAGATATTTACGTTATGTTTGGCTCATTCCAAGACAAAAAAGAGTTGTCAAAACTGACCGTTTTGAGAGACTATATATATGAGACTGCAGCTTTAAAGCTTTTTATTTTTTGTCTCGAAACGAGACAATTTTTGCGAACATGCATGGAAACTAATGATAAAAGACTGCGTACAAAATATTAGATCGCAAATTTTTATATTCAAGTTCAAAAATTGATGTTTAATGCATTTTTCTTAAACCGTTAGCAACGGTTTAATAACGGTTAAAGCCAATAAACATTAATTTTTGAACGGATCTGCAATCTCATCTTTAGTCATCAATCATTTATCATTGGTTTGCAGATATTTACGCAAACAATTGCTCTTTCCAAGACAAAGAATGAAAAAGCTGTAAAAATGGTAAATCTGTGCGAGTGCAGCTCTAAGTAACATGCGAGATGTTTGAAAGGGAAGTAACTGAGGCAAGTAGATATAGTAGATTCAACAGAGTTGCTTCCCCTATACTAGTCGAACACGTCTCTGCTCTATTTTTTGAACAACTGATTTGATTGGATACACAATAAGAAACAATAACAACAACGGAAAATGGAAATAAATCCCTTTTAAAACACATGGACATTATTTTGCCACGAACATGTTCTACTTCATGACGACTTGTACCATATTTGAGTGAATTCTATGTGTTAATGCGTGCAGTAAACGGTGGCGGGAAAGCCGAGCAAATAATCCTGCAATAAGCAGCGTGCAAATAAATTATTAAACTTATTTCAATGTACACACGATAAACATAACACTCGCTGCAGACTTTCGATAAAATAACTCGTTTTACCATGGATGAAATTACCTCATTTGCACTAAGCCACCTAACGTTACATTGGAAACGCAATTGTTGAAAGTTCTCATGCATGGCGACAACCGTCCGAGTGCGAGACTAAGAAATGGTTTTGATGTCGTCTAGGCATCACATACTTTCAGTTAAACATTCGTTCGACTTCGGATGAAGCTACCTCATTTGCACTTTGCCACCATAGGTGCCCCTGATAACGCGAATGTTGCATGTTCGCAAGTATGGTGACAACCACCGGAGTGCGAGATAGACTTGGGAATGGTTAAAATTTCGGTGAGGCATCACATACTTTCTATGTAAAGCAGGGACGGTTAACGGATTTGGCATTAGAGGGGGCGTAACTTAAGAGTGTAATCTTTTGACTTGCTCCCGTCCCTCAGACCCGAAATTCGTTTGGTGTAAAGTGTTGACATGGGTGTTAGATGGGTTCATTAAAACAATTTCTAGTCCGAAATGGTGCATTCTGGGCTAATTGTGTTACTCATGCTGTCCTATATTGAAATAAAAAGTAAACTTGGACGATTTTAGTGGATCCGCTAGTGTAAAGACCGGCCATACCCCGGATCAAATGACCTCATTTTCACTTACATGTAGCAACGGCCATGTTAGCAAGAATGGTGATAATTATCAGAGCGCGAGATAGACTTGGAAATGGTTTAAATCTCGGCGAGGCATCACATACTTTCAATGAAAAACATTTGCTAGAGCCCGTATGAAAATACCTCATTTGCACATAGCCACCAAATGCGCCCTTGAAAATGTAATTGCTCTATGTATGTATGCGTGGTAACAACCATCCGAGATCGACTCGTTTAGACATCACATATTCTCAATATGATCACTCGTTTGAACTAGGTTAAAATAATCTCATTTGCACTAAGCCACCAAAAGTGCCCCAATAACGCTGTTGCTGTATGTTCGCATACATGGTGACAACCATCCGAGTGCAATATATATATATATATATATATTGGTAATAGTTTTTATCCCGTTAAGGCATTATATACTTGTGATAAAAACACTCCATTGACCTCTGATGGAATGGAATCTATGAGCGAGCGAGCCAGTGCCATGTTATCATTCTTAGGATCTTTTTTTTTCATTATCACATAGAAGGAATCATCACTCAAGCTTTTCAACACTATGAGTGGTTAAAACAATTTGTTGTTTTGGAGGGCGTGGGGGTGGGGTCGGGATCGGGCCGACGGATGGATGGATTAAGGAATGCTGATGAATGAATGAAATGAGTAAATGAAAGAATGAACGAACAAATGTGAATATGAGTTAATGTGAATGGACAAAAGAACGAACGAACGAACGAATTAATAAGTATATGTCAATAAATGAATGAGAGTGAGTGCATGAGCGAGTGGGCGAGTGAGTGAGTGAGTGAGTGAGTGAGTGAGTGAGTGAATGCATGAAGATGAATTCTGATGAATGAATGAATGCTGATAAATGAATGTAAGTGATTGATTGGGTGATTTATTGATTGATTGATTGAGTGAGTGAGTGAGTGAGTGAGTGAGTGAGTGAGTGAGTGAGTGAGTGAGTGAGTGAGTGAGTGAGTGAGTGAGTGAGTGAGTGAGTGAGTGAATGAGTTAGTGAGTAAATGCTTGAAGATGAATTCTGATGAAATAATGAATGCTGATAAATGAATGCTGATAAATGAATGTGAGTGAGTGAGTGAGTAAATGCTTGAAGATGAATTCTGATGAATGAATGAATGCTGATAAATGAATGCTGATAAATGAGATTGAGCGAGTGAGTGAGTGAGTAAATGCATGAAGATGAATTCAGATGAATTCTGATGAATGAATGAATGCTGATAAATTAATGCTGATAAATGAATGTGAGTGAGTGAGTGAGTGAGTGATTTATTGATTGATTGATTGATTGATTGATTGATTGAGTGAATGAGTGAGTGAGTGAGTGATTGAGTAAATGCTTGAAGATGAATTCTGATGAACGAATGAATGCTGATAAATGAATGCTGATAAATGAATGTGAGTGAGTGAGTGAGTGAGTGAGTGAGTGAGTGAGTGAGTGAGTGAGTGAGTGAGTGAGTAAATGCTTGAAGATGAATTCTGATGAATGAATGAATGCTGATAAATGAGAGTGAGCGAGTGAGTGAGTAAATGCATGAAGACTGATGAATGAATGAATGCTGATAAATGAATGCTGATAAATGAATGTGAGTGAGTGAGTGAGTGAGTGAGTGAGTGAGTGAGTGAGTGAGTGAGTGAGTGAGTAAATACTTGAAGATGAATTCTGATGAATTAATGAATGCTGATAAATGAATGCTGATAAATGAATGTGAGTGAGTGAGTGAGTGAGTGAGTGAGTTAGTGAGTGAGTGAGTGAGTGAGTGAGTGAGTGAGTGAGTGAGTGAGTGAGTGAGTGAGTGAGTGAGTGAGTGAGTGAGTGAGTGAGTGAGTGAGTGAGTGAGTGAGTGAGTGAGTGAGTGAGTGAGTGAGTGAGTGAGTGAGTAAATGCTTGAAGATGAATTCTGATGAATGAATGAATGCTGATAAATGAATGCTGATAAATGAATGTGAGTGAGTGAGTGAGTGAGTGAGTGAGTGAGTGAGTGAGTAAATGCTTGAAGATGAATTCTGATGAATGAATGAATGCTGATAAATGAATGCTGATAAATGAATGCTGATAAATGTGAGTGAGCGAGCGAGCGAGCGAGCGAGCGAGCGAGCGAGAGTGTGAGTGAGTGAGTGAGTGAGTGAGTGAGTGAGTGAGTGAGTGAGTAAATGCATGAAGATGAATTCTGATGAATGAATGAATGCTGATAAAAGAATGCTGATAAATGAATGTGAGTGAGCGAGTGAGTGAGTGAGTGAGTGAGTGAGTGAGTGAGTGAGTGAGTGAGTGAGTGAGTGAGTGAGTTAATGAGTGAGTGAGTGAGTGAGTGAGTGAGTAAATGCATGAAGATGAATTCTGATGAATTAATGAATGCTGATAAATGAATGCTAATAAATGAATGTGAGTGAGAGAGTGAGTGAGTAAATACATGAAGATGAATTCTGGTGAATGAATGAATGCTGATAAATGAATGTGAGTGATTGAGTGAGTGAATGAGTGAGTGAAGATATATACTGATGAATGAATGAATGAATGAATGAATGAATGAATGAATGAATGAATGAATGAATGAATGAATGAATGAATGAATGAATGAATGAATGAATGAATGAATGAATGAATGAATGAATGAATGAATGAATGAATGAATGAATGAATGAATGAATGAATGAATGAATGAATGAATGAATGAATGAATGAATGAATGAATGAATGAATGAATGAATGAATGAATGAATGAATGAATGAATGAATGAATGAATGAATGCTGATCAATGCTGACGAAGAAATGAACGCAAGAATGAACAAGAGCTGTCACAGTATGTGACGAATGCCCCCGAATGTGACATTGACCTACGAACAAGGTCAGTACATGAAAAGTTGATCTAGCCTTTATGTGTCAAATACATATGGCAAGTTATTTTAAATTTCCTCTGAACATAAAAAATACCACCCATACTTGACAACCTACACTGTTATGTCCTTATATTCAGAATTCCCTTGTAAATAAACACTTAGTGTATCTTTCACCTTAGAGGTAGGGACATGGGTCTTGCACAGGACACGTCGTCTTCGTATGTGGAACACATGTAGCAAGTTATTTTAAAATCTGTCCTTACAAGGGAAAGTTACAGCCCGGACACGACAACCTATACTCTATGTCCTTGTATGCAGCACTCCATTGTGAATAAACACTAAGTGTGACCTTGACCTTTGAGGTAGGGACACGGGTCTTGCAGGCGACACGTCGTCTTGGTATGTGGAACACATGTGGCAAGTTATTTTTAAATCTGTCCATACAAGGGAAAGTTACAGCCCGGACACGACAACCTATACTCTATGTCCTTATATGCAGCACTCCATTGTGAATAAACACTATGTGTGACCTTGACCTTTGAGGTAGGGCACGGGTCTTGCACACGACACGTCGTCTTGGTATGTGGAACACATGTGGCAAGTTATTTTAAAATCTGTCCATACAAGAGAAAGTTACAGCCCGGACACGACAACCTATACTCTATGTCCTTATATGCAACACTCCATTGTGAATAAACACTAAGTGTGACCTTGACCTTTGAGGTAGGGACACGGGTCTTGCACGCGACACGTCGTCTTGGTATGTGGAACACATGTGGCAAGTTATTTTAAAATCTGACCATACAAGAGAAAGTTACAGCCCGGACACGACAACCTATACTCTATGTCCTTATATGCAACACTCCATTGTGAATAAACACTAAGTGTGACCTTGACCTTTGAGGTAGGGACACGGGTTTTGCACGCGACACGTCGTCTTGGTATGTGGAACACATGTGGCAAGTTATTTTAAAATCTGTCCATACAAGGGAAAGTTACAGCCCGGACACGACAACCTATACTCTATGTCCTTATATGCAGCACTCCATTGTGAATAAACACTATGTGTGACCTTGACCTTTGAGGTAGGGACACGGGTTTTGCACGCGACACGTCGTCTTGGTATGTGGAACACATTTGGCAAGTTATTTTAAAATCTGTCCATACAAGGGAAAGTTACAGCCCGGACATGACAAACTATACTCTATGTCCTTATATGCAGCACTCCATTGTGAATAAACACTAAGTGTGACCTTGACCTTTGTGGTAGGGACACGGGTCTTGCAGGCGACACGTCGTCTTGGTATGTGGAACACATGTGGCAAGTTATTTTAAAATCTGACCATACAAGAGAAAGTTACAGCCCGGACACGACAACCTATACTCTATGTCCTTATATGCAGCACTCCATTGTGAATAAACACTAAGTGTGACCTTGACCTTTGAGGTAGGGACACGGGTCTTGCACACGACACGTCGTCTTGGTATGTGGAACACATGTGGCAAGTTATTTTAAAATCTGTCCATACGAAGGAAAGTTACAGCCCGGACACGACAACCTATATTCTATGCTTATATGCAGCACTCTATTGTGAATAAACACTAAGTGTGACCTTGACCTTTGAGGTAGGGACACGGGTCTTGCACGCGACACGTCGTCTTGGTATGTGGTACACATGTGGCAAGTTATTTAAAAATCTGTCCATACAAGAGAAAGTTACAGCCCGGACACGACAACCTATACTCTATGTCCTTATATGCAGCACTCCATTGTGAATAAACACTAAGTGTGACCTTGACCTTTGAGGTAGGGACACGGGTCTTGCACGCGACACGTCGTCTTGGTATGTGGTACACATGTGGCACGTTATTTTAAAATCTGTCCATACAAGAGAAAGTTACAGCCCGGACACGACAACCTATACTCTATGTCCTTATATGCAGCACTCCATTGTGAATAAACACTAAGTGTGACCTTGACCTTTGAGGTAGGGACACGAGTCTTGCACGCCACACGTCGTCTTGGTATGTGGAACACATGTGGCAAGTTATTTTAAAATCTGTCCATACAAGGGTAAGTTACAGACCCGGACGGACGGACGGACGGACGGACGGTGCGATTTTAATATGCCCACCTTCGGGGGCATAAAAAAGGAATTAAGAAAGTACAATGTAGGTCAAAAGGGGTAGGGCCAGCATTAAATATACTTGGTGGAAGACCACTGTATGATGCTTCAATTAATTTATCAAATGTCTTTGTCTTGTGGTTTCAGACAAGAGTATTTTCAAAGCTTTTCTTATGTAAGTCTATAATTAACTTGTGACCAAAGGAGTGGGGCCAATTTTGATCCCAGGTTCTAGAATTGAAACAAACTTGGTACAGGATTACTAAATGATGCTACAAACAAAATATCTAGTGTCTGGGCCGAGCGGTTTCAGGCAATACAATTTTAACAAGAGCGGTCACTGTGAGGGACAGAATCCCCTGATGTGGTTCTCAAGTTTGATCTAAAGATCCTTTAGAAAAGGGGGAAAATAGCAATGAAATGTGTGAATAAGGAAAGGAATGTTTATGAACAAGTGGAATATATAAAAACATTTTTTACCTCGCATTGAGATTTTGACCAAAGGGCCCAATCCCATGAAAGGTCTCCATAAACTCTTCATAAATACCAAGTTTAGTTAAGATATGCTTAACTAAAATAACTCAGTTTCAACCGTTTCTTTCATTAGTTACAGTGACCTTTAAATTGATTCCATTGGCCCCAAACGCAATCCCATCAAAGGTCTCCATAAACTCTTCCCTAATACCAAGTTAAGTCAAGATTTGTCAACCCTAACTAAGTTATTCAGTTTCAACTGTTTTTCTAGCTTTAGTAACATTGACCTTAACCTTAACCCCAGGGGCCATAACCCATTCCATGAAAGGTTTGCATAAACTCTTACTAAATACCTTGTTAAGTCAAGATATGACAAACCTTACAAAGAAATACATTTTTTTTAGTAACATTGATCTTGACCTTAACCCTGTGGGCCCCAAACGCAATCCCATGAAAGGTCACTATAAACTCCTAATACTTTGGCCTTGACTCCAGGGGCCCCAAACTCAATCCGATGAAAGGTCTCAAACTCATTCTTAATACCATTTGATATGTCAACCCTAATTGAAGTTATTCAGTTTCAACCGTATTTCTATTTTAGTAACATTGACCCTAACCCCAGAAGCCTGAAATGCAATCCAATGAAAGGTACGGGTATCAATGAACGCTTTCTATATACATGGATTTTGGACAAGATATGTTGACCCTAACAAGTTATTCAGTTTCATAGGTAAGCTCGACGACGCCTGTCCTGACGTGTAAGTCATTCTTAAAGTAACAGCCCAGAATATCTGGCAATGCTGTTTGAGAAAATTACACTACTTGGAAGATTTCAAAACGACACCAATACTATAACAATAACAACATCAAGGCCATGACAACACTTTTCCATTTTGAAACACAACCTTGAGAATATATATAGCCCTGAATTGAAATAACTGGGTTTTCCCATGCCGGTATATATAAAAGGTGAATATCGAGACATTAAGATTATAATTAGATGTAAATTTCAGTATTTGTCGATATGATCCAAATGTGAGAAAAATTGAAATTCCGTATCTGTCATCCAACAGTGATGCTCAATTCAGTACACATGTACTAAATTTTGTTTGCCAGATACAGATACACATGGAAGTCACTATTTTGGTGATGGAACTTAATAGATTGACAATGCCATTTAAATATGACAATGCCATATAAAATAAAACGAAGAACAACACATATTTGATATTTTATTCTAAAGGTAGGTAAACTATCAAGGTCAGATTATACACAGTAACTTTTAAAATTAGCATGGCAACATAATTATATGGAGAACATCTATTCAGTGTACAACCACATGTTTAATTGAAGACAATAAAGTCAAGCAAAACATTCAGTGTGATAATGCCATAATATTAACACAGAGCAGATTGTTGGCACCGAGGCCACATATCAAAGCGCAGCATTTTTGCACAATCTAAAACAATTATTTTAACTAATAAATAGAGGATAATTGTTTGTTTCAGTGTAAGATCGTTATATATCGCAGCAATGTGAGCACCAAAAGCTATATTTCACGAATGTCAAAGCCACTTGTGAAATATTTACTTTTGGTGTTCACGAGGTGAAATATATTGCAATCTTACATCGAAAAAAAGATTTTTTTTTCTTTTTATCATATGCCCAAAATGGATTTTAAATGACAATTTTCTTTTACTTTAAAGAAAAGTTTGCTAGATAGAATGCGAATGTTTAATACGTCATTTCTGAAATGACTTATAGTCAGTGAATTTGTGTGCCAGCTCTGTGGGCGCTGATGTTTGAAATGGAATAGAAGACAGGCTGAAACTGCAATTTTAAAACAGCGAAAATATCAAAACTTTATTTCTCTGTTTGAAACAGTGAAAGCGAAAATATCAAAAAGTTATTTCTCTGTTTGAAACAGTGAAATATCTTTTTTTCTATAAACCAGTGGAAAGCATATAATAAAAGCAATAAATCTACATTAATAAAACATGTATACATCAAAGCAAACACTATTTTTTTTAAACATAACAAATAAAGAAAACATACAATATAAAGAAAACATACAATATAAACAAATCAATAGAGGGTACAACAAAGAATCAACAAAATAATTGAACGTGACAAAACAGTACTTTTGTAGTATTTTTGCAATGTAATAATTTCTTGTTTAGTAAATACATAAAATAATGAAAATATACAACATAAAAAAATCAAAAAAATGAAACAACAAAGATAGAAAACAATAAAATTCTTCGGAATTAATTTTGCAGTTTTATTATTTTCTGTTTGTTTTTTAGAAAACATAAAAATGAAAATACACAATTAAAAAAATCAAGACAAATGATGAAACAAAACAAATAGTACTATTTTGATTATTTTAAATATATATATGTCCGTTAATTTTATATGTGAATAAAAACCACCACTAGAATTATATTCAACAAAATTATATACAAAAAGCTTTTGGGGGTTACTTTTAATTTGTTTATGTTTTATTTGAAATTGCTTGTATAATTATGGGGATGACAATACCCTTTCCATGTGTGATTAAAGTCCTGGGTTGATATTCAGGTGGTGTGTAAGCTCATGTACATGCACTTGGACATTGCCCATTTGGCCAGTGCTCAGATAAGATTGTGAGTTTTTTTGTGTTTTTTTAGCATAGTGCAGACAGAATGTAACCCAGGTTAGAGCTACCTTGGTTCTTTAATGTGCACCTGTGTATAGCACTGTCACACGGGACCCCCATTTAATATCCCTACCAGAAGACGAGTAGTATTTTTCATGTGGTGAGCAGGGGGATCGAACTTGAGACCCTGGATTTATAGTCATGTGTGTTACCACTAGACCACAGATTTGCAACAAAAACACTGGTTTTCAATATTCGTCTTAATTGGATATAAGAACGATGAAGCTAATCTGATTTATTGTTATTTATAACTAACCAATAGAGTGAATAAAGTCATTATTAATGACGTTATTCACTCTATTGGTTAGTTATAAATAACAAGAAAGGTATTCAATATGCAACTTAAAATACATCATTAATGACTCATTAATGATGTATTTTAAGTTGCATATTGAATACCTTTCCTAATTAAGACTACTCTTGAAAATCAATTCCTGTTCTGTTGTTTGGCATTTTTGCAGCAGGACAAACACAGAAAAATTAGGAAAGATTCAATACAGAGCTCAATAAAGTTCTTTAAATGATTACACCACAACTTACGAAAAAAAAAATCATCGAGTTCAATGGCCAACATATCTAAGGAATTGCAGAGACTTCCGTAATTAGCTGGAGAGAATGTACCAGATAAATATATATTGTATAATTATATATTATGTTTTTGATATGTATTGGCAATTAGGCGAACATGTTATATGATTAATGTGTCTGGGAATTCAGTACAAGACGACCCTCATTGAAGGGTGTCAAAAGCATCTGCAAGCTGCAGATCAGGAAGTGTGAACAAAGTGAAGATGAACACTGAAGCAACAGCAGGTTGCCAGAGAGCCACACCATCTCCCCGCATACAAGACTGTCAAGGACGCCAAAGTCAAGTTTATGCAAACGGAGAGATCCAACACTTCTAATCCTGAAAATATTGCCCTGGCAACTAACCTCCGTAGCCAAACCTGTAGCCAACAGAACCAAGAGAACAAGCCCTTTTTTTCAATAAATGAGGAGTCCACCAATGTCCAGGAGATCCTGGTAGATGACCTATTGTGTAGAAGAGCAACGCCATGTAGTCTTTGCCACCCAGACTCGGCTACAGCATCTCTGTGATGCCGGTCGCTGGTTAATGGTTGGCAAATATAAAGTAGTGTGTTGTCCATTCTACCAGTTGATGTCCATCAACTCCTTTCTTCCAAGTGGAAAGAACATCAAGTAGGTTCCACTCCTGTTTGTCCTCACAAGGTTAAAAGCAAAACAGGACTACAAAGCTGTCCTATGCACAGAATGGCTTGTTAACCCAATTGTTGAATAGTTTTTGCTTATTGTGAGGCTGCCACAAAGCAAGCAGTTCGAGAAGTTTTTTCCAGCACTGTCATAAAGGGATGTGTCTTCCACTGGTCTCAGCGGGTATACCCGAAGGTGACATGCCTGAGGCTGGCACCAGCCAATACACAAAAGGGAGGAGTGAATCACTTTAACAGAAATCTGCTATCTCTACCTTACCTACCCGCCAAAATGTGAGGCCCGCAGATATTACCCTAAGGGTGCAGGCTGTGGAGTCAGAAAGTGAGAGTGAGCGGATTTCTAACCTCATGGACTACATCAGCAGAACATGGGTAGAAGGAATGTGATGGCACCCAGTAAAATGGTCCATCTACATGGAGAACCAACAATGATGCTGAAGGATAGCATCACTGAATTAACACCAGAGCCGGAGGAGAGCAGCTCCCGTGTTTGCCTTCTACCTCTTCTAAACGGAGAGGCCCAGTACGTAGACATCCAGGAATGGCTGTTCTCGGCCAACTTCCTACAATGCCTGCACAGGAACAACAATGATAATATTTTTTCCTGATTGACGAAATCCATATGAAGGATTTGGAGGACCTCAGCTTAAATTACCTTCAAGGACAATTGAGGATCTATCCTTTTTGTTAGTTCTCGAGCTAAGACAGGTAAATTTATCACCCGCTGAAACCAAAATCACTAGGTAATAGTTATGTATACACCCTATAGATATACATATATAGAATACCGTGCATGGATTGAATGAAGGATGAATGTTCTATATTAGAGAGTACCCATTCAAAAGGACTCCAATTAATTTCAAGGATTTATATTTATTAGTTTTCAAATTAATTGAAGCTATAATTGAATTACATTCAATTAAGCTATTCACTCGTACATTTTTAAAACTTTACTAGGTAACATGTATGATGCTTTAAGTATTTTGTTTGTTTTTAAACAAACATTGATATAAATTTGTTTGAAACAATAATGTAAATACTTTTCCCAGTTTGCCGAGATCCATATGACTGATCATGAGGACTCCTCGTTCCTTGTGATTTTGAAGCTTATAGATAGCAACAATATCAACTGAACTGATCAAGGGAACATCACTAGGTAATAGTTTCATATAAATATATATATATATATATATACTTTTGCTTGGAAAAGATTGGCAACAAATCTACATCACTCTTGAGTGTTGAAACTTATATTGTTTATATTGTGGGTGTTCAGATTTAGCCCACAAAAGAAATGTGTTTGACATGTGTATTTTCAGGATGATACTTGCTACCTTTAGTGAGGTTCCTCACGAGAGACAGCGTGAGGTATGATATATTTTTGTTCTATATCGGGTGTACAAAGTTATTAAATGATGATAATTCTATTTTAACGAGTGCCTATTCGAAAACACTCCCAATAGCTTTCATAGTTGATGGATTAAATTGATTTAAGTTTTCAAATTAATTTAAGCTAAAATTAATTAGTTTTCAAATTAATTGAAGCTATTATAATTGTATAACTTTCAATTCAGCTATTCATTCACTCATTATTATATAGAATAGTCTGAGCTGTTAAGCTTTTATCCTTTTTGGACAATTACGGTAATAGTTTTATGCATAAAATAGAAAAGCAAGCCTTTTATTACCAGTTGGACAACATTACAGAATGACAAGTATGAATGAGTTGTTAAAAAATTAATACACAAATTAAGCAGATGTGTTGGATATTACTGCGTGTATTCTGTTGACTGGAATTGTGTTCTGATCCAGGATTCAGGCCTTCCAGCAGCCACTAACAAAAAAGTAGAAAAAAAAGTAAGAGGTTTTCTGACAGAAAAGAAGGAAATTGTCGGAATATTTTTTATAAAAAAAGTTGGAAAAGTAAGAATATTTTTGGTTAAATATGTAATTATTAATAGCTATTAACTTACCTAGAGGAGATGCAAAATCATACCATTCTATATGCCACATTGAATATTTTAGTGAATGATGCTTGGTCGGTTTCTGTTGCTGAACTGTGTGGGTGAAAAGATGATGCACGTCAAAGTTGCCACACCTTTCAACAACAGAAACCAGCCAGTTTGACATCTTTTGTTCATTTTCGGCAAATAGAACTAGCACAAAGGTCAAATTTTAATATTTTTGCGGACTTTATTTTCAAAAAAGTAGGAATAGTAGGAGTTTTTTTTTAAAAAGTAGGAAAAAGTAGGAAGCTGTTAAAAAAAGTAGGAAAAAGTAGGAAAAGTAGGAACGCTGGAAGGCCTGAGGATTGTAAAATAAACTGTACACATAAAAATAGAAATAAATATATATATGATTTTATTCATTTGCTAATTTTTACTTGTATAATGTGCTGTGTTTTATCTTGTATATCATGAGTTTTTAACATAATAATACAAAAATAAACGATAAAATTGAAAAATCCAAAAAAAGACATTTGTAAATATTTGTATATAATTGATTTTTTCCCAGCCACGGTGGTGGTGGTTTTTATTTATATTAAAAAAAAACACACACAAAAAGAAATATATTAAAAAATAACAAAAAAATTATTGTTTTTCCATGTATTGATTTTTCATGTTGTATGTTTAAAGATGATTTCAATCTATAGATTTGTTTGAGACTATTTCAATATTTTTCCTGTTTAAAAAGATATCCACAAGATCCATCTTTCCTGATGGTGTTGAAGCTTTGCGCAAGGAAATTTAATCCGATGAAGCAAACAATCCTAAGAAATAGTTGTATAATTATATAAACGGCAATTTATGGTAGTTGTAGGTTTTGTCAAACTACAGTGATAAAATTGACATATATTATTGAAATATTAGCTATATTTTGGCGCTTTTTGAAGTGGAGGAATGTAAGGTCACGTAGCTATTAAATGAAAATAAAAAGGTGAATATTTTTTAACTGCATTCAAAGTCAAATAAAATGAGCATTATAAAAACCTGTGTCCACCTATACTGTGCACCTTTAAGGACCGGTTTGTAGTAGATATTATCATGTTTGCAATTCAGCCATTTTTTATCAATACTTTACTTTTTAGACTTCAGCAAAAATTTCTGGCATTCCAGCACTCCAGCTCGACGGAAGTGAAGCACAAATTTTTCAACTGCGTGAGACAGGTGAAGAGATGAAAGGAGGGGTGAGTGAAGTATGATGAAACATATTGTTGCATGGGTGAAAAAATGTTAAAATACTTCTTTGGGGGAACTTTTTAGTGTACGAAGTATAAACAATTTTCCACACCAATTTCTCCAAAAGAAGAGTTTTCCCCTCCACTAGTTATCCAGCCGGCCAGCCAGCCACTAGAAAGAAGAGTTTTATGCTTCATTATTTTAACGTTTTTTTTATTTAAAATTGAAAGAAAAATAAATAATAAGGCAATATTGATATTTTCTGTATTTTTGTGTGTTTAATGCTTGTAATAATGGAGAATGGAATTGTCTTATGTTTTACCTATTAGTTAACAGTCAATGCTGTCTGGAACTGCACTGCCATTTTCGGCAAACTTACAGCTTGTAGTGTGTAAAAAGTAGTTCCATGATTTGTGAATGTTATAGCTATTTATATTGTGACGTTTGTCTTTAAGATAAGAGGAGTGTAAAGATCAAGATGGAACAAGGTCTGTAAAGATGGACAGATCAGATGTGGAAGGGACAGATGAGGATGGTTGAGCAGCAGGGGATCCAGCGGCTGGTCCGTCAGGAGGCAGCAAAGGACTGATGGGGCATTTGCAGTCCCATCTTGATGCTTTCCAGGAAAGAGGAGGGAGGGTCAGGACCTACGGACTCAGCTTTAGGCCAGCGTGGGGCTGTTGAGGCATTTGCAGGCGAGTCTGGATGCTTTTCGGGAACGTCCCTACTGGATGTTCATGTGGGACCCACTCAGGAGACTGCCATGGATTGCACACTGTATTTGTGGTTGTAATAGCTGTTGTGACAATTGTATTAAAGATATAAGGACCTTAAAGATCTCGGGAACAATTGATGGCAAGGTCTGTAGAGAATGACAGATTCAGATGTTGGAAGGACAGATGAGGATGGTTGAACAGCAGAGGGATCAGCTGTTGGTCCGTCTGGAGGCCAGCTAAGGACTGATGGGGACTTTGCAGGCCCGTCTTGATGCTCACCAGGAACGTTCCCATGGGGTCTTATTGGGCATCCAGGTGGATCCCCCTCATTGGGTCCTCCCCTGGAAGCTCTCATGGATGTTCCTCTGGGACCCACTCAGGAGACTGACATTGATTTGCACACTGAACTTGACTGATTCTGTTGGCTCTTCTGAGGGTGAGTCGGTTTACGTGGATGCTCCCAGGCATCTCCCGGAGGACAACTTGGACAACTCCGGTAAGGCTTGGGTTTTGGCCCTATCCTCTCTGGGGGAGTCCAGGGAGATCCTTCCGCAGATTTGGTTGTGGAACACCTACGCGCAGGCAGGCTCAGCTGAGGACAGGCCTGGAGAGCCCCAGCCACCTGTAAATGCCTCATCAGTCGAATCAGCATGTCTGGTAAGCTATCATTTTAACTTAAAAAGAGGCCTGGTCAGAGCCACTATCCTTTTGATTTAAAGATGATGCTGATATGTTGCAAGTACTCATGAAGAACAAAATTAAAAATGTTTTGAGGAGATCCTTGAGACACCCTGGATGACTCTCGGGAGGCTTGGGTTTCAGCCCATGACCTATCTAGAGTCAATGGAGGTCTCTACGCATATCTGGTCATGGAGCACCAACACAAGGCACCAAGGGACCGCCTTTTCAGAGCAAGTCACCTGTAAATGTCCCATCAGCCGGTTCAACATGCCTGGTAACCAGGACAGGCCTGGTCAGAGCCACTATCCTTTAGATATAAAGATGATGCGTATCATCCCGACCTGTATATGAAGTGAATTAGACCAGGAGCCGGCGGAGTTATAGTTAGGTTTTCATAGAGTACACATTATTTCATATCATGGCAGCTTTTGTTTCGTTGGGTGCGACATCATCATCATCTTCAACACCACCAACTGCAACGTCGTCAGCAGAACCGATGTCATTTGTAGAGGCCTGGTCAGAGCCACTATCTTTTTGATTTAAAGATGATGCGTATCATCCCGACCTGTATATAAAGAGAATTGGACCAGGAGCCAGCAGAGTTAGTTAGATTTTCATAGAGTACACATTATTTCATATCATGGCAGCTTTTGTTTCGTTGGGTGCGACATCATCATCTTCAACACCACCAACTGCAACGTCGTCAGCAGAACCGATGTCATTTGTAGAGGCCTGGTCAGAAATGTGTTTGACATGTGTATTTTCAGGATGATACTTGCTACCTTTAGTGAGGTTCCTCACGAGAGACAGCGTGAGGTATGATATATTTTTGTTCTATATCGGGTGTACAAAGTTATTAAATGATGATAATTCTATTTTAACGAGTGCCTATTCGAAAACACTCCCAATAGCTTTCATAGTTGATGGATTAAATTGATTTAAGTTTTCAAATTAATTTAAGCTAAAATTAATTAGTTTTCAAATTAATTGAAGCTATTATAATTGTATAACTTTCAATTCAGCTATTCATTCACTCATTATTATATAGAATAGTCTGAGCTGTTAAGCTTTTATCCTTTTTGGACAATTACGGTAATAGTTTTATGCATAAAATAGAAAAGCAAGCCTTTTATTACCAGTTGGACAACATTACAGAATGACAAGTATGAATGAGTTGTTAAAAAATTAATACACAAATTAAGCAGATGTGTTGGATATTACTGCGTGTATTCTGTTGACTGGAATTGTGTTCTGATCCAGGATTCAGGCCTTCCAGCAGCCACTAACAAAAAAGTAGAAAAAAAGTAAGAGGTTTTCTGACAGAAAAGAAGGAAATTGTCGGAATATTTTTTATAAAAAAAGTTGGAAAAGTAAGAATATTTTTGGTTAAATATGTAATTATTAATAGCTATTAACTTACCTAGAGGAGATGCAAAATCATACCATTCTATATGCCACATTGAATATTTTAGTGAATGATGCTTGGTCGGTTTCTGTTGCTGAACTGTGTGGGTGAAAAGATGATGCACGTCAAAGTTGCCACACCTTTCAACAACAGAAACCAGCCAGTTTGACATCTTTTGTTCATTTTCGGCAAATAGAACTAGCACAAAGGTCAAATTTTAATATTTTTGCGGACTTTATTTTCAAAAAAGTAGGAATAGTAGGAGTTTTTTTTTAAAAAGTAGGAAAAAGTAGGAAGCTGTTAAAAAAAGTAGGAAAAAGTAGGAAAAGTAGGAACGCTGGAAGGCCTGAGGATTGTAAAATAAACTGTACACATAAAAATAGAAATAAATATATATATGATTTTATTCATTTGCTAATTTTTACTTGTATAATGTGCTGTGTTTTATCTTGTATATCATGAGTTTTTAACATAATAATACAAAAATAAACGATAAAATTGAAAAATCCAAAAAAAGACATTTGTAAATATTTGTATATAATTGATTTTTTTTTCCAGGAAAGAGGAGGGAGGGTCAGGACCTACGGACTCAGCTTTAGGCCAGCGTGGGGCTGTTGAGGCATTTGCAGGCGAGTCTGGATGCTTTTCGGGAACGTCCCTACTGGATGTTCATGTGGGACCCACTCAGGAGACTGCCATGGATTGCACACTGTATTTGTGGTTGTAATAGCTGTTGTGACAATTGTATTAAAGATATAAGGACCTTAAAGATCTCGGGAACAATTGATGGCAAGGTCTGTAGAGAATGACAGATTCAGATGTTGGAAGGACAGATGAGGATGGTTGAACAGCAGAGGGATCAGCTGTTGGTCCGTCTGGAGGCCAGCTAAGGACTGATGGGGACTTTGCAGGCCCGTCTTGATGCTCACCAGGAACGTTCCCATGGGGTCTTATTGGGCATCCAGGTGGATCCCCCTCATTGGGTCCTCCCCTGGAAGCTCTCATGGATGTTCCTCTGGGACCCACTCAGGAGACTGACATTGATTTGCACACTGAACTTGACTGATTCTGTTGGCTCTTCTGAGGGTGAGTCGGTTTACGTGGATGCTCCCAGGCATCTCCCGGAGGACAACTTGGACAACTCCGGTAAGGCTTGGGTTTTGGCCCTATCCTCTCTGGGGGAGTCCAGGGAGATCCTTCCGCAGATTTGGTTGTGGAACACCTACGCGCAGGCAGGCTCAGCTGAGGACAGGCCTGGAGAGCCCCAGCCACCTGTAAATGCCTCATCAGTCGAATCAGCATGTCTGGTAAGCTATCATTTTAACTTAAAAAGAGGCCTGGTCAGAGCCACTATCCTTTTGATTTAAAGATGATGCTGATATGTTGCAAGTACTCATGAAGAACAAAATTAAAAATGTTTTGAGGAGATCCTTGAGACACCCTGGATGACTCTCGGGAGGCTTGGGTTTCAGCCCATGACCTATCTAGAGTCAATGGAGGTCTCTACGCATATCTGGTCATGGAGCACCAACACAAGGCACCAAGGGACCGCCTTTTCAGAGCAAGTCACCTGTAAATGTCCCATCAGCCGGTTCAACATGCCTGGTAACCAGGACAGGCCTGGTCAGAGCCACTATCCTTTAGATATAAAGATGATGCGTATCATCCCGACCTGTATATGAAGTGAATTAGACCAGGAGCCGGCGGAGTTATAGTTAGGTTTTCATAGAGTACACATTATTTCATATCATGGCAGCTTTTGTTTCGTTGGGTGCGACATCATCATCATCTTCAACACCACCAACTGCAACGTCGTCAGCAGAACCGATGTCATTTGTAGAGGCCTGGTCAGAGCCACTATCTTTTTGATTTAAAGATGATGCGTATCATCCCGACCTGTATATAAAGAGAATTGGACCAGGAGCCAGCAGAGTTAGTTAGATTTTCATAGAGTACACATTATTTCATATCATGGCAGCTTTTGTTTCGTTGGGTGCGACATCATCATCTTCAACACCACCAACTGCAACGTCGTCAGCAGAACCGATGTCATTTGTAGAGGCCTGGTCAGAGCCACTATCCTTTTGATTTAAAAATGATGCGTATCATCCCGACCTCTATATAAAAAGAATTGGACCAGGAGCCAGCGGAGTTAGAGTTAGATTTTCATAGAGTACACATTATTTCATATCATGGCAGCTTTTGTTTCGTTGGGTGCGACATCATCATCATCATCATCTTCAACACCACCAACTGCAACGTTGTCAGCAGAACCGATGTCATTTGTAGAGGCCTGGTCAGAGCCACTATCCTTTCGATTTAAAGATGATGCGTATCATCCCGACCTGTATATAAAGAGAATTGGACCAGGAGCCAGCAGAGTTAGAGTTAGATTTTCATAGAGTACACATTATTTCATATCATGGCAGCTTTTATTTCGTTGGGTGCGACATCATCATCATCTTCAACACCACCAACTGCAACGTCATCAGCAGAACTGATGTCATTTGTAGAGGCCTGGTCAGAGCCCCTATCCTTTTGATTTAAAGATGATGCGTATCATCCCAACCTGTATATAAAGAGAATTGGACCAGGAGCCAGCAGAGTTAGAGTTAGATTTTCATAGAGTACACATTATTTCATATCATGGCAGCCTTTGTTTCTTTGGGTGCAACATCATCATCATCTTCAACACCACCAACTGCAACGTCATCAGCAGAACCGATGTCATTTGTAGAGGCCTGGTCAGAGCCACTATCCTTTTGATTTAAAGATGATGCGTATCATCCCGACCTGTATATAAAGAGAATTAGACCAGGAGCCAGCAGAGTTAGAGTTAGATTTTCATAGAGTACACATTATTTCATATCATGGCAGCTTTTGTTTCGCTGGGTGCGACATCATCATCATCTTCAACACCACCAACTGCAACGCCGTCAGCAGAACCGATGTCATTTGTAGAGGCCTGGTCAGAGCCACTATCCTTTTGATTTAAAGATGATGCGTATCATCCCGACCTGTATATAAAGAGAATTAGACCAGGAGCCAGCAGAGTTAGAGTTAGATTTTCATAGAGTACACATTATTTCATATCATGGCAGCTTTTGTTTCGTTGGGTGCGACATCATCATCATCTTCAACACCACCAACTGCAACGTCATCAGTAGAACCGATGTCATTTGTAGAGGCCTGGTCAGAGCCACTATCCTTTTGATTTAAAGATGATGCGTATCATCCCGACCTGTATATAAAGAGAATTGGACCAGGAGCCAGCAGAGTTAGAGTTAGATTTTCATAGAGTACACATTATTTCATATCATGGCAGCTTTTGTTTCGTTGGGTGCGACATCATCATCATCTTCATCATCATCATCTTCAACACCACCAACTGCAACGCCGTCAGCAGAACCGATGTCATTTGTAGAGGCCTGGTCAGAGCCACTATCCTTTTGATTTAAAGATGATGCGTATCATCCCGACCTGTATATAAAGAGAATTGGACCAGGAGCCAGCAGAGTTAAGAGTTAGTTTTTCAGCGAGTTTATATATTATTAGTATCATGGCAGCTTTTCTTTCATCATCATCATCTTCATCATCATCATCTTCAACACCACCAACTGCAACGTCGTCAGCAGAACCGATGTCATTTGTAGAGGTAGACAGATGGGGCTGGGAGCCTGGCACAGATATCCGCGAGATTCCTTGTACTGTGAAGGACTCGCGGAGAGGGACTCAAGGGGTATGTGTTCCTAGGGATTCACATTAACGAAATTTATTTTCTTCTGCGAACTACAATAGAACAGAATTATTAAAATGGTGCGATTGACTTGGACTACAGTGTCATAAATATTAAAGTAAAATCTGAATGATTGAGAATGGGTGAAGAGCGCATATTTGTTACGTTAGCGTCAACAACCTAAATGACTGACACATCAGATGAGTGGCAGTAGAGACCAAGCGAGAAAGTAGAAATTTTTAGTGATGACTAAAGTAAACCTAGGAGGAAAAGTGCGCCCGGTGTGGGGCTCGAACCCACGACTGCCGGAACACTAGCACAGCGCTCTAACCGGGCGGCTAGTTCTAACCCCCACACACTACACACATCCCCCCATTAACCTTTTTTAGTGTAGCGTGTGGGGGTTCGAGCCCCACACCAGGCACACTTTTCCTCCTAGGTTTACTTTATGACGCCTAGTAATTAATGATTGCCTATTTGCAAATTCATTGGCTAAACAACTAGGTTGTATTTTAAATGTAGGTTATTTTCCTGTGCTAAATGCATTCCTTGATCTTTATTTCAGTCAACAATAGAATGGCGCATACCCCGCCCATCAACAGAGGAAAACACACACAAGCTGTCCTGGACGATGGATTCCAGTCGACGTCAACTCACACCCTTAGCAAAGGTCGACTCACCATCTCTTTCCAGTACATTACTAAACGTACAAAGAAAAAAGCATCACCCAACGCGAACTTCCAAAATCTTTTCTTGGAAAACCAGGCAGCCACGAGAAACGCTGAGCACGACAGTGACAAGTGTGGGCAATCTTCCGCAGGGACTTTGTCTGGCAGCATGCAGAACACAACAAGGCGTAGCGATTGGGATGTATCTAGAGATTATACAGGCGCGTGTAGTGAAAATGAAACAGTGACAGTCCATGCAATCACTACAGCTGCAGAAAACACCGCCAGTGTTAGGAGTTTAAGGAGGACTTTAACACCACTGTTTGATGATGATGATGACATGTCACAGACGGACATCATAGACAACAGAACAATACGAAAAAAAATGGGTCGCAAACCAACATTGATATTAGGAAGCGAGCAACGTGGAATCAGCCTGGTGTTCAATAGCGAAGAGTTTTGATAAATGGAAATTGAATATTAATGAGCGTGTTCTAAAAGATACTGCCTCGTGTTCTATGATGAAACAAAATTGTTTGAACAATTCAAAGTGCCTGTAAAATATCAGAAGTATGTTTTTGTTTTTTCTAGCAGTTTTAACAGTGTACAAATTCAATTACACAAAAAAAAATGCTCTTATATTGTAGGAAAACTCTCAGTGCCCATGTGACAGAGATGGTCTTATGGTCACCCAAAACGGACAAATTGTGCACTCGTGTTCTTGATAAGCAAACACTGACTCAAGATGATACTGGCTCATGTCTGGTCATGTGGTAGATAAATGTATACGTGCTAAGCAATCATTTATGAGCCTACTCTGGACTGTTTCACAAAACCGAAAAAGATTCAAATCATGAACACCTGTTAAATTACGTGTTGTTTGCGGTGATCGATACTTTGATCTAGAATAATACCAACACTTGCTCATTGACACAATTATATTGCCTTAGTAACACATTTTTTCTTTTATTCATGAACCTTGATATAAAAGTCTGCGATCTAATTTTTTGTCACCTGTCTTATATAACTGGTTTCCATTAACTTTTTCCAAAATTGGCTTGTTCCAAGACAAAAACAAAAACAAATGTCAAAACATGAGAGTATAGCTTTAAAATATAAAAGGAATTAAGAATTTGAGGTGTTCCAAGTGTTGGAATTTAAGCTTTTAATGTTTTAATATTGCAATTTTTTCATAACTATTGAGCACTTAAAGGCCAGAAAACTTTTTAAAAAATGCAACTGTTACAATACTGTATTTAATTTCTTTTATTACAAATCAGGGTGTAATCTTAACCTCTAGCTTGAAAATATTTTTTTTTTTGTGGCCTGAAATGGCGACATTAAGTGGGATTTTTGTCGGTGGTGTCCAGTTTTCACTTGTCAGGGGCATATCTCGTAAACTATTAGTGGTATCAACTTGAAATTTTATGTGCAGATAGATCTCATTGAGGGCAAATGCATAGTACACAAACTATAACTCTTGTTTGCATATTTTCAGAGTTATTGCCGTTTGTTGATTTTCATCCTGAAAGTTTTGTGTCGGATATATCTTAAAGAATATAAGAGGTATCAACTTGAAACTTCATAGCTAGAAAGATCTTGAGGGCAAGTTCAGTGCACAAGAACCACAACTCTTGCTGCCCTTTGTTAATTTTCAAGCTTAAATTTTGTCATTGGCATATATGGTTAACTATAAGAGGTATCAACCTGAAACTTAATAGGTAGATTGATCTCATTGAGGGCAAGTGCAGTGTTCAAGAAACGTAACTCTTGCTTCCATATTTTTAGAGTTATAGCCCTTTGTTATTTTTTGTCTGACTTAACTTTTTTACCTTCAGCTTAAATGCCACCTACAATTGAAATTTAAATGGTAACATCATTGCCTATAAATGAATAAAATGCCAATCAAAACAGCTATAATGTCGACAGTAAATAATTTGTCAGGCGTCACATCTGACTCGTGGTGTTCTAGTTTCATACTTATTTTTACCGACCATGGTTGCTGATCATATTATTTTATACAATTGCATTTTTTCAGAAGAAAATTTGTTTGTGTATTTTCAGACAAACAAAAATCCGGCTGACCAGGGAGAGGGTCGCAGATGGGATTGTAAGTTGAATTTGCTAGTATGATATGGTATACTTTAAGGATGCCATGATATGGAAGTTAATATGAACAGAGTGTTTATTATGCTTATTATGCTCTACTTGGCATACTTTGGCATTTACAAAATTACTACCATTCTGCCAACAAAGTTGAACAGAAGTAAATGATAAATGTAATTGATTGGTTATGTATGCTGAGGGAAAATGGACAATTAAACAGACTGCAAGAAAGCAGCTTTATACTGTAACAGAAACCTTTGCCTGTATATTGTGATCTCAGAACACATCACTTTAAACACATGAACTGGTTTTATTGCCGTTTTCCTCAACTTCATCAGTCCTTTTCATATTCATGTTTATTCTTTTTTACAGCCTGAGTTACGAATCTTCCTTGAGGAGGAAGCAGACAGTACCTTCCTCTACCAGTACATCTGCAGAGAGGCAGACTTTAGGAAGTATGTAATTCTTTTTCAATTCTCTTCTTTTCCTATCTTTCAGTGTAAGTTCAGTAATAAAGTTTCAAGGGCCCTGTAAATTGCACCCACTTTCAAGTATGCCATCATCAGGGCCCTAATCATTACTTGCTAGTTGTCTCTGAAGATAACTACAAAACACTCAGATCATGCTTTATCCAAGAGCTGTTTCGTTCATTTATGCCAGAAACCAAACAGAATTATTGTGCTTGTGCTTGGCATCAAATGGTCTATACCTCAGTTTGTGGATGTCATAAGAGGGATATAATTTGAGCGTTTAGTAAACAGAGAAACACTGAATCAAAACAAGCCATTCTCTTGAGATGCATGATAATGATTGGTCCTTCTTACATGGATCTTTCTGTGAACATCATAGTTCGTGTTGACCAAATATAAGTGATAATGAAACTAAGACAATAATGATATGTTTCAATGCATGATAATGATTTAGTTTGGTGGATTATCATGTCAACATTTAAAGTATCCACATTGTTTACCAACAAACCTAGTTTTAACACAATTATTAGACTGGGCCTTGTGCCTAAAAAATAGTGTACGGTAAACAACTTGTATAATTGACTGGTTCAACACCCACATAATATTTGAATTGATGAAAACAAGCTATGGCAATTTGTCATCCAAACCTTCAATAATAAATACTGAAGACAAGGACTTTTCACAAATGAGCAATGTATTGACATACTTAATAATTAAGTAACATGCATCTTTGCAAACTTGTTAAATAAAGCCTTTAAAATTAACAAATTGACATTCTGCTTATGAGAATGCCTTAAGTATCTGCTAGCAGATCTTTTACAGAACATATTTACAGTTTCCGGTCTTTTCAGATTGTTGAGGAAATTTAATATCAACTTTCGGGATGCAGAGGAAATGTGCAAATCCCTACATGAATCCTTTGAACAAGTAAAACAGCCAGGGTGAGAAATTAACTACATTGTATAATACCTTTGTATAAGTTTTAACTTGTGAAGATCACCAGACTCACTTTGAATTGGCGTTCCAAGTTGGCTTAACCTTTTCATGTTCAATCACTTTTGGATGGTGCGGCATTAATTTCAAACTTGGTATGCGTGGTAATTGGACTCGCATTGGAAGATGAGCACCAACTAATAAATGAAATTCAGAAAATGAGGTGAAAATTGGCTGAAGTGTTGTTGAAGTACTGTTGTAGACTTCGAAGTTATGATAGGAAATTAACCTTGCCCTTAACCAAAAATCCATTTTATGCAATTAAAATGAAGTCAAATTGTAATGTTCCAGATACAATATTATTAAAGATGTAGAATTCTGTGTCTTTTTTACCCCGGTCAAACAAAATTTATTTGAGTCTCCCTGAGGTCTGATGTTGCATTTATATTGTCCACTGGTTATAATTTAAAAACAACTGAATAGGTTAAGCACTTTGTAAGGATGTGCAGTGAACAAAAACCATAACTCTCTGTCTTTTTCTTGTCAGCAGCGTCACATCTTACTTGAATGTTTTTTGGAATATGAAAAACCATTGGTTAAGTTTGAAGAGTTGAAATTCATTGTACAATAAAGTGATAGCCTCCTTTTAAAGAAAAACAATTTTTAACATTCATCTGTCAAACTGGTATTACTTTAGGGTTTATTCTTTACTCTTGAGACTTTTTTAGTTTCCCTCAAAATAACAAGAACCAGCTTAAGCTCATTTGCTCTGCCTTGCTCATGTTTACCTTGAACTTGAAAGAAACTATTTTTGTTATTGTATAAAATTTTATACAATTTGATCAAGTGCAAAACATCTAAATAAGTAGATAATTCGAATACTAGCAACATTCCATCTTTTACCTAATGCACAAACTGTGAGTACATGATATTCTATGAAGAAATACCTAGAATTAGTTGTTTATCTTCATAGAAACGTTTTTTTTCTGTCACATTTCTATATATGTAATGAAGCAAATTGTCTGAAGTTAATGTCTAATGAGAAATTAAAAATTATTTCTGACATAATTATTGTTTAATGTTTTTTAAATATGGGTGTTTCAAACTGTGAACTCCCTCTGTCAGTAAAGTTCAGATTAAATGCTTGGGCATTTGTTTCTGTGTTAGAATTTGATGAAATATTTTAAATGTATTTCAGGCAAGGGCTTCGCATGAAGCTTGAAACCATGAAGACGGTGGCCCACCTCAAGTTTCGAAACTTTGAACTGAGGTTGAGACCGGCATGTAAAACCCGTGTGACCAAACACAACAAGGTACACAACAGTTTAATTGGACTTTTTTGTCAATGATAGCTTTAAACTAGAGCTGTCACAGGAGTGACGAATACCCCCAAATGCCGCCTGGACACAGGAATGGCAAACCATTACTTTGAAAAGAGGCCATAACTCCAAGGTTACTGCACACTGCATCTTCTTTTATCATGCATGTAATGTTTTATTTAAATCTGTTGAATAATTTAGAAGTTACACTGCTGACAAGAAAAACTAGCCTTTCATGAGTTATCGTCCGGAAACTGTTTTTCTATTTTTAGTAACAGTGACCTTGACCCCACCAGCCCCAATATCGAACTTGACCTGTATCTTCTGATATTACACCTGTGTACCAAAAATTGTTCAAATCTGTCTAGCCTTTCATGAGTTATCGTCCGGAAACCGTTTTTCTATTTTTAGTAACAGTGACCTTGACCTTGGCCCCACCAGCCCCAATATCGAACTTGACCTGTATCTTCTGATGTTACAACTGTGTACCAAAAATTGTTCAAATCTGTCAAGCCTTTCAGGAGTTATCGTCCGGAAACCGTTTTTCTATTTTTAGTAACAGTGACCTTGACCTTGGCCCCACCAGCCCCAATATCGAACTTGACCTCTATCTTCTGATGTTACACCTGTGTACCAAAAATTGTTCAAATCTGTCAAGCCTTTCATGAGTTATCGTCCGGAAACCATTTTTCTATTTTTAGTAACAGTGACCTTGACCCCACCAGCTACAATATCGAACTTGACCTATATCTTCTGATGTTACAGCAGTGTACCAAACTGTATCTTCTGATGTTACACCTGTGTACCAAAAGTTGTTCAAATCTGTCTAGCCTTTCATGAGTTATTGTCCGGAAACCATTTTTCTATTTTTAGCAACAGTGACCTTGACCTTGGCCCCACCAGCCCCAATATCGAACTTGACCTGTATCTTCTGATGTTACACCTGTGTACCAAAAATTGTTCAAATCTGTCAAGCCTTTCATGAGTTATCGTCCGGAAACTGTTTTTCTATTTTTAGTAACAATGACCTTTACCTTGGCCCCACCAGCCCCAATATCGAACTTGACCTGTATCTTCTGATGTTACATCTGTGTATCAAAAATTGTTCTAATCTGTCTAGCCTTTCATGAGATATCATCCGGAAACCGTTTTTCTATTTTTAGTAACAGTGACATTGACCTTGGCCCCACCAGCCCCAATATCGAACTTGACCTGTATCTTCTGATGTTACACCTGTGTACCAAAAATTGTTCAAATCTGTCAAGCCTTTCATGAGTTATCGTCCGGAAACCGTTTTTCTATTTTTAGTAACAGTGACCTTGACCTTGGCCCCACCAGCCCCAATATCAAACTTGACCTGTATCTTCTGATGTTACACCTGTGTACTAAAAATTTTTCAAATCTGTCTAGCCTTTCATGAGTTATCGTCCGGAAACCATGAAAATCGACAGACCGACCGACCGACCGACCGACCGACCGACAAGCTCACTCCTATATACACCCCCTCAAACTTCGTTTGTGGGGGTATAATAAAAGGAATCGGGTGAAAAAGCTGTTTTGAGCACTTTTTAATTACTAAGCATGCTGAAATTAAACATTTGTTTGAAAAATACAACAATTGTGAACGTTTTAAGTAATTTAATTCAGGTGATTTTATATTTTCCCAGTTACTTGTCCAAGGTCAGCTGAAATTTGGCTGAAGAGCAAAGACCTATAGTGCTGACTGAGGGCAAATAGCTTGGCCTATCAGACATCACTTCATAAATAAACATTGTATAGGATTAATTTTATTTCATCAGTTTTAATTTCTTTTTCATTCCCTTTTCAATTTTGAAAAAACCTTAAGAATTTTCAGTCATTATTGTGGAAATCAAATTTCATCAAATTGTAAAATCTGCTCTTGTTTGTACCATCAGATGCGGCAGGAGGAAAAGGTTGATGAACAGAGGAAGTTGGAGCGAAAATGCCATAACCAGAGAGAGGAAGTGAGTAAATGGTACATCATGTATAAAGGGATTTATCATTAGCTTGACTATAAAAACAAATATAATGAGGGCTAAATCTGAAGCATTTTATGACAGCAACACATCCTAGTTAAGGATGAGCATGGAAGCCACTTCTTTAACTAAAGGATGGGTCAGCACATTTGGTAAAATATCTAAGAGTCTATTTACCGCTGTGCGCAGAACGAGACCTGGCTCGCTGCAGGCAGTGTAACTACACTTTCGACTGTAAGAAGTACTGCAGCTTCAGCTGCAGGCAGTGCAACAACAACTTCGCGCAGTACATCAATTACTACAACTGCCCGCAGCACGATAGCAACTGAGGCAGCACAACACTTGCAACAACAACAGCACCCAGTACATCAACTTTGAAACAACAACTGCCCGTAGCTCTGCTACAACTGCCCCCACTACATCACCTGGTGGGCTCTAGGCCAGCGACGGGCTTGTGGAGCAATTACAGGCAAGCCTTGACACTTTCCAGGAAGGTCCCAAGGGCGTCTCATTGGCCATCCAGCTAGGTCCTCCTCTGGAGGCCCTAATGTATGTTTCTGTGGGACCCACTCAGGAGACTGCTATGGATTGCATGAGCAATTCTGTTGGTTCTCCTGATGCTGAGTCAGTTTACATGGTTGCTTACCAGCAGCTTTCGGGAAAAATTCTGGAGAACTCTGGGGAGGTTTGGGTCTCTGACCTTGACCTCTCTGGGACTGTCGAGCACTCACATGAGGCAGGCTCAGCTAAGGACAGGTTTTTTTTTTGCCTTTTTTTTATTTTCTTTTAGATCAAATGAGTCACTCATAATTTGCATCTTACATACATAAACATTCTTTCTCACTTTCTGAAGTAGTATGCTTAATTATGATCCCGACAATTGCCTGTTGTAGTATGCTTAATTATGATCCCGACAAATGCCTGTTGTAGTATGCTTAATTATGATCCTGACAATTGCCTGCGGTAGTATGCTTAATTATGATCCTGACAATTGCCTGTTGCAGTATGCTTAATTATGATCCTGACAATTGTCTGTCATAGTATGCTTAATTATGATCCTGACAATTGTCTGTTGTAGTATGCTTAATTATGATCCTGAAAATTGTCTGTCGTAGTATGCTTAATTATGATCCTGACAATTGCCTGCTGTACTATGCTTAATAATGATCCTAACAATTGCCTGCTGTACTATGCTTATGATCCTGACAATTGCCTGCTGTACTATGCTTAATAATGATCCTGACAATTGCCTGCTGTACTATGCTTAATTATGATCCTGACAATTGCCTGCTGTACTATGCTTTATTATGATCCTGACAATTGCCTGCTGTACTATGCTTTATTATGAATCTCATCTCTAATCATCTTTTGTTATTTATACATTTTCATTTGCTTTTCAGAAAGCCGATTTGTAGACAAATGAAAATAAAAAAACATCTTTGGTTTACGTGGCGCCAGGAAGACATCTTCGAGCTTCCCCTTTATCCGGCGTCATGCAAGAAAGACTGGGAGGTTGCTCAGGTACCCTTTTTTGATGTAAAAAAATGGTTCTTACTAGGAAGTGAGATGTGAAAACAGAAACCAACTTTATGAACTGTTCAAAATTTGTCCAAGTTTATCAATATATTGAAAGGACACGTCCATATAATGTAGCTATGCAGACAAGTTTAAGGAACTTTTTATGAGTAAACATTGTCTTTGTCTGTTACTTCGAAGTGGTTATTGTGTTCAAAACTTAGTAAAAATGTGTAGTATGTGAGCTTGTATGCCATGGACCTGCTTTCTGGTAGAATTAATGATATGTGAAGGTTATAGCTATTGTGGCCTTTTTTCTTCAGGAGGAGAAGTATATGGCAAATGATATTTGAGAAGGGATACCTGGGGAGGGGAGAGTTCGTACATTACATGTTTTCTAGTAGTAATAATGTTTTTTGGATGTTTTAACTATTGTGGCCTTTTTACTTCAGGAGGAGAAGTATATGACAGGTCTATTGGAGGAGGGCTACCTAGGGAGGAAAGAATTGGAAGCGGACCAAAATTTTGCCTATTTCATAATAGCAAGGGTCCACAAAGCTGGTTCAGACAAAAATATTTTTAAACATTCCCAATTTTAGTATACTAAACCTGTGAACCTGGGGCGTGGCCAGTAATGACCCCAGGGGCATAATTTGAACAGACATTCACAAACAATTGTGTTTAGATGGATGCGTAAACGACTGACACTTTGGCCAATAGAGCTCAAAATGGCTTTGGCCCTTAAACAAGAACAAGGGAAAGTAATTCACAAAATCAACTGCAGAACCAAAAAGAGCTGTCACAGAGACAGCGCGCTCGACTATTCCGCCGCTTTTCAGTGTAAGGATTGAAAAGTTTTGGCGAAACATGCATGGATCACTGTTAGATTAGATTTCAATACAATACATGATGTGCTGAGATATTTACATAAAATGAATGGAAGATATTTGAGGTGGTACGCAAACTTGTACATAAATTCCAAGTCAAAAAAGGGGCATAATTTTGTCAAAATGCTTGATAGAGTTACCTCCTCCTGTGTACAGGTTGGGGGTATGATGGTGAACAAAGCCAGATGTAAATGGACTTTGAAAATATTTGAGGTGGTACACAAACTTGTGACGTAAATTCTAAGTCGAAAAAGGGGCATAATTTTGTCAAAATGCTTGATAGAGTTACCACCTCCTGTGTACAGGCTGGGGGGAATGATGGTGAACAAGCGTGCAAAGTTTCAAAGCCAGATGTCAATGGATATATATTATTTGAATTATGTTATTTATTACCTTTACTTGTATTAAGGACTAATTGCTTTACTTTATACATTTTAGGATTTATTCAAATCTTTGGAGTCTAAATAAAGTATGAATCTGAACCCATAACCTTCGTTATCAATGCTAAGAACCATGGCCCAGGTTATACACCTAACCGATGCAAGAAGAAATTGTATTCCCTTTGCAAATAAGGGGACAGTTTCCAACACAACTGACATTACCTTATCAGTTATTCATTAGCATTAATTTCAACATGAAATAAATGCTTGCGTCTATGTTGTGTAAGTATACAGTTGAATCTACTGTAGCTATTCTAATATTTATATATTGTTGCAGTATATGCTGGGATATGCTTTAAATCTTGGATTCAACCATGCATGATAGTAATTCAGTTAAACAAATCAAAGCATAAAAGAACCATTATTATGTTTAGATTGAGGAGCTGGAAGTACACCTGATGACAAAAAATAAGTTCAGGAGGGAGAGAGGACAGGCTGGCTCGGCTCCAGGCCAGTTGGATTGCATGTTGCTTGCGAGCCATTTTGTTGGCTCTCCTGAGGCTGAGTCAGTTTACGTGGATGCTTTCGAGCAGATCCTTGGAGCGGGACACTCTGGACAACTCTCGGGAGGCTAAGGCTTTGGTCCTTGACCTTTCTGGGGGAGTCCAGAGTAGACTCTCCGCAGATATGATCATGGAGCATCCATGTGAGGCAGGCTCAGCTGGAGATGGCCCAAGTTAGCTATTACAGACGTATGCAAGTGTTCCGCCAGTCTGTCCAGCCTGCCTGGTAGGTTATTCAGTTAACCACAACATCAAGTTGTAAGATAGAGAATGAAAATAATCCCAATTTTATTAAAAATATCCATTCACAGCATATTTAGCTATTTATATCTAAATTGAAATGTGACATAAATGTTCTTATGTTCATTCATTGTAAATGAATGTAAAATTTAATTGTCTGCTTTTATAAATAAATAACTCCCAATTCTTCATGCATTACTTGACTTTGCAGAGGGTGCCAGGAGACGAGACAGTTGGAGAGTATGGGGAGGTGAGGGAGGAGCTAGTCTCCACAACAATGGGGTAGAACGTAGGCACGGCAATAACGTCAAACTTCTTGGAAGATGGGAGGGAGGGGCCACTCAGCAACAGTGGGGTAGAACGTAGGCGCGGCAATAACGGTAAACTTCTTGGCAGTAGTGAGGGAGGGGCCACTCAGCAACAGTGGGGTAAAACGTAGGCACGGCAATAATGGTAAATTTCTTGGAAGATGGGAGGAAGGGGCCACTCAGCAACAGTGGGGTAGAACGTAGGCACGGCAATAACGGTAAACTTCTTTGAAGATGGGAGGGAGGGGCCACTCAGCAACAGTGGGGTAGAACGTAGGCGCGGCAATAACGGTAAACTTCTTTGAAGATGGGAGGGAGGGGCCACTCAGCAACAGTGTGGTTAAACGTAGGCACGGCAATAACGGTAAACTTCTTGGCAGTGGTGAGGGAGGGGCCACTCAGCAACAGTGGGGTAGAACGTAGGCACGGCAATAACGGTAAATTTCTTGGAAGATGGGAGGAAGGGGCCACTCAGCAACAGTGGGGTAGAACGTAGGCACGGCAATAACGGTAAACTTCTTTGAAGATGGGAGGGAGGGGCCACTCAGCAACAGTGGGGTAGAACGTAGGCGCGGCAATAACGGTAAACTTCTTTGAAGATGGGAGGGAGGGGCCACTCAGCAACAGTGTGGTAAAACGTAGGCACGGCAAAAACGGTAAACTTCTTGGAAGATGGGAGGGAGGGGCCACTCAGCAACAGTGCGGTAGAACGTAGGCGCGGCAATAACGGTAAACTTCTTGGCAGTGGTGAGGGAGGGGCCACTCAGCAACAGTGGGGTAGAACGTAGCGCCGCAATAACGGTAAACTTCTTGGCAGATTGGAGGGAGGGGCCACCCAGCAACAGTGGGATAGAAAGCAGGAAACACACTATCAGTAAACTTCTTGACAGTGGGGAGGGAGGGGCAACTCAGCAACAGTGGGGTAGAACATATGCGCGGCAATAACGGTAAACTTCTTGGCAGATTGGAGGGAGGGGCCACCCAGCAACAGTGGGATAGAAAGCAGGAAACACACTATCAGTAAACTTCTTGACAGTGGGGAGGGAGGGGCCACTCAGCAACAGTGGGGTAGAACGTACGCGCGGCAATAACAGTTAACTTCTTGGCAGATTGGAGGGAGGGGCCACCCAGCAACAGTGGGATAAATCGCAGGAAACACACTATCAGTAAACTTCTTGACAGTGGGGAGGGAGGGGCCACTCAGCAACAGTGGGGTAGAACGTAGGCACGGCAATAACGGTAAACTTCTTGGAAGATTGGAGGGAGGGGCCACCCAGCAACAGTGGGATAGAAAGCAGGAAACACACTATCAGTAAACTTCTTGACAGTGGGGAGGGAGGGGCCACTCAGCAACAGTGGGGTAGAACGTAGGCGCGGCAATATCGGTAAACTTCTTGGCAGATTAGAGGGAGGGGCCACCCAGCAATAGTGGGATAGAAAGCAGGAAACACACTCGGTAAAGTTCTTGACAGTGGGGAGGGAGGTGCCACTCAGCAACAGTGGGGTAGAAAGCAGGCAACGCACTATCGATGATACTTCTTGGCAGACAGTGACGGAGACGAGGACAGTGCCGTTGACGATAGTAAGAGGCAGGGAAAGAGTGTAATTAACAGAAGTGGAATTTGTTAAATTGATCATCAATTTCAGTGTCTCCTGTTTCAATTAGGTTGACAGTATTCTACTAATTGCAGCAAAAGTGGTAGATGCATAATTAAAACGAGAGCATATTATCACTTTTCATTTGAATAATTGGTTGTATTGTGACTTTAACAAATTGTTAAAACTTTGTGTTGTGTCCATATCAATATTTAATATTGCAGAGCATATATTTTTGTATTTCCTTTTCAGTCGAATAAGCGCTGCTGAATGACCACAAAGAGTCCTTGCCCCGTAATGCCCCACTGTATTCCCAGCAAAAACCAGGACGATCCCTTTCCACCAGTCAGCCAGCCATCCAGCCAACCAATCAACCAAATTTCAACCCAATCACTACCTAATTCTACCCAGCCAAGACAACAACCAAAACCCTCAAGCCTTACCATCAGCCTAGCCCTCCAACATCAACAGTCTCATAGAAGCTGATGTAGGGAACCAGCCCACAGGAAAGAGACTTTGACTGACGATTGACTGCGACACAACTGTATTTGATGTTCTTGACATTCACTTTTTACATCCATCTACATCTATACAACGATCCGATGCTAGACCTCATCTTTTACAAGGTATGTTATTTGGATATTAGATTAAATGTCTGGATCACAATACTTAACGACCAAACTGAAGATGAACCTGTCCAGTGATACATGATCCCCTACTTTAGTATGCTTAATTATGAAGCTAACTCTGAAAGAACTAAAAACAGTGTTGCAGTTAAGTTAAATTTGCCATATATAATCTTTTACATACAATAGCAAATTTATTTCCAGCGTCTGATTTTCTGTGATTTGATAGCCTACGTTTACTTTACTGACATGATGGATGCTGTTGCACTGTTGGTGCCAGGTCCGCCCCCACTACCTCCGCTAGACCAACATGACCATAATACTGACTACCCGCTGAGAGAGGAGGTGGAATGGGTGCCCGATGAACTTGTTAACGGCGAGGAATGAAGAGGTAAGTGTGAGTTAAGTTTAATCTGCCATTTATGAAACATTTACATACACTAAGTCTAGTGAATTGTGAATTGACGAAAACTAAAGAGCATACTTAATGATTTGTTTCAATGAATTTCCTACTGTCCAAGGTGATCGAAACAATAGGGAAGTAGCAATTACTTAAGAAGGCAACACCAGATCCCCCTTTCTTTCTTTTTATAAAAGTTACTAAAACGTAACAAAATATTTGTTCTTTTTTACAGCCTGAGTTACGAATACTGGTAGAAGAAGAAACGGACAGCAGCTTCCTCTATCAATACATTTGCAGAGAGGCAGACTTTAGGAAGTATGTAATTCTTTTTCAAATATCTTCTTTTCCCATCTTTCTGTAAATTGCACCCACTTCAAGTATGCCATCATACAGGGCCCTAATCACTCTAAAGATGGCAACATCAGATCCCCTTTTTTAAATAACATGAAGGTTTTTTCTTAAGGACTGCACAGAAGAACATATCAAAGCAACAGGTAAATACAAAGTTTTGTCATTCAAGAGAATTTGTACTAAAAGTGAACACAGCAAAACCTGTTCAGTAAGTTTCTTACCTTGCCACCAATGAAGGCAGCTACGAAGTACCAAAGCTACAAAGCATGCTTGCAAGTTATAAGTGCAAATATGAACTGGTAAAATTTGTGAAGCATTAGAATGGGGATGCACCTGTAGAAAACAAGGATCAACATGCTCAGTAGGTTTTGGTGAACGTTAAAGAACCAGTTCGGGACAATCCTCTTCCACCTGTAAGCCAGCCATCCAGCCAACCCATCAACGAAACTACAGCCAAACCACTACCTAATTCTACCCAGCTAAAACAACCAAACCCTCCAGTTATACCATCAACCCAACCAGTGCACCTTGATCCGCCAACAATGGAACCTCCCTGCTTGAATCAACCACTAACCCACAACGCAAGTGCCACAGTAGTGCAGAGAACCCTCTAAATGGCTTACGTGTAGAGCCTCCACTGCCCAATGGTTTGTCAGATGTTGCCCACTGACAGACTGTATATTTACTTGAAATGTTTGTGAACATCACTTGTAATACAGAAGTGCATACCTACATGTATATATGTAACCAACCAGCCTACTTGACTTACTAATGTTATAGTTATGTCAGGGCATGCCTTTTGTTTCCCATTGATGTGTGTAATAATTTATTGTATGTTTTAAGTAGTATCACTTATGTCACTGTTTTTAGTTTTTATAAAATGTCTCCTTATGTTTAAACATATAATTACTTCATGTCAGAAAAAAGCTCATTTTGGTAATGTCTTTTGTTATCAAAAACCTGATTTAAAATAAAGATTCTGGTTTCTTGTTATTTTATCAATGAAATGACATTTCCACATGACCGTCACGAGAGTTATTTATTCTCACACATAATTTTATATGAACCAGAAATCAGAATTCATAGTTGATTATGGCAAGTAGAAGTTAGCATTAGTACGGGCATTAGTAGTGAATGTGTGGCTGGGGACAATTTAGATACAACCATAGATAAACACTGACAAAATCTGCAAGTCAAACACAGCTTTGATGCAAATTACTTTTCTGTTTCAACCAGACAAGAAACAGTATTTACGGAGCAGACAATAGAGGCTGATGGAGCCTGAAGTCAGAAGAGCAATGGTAATATGGTTAAACCAATGAAGTGAGTTAACTCAAAATAAGCTGAGCTCCCATCTAAAAATTACTTCATAATGGAACTTATCCATTATCAAAAAATAGTTCTATCTTTTAGTCAAACTGATTGAAAGGAATAATATTTAATAGACGCAATTCACGATAAAATGAATAAAGTCATGTACACCAGAAAATGTGTACGGTTGTCTCTAAATGGTAAACCAAGACAAAAACTTTTTTAATTTGAAATTAAAATTATTTCGTAACAAATCAATCGACACTTAATTAGTTTACAGAAAAAAGGTAACTTTTTGAAGATAAACTAGTGGCAAATGACATGCGGGTACCTCAAGTCACATCAAGAATCCATAGATATTCCTTAGATGGAGATAGTAACAAAACACCTAGTTTGTAAAACACCTATAAGAATTTTCCTTCAAAGGCATTTTGAAACCCATCAAGACACTCCTACACACAGGGTACAGAAGGTAGAAAATTCAGCTCTCTATAAGCTTATCAAATAATGCTCACCATGAGCCAATTTCTGACCACTGTGCGCAAGAGTGAAGACAAGAGGTTTCATACAAGCCAATGGCTTTCTCCTCAATTCTGTATACCATATGTATATGTTGTAAATGTTTGTTATAAAAAAAAAATACTGTAACAAAACTGATCAACTTGAAGCATATCAATCACGGAAAATGATTAAATACCATTACAGTAAGACTGTGTCGAAACATTTCTAACCAACCCCAGAAGTAAGAGTTTGTGTAGAGGGACTGGGACAGTGTGGCTGTTAGATGATCAGCCTGTAGGATCTAGATCTGCAGCACAACAGAACTACGCTGTAATCAAAATGGAAGCACCAGCCATCAGTATTTCTTTATGAAACACTCAAACTTTGAAACAAAATACAAATCCCTGCAAGCTGTCTTGGCAAAATATATAATTTATACACTAAGTCCTACCATGGCATACTCGTGTTGTCAAAAAGAACCAAATACAAGAGTGTAAAGAAAGGCAACTCAGAAATGTATATATTACCTTTAGAAAGAGTTATCCCGGCGTGAGCCCATTTAAGGGACCAAGAGTAACAGTTCAACCACCGCACACCTATCCTGGGCAGACTATCAGGCGGTTAACCAGTACTAGGTGCCTTCACCTCTGCATGGACCTGACAACTTCTGTTCATGCCAGGGGCAGTGGTACAGTGCAAATAGTCATAGAAAGGATTCATAACCAATCACAATAGAAGTGACCTGGTCCGCCCGGGAATCAAAACCGGGTTGTCCGATTCACAGTCCAACGCTCTATCGACTGAGGTAACTAGGCCGACCCCCCACCAGGGTATACAGATCGATATTTTTTGGGTCTTTTAAAGGGAAAATAAACTAATATTAATTCATTTCCTAATTCGCAGGAGACTTTAAGACAGCTTTTTCTTTTAACTGTAAAATTTCCCAATTTTGGTATTTTCACGACGCAAAATGTCCCAAAATGTCAAGGTTTTTTTCCCCAAAATGGGCAGAAAAAGCCCTGAATACAATTGATGCATTGGTTGATTGATGTCATAGTTAAGACACACATGTGCTTATTATAAACAAATCTTGAAGTTTGAATGGATTCATGACCGAGAAAAGGTTGCAACTAACAGAATGACGAAGTAAGGGAAGCAGTCGTGGTGTGTGTGTTTTTCATGGTTAAGAATTAAAAAATGTAGAAAAAATAATTCAATCCATGTGCTAAAAAAGCTACCTATCATGCAGTTGTTACTTTAAACATTATATATTTTACAACGATTGTGAAGGAAGCTATGATAGCTTATACTAAGTCACTCTCGTTGGCATGATGTTGCGCGAGAGTGTGGTCTTGTGTTGTGTGGGAAACCGGAGTACTCAGAGAAAACCCAATTGTCCAGCTTGGTGACCACTAATCAAACTCACATGTGCCCAGGCCAGGAATCCAACCCGGGTCGGCTTGGTGAGATGCGAGTGCGCTAACCACTGCGCTAACCAGACAACCTTTATACTTAATATCATTTCTGAATAAAACTTCTTCTATAACACATGACATCAACATTGCTTTCTCCAAACATACTAGTACTACTATCAGCCACATTACGCAACTTTGTGCCTTTGCACAAACATTTGCTTTATTACTTTATCGGGTATTAGAATTAAGACATTTCAGGAAGATACATGTTTTCAAGTGAAACCATATATTCAGCATTTTGAATACTAAATTTTACGTCTCGCACATGCCCTCATAACAAAATTACATTATTGAAATGAGTACAACATTAACGTAACATATATTACAACTAGGTTATCAATTTAGTTGTTCCGAACACAGAACCTTTATGGTTGACAAAAGCCGAGGAAGTGCTGCCAGAGACAAACCTGAAAGAGTATCTTACACCCCCGAATGCCCAACAAAATATTTTGCCAACAGAACAAGGAATTCCCCTTCCGGCATTCAGCCAGCCAACCATCAGCCAAACCATCGACTTTGCTCACCAGCCATTAACCTAGCCACAAACCTCACTTCGCGCCAACACTTCCCACCAACAGTGCAATCTCCATGCTAGAACTACCTCTACCCCCCCCCAAAAAAGAAAGGGCCTCAATAGAGCATGATTCCCTCTCAGTGCTTCAAGAGCTTCAAACAGCTGTATTGTTCCTCCATTGTGTTATTATAGTACAACCATGAGGCCCCTGATGTAGACAGGCAGTAAATTTATCATCAAATATTATACTTGTGTCAGTGAACATCACTTGATTTATGGTTTTGCATGTTGCATTTTGTGTGTGTATGTTGTAAAGTCTCTATATAAATGATGTTATGTTGATACTGGAAATGGCTTGCTTTCTTAACCAGGTTTCAAAGAATTATTTTGTCACTGATTTTTTGTTAACCTGTGTAAATACTTTCCTAGTATGGTTGATCAAAAAATAGATACATCTTTCTAAAAACAATTTAAATCAATATTCTAAGATATTAAGCTAATTTCAAAACCTGTGGTGGTTTAATAATATGCATTGAATCAATTTTAACAAAACAATAGAGAGAAATATACACAAGGGATTGAGAAATATACACAAGGGATTGAGAAATATACACAAGGGATAGAGAAATATACACAAGGGATAATTGGTTCATGACGTCATTCAAATTGATGCTCAATTTAGCAATATCAATCACTGATACATACTGACTGTCCCTGCCCATTGTTGCTCGCAACAGCGCTATCTGCACCCACCTCCTCGTTGTTGTTTCATCGTTTGCCTGAAGTTAAAAGCCAAAGTAAATAAAGTGAATGAAAAAACAAGAGGGCGATGATGGCCCTGCATTGCTCACCTGAGTACACCCGATCAATATAATCTATATTGTTAGTCCGGTCGATGCCCTAGCAGGGAGGGAGTTGAGATCATTTGCATGGAATTCATTTCTTTGAACATTTTTGAAAAAGCACCAACCAAAATCACTCCTTTGAAGTTTCATTAAAATTGTCCAAGGGGTTTAGGAGAAGTTGAAGATTATAACCAATTGTTGATGCCAACGAAGGACGACAGACGCTGGACATAAACTGATCACAATAGCTCACATTGAGCACAAAGTGCTCAGGTGAGCTTAAAACAGATGACCCATATTTGAACTTGACATAAAAATTATCAAACAACCTAAATGTGATCTCTAAGAGTGTTAACAAGGTATTTACATATTTGGGCTCTGTGACCTAGTTTTTGACCCCAGATTACCAACATTTGAACTTGAGTTAGAAATCATTGAAACAACATAATTTAAAAATTTCCAGGATATTTGGGCTGAAAATGTTACTTCTAGAGTTTTAACTAAGTTTTTCCCTATTTGGGCTCAGAAATGTGACCTAGTTTTTGAACCCACATGACCCATATTCGAACTTGAGCTAGAAATCATTGAAATTTTCAGGATATTTGGGCTGAAGGTGTTACCTCTAGAGTGTTAACAAGGAGTTTCCATATTTGGGCTCTGTGACCTAGCTTTTTACCCCAGATGACCCATAATCAAACTTGAGCTCGAAATCATTGAAACCACCTTTCTGACAAATTTCCATGATATTTGGGCTGAAAAAGTAACCTCTAGAGTGTAAGCAAGGTTTTGCTATGATTGGGTTCTCTGACCTATTTTTGTACCCCAGATGACCCATATTCAAACTTGAGCTAGAAATCATTAAAACAACATTTCTGACAAATTTCCAGGATATTTGGGCTGAAAAAGTTACCTCTAGAGTGTAAACAAGGTTTTTCCATATTTGGGTTCTGTGACTCAGTTTTTGCGAGTTCCAGTGCTGTTTGATCCCATTTGCATGTTGTCCTGGCTTTGCCACCTCGATCCTTCTCGCTTGTTCTCCCGGTCTGCTCCAAAACTTCCTGTGAAAATCAGACAAATGAATGAAATAGAGAAATTCAACTTTATTTACTGTACATATATCCTAAGATTTGACTTCTGGCAAAAAAATATCATTCATGAATGTTTATGTTACAGTTTATTTCTCAATACTTCATACATATTTTTTGTTTCAATAATGTTATCTTTTTTGCGTTATTCAGTATCATATTAAAGTTCTTGAGCTTAAAGTAAACATGAAAGCTCGTCAGCTCCATCCACCACACCCCACCCCAGGCCTGTCCTCAGCTGAGCCTGCCTCAAATGGGTCTTCACTGCCAGATTAGCCTGGTAACCCTAAGTTCCTCAAATCCTCCTGAAAGGTTAAGGGCCCAAACTACAAACCTCCAAAGAGTCATCCCCAGTGTCTTCTTGGATCTGTTCGAAGCATCCATGCAAACAGACTCAGCCTCAGGAAAACCAAAGACTCGTTGAGAAACCATGAGCGAACAATGCTGGTCTCCTGAGTGGGTTCAAGAGGAACATCCGTCTGGATGCCTACTGAGACACATCAGAGATGTGCCTGGAAGGCGTCCAAACTCAACTTGAACCAGGCTAGCAGGTCTTTGCCGTCTTCCCAAGGCTAGTCCAGCTCCCCCTGGCCCGATCTCGCTCCCTGCTGGCCTTGTCCCTTAATCATCCTCGACCATGCAGGCATCCCTCCAGCAACCAAATCTAAAAATAGTAATGGTTGTTTTGACACTCATTTTTACGACTCAATGACAATTATGCAATGCTAAATCTTAAATTTATCACTTTCATTAGTTTAAAAAACCAACAGATATCCCTTGCCTTCAATCATATGAATTGACCATTTACTACTACAATTTATTCCTACAGCAAACCCTGAAAAGTGCATGTGTTCTGGGAACAGTTTCGAACACAATTAACTCCTGCCTTGTACTTGATCATTGACATCAATTCCAGATATGGACAAACAAGGCCATTCCTTTATTCTACACAATCTAGAAACCGTGCATATTTGGAACCAGTTTTCTACCCTGAGAAAATAAGATGTTTCCTACAATTGAATTAGAATTAAAAGGATAAAGCGTGTACAAACCTTCCTGTGTTTCGCATTCATTTTTTCTGTCGCAGCTCCATCATCCTCTTCTTCATCTTAAAGGAACTCACGCATGGTTTGGCACCAAATTTCTTTTTCCCCAGTAATGCATCTGAAAACACTTATACTATAAATATTTTAATCTTGGACACCTATGTAGTATAAAAAAATGTTCTGGGTTTAGCAGGGCACAAACCCCTGCCAATAGAGTAAAGGAAACAAGAGCTGTCACAGAGACAGCGCGCTCGACTGTTCCGCTGCTTTTCAGGCATATGTCAATTGACTTTGAAAATATCTGAGGTAGTACGCAAACTTTAACGTAAGCTCTAAGTAAAAAATGGGGCATAATATTGTAAAAATGCTTGATACAGTGACCTCCTCCTGTACACAGGTTGAGATCATGATAGTGAACAAGTGTGCAAAGCTTCAAAGCCATATGTCGATGGACTTTGAAATTATCTGAGGTGGTACACAAACTTTAACTTTCCGGGGAACGGGGAATAGTGGGGACTTTCGGGCCAGCCAACCCCGGGTAAAATCCCCGCCATGCGAGGATTAACAGATGGGAAAATCCCCGCCAAATGCCCCCGCACCCCAGGTAAGGCCCATTCCCCAATATATTTTGTGCAAAAGACAAAACCACAACATTTAACCAACACTGCAGGGCCACCTGAACAGTAAAAACACGGCCCATTTCTCCCGCTTATCCCAGTATACCCCCGAACCTGGGGAGGGGGCGCTTGGTTACAGCTGACTGGTGCATTATCACATGTTAAATGGTAGAGCTTAGGGCAAATATTTCAATAGCATGGGAATCCTTTTAAAACAAGAACATTTTTTTTTAAGATTGCAAGCCATGTGCTTCCAAAAATAAACAGCACAGGCTACAGCCTACACAACAGCAAGGGTTGCAGCCTACACAACAGCACGGGATACAGCCTACACAACAGCACGGGCTACAGCCTTCACAACACCGGCTACAGCCAATACAACAGCACAGGCTACAGTCTACACAACAGCATGGACTATAGCCTACACAACAGCACAGGCGATAGCCTACACAACAACATGGACTACAGCCTACACAACACCAGCTAGAACCTACACAACAACACAGGTTACAGCCTACACAACAAGTTAAAAACAAAAACTTCAGCCTACACAACAGCACAGGTTACAGCTTACACAACACAACGGACTACAGCCTACACAACAGAACAGGCTACAGCCTTCACAACAGAATGGGCGTAACAGCCTACACAACTGCACAGGCTTCAGCCTACACAACACAACGGGCTACAGCCTACACAACAGCATGGACTACAGCCTACACAGCATGGGCTACAGCCTACACAGCATGGGCTACAGCCTACACAACATTGGCGACAGCCTACACAACAGAACAGGCTACAGCCTACACAACAGAACAGGCTACAGCCTACACAACAGAACGGGATACAGCCTACACAACAGAATGGGCTACAGCCTACACAACAGCATGGGCTACAGCCTACACAGCATTGGCGACAGCCTTCACAACAGAACGGGCTACAGCCTACACAACAGAATGGGCTACAGCCTACACAACAGCATGGGCTACAGCTAGTCCAAATAATTGTACGTTGACGGATTTTTTTTAGATTTTTGATATGGCAATTCCTTCATGTACAAATTGTTTAGTATCAAAAGTGGGTAGTTGTTCCGATCAGGATTACGGGTTAAAGCATATAGCGTCTATAAAATATCATAAAAACAAGAAATATTACCAGATAATGTTATTTTATATTAGTTCCGTACACAAAAAAACAAATATCCAACTTATAATTATGAGTTTGACGGCTTTTCTTCATTTCATTCTGTCAAAACATAACGATATATACATGAAGGGCACCTGCAAGGCTTCAGGGCACATCGCTCGGAACATTTCGGCCATGGCCGAGTTGTTACGATTGTATAACGAGGTCTATCTCGAAGCTTTGTCGGAGGAGGCCGAGTTATTACGATTGTATCGAGTTGTTCCCCTTCGCATAATTGTTGTCTGTGTCAGTCAACTTTCGTTTTATTGGAAAGGTAAACAACTTGTTTTAATGCATTAAATGCTTGTTTAGTGCAAAATAACATTTCACTTACATGGTAAAATATGAATATAACTCTTTATGATCAATTTCAACCATAAAATACTTCACTTAAAAACAATTTCAATATTTTTAAAACACCCCCGTTTTTTGCACATTCCTGTTTAGACGTTAGGGATTGGAAGAATCCCGTATAACACGTCTAATATTTTAGACTAGGGCTACAGCCTACACAGCATTGGCGACAGCCTACACAACAGAACGGGCTACAGCCTACACAACAGAATGGGCTACAGCCTACACAACAGCACGGGCTACAGCTAGTCTAAAATAAAAGACGTGTTATACGGGATTCTTCCAATCCCTAACGTGAAGGATTTGCAATATCAAAAATCGTAAAAAAAATCCGTAAACGTACAATTATTTGGACTAGGGCTACAGCCTACACAACAGCATGGGCTACAGCCTACACAAACCTCTGAACAAACCTGCTTTATTTAACAAGTACACTTGTCAATATACTAGTAAATGTTCCAGCTACTTCAGAACTTACCGCATGTATAAAGCTCCTCGAAGCACGTGGCTGTAGACCAATGGCATTGTGCACGTGCCAATGAGTAAAAGCATATAATTTGCGACATCTGTATACATATATACAAACTGCGACAGCGTCCATTCGAACAAATTTAACATAACTTATCAAAAATACTTTCAGGTATACCTTCAATAGTCATTTACTTCAAACTTTAGTCCAGTAACACATGTTAGCTCAACGGCCAGCTAGATTCTAATGACGTCACATAATCACGGGGATATTGTCATTTCAGGGAAAGCACGAAAACCATGAAAAACACTCTACCACATATACATGTACCTTGTTATTCAGTCGCAGTTCGACAATCGATGAATTTGGAAACGACTCCAAATTGCACAAAGTCTTCAATGTGTAAAATAGCATACTAAAACATAATTATTATAACATTTAATATTTATAACAACTAATGGGTATAAATATTCCATTTCGATTCTAATTAAAATGGATCACATATATATGTTTCTGTTTGATTCGGAAAACGTGTACAAACTTTGCGCCAATTTGTGTCCGTATTTGTACAGTACCTTGAACCCTAGCGGTCCCAGGGAAGGGATGGTGCACACCCACTAAATCATCCGAGTTAATTTTTTACTTTAATAAAGGAGATAAAAAGGAATAAAACACACCCAAAATGCTCCAATTCGATTTTATTTTTTTTTGAGGCAGTATCCCCCACCCCCCTACCAACACTTTTAACCAAATAAATTTCGGTTTTGATGTTGGGGCGCAATTCAAAAGGTTAAGCCCCCTCTAATTTTGATTCCTGGATCCGCCCCTGAAGATTGGCAAAATATACGGAGGGGTAAGGGCGAGCAAGCTGCACTCTCAGATTGACTGTTGTGACAACTATTTTTTTGTCTTGGAACGAGCTAATTTTGGGGATGCTGTCAGATTAAGAATGTAATTGCAATTTGAATGTTCTTTACATCAGTGATGTAAGACTGTTGACAAAAATCAGATTGCGTGGTTTCATATTTGTTAATTAAGGATGTGTTATGCTTCATTCTTAAAACTTTATAAACGCTTTTAGCCATAATCAAATAATTAATTTTCGAAAGTTTATATGAAAATCAGATCTTTTGTCAGTAGTGTCATATCGCAAATGTATGAACATTCCAAGTCAAAAAATAAATAAAAAAGATGTCAAAACTGCAATTCTGTGAGAGTGCAGCTTAAAAGCCTTCGACCGAAGATGCGTGTGTAACACGGTCTTCCAGGTGGTTCCTATTTACAAGTGTTTCCAAAAAAGAATAATGTTCATACTGTTCAGTGTGGCCAAAGGGAACATAAGATGGACGTGCATTTCCATCTATTATATTTAAAGTTAAATAATTTGTGTATGCTTTTGCTTTTACGCAGCGTTTGTATGTTCAGAACAGGCTCCATTGCCGGCACCCTGCAATAACATAGCTTACCAGTCCGTTGAGCACTCGGTGGTTTCGTAGCGAGCTCCATTCCTGTGTGCTTACAATTTCTGTCACAAAAACTTTCGTTGGGTAGTAGTTGTTTAAGATAAGGCGTACTCCAAGGCAAGGGCGATGAAGGCGGTTTTAAGGTTCGCCGGTTCCCGCCGACCGATTTTGTGACACAAGAAGTAGCCACGTGATGCAAATATGGCAGAGTTTGAGTATTATAATTTGTAATGCGCACTCACCTCTTTTTCCTGCCCTGCCCACAACCTGGACAGGGACCAACAAACTCTCTCCCCTTGCCCCATGGCATCGACCGTTCCTGTACATAGCGACGAGGGTGGCGACTATTCTGAATCTGAATCCTACACATCCATGACTCGTATATACTGTAGAAAAAATGACTGAACAGATAATATGAACACCGGGGTATATGTAGTCAGCCTGGGAAGTGGGCGGACTCTATGCCACCTGACATATGTTTTGATAGGCACTACCAACAAAATGTTTGTTTGCAATCACATTGAACAGGTGAGTATCCACTGAATCGGATCCGATTGAGTGTACACCTCTTTTAAATTTATTTCACAGGGAACTGTGCCCATATACTTGTTTTATTTATTTATTTTTATTTCATTTTTTTATATTCTTTTTCATTTTTTAAGTTCATTTTAAGTTCAAAAGTCGACAATTATGTTGTTATCGGTACATGAGATAGGAACATAAGACGAAAACTATCCCAACCCCTTCCCCGATACATGAAACGTGAATATAGACGAGAACTAACATTCAGACTGAAAAAGGCCCACAAACCAGGGGACAAACACTGATCGTCACATGACATTACCATAGCTCCATTACATATAATTGGCATTCTCCCGTATTGACAATGTCCCCCTTTTGACAAAATAGACCTCGTATTTTAAAAGAATTTTTATGTTTGCTATTCTCCCAGACACAAACATTTGTTGTCGTTGGCCTTGCGGTATTTTTCAGCTTTTGCAGTGTTTTTACACATGGAAAGCATGCAGCTAGTGTATCACATGTATCTTGGTCAAACCTGTTTTACTGTTTGAATGTTCGTAAAAGTGTTCTTTCAAAAACTATTTCCTAAACTTGAAAGTCACCAACTGTATCGATTCAGCATATATGTTGGATAGCGACCCACACTAGGTCGTGATTGCTGAAAAGGGCGAATTTAGTATTGTTATAGTGAACCAGGCAATTGTAACCACGGCACCCTAGGTCCGTAGTCTAAAATAATAGACGTGTTATACGGGATTCTTCCAATCCCTAACGTCTAAACGGGAATGTGCAAAAAACGGGGGTGTTTTAAAAATATTGAAATTGTTTTAAGTCAAGTATTTTATGGTTGAAATTGATCATAAAGAGTTATATTCATATTTTAACATGTAAGTGAAATGTTATTTTGCACTAAACAAGCATTTAATGCATTAAAACAAGTTGTTTACCTTTTTAATAAAACGAAAGTTGACTGACACAGAAAACAATTATGCGAAGGGGAACAACTCGATACAATCGTAATACCTCGGCCTCCTCCAAAGCTTGGAGATAGACCTCGAATCGTAACAACTCGGCCATATCCGAAATGTTCCGAGCGATTTAAAACTGTGCCCTGAAGCCTTGCAGGTGCCCTTCATGTATATATCGTTATGTTTTGACAGAATGAAATGAAAAAAAACCCGTCAAACTCATAATTATAAGTTGGATATTTATTTTTTGTGTACGGAACTAATATAAAATAACATTATCTGGTAATATTTCTTGTTTTTATGATATTTTATAGACTCTATATGCTTTAACCCGGAATCCTGATCGGAACAACTACCCACTTATGATACTAAACAATTTGTACGTGAAGGATTTGCCATATTAAAAATCTAAAAAAAATCCGCCAACGTACAATTATTTGGACTACCTAGGTCCGGGGTTATACCAGGGATAGCCGGGAAAATGGACCGTGTTTTTACCTTCCAGTTGGCCCCGCTGTACCGGGTGATTGCGGTGGTTTTGATTTTGCGCCAAAAATGTCGGGGAATGGGCCTTACCTCGGGTCTCTGAGATGCGGGTGCATTTGGCGGGGATTTAACCAGCAGTTCGTCTCCGCAGGGCGGGGATTTTGCCCGGGCTTGGCTGGACCGAAAGTAAAAGTCACCGCTATTCCCCGGACCTGAGGGGCCATGGTTACAATTGACTGGTGTTAACCTCAGTTTTAAAATATATTTCCATAAACCGAGGCTGACGTTGTTTGTTTTTTTTTCAATAATTTCTCCATGATACCAATAGGAGCTGTTATAAAACTTGTTTAATTTTCGTGGAGAGAACAAAAGTAATGGCCGGATTTGAAACATATCAATCATACAGATAATTGGAATACATTTCGGAATATGGATAATTCCATTAAATAAGAAAGATTTTGACGCTTTCCTGAACAAACCACAGGCGTCTGGCTCATTGTTTGTTTCTTAAATTTGTTCAATATCATTTTGAGTGCAAAGAATGAGATAAACAACACACCTGAAGGTAGTTAAAGCCTTTGATATACAAAAAAGAAACAAGGAATGTAACTCAAACTAACCGGTTTTTTTTTACAAATTTCTTGATCAACATACAAACAATCCATTGTTTAATAGATGACATGTGATGAAAAGAGGAGTCAATGACCTTAAAAATGGTATGCGATGTGTTGGTATAATCATATTGCCTTGAGACAAACAAGCCAAATTTAATGGCCCTAATTTGTCCCTTCAGAAGGATTTATTTACGCCACCATCAGACTTGCGAGCGTGCGATAACCCCCCCCCCCTCCCTCTTTGTTATTTGAGTTGATATGAACTCTTTGGCTCCCGGTGGTAAATTTCGTAGTTATTCTAATCTAAGTCACGTTCAAACTACACAGGAATGACTCAGTTGCCAATCTCAGTAACATCCAAACGACACAGGAATGATTCAGTTGCTTATCTCAGTAACATCCAAATACACAGGAATGGTTCACTGACTTATCTCGGTTACGTCCTAACTACTCAGGAAAGATTCACTGGCTAATCTTAGTTACGTCCAAACTACACAGGAAAGATTCACTGGCTAATCTCAGTTACGTCCAAACTACTCAGGAAAGATTCACTTGTTTATCAGTTACATCCAAACTCCACAGGAATGATTCAGTTGCTAATCTCAGTTACGTCCAAACTACACAGGAATGATTCAGTTGCTTATCTCAGTAACATCCAAATACACAGGAATGGTTCACTGACCTATCTCAGTTACGTCCTAACTACTCAGAAAAGATTCACTGGCTAATCTTAGTTACGTCCAAACTACACAGGAAAGATTTACTGGCTAATCTCAGTTACGTCCAAACTACTCAGGAAAGATTCAATTGTTAAGCAGTTACATCCAAACTACACAGGAATGATTCAGTCGCTAATCTCAGTTACGTCCAAACTACACAGGAATGATTCAGTCGCTTATCTCAGTTACGTCCAAACTACACAGGAATGATTCAGTCGCTTATCTCAGCTACGTCCAAACTACACAGGAATGATTCAGTCGCTAATCTCAGTTACGTCCAAACTACACAGGAATGATTCACTGGCTAATCTCAGTTACGTCCAAACTACACAGGAATGATTCAGTTGCCAATCTCAGTTACGTCCAAACTACACAGGAATGATTCAGTTGCCAATCTCAGTTACGTCCAAACTACACAGGAATGATTCAGTTGCCAATCTTAGTTACGTTCAAAATACACCGGAATTATTCACTGGCTAAACTCAGTTACGTCCGAACTACACAGAAATGATTCAGTTGCCAATCTCAATTACGTCCAAACTACACAGGAATGATTCAGTTGCTTATCTCAGTTACGTCCAAACTACACAGGAATGATTCAGTTGCTTATCTCAGTTACGTCCAAACTACACAGATATGATTACTGGCTAATCTCAGTAACGTCCAAACTACACAGGAATGATTCAGTTGCTTATCTCAGTTACGTCCAAACTACACAGATATGATTGCTGGCTAATCTCAGAAACGTCCAAACTACACAGGAATGATTCACTGGCTAACCAGTTACGTCCAATCTTCACAGGAATGATTCACTGGATATTCTCAGTTACGTCCAAACTACACAGGAATGATTCAGTTGCTTATCTCAGTTACGTCCAAACTACACAGGAATGATTCAGTTTCTTATCTCAGTTACGTCCAAACTACACAGGAATGATTCAGTTTCTTATCTCAGTAACGTCAAAACTACATAGGAATTATTCACTGGCTAATCTCAGTTACGTTCAAAATGCACAGGAATTATTCACTGGCTAAACTCAGTTACGTCCAAACTACACAGGAATGATTCAGTTGCTTATCTCAGTTACGTCCAAACTACACAGGAATGATTCAGTTGCTTATCTCAGTTACGTCCAAACTACACAGGAATGATTCAGTTGCTAATCTCAGCTACGTCCAAACTACACAGGAATAATTCAGTTGCTAATCTCAGTTACGTCCAAACTACACAGGAATGATTCAGTTGCTTATCTCAGTTACGTCCAAACTACACAGGAATGATTCAGTTGCTTATCTCAGTTACGTCCAAACTACACAGGAATGATTCAGTTGCTTATCTCAGTTACGTCCAAACTACACAGGAATGATTCAGTTGCTTATCTCAGTTACGTCCAAACTACACAGGAATGATTCAGTTGCTAATCTCAGCTACGTCCAAACTACACAGGAATAATTCAGTTGCTAATCTCAGTTACGTCCAAACTACACAGGAATGATTCAGTTGCTTATCTCAGTTACGTCCAAACTACACAGGAATAATTCACTGGCTAATCTCAGTTACGTCCAAACTACACAGGAATAATTCATTTGCTTTTTTGTTACGTCCAAACTGGTTCAATGGTTCAATAGCTAATCTCATTTACGTCCAAACTACATCAATGGGTAATCTTAGTTTCATTGGAATGATTATGTGAGCGCTTATGTCAGTAACATCCATTCAAGTACATTGAAGGTACATGTATAACCAACCTGTATCTAGACAGAGGGTATGAAAGTTTTTGGTTCAGGACTCAAAAGCGTGGTATGCAGTATGCAGACTTAATTCAGTTTGCATCATTCGCAACGCAGACTCAAAACATTTCAAAATTGATTGTTATGCAGGTTAAGAGGAGAAAATGAAGGCAGTAGGGTGGTGTAGGATCTCAGCTTATCCTAGTAAGTTATTTATAAATTACATCAAAATGATTGAAAAACATACTTTTTAACATTTATTGGAATGTCTTCATAAAAGCAAGCATTACTATTTTAGTACATGATATCACAATACAGCCAATATCAAACATAAAAGCGAACAATAACAGCACAATAGTTAAAGATATATAAACTTATTGTAGAGAGTAATAACAGTTACAAAAGATATACACAGTAGAGAGAAAGCTTTAGTATTCACAAATATAATGAAGCACGTGCATATAATGGAGCATGTGTGTTTAAATTCAAGAATAAAAATATGAATTTTATAAGATATTCTTTAAAAGTCTTAACAAATATGCCTTTCAATAAGTACTTTTTGTTGTTGCTGAGAATGGCGTTGTAAGGTCTCGAATGTTAAAAAAGGTTTCTTGAAAATGACAAATTGAGGGTCTACTATTTATAACCTAAAAGTCAAGATTTGTTTCGACTTTCAGGACCAAATTGTGGGAGGGGGAGGGGGGATGCTAAAACATCAACAGAGAGTTTAAGGCTTGGAAGTGCCAGGAGATATCAGAATATTCCCAAAAGAAAGTGTGTGGAGTATATTGTGATAGTGATCTTCAGTGGCAGTCATTTCCTTGTGTACAATAATCATAATAAATTCATTTTTTTTGTGTATAATAAACAAGGTAAATTCTTTTCCTTGTGTATAATTATCATATTAATTAAATGTGCTTTGATAATGACATTGTTTTCTTGTCCACTTATTAAAGGGCTTATTGGATGGGTTATCCAGTTTCAATAATAAACTTTAAACATTTCAAAATAATAACTGTTAAATGCAAGCTATCTCATTATTGCTTATTTCCCATTCCAATATTTACAGACCCAACATACTACAGAATAGAGTCTTACTATTAAAAACAGTGTTTGTTTGTTTTTTAGTGATTTTTCATAAAAAATCGACCCCAAAAATGGTTTCGAATGAAGGGTTGATGTACTCTTAGAAAAGCAAACTTTATTACATTATCTTATCATTCTGTCTATATCTCAAAGCATTCTTATTCATATCTAGGAAAATAAATTGTCAAAGTAAGGCATTTTTCCCAATCAGAAAGGCCCTTGCTCCGAAAATGGTGAAAAAAAACCCACTGAAAACATTATGGTAACTGATTCATGAAAAAATCCTTTCAAAATGGAAAAATGTACATTCTATCACAATCTCGGAACAAATTCAACAATACATAAATATATATATATTAGGAAAATACAATGCAAGATTTTACACTTCAGATCATAAATTTCAATAATAACAAATAGCAAGAGGGCATGTAGACAAGGTGTATATATATATATATATATATATATATATAACAAAGTTAAATACACTTATAAACAAAATACCACAATTTTATTGACAAAATACAACCACGTTATAAACAAGACATGCATATCATTTCTTATTTCTTTTCAGAGCATTTTATCCAGTTTTAGAGCACTACAAATATGCTAAGGTCACATTGTCTCTTAAGAAGTAAGTTTTTCCTTTTTAGTTCTTTAAATTTCTGTCCAATGAAATATTTTCAAAATCAACACAATCTTCAAATTAAAGATTTTAAATAGCTTAATATTAATTAAACCAATGCTTAATATGCTGGACACTCAGGTTTTATTTTGCTCTTATCCAAGATTCTGGTATGTAACATTTCACAAAGTAGTGTTGTCAGTCAAAGGCAGAAAAATAGCCCTAAATTTTAGGGGAAAAAATACATATAGAAATATGCTCTGCATAATTTTTCATCAGAGATATTTTATCAGATCTTGTTCTTTCCATTACTAGTACAGTTACCAATATCTAAACATGTAAAAAAATACAACTCATTTTAAATGATTACATATCTAATCTAGTAATATTCAACTAACTGAAATAAATACTTAAATTTCACATGACATTTCTGTATATAATCATTTTCCCAACACTGTTTATTCTAAAGCTCAATACTGCTAAACTACAACTTTTTAACTGGGAAACATTCTGTATCCATTATTTCATTCCTTTGAACATAGGTTGTCGAAACCTGTATATCTTCTCCAACCCTTGCAGGCCTCATCAATTAATGACCTTGACCTCTTGTTGACTGTAGCTGTCTTTGACCTTGACATCTAACTGCTTCAGTATGTTGAGGTCCTTAATTCTTAGGGACTTGGCCACTGTGTCCTCCACAACTTTCTGACCTTGCATGACCACTTGTTGACCTAGTTTGTTGTTGACCTTGACCTCAGGCTTGACAGGAAATCTGAAGCATCCAAGGTCAATTTCCTCAACCTTGACACGTACTAGTCGCGCTTGAATGGCCACACAGACTGAAATAAGATATAGATATTTTAGTCAAAGCATTTCAATAGCAGTTTAAAAAAGACTTAATAAGATCCCTAGATATAAGGTTTTTGTTTTAACTTGATATATTTTACAATAAGTACGCTACATTAACTTGAAATGATAAATCACTCTGGTTGGCAAATGAAAAAAATCTATCTGTTCTGCTTGTTGACCACAACCCAGACGCACAAGTCATGTGCACAGTTAAGGTTTGAAAAGATCTGGGGCCATAATTACAAACAGTCACTGTCACAAGTCTGAATTATTGTGATAAAATTTGCTGAATTTACTATTTGAAGCTGACACTTTTTTTGTAAACCATGGATAATGATGATTCCTTGGAATTTTAATAAAAGCACTTTTAGGAGTCTGAGTATGAACTCAGACTTAATACTGCTCATGATCACAGACTCTGGTTAATTCAAACCCTCCTACACAACTTATTCAAAGTATTATGCAATATCGTGTTGTATGCAGTAAATATCGTGTTGTATGCAGTAATGACTACACAATAGTCATGATCAGCCTCCCTACCAAGTAGAGCTAAGGCCCAAACATATTCTAGTTATCAATTGGACAAGCTTGTGTTTAAGATCAACCCTCTAAATTAATAGGGATCATCTGCTGGTCATGTCCAACCTCCCTACCAAGTTTGAGGACAAAGTGTTCAAAGCAGTATGCTTCTGCTGAAGGAGGCATATTAATGATCTATAATAATTACACTCAATCACTATAATTAACCGCCTACGTGTGGGCTTTTATAAATTCAACAAAAAGAAACTACAGCTTTATAAACTTTCAATATTGCTTGGCTTTGGGAACATAATTGAATATTACCCATAAAACATACTGAAAAAAACAACACCCTAATATATCTTCATAGCCATTTAAAAAATGTTGCCTATAATGTAAAAGGTAACTACATGTATGACCTTGGTTTTTGACCTACTGACCATAAAATGAAGTAGAAATCTGTAGAATTTGATGGAAGGTCATATTAGCAAATTAAAATACAGTACCATACCACCATTTATCAATTGGCCTTGAAGTGTGTGTGATTTATTGACCACAAAGTATTACATCAATGACCCATGACCTACATACAATTATCATGGTGAACATCTGCAGGAAGTTGTAAACATCTGTGCCCAGCTATTTCAAGATCCTAAAATGCACAGCCAAATTGCTGCCAGGACAAACCAAAATACAAGGAATTATGATCGATTAAAGTGTGACCTTGACCTACCAAGACAGGAGTCTTGCATGTGACATGCCCAAAACTCATCCTGGACATTTTTGCCAAGGTGTTTCAATAATTACCCAATGCATGGCCAGCTAAGACAAGCCAAAGTTTGACACCGCTGCAACACCGCTGGACAAAGTAATACCCCTGTGAACCACAGGCTCTACGCAACGAGACCAAGATTTTGTGATTACCAATCCTTTTTTTTCAAGTTTTGTTTTTTAAAATACAATAGCTACAACTGTAGTATACATACTCTGAACAGTTTTGTTGCTCACGGTGATGTTGTTGAAGTAAACACAGAGGCTAGCATACTTCTTCAGGTGTGGGATATCAATACAAATTGGGGGAGGGTTGCGCACTGAAAGGTACAAGTTTCAAGATTAGCTGAAACAATCTGAGTACCAAAATGATTAAGTATACACTTTGAGATATGTATGTATGTCAAGATTAGGCTGAATATAAACTGATTATGAAGTGAAAGAAACTTATGAAATCCAATCAAACTTACAGGAAGTTTTACTGTTTTTGGTCCTTTTAAAGCCTTTAAAAACAAAATTATTGCCTTTTTGTCTCTCAAACGACTCGGGACATTAGTGCATTTGGGTTCTGAATGTAACAGTTTATTATCAAAAAATTCATATATAAGTACTAACAGCAGTTCTGTTCAGATCAACATTAAAATCAGAAAATGGTTAGAATAAATAATCTTTATTGTGATGGCTGGCAAAACATGTTCAATACCTGAGACAGTTTCATTGATGTACGTCTTGCCGTCCACGGTCAAGGTCACAGAGATGCCATATTCCGGGGCAGGAAGGTAGGAGATGTTGACACACACTGTACACATGGAACAAAAGCTTGAGTCATGATATTAACAGAACAAACCCATTATAATGCATCATTGGTTGGTAACTTTTCGCAGCCAGTTGTATAAAAGTAGTTTATTCTTAGGGTAGGATAAAGTTAGCCAAACCATTAATTAATTGATTGGTCCATCAAATATTTACTATTACAAAATAAATTACGTTAAGCAAAACTATTACAAAATAAAACTGTATTTAAGGTCCACAAAATGTTCTTTATATCTATTGGAGGTAAAAACATTGAATTATTTTTAATACATAAAATCAGTGAAACAAAAACAAGATAAGACTTTAATTATATGCTTTTTGGTTAAAAGAGATTTATCAGTGAAATAGAAATGATATAATTTTGTTTCATTGTACGTTCATCTCGTGAACATCAAAAGTAAATAAAAGCTTTTGGTGGTTACTTGGTGAAATATATTGCAATCTTACACTGGAACAAACAATTTTCCTCTATGTACCTGTATCATCGAGGCCCACAGCTTTCCATGATAGGTAAACACAACAACCACAGTTGTACCCCTTACAAGCACACGAGGTCACATTACCCAAGTCTGAAATGACAATTGTCCATAAAAGTTAGGTATGAAAAAGTAGTTAAGATTAGTAGCTGAATGCAATGCTCATGTTTTGTATGATGATAATTGTCCATAAAAATAAAGTGGGTAGTTAAGATAGTACTTCAGTTTAAGATAGGTAGTTGAAACAGGTAGTTGTAGCCACAGCTGTCCTGAAAGCACATAAGCTCACATTGCCCGAGTCTTAAACCATATTTGTCCATGAAAGTTCAGATACAAGCAAGTTAAGACAGGCATTTAGGATAATAGTTAAGATAGGCAGTGTGGAAGACAGGCATTAAGGATAATAGTTAAGATAGGTAGTGGGGAAGACAGGCATTAAGGATAGTAGTTAAGATAGGTAGTGGGGAAGACAGGCATTTAGGATAATAGTTAAGATAGGTAGTGGGGAAGACAGGCATTTTGGATAATAGTTAAGATAGGTAGTGGGGAAGACAGGCATTTAGGATAATAGTTAAGATAGGCAGTGTGGAAGACAGGCATTTAGGATAGTAGTTAAGATAGGCAGTGTGGAAGACAGGCATTTAGGATAATAGTTAAGATAGGCAGTGTGGAAGACAGGCATTTAGGATAATAGTTAAGATAGGCAGTGGGGAAGACAGGCATTAAGGATAATAGTTAAGATAGGTAGTGGGGAAGACAGGCATTTTGGATAGTAGTTAAGATAGGCAGTGTGGAAGACAGGCATTTAGGATAATAGTTAAGATAGGTAGTGCGGAAGACAGGCATTAAGGATAATAGTTAAGATAGGTAGTGGGGAAGACAGGCATTTAGGATAATAGTTAAGATAGGTAGTGGGGAAGACAGGCATTAAGGATAATAGTTAAGATAGGTAGTGGGGAAGACAGGCATTTAGGATAGTAGTTAAGATAGGCAGTGTGGAAGACAGGCATTTAGGATAATAGTTAAGATAGGCAGTGTGGAAGACAGGCATTTAGGATAATAGTTAAGATAGGCAGTGTGGAAGACAGGCATTTAGGATAATAGTTAAGATAGGCAGTGGGGAAGACAGGCATTAAGGATAGTAGTTAAGATAGGTAGTGGGGAAGACAGGCATTTTGGATAGTAGTTAAGATAGGCAGTGTGGAAGACAGGCATTAAGGATAATAGTTAAGATAGGTAGTGCGGAAGACAGGCATTAAGGATAATAGTTAAGATAGGTAGTGGGGAAGACAGGCATTTAGGATAATAGTTAAGATAGGTAGTGTGGAAGAGAGGCATTAAGGATAATAGTTAAGATAGGTAGTGGGGAAGACAGGCATTAAGGATAATAGTTAAGATAGGCAGTGGGGAAGACAGGCATTTAGGATAATAGTTAAGATAGGTAGTGGGGAAGACAGGCATTAAGGATAATAGTTAAGATAGGTAGTGGGGAAGACAGGCATTAAGGATAATAGTTAAGATAGGTAGTGGGGAAGACAGGCATTTAGGATAATAGTTAAGATAGGTAGTGGGGAAGACAGGCATTAAGGATAATAGTTAAGATAGGTAGTGGGGAAGACAGGCATTTAGGATAGTAGTTAAGATAGGTAGTGGGGAAGACAGGCATTAAGGATAATAGTTAAGATAGGTAGTGGGGAAGACAGGCATTTAGGATAATAGTTAAGATAGGTAGTGGGGAAGACAGGCATTTAGGATAGTAGTTAAGATAGGTAGTGTGGAAGACAGGCATTTAGGATAGTAGTTAAGATAGGTAGTGTGGAAGACAGGCATTAAGGATAATAGTTAAGATAGGCAGTGTGGAAGACAGGCATTAAGGATAATAGTTAAGATAGGTAGTGGGGAAGACAGGCATTTAGGATAATAGTTAAGATAGGTAGTGGGGAAGACAGGCATTAAGGATAATAGTTAAGATAGGTAGTGGGGAAGACAGGCATTTAGGATAGTAGTTAAGATAGGTAGTGTGGAAGACAGGCATTTAGGATAGTAGTTAAGATAGGTAGTGTGGAAGACAGGCATTAAGGATAGTAGTTAAGATAGGTAGTGGGGAAGACAGGCATTTAGGATAGTAGTTAAGATAGGTAGTGGGGAAGACAGGCATTAAGGATAATAGTTAAGATAGGTAGTGGGGAAGACAGGCATTTAGGATAATAGTTAAGATAGGTAGTGGGGAAGACAGGCATTAAGGATAATAGTTAAGATAGGTAGTGGGGAAGACAGGCATTTAGGATAGTAGTTAAGATAGGTAGTGTGGAAGACAGGCATTAAGGATAATAGTTAAGATAGGTAGTGGGGAAGACAGGCATTAAGGATAATAGTTAAGATAGGTAGTGGGGAAGACAGGCATTTAGGATAATAGTTAAGATAGGTAGTGGGGAAGACAGGCATTAAGGATAATAGTTAAGATAGGTAGTGGGGAAGACAGGCATTTAGGATAGTAGTTAAGATAGGTAGTGTGGAAGACAGGCATTAAGGATAATAGTTAAGATAGGCAGTGTGGAAGACAGGCATTTAGGATAGTAGTTAAGATAGGTAGTGTGGAAGACAGGCATTAAGGATAGTAGTTAAGATAGGTAGTGGGGAAGACAGGCATTTAGGATAATAGTTAAGATAGGCAGTGTGGAAGACAGGCATTTAGGATAATAGTTAAGATAGGCAGTGTGGAAGACAGGCATTAAGGATAGTAGTTAAGATAGGCAGTGTGGAAGACAGGCATTAAGGATAGTAGTTAAGATAGGCAGTGTGGAAGACAGGCATTAAGGATAGTAGTTAAGATAGGCAGTGGGGAAGACAGGCATTAAGGATAGTAGTTAAGATAGGCAGTGGGGAAGACAGGCATTTAGGATAATAGTTAAGATAGGTAGTGGGGAAGACAGGCATTAAGGATAATAGTTAAGATAGGTAGTGGGGAAGACAGGCATTTAGGATAGTAGTTAAGAAAGGTAGTGTGGAAGACAGTCATTAAGGATAATAGTTAAGATAGGCAGTGTGGAAGACAGGCATTTAGGATAATAGTTAAGATAGGTAGTGTGGAAGACAGGCATTAAGGATAATAGTTAAGATAGGTAGTGGGGAAGACAGGCATTAAGGATAATAGTTAAGATAGGCAGTGGGGAAGACAGGCATTAAGGATAGTAGTTAAGATAGGCAGTGGGGAAGACAGGCATTAAGGATAATAGTTAAGATAGGTAGTGGGGAAGACAGGCATTAAGGATAATAGTTAAGATAGGCAGTGTGGAAGACAGGCATTTAGGATAGTAGTTAAGATAGGTAGTGTGGAAGACAGGCATTAAGGATAATAGTTAAGATAGGTAGTGGGGAAGACAGGCATTAAGGATAATAGTTAAGATAGGTAGTGGGGAAGACAGGCATTAAGGATAATAGTTAAGATAGGCAGTGTGGAAGACAGGCATTTAGGATAGTAGTTAAGATAGGTAGTGGGGAAGACAGGCATTAAGGATAATAGTTAAGATAGGCAGTGTGGAAGACAGGCATTAAGGATAGTAGTTAAGATAGGTAGTGGGGAAGACAGGCATTAAGGATAATAGTTAAGATAGGTAGTGGGGAAGACAGGCATTAAGGATAATAGTTAAGATAGGCAGTGTGGAAGACAGGCATTTAGGATAGTAGTTAAGATAGGCAGTGTGGAAGACAGGCATTAAGGATAATAGTTAAGATAGGTAGTGGGGAAGACAGGCATTAAGGATAATAGTTAAGATAGGCAGTGTGGAAGACAGGCATTAAGGATAGTAGTTAAGATAGGCAGTGGGGAAGACAGGCATTAAGGATAATAGTTAAGATAGGTAGTGGGGAAGACAGGCATTAAGGATAATAGTTAAGATAGGTAGTGGGGAAGACAGGCATTAAGGATAATAGTTAAGATAGGCAGTGTGGAAGACAGGCATTTAGGATAGTAGTTAAGATAGGTAGTGGGGAAGACAGGCATTAAGGATAATAGTTAAGATAGGCAGTGTGGAAGACAGGCATTAAGGATAGTAGTTAAGATAGGTAGTGGGGAAGACAGGCATTAAGGATAATAGTTAAGATAGGTAGTGGGGAAGACAGGCATTAAGGATAATAGTTAAGATAGGCAGTGTGGAAGACAGGCATTTAGGATAGTAGTTAAGATAGGCAGTGTGGAAGACAGGCATTAAGGATAATAGTTAAGATAGGTAGTGGGGAAGACAGGCATTTAGGATAATAGTTAAGATAGGTAGTGGGGAAGACAGGCATTTAGGATAGTAGTTAAGATAGGTAGTGTGGAAGACAGGCATTAAGGATAATAGTTAAGATAGGTAGTGTGGAAGACAGGCATTTAGGATAGTAGTTAAGATAGGTAGTGGGGAAGACAGGCATTTAGGATAATAGTTAAGATAGGCAGTGTGGAAGACAGGCATTAAGGATAATAGTTAAGATAGGTAGTGGGGAAGACAGGCATTAAGGATAGTAGTTAAGATAGGTAGTGTGGAAGACAGGCATTAAGGATAATAGTTAAGATAGGTAGTGTGGAAGACAGGCATTTAGGATAATAGTTAAGATAGGTAGTGGGGAAGACAGGCATTAAGGATAGTAGTTAAGATAGGTAGTGGGGAAGACAGGCATTTAGGATAATAGTTAAGATAGGCAGTGTGGAAGACAGGCATTAAGGATAATAGTTAAGATAGGTAGTGGGGAAGACAGGCATTAAGGATAATAGTTAAGATAGGTAGTGTGGAAGACAGGCATTAAGGATAGTAGTTAAGATAGGTAGTGGGGAAGACAGGCATTTAGGATAGTAGTTAAGATAGGCAGTGTGGAAGACAGGCATTAAGGATAATAGTTAAGATAGGCAGTGTGGAAGACAGGCATTTAGGATAATAGTTAAGATAGGCAGTGGGGAAGACAGGCATTTAGGATAATAGTTAAGATAGGCAGTGTGGAAGACAGGCATTAAGGATAATAGTTAAGATAGGTAGTGGGGAAGACAGGCATTAAGGATAATAGTTAAGATAGGCAGTGGGGAAGACAGGCATTTAGGATAGTAGTTAAGATAGGTAGTGTGGAAGACAGGCATTTAGGATAGTAGTTAAGATAGGCAGTGGGGAAGACAGGCATTAAGGATAATAGTTAAGATAGGTAGTGGGGAAGACAGGCATTTAGGATAGTAGTTAAGATAGGTAGTGGGGAAGACAGGCATTTAGGATAGTAGTTAAGATAGGTAGTGGGGAAGACAGGCATTAAGGATAATAGTTAAGATAGGCAGTGGGGAAGACAGGCATTTAGGATAGTAGTTAAGATAGGCAGTGGGGAAGACAGGCATTTAGGATAATAGTTAAGATAGGTAGTGTGGAAGACAGGCATTTAGGATAGTAGTTAAGATAGGTAGTGGGGAAGACAGGCATTAAGGATAATAGTTAAGATAGGTAGTGGGGGAGACAGGCATTTAGGATAGTAGTTAAGATAGGCAGTGGGGAAGACAGGCATTTAGGATAGTAGTTAAGATAGGCAGTGGGGAAGACAGGCATTATGGATAGTAGTTAAGATAGGTAGTGGGGAAGACAGGCATTTAGGATAGTAGTTAAGATAGGCAGTGGGGAAGACAGGCATTAAGGATAATAGTTAAGATAGGTAGTGGGGAAGACAGGCATTAAGGATAGTAGTTAAGATAGGCAGTGGGGAAGACAGGCATTTAGGATAGTAGTTAAGATAGGCAGTGGGGAAGACAGGCATTTAGGATAGTAGTTAAGATAGGCAGTGGGGAAGACAGGCATTAAGGATAATAGTTAAGATAGGCAGTGGGGAAGACAGGCATTAAGGATAATAGTTAAGATAGGCAGTGGGGAAGACAGGCATTTAGGATAGTAGTTAAGATAGGTAGTGGGGAAGACAGGCATTAAGGATAATAGTTAAGATAGGTAGTGGGGAAGACAGGCATTTAGGATAGTAGTTAAGATAGGCAGTGGGGAAGACAGGCATTTAGGATAGTAGTTAAGATAGGCAGTGTGGAAGACAGGCATTAAGGATAATAGTTAAGATAGGTAGTGGGGAAGACAGGCATTTAGGATAGTAGTTAAGATAGGTAGTGGGGAAGACAGGCATTTAGGATAATAGTTAAGATAGGCAGTGTGGAAGACAGGCATTTAGGATAGTAGTTAAGATAGGTAGTGGGGAAGACAGGCATTTAGGATAATAGTTAAGATAGGTAGTGGGGAAGACAGGTATTTAGGATAGTAGTTAAGATAGGTAGTGGGGAAGACAGGCATTAAGGATAATAGTTAAGATAGGTAGTGGGGAAGACAGGTATTTAGGATAGTAGTTAAGATAGGTAGTGGGGAAGACAGGCATTAAGGATAATAGTTAAGATATGTAGTGGGGAAGACAGGCATTTAGGATAGTAGTTAAGATAGGTAGTGGGGAAGACAGGCATTTAGGATAATAGTTAAGATAGGTAGTGGGGAAGACAGGCATTAAGGATAATAGTTAAGATAGGTAGTGTGGAAGACAGGCATTAAGGATAATAGTTAAGATAGGTAGTGGGGAAGACAGGCATTTAGGATAATAGTTAAGATAGGTAGTGTGGAAGACAGGCATTTTGGATAGTAGTTAAGATAGGCAGTGGGGAAGACAGGCATTTAGGATAGTAGTTAAGATAGGTAGTGTGGAAGACAGGCATTTTGGATAGTAGTTAAGATAGGTAGTGGGGAAGACAGGCATTTAGGATAATAGTTAAGATAGGTAGTGTGGAAGACAGGCATTTTGGATAGTAGTTAAGATAGGTAGTGGGGAAGACAGGCATTTAGGATAATAGTTAAGATAGGTAGTGTGGAAGACAGGCATTTAGGATAATAGTTAAGATAGGCAGTGTGGAAGACAGGCATTAAGGATAGTAGTTAAGATAGGCAGTGTGGAAGACAGGCATTTAGGATAATAGTTAAGATAGGCAGTGTGGAAGACAGGCATTTTGGATAGTAGTTAAGATAGGCAGTGGGGAAGACAGGCATTTAGGATAGTAGTTAAGATAGGCAGTGTGGAAGACAGGCATTTAGGATAGTAGTTAAGATAGGTAGTGGGGAAGACAGGCATTTAGGATAATAGTTAAGATAGGCAGTGGGGAAGACAGGCATTAAGGATAATAGTTAAGATAGGCAGTGTGGAAGACAGGCATTTAGGATAGTAGTTAAGATAGGTAGTGGGGAAGACAGGCATTTAGGATAGTAGTTAAGATAGGTAGTGGGGAAGACAGCTAGTTAAGACAGGAAGTAAATCTAGTAAGACAGGGCCAGTATTCCTAAAACATCTTCAGTCATTCCTTTAAATCACTTTTCCAACTTAAGCCACTTTCCTAATTTAAGAATCTAATTGGTCATGTGATATAAAAACTTATTCATTTTTGAAAACAACAACATACTTTAATGTTAAAAACACTTTTACCATTTAACTTTGAACATTTTAAGAAATCAACTGTAGTTAGGAAATAAATTAACATACTTTTTTAATATGGCAGCAGGTAGATGAGATAGGTAGTTAAGATACTAGTTCAGATAGGTACTTAAGACGGTAAGTTGAAGTTACATTCATATCCCTTTCCACTTACAAGCACAACAAAAGTTTATGTTTACCGCTTCTGAAATGATAATTGATAAAAAACACATTGATATAGGAAGTTAAGATAAGTATGTTAAAATAATATACCTGATAAAGCATGTTCTAAAGTTTGGAGTTTCTTATCTGCTTCCAGACCATCATGAACATTCTCGATAAACTCTGAAAAGGCTTGCCTTAGGGTTGCTTCTATGTCAACTTCTTTGGCAGTAAAATCTGAAAACAGGAATGGACAGAGTGTTCAAAACTTTGGAAGGGCAATGGAATCAAAGTAGTTGATAATAGTGTGACCATTTTTTAAGCAAAAAGAAGGACTTTTTGAGCGCTCAACAGATTTGGGTCAAAGTTGATTATAAATTCATGAGTAGACTAGGTATAAATTTGTTTTTGCTGGGGTGACCCCATAAAAGCATAGATTTGTCTCTTAATCTCTTTAGTCGAACAGTTAGACAATGAGTATTGAAAGTCGCTATGAATGATCAAAGTTGTTATGAAAATAGGCAAGATATGTTTGTCAAACATTATGCCCCCTAAGCGCCATGTTGTTAGATATATTTGTATAACCAGTGGTTCTTTTCTATTGTTTTATTTCGTAGACTTACGAAATAAGCCTGTAAACACAATTGATACCTTTTTACAATATAGTTTCAACAACCATAAAACATCATTAGTACAATAATGCAATAATACTATCGTAACGAATAAGAGGAATACAACAATGCATGAGGTATCATAATTAAAACATACCGGAGGCAATATGATAAATAATCTTTTGCAAGATTATACTATTCGTCAGGATAGTGCGTGCGTTCACGTCAGTCCTTTAGATGGTAATGATTTTGCCGGGAATGTTAGCACGGGTAAATTGGTTAGATAAAGCGCCCCCTATATATCTATAAATAGCTCACTCATATGAGAACAAGTACATAACAGATACATACAAGACATCCAGACGATACATTGACATTACATTTACAAGACATTGACTACCATCGTGCATTTAACTTAATGATGAAATGAACGGGTTGTTACATTTGGACAATTGAATAAAATAGGCATGGAGTGAAATTTGACTTGATGACCTCAAAATCATATACTTGTCACGCCCAATATTTATGGTTTGAGTACTGTCAGAGCTGGCATTATCAAGTTATCACTCATATAAGGTGAGTAGTTTGTAAGTTAATGTCTGGAAAAAAATCTGACAGCAAAAAACAAACAAATAAAGGGCAATAACTCAGTAATTAGCTAGAGTAGAGTTATGGTTTTTGAACACTGCACTTCCTCTCATTGTGCTTTACCATTGTATAAGGTTCCAATGAATTCCATCCAGTACTTTGCAAGTTATACTCCTGACAAAAGAAAGTAACAAAGGGCAATAGCTCAGTAATAAGCAAGAATAGAGTTATGGTTATTGTACACTGCACTTCCTCTCATTATGCTCTTCCATTGTATGAAGTTTAATCCAATTCCATCCAGTAGTTTTGAAGTTATGTTCCGGACAAGGTAAATTGCAACGGACCGACCGACCAATTCGTTTGTCGGGGTATAAAAAAGTTGTCAAAATGTTCAATCTGTGAGAGTGCAGCTTTAATTTTGAGGACCATAGGTCAACAATCTATTTGTCCACATAGTAGCTAGAAATATAGTACCAGCTTTGTTATAGAAATGGTACATTTTCTATGATAAAAATTTAAGAAAAGTTAAGCCGGAATGTTACTGTTAACTAAACAGAAATGTTAATTTAATCAACAACCGGGTTAAAATTACGTTTTAATTTATTATCAAACTTGTGAAATATTACCTGTCGATTTCTGAGAAAGTCTATCTGGTTTGGTGAGAAATGCATTGGCTGTGTAACAGCACAACATCACATAAAAGCACAACTTCATTGTTCTCAACTTTGGATCTTATTATTACTGGATTCTGTATCTTCCACTTCCTCGTCGTCTTGCGCCAAACCTTTTCTAGACTGGTACCCTTATTCTCTTTTCTACAAAAAGAGACCGGTATCAGCTAAACCAGGTGCCCGTCGTGCAATCGAAAAGTATTAGGAATACGGGAACCAAATCAAAATGGCGGTGTAAGTAGTAAACAATCAGGAGAGCCGATGTAAAAAACGTTTTTGTTTTCCTTTGTATAAAATGTTGGTATATTGGTGTTATTCACTCCATTTCCGACGAATATACATAATCGAAATCTTATTTCTTTATTTACCAAAATGACAAACTTAGTTGAATAATTATACTTCAGAAGTCGGTACCGTCTTTTTTGGGACAAAATTTGCATGTCACCTTGATACGTTTTTTGGATAAAATGTGTTATTTTTAACTATTCATTGCATGGCACATAGCATTTTTTAGATTTATTATACTTTTTTCTTTGATTATATATGACTATTCTTGACATTTTTAATATTTTTGACATATGTGCCCTCACTTTTTTCGAATAGTTTGAGGTTTCAAAAATATGATAACTGCATAAAAATTATGTGCAAATTGTTATGGATACTTGTTTGATGTTTTTGCACATTTTCTAGGATTTTCTAATTTTATCTGTAGTTATTTGTATTATTATTGTAAACTTATAATCAAATTCCATGTACAGGACATTTTAAAACTAGAAAAGGTTCAGCGTCAGGCAGCCCATTTTATAACTGGGAACTACAAGTCCAGAGAAGAAGGATGTGTATCAAACATGCTTGAATCTTTGAAACTTCATACTCTACAAGATCGACGAATGGGTAGCAGGCTGATCTTCTATAAGGTGGCCGAGGGTTTGGTGCCAGCACTACCACCTACAGAGTTCCTACAGCCAGCTAGGCAAAGGAGGCAAACTAAAGCAACTAAATTTCAAGACTGTATTACAACAAACATTATTGACAAACAAGTGATCAATCATGATCGAGGATTCTTAATTCAACAGTGCAAAACTGAGCAGTTAAAACATTCATTCTTTGTCAAAACGTGTCAGGATTGGAACCATCTGGATAATAGTATAGTCCACGCACAGACAGTGGAGAGCTTTAGGGCTGCTCTCCATTTTGATTAAACGCCTCCCCCCCCGGTGTGCTACGCCGGTAACAGGCCCTGCACCGTACCTAAGCAGAAGCAGAAACATAGCATGTGATAACTGGTGATATTGGTAATAATGTGGATTTTTTAATGTTAGACCACAGGGAGCAGAAACAAATTATTTGTATATATTCTAGCCTAAAGGAATATAGATATATACATAAAGGACAGAATAAAAATAATTTGTTTCTGCCCCCTGTGTGTTGGACAAAATTTGTATGAAGAAAAGTAACAACTTACATGTATCAGTGTGGACTATGCAGTCTATGCTCATTTTTACAAGTATCTTGAAATTCTCCTATTTTATTGAATATTCACCATTATTTTATGAATGAAGATTTCAGTATTGATATTTGTAAAATCTTAAATTAATTTTGCTCTTTTTATCAATAAGGGGATTTTTTTGGATTGAACCCTATTCTTATTGATGGGTTTTTAATCCCCCGCCATAGAGTGGGGAGGGGTTTATAGGAATGCACTTCGTTCGTCTGTCAGTCTGTCCATCTGTCTGTCTGTCTGTAACATTTTGTGTTCACACTATAACTTACTTATGCATTGATTGATTACCATATTACTTTGTACAAATGTTTTCCTCATTGAGACGATGTGCAGTGACCTTGACCCGGTTCCATACCTCAAAGGTCAAGGTCACACAAGAGTTCACATGCTCGTGTCTGCACCATAACTTACTTATACATTGATGGATTACCATATATCCTTTTTTTTAGCCAAAATAAACTTGACATTGAAATTACCTACAAAGTTGGTTAATAAAATGACTGTATGCCCTCGTTACTGTACTATTATTAATGATTTTTGTACTTATTCTGGTAAGAAATTATATATTTACGACATAATGCTCCATGCTGCTCTTTACTCAGCCACTGTAGTTTTAAGAAAAACACTTCTTACCATGTAGAAAGAGTTCTGGGTTCAAATCCCAGCGGTGGCCAACTAGAAAAGCATTCAGGGGCTTTTAAATTATTGTCATTTTTTTACAAACCAGAAAAGTATCAAACCTTTCTTTGCGAAAATTGGAACATTCTTGTCAATATTATATAGCCCATTGTAATTCTATTTTTACAATAAATATATTGTTTCGACTGCCTGGTCTTGAGTTTGAATTACATGCGAATCAAAATTATATTGATATACTGGTAATTTATTTTATCTTATGAAATTTCATAAACACATTATCTATTATCATATTGATCATATATATATATATATATATAAGTGATGTTCCGATGATCGATTATAATCAAAAATCGATTGGTTGGGCCTGAAATCGGCGACAATCGATTGTTTTTGGTTATAATCGATCATCGAACAAAAAATTGAAAAAAAATATTAATAAGTGTTCAGATGTTATCTTTAACAAAATTGATGATGAAAGCCACAATGAGCAAGAAAATAACTATTTTTTTACAACAACACTTAGTAACTTCATAACTTCAATCATAGACATAATGTATATGCATATGATGATTAAGAGTTTGATACTGTGTCTGAATAAAACTTCACTTTAGGTTCTATCTAGTATTTAAAAAAACCGATTGTACTATCGATAATCGGTTACATGAGTATCCAAAGTTTATTTCAGAAAGCAATCTATCACCTATAAGAACATATAAATATTCGCAAGTATACATAAGTTGTATGTAAAATTATAAATCATTGTCTATAATTGACCTCAAATATTGCATTTGATAAATTTTGTTCTAAAACAGTGAGTGATGTCATGGACCTATAAACCATATACATGTACATGTATATGGTTTATAGGTCCGTGGTGATGTATAGTTCATGGTTCATAATGTCCCGAAATATGGTACATTATAAAGTAAAAACAAACTATGAGTTAAATTATATATCATTGTCTGCAAATATGGTATGTTATAAAGTTAAAACAAACTGTTAGAAAAATTATATATCATGGTCCATAATGTCCCTATGGTCTGTAATGTCCGTGACCCTATATACCTGTATACATGTTTTAAATATTCTTTACCTTAGCTTAATGCTTGAACCAAAATCTGAAACTGAGACCATGTGACTTTTGGGCGCTAGACGAATGAAAATATTTTGCTTTATTTTAATGAATACCAGTACTGTATATGAGATAAATTTACTTATTAAATAATTGCTTATTGGTTATAATCTTACCTTACAGACATCAATCCACTCATTTTGTTTGATTATCAGTGCAGGTGTAACGCCAAACATATAGTTGGAATATAATCCAGCTAATAGACATGGGTTGATAGAATTGACTACATCTGCACAGATGTATTATTGTGACACTTTTAAATGATTCCAAAGCATCTCCATAAACTTGATATGCGGTCCTTCAGGTGTGAGTTCAGCCAAATTCCGGCCCCAATTTCTCGAAAATTCATAAGTCTCTTACAACAGGATCAAGCTATATTATTTTTGTTTTATTAAAATTTGTTTTCATGTTTACGTTAATCACTTAATGAGAGTTTTTAGACTTCAATAAAGAAATCTTTATGATATATCAGTTGCGAGCCACGACGACCACTCAGTTGGGCTAATGAATTAATTTCAAGGACCTTGACTGAGATAAATGAATCAAGGCGGTTATCTTGTTAAATAAATCAGTCAACAAGAGATATTTCTCGAAAATCCTGTCGTCTCATTCATTACTTTGGTGCTAGTGCCGCCATTTTGTTGACATTGACAACTGACGAGCACCTGCTGATCCGGATTGGCGCATACCTGTCGTTAGATTTTTATCAAAAAGTAACGAAGGGTACCAGTCTAAACCTTTTCATGAACATTCGGAACTCCTCGGCCATTTTTTGAAAAACAACCTCGGATGTATATGGACGGTTTACATACTCAAAAAGAGGCACGTTTAAGTCCGCTGCAAGTAGTGCGCGTAGTAATTTCAAAAATGGACGTGTTTGACAGTTGTTTACATTCTTCGCTACAAAGAATGAACATTTCTTTTAAATTGAGGGAAGAACAGAAGCAATGCTTGGAAAATGTTTTTAATTTAAGAGATACTATTGCAGTGCTACCGACAGGTTTCGGGAAAAGTTTGATTTTTCAGTTATTACCATGTTTAATGCAAGAAAAACTTCAAAGACAAGAGCCAATGATAGTTGTGATTGTGACTCCATTAAATTCGATCATGGAAGACCAGGTTTCCAGCCTAAAGTCGAAGGTTATTTCTGCGTGCTTTCTTTCCTATGATGGATGTGTCGTTTCCACATTCGATGATGGTGATGATGAAGTTGGTAACACAAACGAAGGTAAATAAAAGTTCAGGCGTTTTATTTTGTTTATATTGAAATCCAAATTAAGTTTAATGTGATAGTTAATGCAGGTAAGACCGTGAGTCATTCTGTAGAATACATTGTATGCTAATGTTTATAATACCGTGTTGGTTGGTTGAAGCAGTAGCCACAATAACCCGCGAATAGGGAATGTATTTTAACATTTGGATATTTATTGTGTTCCCTATAACGTAGCGAAGAGTTGCCAACACAGAAATCGTCAAAGGCTCTAAAGCGGCTGTTTATATGGACTATAGGTGTTGGGTCAACTCAGCCAAATTACATGAATTAGGACACAAAAGGTCATTGGGCTGAGTTTGTTTAAGCACCGCATAAACAGAGTGCACTTTTCCCTATTATTTATAAGTGAATTTGTTACACAGTATTTGGTAAATATGTCATCTAATCATTGTCTCTGTTGTAGAGGATGCCGAAGGCAAAGTACGGCTACCAACGTCAATGTCCCTTAGTGATCTGAAGAACGGGTGTAGCAACCTCATATATGCTCACCCTGAGGCTTTACAAAGCAAGGAAATTATGAAAATTCTCCATTCAAGGACCTACCAAGAACGTGTGTGCGCCATTGTTGTTGATGAGGCTCATATGGTGTCTGAATGGTATAATTTCCTTCATTTTATACGGACTTGTTTTCTTAATTTTATAGACTTAAAACTTATCTTCAGAGTCTCACTTAAGTCTGCCTCCTAGTTTTAACCAGTACAGAGTATCAAAATGAAACCACAAGCACCCATGTTACAAATCTGTGACCTCTTAGTCGGAATGCAGACATCCTTAACATCTGAGCCATCCAGACATTATTGATTATAAAGGAGAGCTTTATTGTTACTAAAAATCACAATAAGCATATAAAATTTACTATATATTTTAAGTGTTTTCTCTGAAGCAAGTCCTAGACCCTTGATATTTAGCATTCAGCCTCATGAAATGTTCCTTCACAAATTATGTCCCTGAGTTGGGTTTTCTATATTCTTGTCCATTTTATTAGGTTTTAGCAAAAGGCTTTTGCTTAATTCACTTGTTGGATAGCTCAGCTGGTGGAGCCTCTCAGTACTGTTGATATGAAAATATAGTTGAGAAGGTCCCATGTTTGAATCCTGGTACAACTCTGCCCATAAGTAAGGAATTCACAGTCTCCCAGTGAAACAAAGAATATTGACCAAGTTTTAATTGCAAAAAAAACATCAAATAAATAAGTATTTGTTTATTGAATTTCAGATTCATACATGTCTGTCATGTGACAAAGCATTAATTTAAAAAAATGAAACAAAAGTAAGAGACAGAAGCAATTTAATACCATGATAATGAAATAGTAGGAACTTGTATGAACACAAATTTCTATGTAAATAAACCGAGATACATGAATATATATTGTCTGATTGGAGCAAAAAGCTGAAGTTTATGTTATTCACTTATTTGAAAAGAATACTGCTATTATCTTATGAAATTTTCAGGCTCAAATTTTATTTGTTTTTGAAAAAATAATTTGTAACAGTTAACTAGAATGTTTTTGAAAAAAAAAGAGAGACAGTTACATTACTTTGTGCAACAAACAGACACTGTATATTATATTCAAATACAAAAATAAATAAATACAAAAAAAATATATATCATTACTGACATGCTATTGATAGGGCTTCAGTTAAAGAAAGTTTGGAAGTATATTACTCCCTAGAAATGGGTTAAAATTTTAAAAATTGATTCTTTGGAAGTACAAAACTACCATGATTTTGAAGAAAACTTCCAAAGTTGAAAGCTTGGAAGTTCAAAATATTTAAACATTTTGTCAATATTACTTTTATGGTCACAATTTCAATCGGTTTAACTGTTTGGTCACAATTTCAATCAGTTTAACTGTTTTTAAGTGAAATTAATGATTACAATGTAAGTCTGTGAATTTGGAGTTGCAAATGATTTGATTTTTAATATACTTGTTAAAAAATAATTGAAAAGATATTGTAATAGGGGACTTAAACTGCCACATTTCAGTATAAAACTTACAAAATTGATTGACAGGAAGTTCATACTTGCAGTTTCAAATTTTTAATGGAAGCCCTATATTCACATTGTACCTCCCCATATTATATCAAATATCCAACCATAATACAACTCTTACAAGACAAGAGTAATAAATATTAAATTGTTATCTGATGACCACAGTAAGTGCATATCTATTACACATTATATAGTTTTGGATGGGGTTATTTCTATCTATGACTTTATGTTTTAAAGCGATGTCATAACTATTTCAGGGGTGATGAGTTTCGACCATCGTTTAAACGGCTAGGGGAATTGACCTGCATTTTCCCAAAAGCTGGTCATATCGCCCTGACTGCCACTGCTACACCAACGAAAATCAAGGACCTTGCAGCTGTTTTACAGTACTCATCAGAATGCGTGATATCTTTAAACCCAGACCGACCAAACATCTACTTGGAAGTTTTAACAAGACCTCCAAATGTTAGAAAATATGAAAAATATGACAGTTTAATTAATCCCATTTCTAAGGAGCTTTGTGAAAAACTGGTCGATTTTCCTGTTACAATTATGTATATGGAGAGTTTGGAAGCTTTGGGATATTGCTACCAATATGTTTCCCATGACCTCAAAGAGAAACAGTATACTGGGGAAGCTATACCAGAAAACCGTATTTTTGCACAATACCACACAGACTACACTCAAGACATGAAAAGACACATCGTGAATGAACTTACAAAGGAAACACCTAAACTGCGACTTGTTATGGCAACAGTTGCACTTGGAATGGGGCTAAATGCTCCCTCTGTTACCCGTATAATTCATTGCAGACCTCCAACAACACTTGAGGAGTATTTACAAGAAATGGGACGGGCAGGCCGTAAGGGTCAACAAGCAGAAGCTATTCTTTATTACAACAACAGTGATATTTCAAAATCAAGAAAAGGGATGAGTCAGAGCATGATCAGTTACTGTAAGAATGAGCAAACTTGTCTGAGACTTCAATTAGTTCAACATTTTGGATTTAATCACGTTGTGTATTCTGGAGAAAGTATAAAGTGCTGTTCTAATTGCAAAAGGGTTTTCTCAAGAGGTCTACTAGAATAAACTTATCACCATGATGCACAAAAACTATTTGTAAAAACTGATCTAAAATGTGAAAAGTTAATTTTCAATGATAAAAAGCTCATGTCTAGTAACATGATTATTGTTGTATGAAAACAATTCATCATTATAACCTTACGCATTTTATGTTGAATAACATAATGCAAACAGATGCCAATAACATATTTGAAAAAAATCTTCAACAATTATTTTATTCATCTTCATTTTCCTCGTCTTCATCGTTATTGACAGGCAAATCTCGGAGCAGTCGCTTGACAGTAATCTCAATTATATATATCAAGCCTGCTTTGTCAAAAGCAAATGGTGACCTTGGGACTTTCTGTTGTAACTGACGATCATGGTGAGGTGTCCAAATATCTAACGGATTTATTTTCCCAAGCAGAATCTGTATGTCATCCGCCATTGACTTAGCCTTGTGAGAACTTTTTACAGCCTTTAATTTGATCATACTCTCAAAGTTTTCCGTTATTCGAAATATTTCCGGTGCTGCTTTAGTAATTGCAACTATCGATTTCTCAGTTTTGTTTGCACCAAGAGAACGGATAAGTGTTTTCAATAATTTGACTTCATTTTCCTTTTGAATATCTGCAGCCTTGTTTTTACCAGGCCTACCTTTTGGATTTACAACAGATCCTGCTTGTACCTTGAGTGACATATATGGAGACAATGTATGCTCTGTCTTAAGGATGTAATCTATGCATTCTGTTAGATATTTGGACAACCTTGAATGACTGTAAAAAAATGGAATCATGTTTTTAAGAACAATACTGATCCGTTTAACATCACCCTCACGAACTGCATCTTTCATTTGTACAATGATGAAAAACCATTGAAGAAAATTCTTGACATAATTCAATAGATCATCATTCTTTTCAACCATTTTCAACATAACATTTATCTCTGTATTAACTACTTTCAATGAACATCCTTTCTTCAAAGATTCCAAATTCGTCACAACAACTAAGTCACAACCATTTATGTTCAGTGGAATGTTAACATTTTTCCCATCTGTAACATTTGCTGTATACTGATAGCATTGCAGTGTTTCATGTTCCTGGATAGTGACTTCAACTTCATGACTGTCATCTTGTTCCTGAAAAGAAACAAATTGATCTGAATCATTAACTTAAAAAAGGCTAATGTAATCATCTGAGTGAAAATTTGAACTTCATAAAATAATAAAAGATTTTTATATCAAACATTGCCAATTTTCTTACCAAATGTGATTAAGGTTTTGGTAGATACATTGTATTACAACATAGAAATAATAAAGTTTAAAATTTCACTCAACTTAATGTACACCATAGTTCACCATATTTTGAAATCTGTTTAACTTTTAAAAAAACATTGGAATTGAGTCATACTATCTGACTTTAGAAATGCATATAAAGTTAAACAATAACTGCAAACTCAAGGGAACATACATTTGTAATTAATTGTTCATACACAGGGAAGGTATCTCCAAGTGATCTGAACTTTTATATAGCAATAATAACTGTAATAAGTACAGATTCGTTTTTAGATAATACAGTATAACTCTAGTGAAAAAAGCAGTTTGAAAATCATGTTTGATGATATATTGTCACTTGTTGTTAGAATTTTAAATTTAATAACAAATATTGATGCCATTTGATTAGAGCCATAGCCCTCTTAAATGTCTCTATATAGATGTATTCTTTGTAAACACTAACCATTCCCTGGACATCAAATGGAATATAAAGATCAGTAAGTATCTCCTCCATTAATGTATTGAAGACCTTCATTTTGTTCACATTTGTCCAGTTTGATAGCCCTTCAGTGATGCTGTTGTGCTTGCGACTGTCTGTGATTGTAGCCATGTTGAAATGGTGCATTATGTATGACAGGAAGTAACTCAGCCCACACGTTACAACAAAGTCTTCATGTGCCTGAAATAAGATCATCTCATACTTTGTACATTATAACTAAATACACTGACTTGCGCTTCCACAAATATTTGCTATCCAGTGAACTTATATGGCTGGCACACTTTCTTCTCACCTTGATGACGGGTGGTTCAATCCTAGCCTAGGTTCATGTGAGTCCAGTGAATGCTCAGTATTGATCACCAAGCTTAACCTAAGCTTAACCTAAGAGTCTCCAGTCCTGTATTCAGACCCCAATTTATCTTGCACAATTTTCTGACCAAGAACAACTCAGCAAAACTAATGAAACATTGTTTACATTCATTGGGAACCAAATAATAGAACTTGTTAACTAGCAGTGATGTCCCTAGCCAGATTTTATTTTGGCATTTATTAAATGTGTAAGCCTACAAATTGATTTGATTTTTTTTTACCTTATAGCGACTTTTCACATTTCCATTGACATTGGATCTCTGGATCTGAATTTTCATGTTACCCAATGTACCTTGGTCGCGTCCACACTGGAGGTTCAGGAACTTTTTCGCCATTTTCTTGAAAAAGAAATACATGTAGTTAAATACTGGGTAGCAAATTAATTTATGACAAGAGCAGCAAAAAAGGCCAACATACAGATTGGTTATAAACAGCCCGCATTTGCAAATTTATTTGAATTTTCATAAATTACAAATGTGAATTTGTTTCATAATTTTTTCACCTATGTGACTTTGTTTCATAAGGGAACTATATCACAGAATGTGATAAATACCCCTTCACACCCATTCTCAGTCTGGCTTACAAAGCACAACTGACTCAGGTTAGGTAGTTGCTATTTCCTTAACCTTAAAGGTATGGACCCTGATCTGGTGTCCAACAATTCCTCATAATATGGTGGTAACTTATTATTATGAAATCTAACCATAAATGACAAAGATAGGAGGGGCCAGACTTACAGACGCAAGTGACAGTGGTCATGATTTGTATTCACTTTAAACACTAACTTCTATTGAATAATATATAATCACTATGAAAATGTACCACTAAGAAGTCTTGGAGAGTATGAAAGAGCTCCACAATGATAGGGTGCAGATGATCAAAACGCTCAGTTGCTGTATGGGCACCTGCACGTAGTGACTTGGCCCCCTGCAGCCGGACACGTGTCAGCTGGTCACCCCCAAATGGTACCTTCAACTCGTCTAAATCTCCAACTGAAATGGTTTTAGTAAAAATCCTCCGTCAATGTAATGCACAAGTCAATTGTAACCACGCCCCCCCCCCCCAGGTCCGGGGGGGTAGCCGGGGAAATGGACCGTGTTTTTACTTCACGCCAAATTTAGCGGGAAATTGGCCTTATCTAGGGTCCCTTGGGTGTGAGGGCATTTGGCAGGGGTTTTACCAGCAGATTGTCTCCGCAGTTCCGAGACTTTGCCCGGGCTTGGCTGGACCAAAAGTCAAAGTCCCCGCTATTCCCCAGACCTGGGGGAGCCATGGTTACAAATGACTGGTGCATAAACAAAGGGTATCAGTGAAAATGGTGTTATTCTTTTGTATGCTCAGCGATGGGGTAGAAATAGAAAAGAACAATTCTGAAGGGGAGCATAATAATTCCTATTGCATCACATAGCATTCAAGTTGGTCGATTTAAGTATATCGATACTTCATGTTTGACAAATATTAAGTTAGTTCATTAAACTAAAATGCTTTGCTGTTCAATAACGTAACTTTAAGCTAGTGTTTAATATATGTAATCCCTTTGAAATAGCATTCTGATCAGACATACACTGTAATTGTGACCTTATTTTTGTATTTGCCAATAGATAATATAATAATATATATGAAATATACTTTATAATTAAATTTGAATGAGATACACTTTCTAAAACAATCAGATTTAAGGCGTCGGACCGATAAATATGCCTGGATACCTTACCCCATTTTTTTCTTTGAGTTTGTTGTGTAGATAAAAGATATCTCAATTTTTTGCACACCAAAATGTTAGAAATTTACATTAAAGCATTGCAAAACAAAAGTTATATAATGAATCCAATTTGAGTTGAAATTCTTGAAATAAAATAAATATTTTATGGCACCAACCGCGGTCAATATTGGGGCTGAACAGCTGTCAAAATTTAATTTATTATGAAGTAACCTGAAAGCTAGTTAGTCTGATACCTTCAGCAGAAATAAGATTTCATATTACTCTGATATTTACCTCTTCCAGCTTTCGTATACCATCTGTTGATTGAGCCAGAACATTCATCCATAATCTTGACGCAATCTGAATATGTCGTCTCATTGTTCAGAGACACTGGAAGAATGAAAATGTCAGACTTTTTTTTCATCTCTTCATCTAGTGGGTGTGGAATATGTGCTGGGATGAGACTAGACATCCATTTGAAACCATCAAGCTTCTGGAGCTCACGTCCAAGGAGTATTTTAAGGCTCTTTTTGTAGTAGTGTTGTTCCTCATCATTCGGCAAAAAGCATCGAGCTTGTACTGCCTCAACATTAGGAGTAACCTTACTTAAATGGTCTAAGTTTACTCTGTCAAGGGTAAAGTCTGTAGCGAAAAAATGATAGTCCTTGTTCCTACTGGTAACATCCATTCTCATGTCATTAATAGTATTGACTCTTATATCAAGGTTGTCACCATTTAATTTTCCATCATGTCCTTCTGCGATGGCACTGATGATAGAATTTTCTGACTTATCGCCAAAATCCTGGATAAGTTTTCTCTTCGACTCTTCACTCAACGTGAGGTGTACTTTATTGAGATGCGTCAGAAGCTTAAATCACAAGAAAAATGTTCATTTACCAAATAATAAAACATTGAGATTTTATTTTACATCAAATTTGGTTTGATCTTAGTTAACAACTATTTCCACAGATTAATCTTGTTACTTTTAAAATTGATAATTTGACATTTAATCAATCAAGTTAAAGCTTTCTTCTTCGTCTAACATTCTTGAAACATTCTTACGTTACCAAAGGCAAAAAAAATAAATTTGGTTAGGGTTACATCCTTTTCTAAAGCAGGAAGGGTATGTAGGCATTTTATTTTTTTCTTTGGTTTATATTAGAACATAACTTTCATCATTGGAGGATGGTGTTAAAGTAATCTTCTGTATAAAGCGTTAAATTTTTAAACTACTTACTAAAAAAACCTTCAAGATGCACTCTTATTCACAAATAAGATGTACCAAAGGTAATTCAATTGTTAAAATATACAGAAAAGGATGTATAAATATTGAAAACAAAGGATTTCATGAAGGTGTTTAATTTGAAAGAAAGGTGAAGAAATCCCAGTATTTCTAACTGATGAGATGATTACTAAATATGGACCCATCAGTCATAAGTCTGTTTTCACTATTAAATACACTAAATACAGTTTCAATCTGGTTATCAGTAATTAATATTTTCCATAAATGCATTTTTAGTAAGTAAATAAAGGTGAATTATTTTTATATAAAATACAACTTAGGAACTGACTTTAAAAACATTAGGGTCAGCGCCTGTTTTGTAAGTAGGGTCAGGTCACATGAACCAAATGTATTTTTTTAGGCCAAAACTGTCTTTCTACTGTATGGGAATGTGGCAGGGGATTATGCTGACAAAAGGGAATTTTGAATGCACACAGTATTACTTCTTCATATGATATTATCAAATTTATGTTTTGTTGTGTCATATATAATTCATACAATTTATCTTGGTATATTTACATAGAACTTGGTGTTTATACTAGTACCTACTATTTTATTATCATGGTATTAAATTGCTTCAGTCTCTAATTTGTGTTTCAGTTTTAACTTAATGCTCTGTCACATATGAGAAACATGTATGAATCTACAATGAAATAAATAAATACTTATTCATTTGATTTGTTTTTTAAATTAAAACTTGGTCAATGTTCTTGGTTTCACTGAGAGACTGTGTGAATTTCTTACTTCTGGGCAGTGTTGGACCAGGATTTGAACCTGGCACCTTCTCATGAACATTTGTATATAAACAGTTCTGAGATGCTCTACCAGCTGAGCTATCCAACAAGTGAAATAAGCTAAAAATGGTTCTCTAAATGAAAGCATATTGCTAAAAGAAAAATGCCTCAATCATGGCAATTTTTGTCAGACTTTTTTGATGTCTTTATAAAGAGTAGGATAATTTTAGCACGAAAATTGGGAAAATACATACATTTTAAGGTGTGGAAGGGGGCCGAACTAGACACAAAATCTTAGAAAGAAAGCTTAGAAACAATAATATACATACAAATATACGATTCACATTTATTTAAATTCTTATTTTAAATTAACATTCAATAACCCGCTCTTTAAAGAATATCAAATAGAAAGTAAAATGGCAGGGATGAAACAAGCTAAAAACAATTGAACTTACTTACCAAAATTGATGTACCGTTGTCATTGTTGTTGAGGGCACAATCATCTTTAAATAACAAATAACAGACAATCATCTTTAAATAACAAATAACAGAAACTTGAAACTTTGACAAAGAACAGCATTATAACAGTAACAAGGATTCAGGCAATTCAGGCAAAGCAGGCAAATGTAGTATCTCTTAAGGCCACACCAAATTGATGGTTTTGGCTAAAAGATTTCCAAAGTTTACTTTTAAGAAAAATCAGTTATTAATTAAGTATAATGAAATGGAACTCATTTTTATTTTTAATTTAATGAACACAATATCTAAAATTATGCCTTATTCAACAATCAATATGATCAATGTTAAAAAAGTACTAATTTCTCCTAACGGCCATCAATAATCCATTCATGCACAATATATTTATATTACTGTTTAAACATTATAATATTTATGGATTATTGGCCTTTAAGAATGCAATAAACTGTTCTTGAGTATGAACATTTTTAAGCAAAGTCATTCAGGAAACCGAGCATAATTTATATTAAGGTTGCCTTAATGTGAGAGTTTAAAATGCAAATACCTAGTAACATTGTGTTTTAATTAAAGGCATAGTTTGAGCTATGTGTTTGAATCTTTAATGAAGACCAATAAAGGTCAATGTACTGCCATACTTTAGATAAAAAGTAACATCTTTTAAAATATTCACTAGTCAACAAGAACAAACACATGCATTTCATTGTGTAGGCTTACCTTGTTGTCTGCATTGTATCGTATACACACTGTAGTCAGCAGTCGTTGTAAACCAGACACTTGTTTGTTTCGACAGTGCAGAATCATACCATATATTGTTGCTGCAGTTGCTATCATCGCCTCTTTAGATATTTTTTTACCCAATGCTGTAAAAATACATTGAGCAAGAAGAGGACAACCCTTGCACATCTCCAGAACTGCGTCCAGGAAGAAAGTATCCTCACTTAAACCGTCCTTTTTGAAAAGAAAACTCTTCATTCCAGAAAAACAGCTCAGCTGAGAGTCTAGTTCTTGCATATGACTGTCTTGAATGTCACTTAATGTTTTCATTAGAATTTTTAATTCAGTTTCCTTCTCTAATGTATCTAGGGAACAGTGAACTTCTGTTGTTTTTGTCTTCATATATGCATGTTCTTCAAACAGAATGCTCCTTTTTGCTGTTGGGGCCGTGGCACTACTGCTTCTGCTTTTATCTCTATCATCTACAACAATAATTTCATTAGCTTAGGAAATATACATGATACAAATGTCTGATATGGCTTGTTACAATATATTAAAAATATAAATAAATAATAAAAAATATATATTCCCGAAACAATTTCAAGACCCAAATGCTCATTTTGTGTTCTTTGATGATATGTGACCCATATGAGATATTTTCATAAACTAATAATGTATAAATAAATGTACATGATGTTTGCCGTGTTTGCATACATCATGTGTGCCGTACATAAACATAAAAATATTCTTCAGAATAACTTTTCCATTTAAAAGAGGTATCCTTTTAAGGTAATAAATTTGTCAATCACAATAAATAACCATCAAGAGTCACTCATGAAATCCTTTAAAGATGCACAATATAGATCTAGGCAAAAACAAATTCTTTCATTTTAAAGCATTATCAAGTTTAACTCATTTCACTTTAGTGTTGAAAGACAAAACACATGATTATAAAGGCACAGATAAAAAAAATATATTTTTATTTTAATATGTTATACGTGGCAACAGATTTCCCGGTCAAAGAGTGCCAAAACACTGCTAACATTTTTTATCTGTACCTAATCCATAATTATGCATTTGTATTGTTTTGATCATTAAAGCAATATATTAAGTTAAACATGATAATGCATTTAAATTAAAAATAAAAACTGCATCAACCATAGATGTACGCCTTTAAACAAAGTTGTCAGATTGATATAACCTGTTTCTCATTTTTGAATCATACCTGATAGTTGCAGTTTCTCAACAGAGTGGATAATAGTTTCTGCAGCACTTGGACTTCTGGACTTATTTTTCACTGCATAGGAATGGTCCTGAAACTGTATGCTCTGTCTTGCTTTTTGAGCAGTGGCACTCTTGCTTCTGAATTGATCTGTTCCATCTAAAACATTATACATTTTTTCAGAAAAAAGTAGAAAATCAAAATGTTGCTTATACTTCTACAGTTTGTTTTATCAGCCAGGTCAGGCAAACCTTACGCAATCTGTGACAACTGACAAGAATACCCATCCCATAAATTTAAAATCATAACATTTCAAAACTATTCCAGACTTGTATACTCTTTAATATATTCAAAGTTGGGATGTCTCAGAAATAGTATCCACGTCCTAAGTTGAATTCCTAATTGTGGGTAGTTTTTGTTCTCCTTCTCACATTGACACCAAGTACTAGCTCCACCCAGAATATCAATTCAAGAGTGAATAATTTCAGTTGTCTTCATATACTATGTTCAAATATATGCATGTTCTGTATATTTTAATAATAGAAAAATACTACAAATACAGCAGTATGTTACTGGTTTGATCTTTATTAAGCCAAGTGGACAGATTAATTCACTGTTGTTTTGTTTCAAATCATACCTGAGAGTTTCAGTTTCTCGACAGAGAGGGTAATACTTTCAGCAGCACTTGGACTCCTAGACAGTGTTTGCAGAGTCTCAACTGGTGTATTGGCACATCTTTTAGCTCGACAAGATTCTGTAGTCACTCTTTCAACATGTGCTATGGCATTCCCCCTGGAAAAAGTCAAAAATTTGAATGAAATGTTTGACAGGCCATTGTAAACACTAAATTTTACTACTTGTGTAATTATATTAGCACCAAATGTAGGCAGAGATCAGGGGTGCGGAGGCATGTGGGGCGGGGTGGCGGGGGGTGGGGGGAGTCCAGATAATTGTACGTTGATGGATTTTTTTACGATTTTGATATGGTATCCAGATAATTGTACGTTGACGGATTTTTTTACGATTTTGATATGGTAAACCTTCGAAGAATCCAGTATAACACGTCCATTATTTTAGACTAGGGCGGGGGGATGCACAACTTTTCATGATTTCAGCAATAATATAACTCACTGGGAACATATCTCATCTTAGTTAAAACACAAAGCTGATAAAGTATAATTTACCTGTACGTTGTCAACTTGTCGCATAGTTTCATACAGGACTGGCAAAGGAAGAGCTTGTCCATAATGTTTGTAATTGGTTTCGAAACCAAGAATTCAACTACTGATTGCGCATGAATATTAGCTGCTCTTTTATTTGCTATGCAAAAGAGTCGTTTATCTGAAACTAAGCATAAAGTGCAGACAGACACTAATTTTATTGGCGTCGCCGCCATTTTGATTTGATGAACTACTTTCTCAGCCACACCGGCATACATCCGAGGTTGTTTTTCAAAAAATGGCCGAGGAGTTCCGAATGTTTCATGAAGAGTTTCACTATTTAATCATAACGTCACATGAAGAAACGGTCGTTAAAAGAAACGGTTCAAGGTTCATCCTAGTGGAAGAACTGAATAAGTGCATAAATAAATAGAAGCAGTTATTCAAACCTATTATTTTAAATGGTCATAAGGAATATGAATTGCTAGTGATAAACAAGACATTTAATACGTAAAACATGGAACCAATAACCCAGCTCCTAGCTAAAATGGAGCACAAGATTGACCGGTACTATATGAAGTATTCCCATTTCCACACAGTCCTTTTTCAAGATGTATTTCTTTTATTCAATGGCAGCTTGGAGTAGGATTAATGGTCCCAGAAAACAGCCTTCTGCAAATGTGCTAATTGCCATTGGTCAAAGAAATATTTTGTGTTTGCATGATCAAATTAACATTCTAGTAAGCTTTGAATGCCTTTTTACACAGATGCTCATTTTTACTCAATGCCTTTGAATCAGATGTTACAGATGTTTTTAATAATCATGTTCCTGTGAAAGAAATGTACAGAAGAAGCAAACAACTACCATATATGAATAGAGAATTAAGAAAGGCTATTTACAACAAAAAAATGCATTACCATAAATTTTTGAACTTTCGAACCTCCAAAAACTGGGAAAAATATAGAAAACAGAGAAATTATGTAAATAAACTAAAAAAGAAATCGATCAACATCTACTTCCAAGAACGTTGTATAGGTGGTTGTAAGGAAAATGATTTTTGGGATACAATTAAACCTTACTTGTCAAATAAATCAAGTACTTCACAACCCAAAATAATTTTAACTGAAAATGAAAAAATAGTGTCTGAAAATAGGGAAGTTGCAAATATTTTTAATGACTATTTTGTAAATGTAGCAGATAGTATAGGGAAGGATTATATTTTTGATAAGAATAACCATCCAAGTTTAAATAAAATAAAACAAGAAAACATAGATAGTAATTTTAGCTTTAAGAGTACTGACTCAGGGACTGTCTCTAAAATTATTGACAAGTTTAATGTGAAAAAAGCCACAGGAGCAGACAAAATATCAGTAAAATTATTAAAATTAGGTAAGGAGTCACTTGTTGAACCAATAACAGACCTGGTCAATCTTTCAATATCAACACAAGTATTCCCAGGTAAACTTAAGCAAGCCCAGGTTACTCCTCTACATAAGAAAAACGACACAATGACAAAATCAAATTATAGACCAGTCAGTATCTTACCAATTCCATTTAAAATATTTGAAAAAGTTATGTCCTTACAGCTTTCTGACTATTTTGACAGTATCTTTGATAACTTTTTATGTGCATTTAGGAAAGGCCATGGTTGCCAAACTACACTTTTAAAATTACTAGAAGATTGGAAAAATGCCTTAGACCAAAATTTTTACTTAGCAGCTATCCTAATGGATTTATCAAAAGCATTTGACTGCCTACCTCATAACATTTTATTAAGTAAACTATCTGCATATGGCTTATCCGAATCAGCAACAACTCTTCTTCAATCGTATCTCACTGGACGCAAACAGCAAATCAAAATTGGTAATGTCGTCAGCTCATGGAAAAATATAAAGAAAGGTGTGCCTCAAGGCTCCATACTAGGTCCCTTACTTTTTAATGTATTTATTAACGATATTTTCTATTTCATACAGAAAGGAACACTTTATAATCACGCAGATGACAACACACTACCTTTTAGTTCACCTGATTTTAATAAAGTTAAAAACGTTTTAGAACAAGAAAGTCAAATTCTCATTGAATGGTTTAATTTTAATTGTATGCAAGCTAATCCAGATAAATTTCAGGCTATAGCTGTTGGAAAAAGAACTTTTGAAAAAAACCCAACTTTTAATATAGGTCCAGCTGATATTACCTGCGATGAAGTTGTTAAGCTGCTCGGTGTAGACATAGATTATCAGTTAAATTTTAATGTTCATATAAGTAATATTTGTAAAAAGGCAGCAAGACAACTTAATGTTTTGAAAAGAATTGGGTCTAATTTAAGTAAATTAAATAAGCTTACTATATTCCATACATTTATAATTTCAAATTTTAACTTCTGTCCAATGTCATGGCATTTTTGTTCTGAAGATAATACTAAAAAAATGGAAAAAAATCAGGAAAGAGCTCTAAGATTTGTCTACAATGACTATGAATCATCGTACAATAACCTACTAGCTAAAGTTAACTTACCAAGCTTACATATAAGAAGAATGAAAACCATGGCAATAGAAACTTTCAGAATACTAAATAACTTAGCACCTCCTGTCTTATCAGAATTAGTACATAAAAGAAAATCTAAATATAATTTCAGATACACAAATATTTTGGAAATCCCTAGAGTGAAAACAACTAAATTTGGTAAGAATTCCTTCAGATATGCTGCCCCTGTGCTGTGGAACTCACTACCAGAAAACTACAGAACATGTTCAAACTTTAATCAATTTAAATCTCTTATGGCTTCCTGGAATGGTCAAAACTGTAGATGCATTGCCTGTAATTCCTCATCAAATTAAATTATTGTTTTCTCTTTTTCTAACTTAATCACAGCACAGGTGCGTATACCCAAATAATATTTTGTTTGCTTTCTGCCTTATTCAGTTTATGCGTTATGCTTGCCTTTGTATGTTTGCATGTCAACTTGTGCTTATTATTTTTGAGTTGTGCTTGCTTGTGACAAAGTTGTTGCATCTTTGCAGTCAATATTTCTGCTTTTGTTCCATGCATGTAAAATTGTTTAGGACATCATAACATCCATTCTGTTTTACATGTGTCGTATAATCTTATTTCTGATTTCATTAAATGTTTTAATATGTTACTGAGAATGTTTAGCTAATGTAGTTACCCTCTGTGAGAAAGTTGCTGATCAGTTCTTCTCAAATCTGATTTGGGGGGATAATTGATTTCTTAAAACCATTTTTCTTTGCAGTCGCACTTTTGTGCTGGTATTGATAATTCAGTGTTTTATTTACATAAGTTCTTATAGCAGTTTTTAGGCCACTGGTCAGGATCAGCAGCGTTTTCCACAGCTTTAGATATGCTTAATATGTGTGCTTTTAGATGATATATAATGTAGAAATATCTAATACTTTTTCCTTTTATAGCTATTTTTACTCTTGTTGATCTCATATACACTTGTTAACGGTCGGTTAAAAAGCTCATCAGAGCTTATGTTGCATATGTTTGTGTCTTGCCGACTTGAAATAAAACTTATTGTATTGTATTGTATTGTATTGTACAGCAAAGATCATTATTATGCAGTTTTAAAATCTGCTATGTACATATATATCTAAAAAATATTCACCATTCCTAGATGAAAACCAGTACAAAAATGACAAAGCTCCGAAGTGGAATCTGATACTGACTTTGATTCCATAAACCATTTGGCTATCGCCTTTGATAATTTCTAATTCATAATGTCTCACTAATTTTACATTTTGTTAAACACAACACAGCAGTCTGTTTTATTCTACATTTATTGAATTATACACTGACAAAGTTATCACATTAAATGTACAAATATCACTAACATACATCTTTAAAACATGCAAGTTAATATACTGTGCACTACACATGGGTGTGGTTGTACACTGACAGTTTCTTAGTAATTGTAAATATACATGTAAATGATTAAATGCCAGTAAAGTGAATATGTTTGAGGATTAGAAATTAATTTATTCTTTACTTGTTCCATTACAGAAGTCTTTCAATGAGCACAATAGACTAGTTTAATGCGCAAACCCTTCTGAGGGGATGAAAACTTGAAAATAAATACAGAGTGTTTTCGAGATATGTTCTTATTACCTAGCAACCTTGCCTGCAAGGAAATAACACTGCTAGTGTTAAACATTCCAACAATATATCACTACAAAACAGTAGGTCCTGAATACAACGATTTAACTGCATAAACATGATTCCAAGCCAAGATTCTCCATCTATTATTGATCACTGAATAAATGGACCCATGATTCTACCAGGGTAAACATGATTCCAAGCCAAGATTCTCCATTTATTAACGATCACTGAATAAATGGACCTATGATTCTAACGGGGGTAACAATTTAAAAACACTGACAGTAAGACAATATTACCAGATTTACGGGGTAAAATATTCAGACAATAGTTTTCTTTTTTTGTATAACTTAAAATTTACTTGACATTTTGTTAGGAAATAAATTATCTTGAAAATATTTTCATATACATAGATGTTATTTCTAGGAATTGTGATTTAAACCACTTGTACTTCATTATCATATTATTTTTTTTACTTTTAAGCACAAAAACAATAAAAAAACTTTTTGAAAGAACAATATCGTATCTGAGTTTTGCCAGTATCCATTGATCAAGACAATAATTTGAGAACTTGGTATTTGCAATAAAAGTATCAGAGTGAATAATCAGAATTATTTGTGAAACAAAACCTTTACAGAAGTCAAGACAAAATCAACACAAGATACAAAGAGTCAAAACATATCACAAATCTCAAAGACAACAAAGAATAATAACTTAAACAAAATTAAAAAGAGTAGCTTCTTACTTTGATTTCTATAGATTTATGAAATCCTCCTTCAAAAGGCAAAAAACAACATTAAACCTTGTTATTCAATGAGCAAGAATCTGATCAAAATAGTATTACACCCGGTTATACTTTTTCTCAGAAATTTAAAATAATAATTGCAATAACAAAGTTTGAAATATTAAAAAAAGAGAAAAGAACATATATATATTCGTCAATTTAACAACAGGAAAAGAGTTGAGATTCATTTTGAATATCCTGCTGTTTGTTTCGGGGTAAACCAAAGAAAGGCAAGAAATACTATCTATGAATAATTTAGAAATTCGAATCATAAAACATTGACTGTAAAAGGTTACGGGATTGTATGGTTAAAGTTACTTCTAAGCACTTCATAAATACCAGGTATAGCTAACCGTAAAATCAATAATATATTGATTGGTTAGTCAAGATTTTAACCTGTGTATTTATACACGTACTAACAGAAAATAAATGTATGTAAGATTTTTAGAAACTTTTTCAGAACTGTAAATTTCATTTCATGGAATATAGATGGCATCTAAATGTTATTTTTTTTACAAAAGCAATCTATCTACTTTATTTGGTAGTGACTAAGTCACGCTAAGAGTATGATTTAAGCATGCATGAACTTTTTTATAAATAATGAATATTTACAACTTATGCGTTGATGAATTATCTTTAATTAATTCCTTTTTAAAGTGCAAAGTATTACTTCCTGATTTGTGCTATAAATCAACATAAAAAATAAAGCACTGTATTTGTTACATTTCTAGTTGTTTAATAAGTGAATCTGTTTGATTATCATTTCACTTCAAAAGCCATAACACAGTCTCGTAATATATCCTACTTACGATTTCAACATAAAAAACAACATAACATTATCAGAAATGATAATTACGTGATCACTCACAATTGGCACAATTTTTCACGCTTCACAGTTGTTCACAATAGTTCATGCCTCACAGTTGTTCACAATAGTTCATGCATCACAATTGTTTACGCCTCACAAAAATGTTTGGCATGACATTCAACAAAATTACTGTTCTCAAATAAATGCACTGTTTATCGAAACAAATCTGAATTCAAATATGACAGTATATATATAATTATAAGTAAATGCCCTTTTGAATATTGTAGCATAACACCTTGACCTTCAAAATCTGGGTATGAAATACGATGGCAGACTGGTTAAAATATATTTTGTGTGGAAGTCTTTAATCGTCAAAAGAAGAATAGCACTGCATATTCAAATTTCAAAAAAGATTTATGATACACAGGGCCTTCCCTAGAAAGTAGTTCATGAGTGTTGTGGCCGTTGGTCAAGGTACTGGCCATCTCCAATAAACAAGTATCTGTAGTTAGAACCATTTGGCTATATTTCAACCACAACAAGCAGAAATAGGTCATAGGCCAAAAGAATTATAAAAATTGTGTGGTTAGGTCTGCATCTTGTTCAAAAACAAGTCGGGTAAATAGGAAATTTTTCTATCAGGCATTATGTTAAAACTTTATTGTCATCATTAGAGAAAGGCATACAAGTAATGTTCAGTATAAAAGCTAATTAACCTGCATATTATACCATACATTTTTTTTTTCTGAAAGTGCTTTTTTAACCAACGGACTATAAAAACGATATGGTTGGCGCCCATTTCGAAGGTAGGCACAGTTACCCAAACCTGAGGTATTATTTTATAGGCCTTAAAGTTAATATGACATCAGCGGAAATTTTCATATGACCTCATATTTGCTTCAAAGTTCAATTGCAAACAAAATGGCAACATCGGAACTAGAGTTCTAGCCAGGTTTTAAACTGGACCTGGTGCTGTAGAAGACAACGGGGTGCATTTAATACTATGAAGACAGAAGGCTTTCCAAGCTTGTCTTTATGACAGCAGGAGGATGCTAACAAATGTGACAGGGTGCAGCACCCTTCCATAAATCAATAACTAAAACACTACCCATAGCGTGTTGTGAAGGCAAGAGAGACATCATTTTAAGTACAAGTATTTAAAATATATTGGACATGATTTTTAAAACTGACGAATTTCAAACAATTAGCGAAAAGACCCATTTCTGCATGTCGTGGCTATATGAGACCAGCCTGTGTTTAATTACTGAAAAGCAACGCTGGTATGTATTGGTCAAATTCAGATGGCAAAATATTCATTCTCAAGTTTCATAGTTATTAAGGTTCATTTTCACAGTTAAAGAATAAAAGTTTGAAACCTCAAAAATTGGGGAATTGGTACAGAGTCTTAATCAGATAAAACCCTTGGTTTGAAACTCAGATTAAAACCTTGATCGGGACTGAAATACGTGTTTATAACTCAGATTAAAACTTTTCTATACATGGTATGAGACAAGCGCGTGTGTATGACTAAAGGGGGGGCTTTTAAAGGCAAGGGTCATGACAAGATAGCGATGCTGGATCTGTGACTGTGGGTGACACCGTCAAGACTGTTGGAGCGTGCAAGCTTCGGCTTTGACAGCATCTTCAGATTGTCTTCCCATGTTGAGGACATCGCCTGTGAATATAGGAAGTAACAACATTTCATATTATTGCATGAAATTTTTGTATTACACTAAGGGATGCAAAAATATTTCATTTTTAATAGTAAACTAGCAATATTAACAGCTTACGGTAAGCCTCTAATAACCACTAACTCAGGGGCCCAACTTACTCATGCTAGTTTCTTTTTCTTCCACACTTAACTGAGGTTTCATGGCTTCTCTTTTCACTGGGGTTGTGAACCGGTGTCATTGTCACCAGTCCAGGCACATAGGTCAAAGTAATAGTTGGAATGCATCCCTGGCCTTCCCCAGGTTACTCCTTGCCGAAAAACAAATTTCACCTCAAGTTTCCTACCTTACTCTCTATATCTAGGGGCTTGACATGTTCCCCTGATAAAAAAATCTTACCTGAAGTTTGCTAGCCCTCTTTTTATCCAGGGGTTGCCTGAGAAAGCTCATACTATTGTCCTAATACAGAGAAAAAGGTCGAGTAACACTTGATGAAAAGCAACATCTTTTGTTTCCTAGCTGTCTTGTAATCAAGGAGTTGCGAGGTAAAGCAAAGTTTGATGTAATACCTGGCATACACCAACATGCCCAATTAAATAAAACATACAGGAGGGCCAAAACTCTTACCTCTAATTTTCTAGCCCTCTCTTCATCAAGAGATTGAGAGGGAAAGCTTGTATAATTGTCCATGGCCAAGACATGGAGGTCCAAGTAATACTTGGCAAACAGCAATAGGTAGAACTTTAAAACAGAATACCAAAGGGCCGGCACAACTCTTACCTCCAATTTTCTAGCCCTCTCTTTATCAAGTGGTTGTGGGGGAAAGCTCATGTCATTGTCCCCAGCGAGGGCACGGAGGTCAAAGTAATACTTGGCATACACCCCTGATGGCACATTGATGTTAAATTGTAGAAGCTCAAGGAAAAACCTCTCTAGTTCATTCCTGGAAAATGATTAACATGTACATATATTAGATGCTCGAGTTAAGTTCTGTATTTTTGCGTTACTTACTTTATGCTTATTCAGAACTTACTGATACTCAACTGATACTCCACTAGTGAAATTTCAAGTTATAGCAGAAGTTGTGTTATATAAGTTGATCTAATGGGAGTACTTAAGTTGAAAAATATTTATTGAATTCTGCACCAATGCTACTGTTCATCCCAAGTTTAGCAGATTTACATATCAACTAACAGTAGAAGTTACCCATTGCTACCAAGAAAGCTTCAAATCAGTTTCTAAGTTACAGTACATTTCAATCTCCTCAATCAAGATTCAACTCAGCATATACCTCATAGTACATAATACATTCAATCTCCCTGATCAAGCTAACATCTTAGAACATTACTTAAGACAACATCCTGATGATTTCATTACCAATGCAAAACAAAAGCATGATACTAGATGTATATACATATGTTGATATAAGTATATATATATAAACACAAAAACTTCAAGCATCCAGGCAAGGAGTACTTATACAGCCTGGGTAAAGCACCATGTACTCACATATCTTCCACAGCCGTATCCCGCAGTATCTGACAGTAATCCACGTTCCACACTGCCTGGTCATCCCACACCTTTGAGGACAACAAGATAGCACCAAGAACGATCCTCTTCCAGTTGCATGGGCAAATGTCGATCTCACCATATGTCAACAATCGCTCTAAATATACCTGTAATACAAGTAACACACAGGGTTATTCATCAAAATCTGAGAATTTATTGAAAGAATTTGGCTTTCCAACTAAATATTTTATATCATAACACCAAAGACAATCTGCTTCCAGTTGCAAAGACAAATGTTGGTTTCAACATGTGCCAAAAATTACTTAAAACATACCTAAAGAAATCGAAAAAGTTCAATATCAAGACAAGTGACTAATAATTCTTGGCATCGGATGTCAGATTTTTATGAATCAAGGGCCATCACTCTTTTGTATACAGTTATCTGACTGGTAATCAAACTCAAGCCACAGACCTGATATTGGGAAACAAAACACTGACCAAGCTTCATGAACAATTCAAGATGTTAGTTTGTAAATAATCACAAAATAGGCTATTCTTTGGATAATCGCCGAGAGTGTTTCAAGTGCTAATGTTGTATGACATAGCATTTTTCCATGAAAACAGATGGGCCCAAAATTATCTAGCTTTTGTCATGACAGACACTTTTCTTTATATCTCGGGAAATGAATTAATGACATCAATCTTGTACAAACCAAGGTAACTATTGCACATTCTGCAGTCAACTGAGCTGCACTGAACAGGTTCCGCACAAATCTGTAGATCACTCTGTGTTCAGGGTCCCTCTTCTCATAATCATCCGGCACGGTTTCTCGCTAAAGAAATGAGACTTTCATTTAGAAACATATTCAAGGTAGTGATGTCCTCTCAACTTCTGCAACACTATTGTGATAAAAGCATATTCTTGCAACCCTTACAATATCCAAGTTCCATACGATGTCCTAATATGATAAAAACAGATAATTGATGACTGACAAAGAAATTGAACAGAACTACTGACTGTTTTTGTATATATTCATTTTCAGTGTTATTTTTCGCCCCATTCTCCTCCTGAAAAAAGATATGCAACAGCAAAAATCCCCCTTTCGTTCAGGAGCATTGACCTCTTAAAATTTAGCAATTGAAGCAATTAAGTGCCATTCATAAATATTTCTTTACTATAGGTTTCTTAAATAAAAAGTTTGAAAACAAGCTGAACATGATAGGAATCATGCAAGTATTATTGTCCTTTTTGCCATATGATAACCATGCTATTTTCCCCCTATTTAACCCTAACCTTTTCAATTAAAGTGGTTAGTATTTCAATATTACACTGAATGCACAAACCAGAATTTACCGCATTTCAAAACCCTCAAAATCACTTACAGACAATGGATGCAGTTTCTCGTCAAAGATATCATGTGATCTCTCACTCTCCCTGTTCTTTATATGGTAGTACACTGCCAGTGTGACTGCCTTGATTGTGTTCTTTAGGTTCGGTTGACTTATTGAGTCATCTATGTAGATTGTAGAGCAGGAACTGTATTTCTTTAACTCTCCGTATGGGCCGCCATTTTGTATCTGAAAAATGATATGATCAACTAGAATCCGGTAATTATATGTGTTATCTGGATGCCCATCATTTAGAAAACTCAAGGTCTATAACTCTATGAGTAGGGTTTAAGCTTGAGAGTTATGGAAGGGTGCTGCACCCTGTCCTTTTTTGGAAGCACTCTTCTGCCCTCATGGAGACCAGCATGTGCTTCCTGCTCCCTCCTGCCTTCAAAGAATGAAATGCTAAAGATCATCTAATATTGCATTTGTTTTATTTAAACCTAAAAATTGATAATGAATTCAAACAAAACTAACATATTTAGTAGTTGAAACCTTTTGACTTCAAAAAAGCACAATTACCAACATTTTCTATGAAATTCATAATGCTTTATTAATTATTCACTGCCCGAATACAATGTGGCCTTTTGTCACTCGGCACCCTGTCCCTTTTCTGCAGCACCCTGTTCTTTTTAAAGCCAGTCTTATCCCCAATGAGTGATGGAGATCAAATCGAACACATTGAGATATAATGCAAAATATTGTCGAAAAGATAATGTCTAAGGTAACATGTACATTCTAAAAATACTTACATGAGCAAGGTCATCATACTGGCTCTTTCTCCTGTTTTTGTTGTCTGAAATGTACATGTTTAAGTAAATTAAATAAATACTCCCAGACACTACTTGGACAAAGGAATGATTCAACATGGGCATTTGCATTATAAACTTGACCAACATTCCTATGACTTTGCATGTGTGTAACTAACAGCATAGTTTTTGTACTTCATGGAACATGATTTTTCTCACCATTTTTCAAAATGTCAACAACTATTACCAAGACTACGAGTGTCAGTGACTTGACATACTTAATAAAGTATTGCAATGACACTTGTAATTTGGAGCTACTTAAGAATCATTTTATGTGACAACACAATTCCTGGATATAGAATATATATCTAGATACATATTTATATCTAGGGATATGATAACAATTTAGTCAAGAGGTTAAAAAACAACTTGACTGAATTTGCAGACATATATATATATAATAAATTCAACCAGGTTTTAAGTTCATGTTAATAAACAAATTTACAGTACTTTGGCCAATACCCCTGGCTTTAATGTTAGAAATAAAGGCTGAGATAATTAATGCATTCTATTTACAGATTATAGTTCAAGAAAATATTTTGGACTTACTCTTGCTGATTTCCACATGTGACCTTCTGTAAAACATTGTCTTCTCCAGTGGATTGTTCGATGGATCTTTCAGGTTATCTTAAAAAAGTTTAAAAGGACTCATAAGCTTGGTTCACTGCGCCATACCTGTCTTCAGCCATATGTTCAATATGTGTAATAATGTTTGAAGTCTTGTAACTTTGACCAGGTTATACAGTGAGGACATTGTGTCCTGTGGCACTCCAGTTTCCCACACAAAACAAGACCACAATCTTGTGTTACATTATGTCAGCAAAAGCAATTTAATGATAACCTGTACTTGGCAGCAATTCTGATGGATCTCTCAAAGGCATCTGACAGCTTTAATGATTTAAATTTTATTGTAATTGAAAATGAAATTCCAACATTGTAATCGCAGAATGCAATAGCTCTTATGCTTCTAATGCTTTTAGAAATTGCGGCTTAGTTTTATATTGTAACATGTATGTATCTTTATCCACTTAGCTCTTAACTTGAACATATTTATTATACAGGTATTAATTAGTATGTAAGTCAGTGTAAAAGCTCAGTAGAGCTTGCGTTACTTGTTATATTATACGACTTCTATAATAAATATTACTTTACTTGATTAATATAAGATTGAACTAATATTACCTTCTGGAAGATTTTCCCTATCAAGAATGTGCTGAATGCCATCCCCAGGTATTGACGAGAAGCTCTGGTGTCGTGCATTGTCTGAGGAATCCTCATTTCTCACATTGTTTGACGACGGCTGGTATGCTTCATCACGGCTCTTTTTAGACTGTTTAAAACCACAACAACTGTTTTTGTTTCCCATTTTCTTTCAGTCTTTTTCAGGGACAAAAAGTGAACAACCCCAACTGTGTCTGATCTTTGGATGGAAGATATTTTAGTTTATGCTTCTTCTCCTTTCATACCCACACATTCTTTTCGATGCAAAGTATAATTATCATGTGATAATGATCATACATATGCAATCAAAATTGCAGCTAAGAATCTCTGTGTTATGACGATTTTCTGCGAACTGTCAAATTTGTACACCGACAGTGACAAAGAAATCAAAATGTCTTAGGGGTACGAGAAAAAAATGATAGCCTTATTTCATTATTCAGATTCATTATGCTATTTTCAATAACCTACATCTTATTATCCATTCACATTCCTAGTATTCTACGGAAATTCTTGAATCTCCGGCGAGAAATAAATGACCGGAAGTAAGTTTTTTTTCAACTTAAGCTACGGGCTAAATATTTACCTAATATTGAATGGCCAATATCAATTAATAATAACAGGAAAGAAAATATTGTGCGCAGTAAAAAATGAACCCTAAGAGAAACTATAGCAAAGCATGATCTTTACATGGTTTAATATATCATCACCACCACATTAAAGGGACTGTACACCAGATTAACACCAAAAAAAGTTTTTTTGTGTGACGAATCTCAGGACAATTATTTGATAAAAAGTTTTACTCTTTTAATCATAATTGTAAAAAAACATACTAAAACATTTTAAAAAATCGTGTCTGAGACCGGGTTTGACCAGGTGTCGCTAAAATTGCAGTCCAGTGTTGTATCCACTGTGCTACAAAGGCTTACTCTAAACAGTTTGAATATTTAAGCTATATACCTAACATGGTCATATCATGTGATAACATCGACTAGCCAATCAGGCATAAGGAATGAATTCTACTTGGTAGACATACCTAGTAATATTTTTTAATGGAAAAATACGAAAAAACTGCAAAAAATTAAATAATTGTTAACTATTTGGTACTTCAGATAGTAAGTTCCAATGCATTGTACACATCGATACCAAGTTTATGTCAGTTTTCAACAATTTTCTTTTTTCCCCACTGTTTTATCATACAAAGTACAGTCCCTTTAACATCATAGTTGTCATCATCATCATCATCATCATCATCATCATCATCATCATCATCATCATCATCATCATCATCATCATCATCATCATTATTATCATCATTACCACCTCCATCACCATCACCATCATTATCATCATCATCATCATCATCATCATCATCATCATCATCATCATCATCATCATCATCATCATCATCATCTATTTTATTGGATTGTAGCTAAGCATGTATGTATGTATGTATATATGTATGTATGTATTTCTTTGGACCTTGCGGTCAAGGATAACCTGTGAAAGTGCAAGCACTTATTTCCAACGGGGTCCTTTTTGTTTTTGCTGAAGGGACAGCATGCGGAAGGGACAGTGGTGGGATACAAGTTATTCAGGGTGCGATACCCTAGCTATTTTTCGAAGAGACCCCTTGGTTCTTTTACATGCTTGGTTTAAAACACCGTTGCTAGGGGTACAACTACAATACACTACCCTTCAAACGCTGAGCGCCAGGCAAGGGAGCTACTTGTACCAATTTTTAACGTCTTTACGTATGACGTGGCCTGGGATCGAACCCACGACCTCCCTCTCTGTAGGTGGATGCCTCAACCACTAGGCAATGGAGACAGTATAAAACCTTTTAGTTTGAAAGATCTAAATATGGCAAACCATTCTACTGAATATTATTAAAAATGCTGAACAAACAACAGTGGATGGTTAATTATTTATTTTCTTTAAAGTTGATTCAAATATTCAAAATGTTTGTAACATTAGCACAATCTGTTGTAGTTCTCATTTCTTTATAAAAATAACAAGGTAAGTAAAATAAATACTAGAACATATAACTGTTTATGCTTGTAATACATGTAATAATTTAAGTTAGGAATACAATTTTAGTGTAAAAAAGTTCATATGTGTCGAGTCAGGTCCCTCAATCTACTCTCCCACCCAAGTCAGATATAGATCTATAGCATAAGCACTTTCGTAGTCCTAAAAAAATATTTATGAACTCATACAATGAGGCATTAGTAGAAGTGTCATGTATGTTAAGGAAGTGTGGAATTATTTCAATAAAAGGTAAATAAGAATATAAATCGCAATGATTTAAGTTGATTTTTATAACGACCCAATTTGTGCGAAATTTACAGTAAAAATAACACTGGTCGCCTTTCATCCTTAATTTGACCAATAAAATAATTATATTTCTTCAATAAATATTAAGACACCGTCGCATAATCCAATTGATAACTTTGAAAACATCTGACACCATCAACAAGGTAGAGCAATGCCCACATTCATGCTATGTTGTTTTCCAATCAAAGGGCTTTGGCCGCCCCTTCCCCCTACAGTAGAGCTAGATCCCTGCCAGTATTTGAAATATCATGATCGTATGGTAAGTATTGGTTATATCAATTAATAATTTAATATGCAAAATAAACTGTTCTGGAGTTATTCACTAAATGGCATATACCGCATGTATTTTTTTCACTTTATTTTGAAAGAGTGTACAATTCAGGTACAGCCCATACAGGAAAAGTAATTATCAGTTAAAGCCCTTAAAATCCATAGTTATTGAATACCAAAACAGTGGTCGAAATTAGCACAAGCCCGCAAGCCCTGCACTGGTAAAATGTCTTCCGGGTTTGCTCAAATTCTGAAGTTTATATAGCAGGGCTTGTTCAAAAAATATGATTCCATGCAATAGTATACGAATTCGGGCTTGTTTATCCGAAAGTCTAATTTCAATGACTGCCTAAAGAACATTTCAATTATTTATGTATGTATATTCTTATTAACTGTAAGGTCAATGAAATTTCCAAGATATAAATCTACCCTTATAAAAATCACATAAGTTTGTACAATGTAATTATTAAAAAAAATATTCAAGTTGTAAGTTTTGGGTACATAGGCATCAACAAGATTTCAAATATGTTGCCTACTAGAAATATGTTTCGATAAATGAACACTTATTGACTAAGATAATTTCTATAGCAGACGAACTTGAATCCTTAGCAAAGATTCCTAATACAAATTTCCCTCAGGTAGTGTGAATGGTGCGAGGTAAAAATAGATTCCTGTCCCATATTCGTGCCAAACATAAAAGTTTAAAATGACACTTTAAATTAACACAATTTTGTTACTTCGTATCTTTTATAAGAGAACCCTGTTATTTTCCACTTGAACCACTTGGTGAAGAACTTATTATGAATGTAAAATACGGTTTAAATATTAACATTAGTCTACTGTAAATAGTTTCTGTCCCTTCAAGATTTTTTTTTATACAATTCTTATAAAGCCAAAAATATTTTCATTTCTGCCATATAAATTCAAGCAGTCAAGAATAACAGCTACACCAAAGATCTTGCTGATTTTTTTACAAAGATAATTTAAATAGGAAATCAATCAATTTAAACATGATGTTATACTTTGAAGTATTCTTCACTAAGAAGTCTGACAAATTATCCAAAAAAATCAACAAAAACATTTTTGGCTTAGTGATAAATCAGGCAAAGGTCCATAATCCAGAAAATATGTTAAATGTCCAAAGAGCACCTTTAAGTCGTGATTAAAGCTTGCTGAAAGAGAGATTGTGTTGAAAATCTTAGATTAAGATCAAACATCTTAGGCTCAAGTGAGCCTTTAAGCCAAGAGCTTGACTCAAGATGGGAGAATCTACAGCAGCATTTCACAGAATAGTCATTTAAGTTGTTTCCATTCTCATAGTCCATGTCACGATTCCAGTTCCAGTTACCGGTCGGTTGTTTAGCTTTGTCATTCAGGGCACAATTACGACAGCAGGGATTCATCTTCTGTCCGCACAGCGTATTAAAGGTCTTAAATTCACTCCAGTCATGTTCAGAAGATACGTTAAAACAGTTTGGCCAAGAATCCATCAGACACGGTCCCGCAGAGCAGTAGTTGGACATATCAGTGAGATCTGTTGGTTCATCTTCTTCAATATCAGCACCGGTTGTATCCATGTTGTGTCCAAGATTGTACTGATCCTGCTTTCTACTTTTAGCACCAAAAGCGTAGTCCAGTACAGAGTCTTTTAAAGTCATTAATGCAAGGAAAGGAGGTAGAAGAGAATTCAGTAGAGAGTGCTGGGATTCCTTTGGCTGGTTCAATGGGGACTGTGTTGCAGAATCTGTTGCAATTTCATCATCTCCGGGATTTTCCTTTGCTTTACCGTCCGTTTCAACTAGTTGTTCTACAATTGGCTTGTTGCGTTCTCCAAGAGTCTCATTATTTAACACAGACAGACTGGCAGCACTAGAGAAATCTAAAATCATTTTGGCACCAAGTTCAAGGTCAGAGGACCATATAGCAGGGATATGGGTCAAGGTCGCAAGGTTCGGGGTCACCATGTTGAAGAAGATTGGAAGGGTGGTGGTGCCCAGCGCTGATAGAGCAGAGGATGTTGCAGTACCAGCGAGAGTGGAACCGATCATCGTTAGTATGCTGGCAAGGTAGGCTAGGGATGTGGCCGAAAACACCTGTAAAATAAATCAGATGTAACATTTAACATTAATATGAACTTAATAATCAAGTTAAGATGCAGAAGCTGGTCTTAACATGCTAAGTTAAGACTTGTTTCACAATTGTTGTAAAATAAATAAGTTTAAACTAAACTAAGTTAAGACCCTAATCAGTGTTTTAATTTGAAATAACTTAAGAATGTTTATCATTCTCATAAGAACAATATTTTCACCAATGTTGGGCCATCTTGTTAATGATGGTATCATACCATCATGTTTTCAAATCAATTATTATTGGTTGTAACAAGATACATTTTGAAAGAAAAATTTTGGCTACAAATATTACTCTATGCTAATTCAGAGTATTCATCAATTGTTTGTACAATAGGACCGACGTGGCACATGGTATTATCACAATCCACTACCTACCTTTGACAGTTCTTTAGTCAGGTCGTTCAGTGTCATAAACTTGAGGTCTTGTGAGAGAATCATCATATCCGTGTACGAAAACCATCCCCTAGCCAGGCCCTGCTCTAGAGCAATCCTGTAATATATAATGTTCATGAAAATTATCAGATCAACCGTGTTTTGTGGGAGAATCATCACATCTGTGTACAAAAACTAGACAAAACCAGTCCTAACGTAGGCTAACCAGGCCTTGTTGCAGACCTATCCTGTAATATGATCAATTTAATATAGATTCTGTTTTAATTTATGTCACATGTTATATACACTCATGCTTTGAGTTTGACTGTATCCCAGAGTGGCTGAGATGTGGTGTAGTGGTAATACACTTTGACTGAAAACCCATGTGGCACAGGCTTGATCTACGCCTCAGAATTTAACTAATTAAACCATCTTCCCTAAGAGATGTTTAACACGTCCTGAGTGACAGTGCTATACAAGAAGATTTTCATTCCACACGCCTCTTTTCCACGTCCCTTAATTTTGATTTTTTTTTATTATTATTGAACTAGGGTCTTTAGTTGCGTATTAGTCTAGTGTTGTCAAAGAATGGCATTTATCCAACCTCAATGTCGATGAATAACATTCACATGTAAAAAAGGAGAATTGTTACGATTGTGTTTGCGGTTCGTCTAGAAACACATGTATTTGGTCCCCCATGCAACAAGAAAGAGATTGAGCACACATTCAATGGCGAAACAGTCATCTAAGAAGAAAAAAAATTCACCCCCGTCCCCATAAAAAAATAATATATATATATGAAAATCCAGCCTGAATTGTAGAAGTTGGTTGTGAAATTGCAAATTTATACTTATAGGCTTGCTCTTTCTTGCATTCATTAGTTTCCTCATGCTATTGTACAAGTCATTCTAATTGCGTACAATGTACACGTACCTGGATGATGTACTGTAGTGCAAAAAAAGTAGTCCATATGTACACGATACCGAAGTGAAATAGTATACAGATTTATTCAATCGACATACTAACAGCATATTAACTCTGTACACTGTATCTTTTCACAGTTTTACCTTTTCTCAACAGTGTGGAGCATCTCAGCAAATTCTTCTGGCCGTACAAACAGTTGCCATTCCTATAATTAAAAGCATTACTAGATGGGTATTATTGGCAAAATCATATTGCAATATATCATGCTATTTCATCAACACATCATGATATTTCACGGTATTTCATCAAGGTATTTCATCCATGTATCCCGCAATATAATAGATCAAAATAAGAAGTTCTGTTCCAATCCAGTGTATATCAGTGTATCAATAAAATCACACATCCATTATCACAAGACACCATGGCTGTGTTGACATTCAATTTTAAGAATAATACACAGTAGAATATTTTGCCTTGCTATACAGCAACGCAGGGGGTCCACAAGCAAATGTCCATTTTCCTTAACAGTCATTAAAGGAATACCATTCGACAATTTTTCAGCCAGAGCAATTTAAATAATGCGGACTTTCATTCAAACTAGCTGATCAAAATCCGACTGACCAATCAGCTTTCAGATAAGGCGGGGCTTATCAGTTGCCCGTTCATAACTGAGAGAAAGTTTAGAAAAAGAGGGAAAAGTAAAATACTGACATTTTCCCCTATTTATGCATTTTTTTCTATATATATGTTTGATAACAAAGTGATCTTTAAGTAGACTATTTTACCCCTCCAAATGTATGAAGAAGTTATTTAATTATGACCTATGTCTTAGTTTCCTTTGCACAGCAATGCATGGAAGGCTACAACAAATACCTCAACATTTTATCAGAAACAAAACTTGATATTCCTTCAAAATACTGTGAAATGAAATCCCCTTACAATCGCGTTGAGAAATTCGCGTTCCAGTTCATTCACATCTTCGGTCTCCATATCAGCTGACACCGCCCATTCATCATTATAAACTTCATCATCACTCCCTTCGTCATACAGGAACTTGGATGCCATCATCTACAGAGAAAATAAAAAGTATCGACGGGTTCTAAACAACAGACCAGTTCCGAAGTATTTAATATTACTATTGAAGTTTTAAAGAGCAGTAAATTTGGTGAAATTATCCCCGCAAAGTAATGTCATCAAATTTCAGAATATCTAGTTTTAGGGTAATAAAATAAAATAAAACAAAGTCTTGAAAAAGCATCTGCAGGCGGATGTGCTTGACACTTAAAGGCTTTATTTAAATATATATACACTTCAAGAAGACTTTGATATTGTAACAAGCCATAAAATAATCTTGAGCAAAACCCAGCAGGTCATAAAAAGGACTTAAAGGTAATATATATAGAGTGGGACATTGATTTTTTTTTATTTTGTGTGAAAAACAAACAAAATGCCTTCAAAAATGATACAGGTATTAAAAATATACTACAAAAGTTCAAGTTACCGGTAGCTAGCCTATATTGTTATGAAAATGTTACAAAAGATGTTGTATATTGCTGAAAAAATCAATAGAAATGGTCTTGATACTGGCTTTGATTTAAAGAAAATAAATTCAAATGTGTATCTTTCAGTAGCTGGTTAGTATTTAGAAATTGATAATTATGTTTCATTAAGTTATAAAAAATAATGTTGCCAAAAAAGTTAGTCTACCACAGACCTAAAACTTCCAAAATATGTATCTGCCGGTATTCTAAGTGACACTTAGTTTACTGCACTAACAGTGACAAAGTTTACCGCACTAACAGTGACAAAATACAACAACCTTTGGGCAATCATATAACTCATAGTTACCATGGAGATGAGGAAGAGTTCTGAGGATGATATCTGTGAGAGGTAGTCTGGTCGGCGTTGGTGAAGTCTGCGCACATACATCATTCCTACGAACATCGATGTCGGCGAAACACATGCCGACCTGGATATGAACATAAAACAAGTTATGATTTAAGTACTCTTCAGATCAGAGTTAGTTAAAAATCTAGTGTGTCAAGTTTCCATCAACTCTAATAATTAAAGAAGTTGTTTGGCGGACCTTTTTCTATTTTAAGTAACAGTGATCTTGACCCCTAACCCCTCAAAAGCAATCCCAAGCTACTCTTTACATAAGCTACATATATCTACACAACAACTTTCATTACAATCCTATCCATCAATGCTAGCTCAAGTTATTGATCAGAAAACGATTTTTGACACCCTACCTGCTCCCAACAACATACCCATTCTAATAACCCGTTTTTAATTTAAAACCTGGTTATCAAATAAGTTGCAAATACTTCTTACCAAACTGTCTACAAAAATGCCTTGTGTTACCTTGTAGTGGAGGCTGCAAGATATTCATCCAACTTGCCTAGTTCACGTGGAGCAGCATGCTGGTAGAAGTTCACCCCAAGCTCTGAAATAAAGTAGAACTGTCATAATCACCTTCAATTTAAACCTGCCCAGGCTGATTACAGATCAGACGACAAAAAAAACAGTATTTCAATATTAAAATAAAATTTACTCCAATTTATTAACCAATTCAATGTGGAACCTGAGGTCAAAATTAGGACAAGCTAAAAGTCCTGCACTGGTTCAATTTTAAAAAATTATTTTATATAGCAGAAATTTTGAAAACAACAACATTGTTGCCTAGAACTAGTGTTGCAGTTCGGGCTTGTTCATCCAAAAATTCAAATATCGTTGATTTTAAAAAGAAAAAAAAACTTACCAGTGAGAGGCATAGAGGGCCTATCAGTGCCAGGCAACTTCCCATAGTACAATGTCTTCCGCAAGCGCTCACTCAAATCCTCATGATCCTGAAACATATTGGAGCATTCTTAGTATTTTGGTTACATAGATTAATAATGTATAACACAGTCACTTATTACATTATCAATGTTTGAGATTATTCATCCATGATATGAAATATAAGCTGACCAATGTTATAACATTGATGTATTGGTAGGTTAGTACCATAGGATTTTTTTTTTTCTCTTTATTTTTTTTTAAATATTTTACAAACAGTGTTTCCAAGTTTTATTAATTTTCTCCTTTCAGGTCAGACAAACTGTTAGTTGCAACTGACCCCTAGAGTGACTAATTTTATGTTTTATAGCATAATGTACAGTACTCACCCTTAATCTTGTTTTTTATGCTTAGAATAATCATAAGGGAAATATGCCCATTTATTTAACATTTCCACTACCACATTATGGAGCACTCTAATATAGGAATCCTTGAATAAGGACAAGGAGACAAAATTATCGCATACATCGCGAAAACCACCGGTCTGACGGTCCTGACAGATAGTTTTTGACTTGGTCCGACTTTTGAGATGAGGTCTGTCTGTCTGACCAACAGTTCTCAACGCCAAATGTGAAAAAAATAATGAAGATTTAATCTTTATCAATTATCAAACACCACTTAAAAGTAAGAATAATTTATTTTGTTTTACAGAAAATCGCGTTTTATCAATGATATTGTGAAATAACCATTTGTTAACGAATTTGATGTCGTTTTCCAGTAGAGTAGATGTCTGAATGCTTTAATACCACACTAAGTCAACACCAAGCAGCATTTGCTTCCCTTTGCAATATGTTACCAAATAATGATTACTACTGTGTATATATCGCACGATGTTTTGAAACACTAAAATGATAAACTTTTGTCATAAACATTGGAATGTTTTAAATGATAGTTCCAAATGTTCAAAACAATAATCTTATCCGTTGTAACATGTTATTCAGTACCAGTACAGGCCAAAAAATACAAATTGCCAACAAATTGATCAAACAGATTTTTCATAACAATTAAGTGCGAGTGTAAAAAAAATGGCTAACCTTAAAATTTTACTCCAGGGCAATACCTGGCAAAGAAAAGAAAAAACGAAGCATATGAATATGATATTACAAGTGATAGTGAATGAAAAAATATGATTTGAATTAATGTTTTCCATCGGAACCACAAGCAGCCATTACATTAAAAAATGGTAAACATTAGATTAGTATTTTGCTTCAGTTTGCAAGATCTCAAAATGGACTTGTTTGACAGGCGGGCATGTGTTGAAGACAAAGATTCAAATGGTGATTACGGATCAAATTCACATATCGATTGGGCAAACTGCCGAAAATAGTTAATAAAAGTATCTAAATTCTAATCATCCAACCTATATCAAACACTTCAACTTAAAGCTGCACTCTCACAGATTGAAAGTTGTCACAATTTTTTTTTTTTTTGTCTTGGAACGAGCCAACTTTTGCAGAAATGCATGGAAACCAGTCGTATAACACTGCTGACAAAAAATTAGATCGCAGATTTTTATATTTAAGTTAAAACAATTATGTTTTATGCATTTTTCTTAAATGTTAGTAACGGTTTAAGCCATAAACATTAATTTTCGAACAGAAATATGTAAAAATCTGCAATCTGATCTTTTGTCAGCAATCTTTTATCATTGGTTTGCAGATATTAACACAAAAATTTGCTCTTTCCAAGACAAAAAAAAAGGTTGTAAAAACGGAATATCTGTGAGAGTGCAGCTTTAAATCATTTATTGATTGGCTTAAATCAATAAGAGTCATTTAAGATATCAATAAGCTGCTAAAACAACACCCTGTCAATGAAAACTATGAAATACCGATCTTTGGCATGCGTTTATTGGTAAAAAAAATGCAAGCGCTCAAGGAATTGGATGTTTACGCAAATTGAGTTTCATGCACTGTGGTGGAACAGATTTAAAAAAACTAACTCCCTGGTATCGGAGCCCGGGAAAAAGCCCTGTATAGATTAGTCCATATTAACAGCTGCTTCAGAGTCTTTGACGATTTTTTATTTGGCGACTCTATGTGTCCATATCCCACTTGTTGTATTCCTAGCCAAGAATGACAGATCCCAGCGCTATATTTGAGCGGAAAGATAACAGGCACCTGCCAGATGGTTTCAAAATGGAGATGCTTAATGACAGAAGTCGATCTAAATTAAACTAATTATTTGTGTTTCATTAAAAACTTATGTGTAATAGGTAAATGGTATTGGCTAAAATAATTAAAGTGTAACTTTTATGTTTTTATTTAACAGTGAAGTGTTTAGTATTGTGGAGTAACAGTTGAAGAATATATTTAACATTGATATGGACTAGTGGCGTTTAGGGAACAAAATAGTTGGGCAAGAATTGTGCAAGAATGTTCATCTGGAAACCATAAATTTGGCGCGATCACTCGGCAAGTCCCGATTATGGCCGATAAATACTAGTCATTCTACATGTACACACTTCATATTTTACATCAATTCAGCACGACTAAGAATGGATGTCTAACCTGTTCTACATCTTTGTAGAAACGAAAAGTTCCTGGAGAAAATAAAGTATTCTGTTGATACATCGTCGCTAGTGGAAAGGTTTATTTTTCCTTTTTTGGACAAGACTTTACTGCATTTCCGGATTATTTTGGCAACTGGCGCATGCTCAATTTATTCCGATTTTTTTAACCGAATAAGACCGGTACGGCTAAGCTCCGAAAAGCACCATAGAACAAGGCGAAAAGCAAAGAAAATATCGTAATGCAAGACAAAAGGCACAGAAAAGCGACGGTCGGTGGATCGAATTACCGAAAACCCGTAAACCTGGGAAACCCCGAACACCCCGTAAAATTCATAAGTATATACAATAGAGTATTCGTGGTGGTTTGTACGCCCGTATAAAATACTTCATTGCGTTCACGGGTTGTATGCCATAGTTGTTAGATGTTTCGAAAAGCGAAAGAAAATTTTGTTGGTTTATGTGCCTTTGTACTGCTATTCCGTGTGTGAGAATTTGTTTACTTTTTGGAATTATTTTGTTTATGGTTATTGTTCATGCCACAGGAATTTGGCTCAGCGATATATTATATAATATAATATGTCGGAAATTTATTTCATGCCTCAAATTGAGTAGCCTCGAAGTCGGTGAACTATACATGTGCCGTTAAAGACAAGCGTATGCCAGTAAAACTTAAATTTACAGTTGAACAGTCTCCGTGGCCTATTGGTTAAGGCGTCCGTCACCGCACGTAAAAGAACCAAGGGGTCTCTTCGAAAAAGAGCTGGGGTATCGCACCCGGACTTCCTTGTATCCCACCGCGTGCTGTCCCTTCAGCAAATACAAAGGACCCCGTTGGAAATAAGTGCTTGACCGCAAGGTCTAAAGAAATACATACAAAATCATTGCAGCAGTCTACACACTGATATTCTGCCCCCCCCCCCCCCCCGATTAACCAGTACACCATACGAAAACTCTTGTGTATGAGTACATAAGAGTAGTATATACTTTATTATTTCAATTATTTGTTTTGAATATAGTATTATCATTTTCGCTGAACATAATTAAAGAAATATTACTATGTAATATATTTGTATTAGATGAATTTTCTCGTGTGTTGTTTACATGTGTATGAAATGGACTTTTTATAGTGCGTGTACATACAAACATGTTTATTCTTTGTTGCTTAAATGGGTGTAAAGTATACTTTTTTACTAAGACTGTGTTCTAATAGTTTCATAATGGTTTCAATAGTTGACATTCTCAGTGGTCCTGTGTTTTCATACTCTGGATAAACCGTGCGTGATTTTCTTGACAAAAAGAGTTCTATGAATCTTCAGGACTCTTGGTATCATATGTAATTATCACAAAATGCTATTAAACTATCATGTGAATTAAGAATAGCGTTTGAATTGTCACCCGCAATTGTGGCCAATCAAAAAGTATGAAAGGATGAAATTCAGCTTGGTCATGGGAGTTTGAGGACCGAGTTTGATGAAGTCCGTTTCAGCGTTTAAATTTGTCTGCTTTGCTCTCGCTTGAGAAAACAAACACTTGACAACTTATAGATACTAATTTACAAACAATACAACTTGTATTATCAAATTACCAAATTACCAAATAACATACGATGAGGTTTGTAAAGCTATAAAATTGCTTAAGAAGAATAAATCACCTGGAGAAGATAAATTGCTAAATGAGTATTTTATAGAAGCATGTGACATATTGGGAGGATATATTACAGAAATTTTTAATATTATTTTAAACTCTGGGAATTTTCCAGTCGCCTGGACTAAGGGTATAATCGTACCATTACATAAGAAAGGTGATAAATCGGATGTTAAAAATTATAGAGGTATAACATTGTTAAGCAATTTTGCAAAACTTTTTACATGTGTACTTAATCAGCGAATAACTAAATGGTGTGAAGAAAATAATGTAATTTCTGATGCACAGTTTGGTTTTAGAAGAGGCAGGTCTACAATCGATGCAGTGTTTATTCTTCAGTCAATTGTGCAAAAATACGTTAACTTAAATAAACGGTTGTATTGCTGTTTCATTGATATGAAACGTTGTTTTGATTCCATATATCTCAGTGCGCTATGGTTAAAGTTGTATAAATCCAATTTAGATGGTAAAATATTACGTATTATACGCAATATGTATCAGTCAGTAAAGTCCTGTGTAAAACACTGTAATAGCTATTCAGACTTTTTTAATATAGCAGTAGGCTTAAGGCAAGGAGAGATACTTTCCCCGATTATGTTTTCATTATTTGTGGAAGACTTAGAATTGTATTTACAAAATAGAAACGATTGTGGTTTAGCTTTACGTGATATTTCTTTGATTTTATTGTTATTTGCGGATGACATGGTTGTTCTTGGTGAAACCCCGGAAGACTTACAATTGTCGTTAAACCGTTTATATAGTTATTGTAATACCTGGGGCTTAGAGGTCAATATTGCTAAAACTAAAATTGTAATTTTTCGCAAAAGAGGTGGCACAAAACGTAATGAAAAATGGTTGTATGCAAACGAAGATGTTGACGTTGTAAATGATTTTAACTATCTAGGAGTAACTTTAAATTATACTGGCAATTTTAGCCTTAATACCCAAACATTATATGGTAAGGGTTTAAAAGCAGTAAACACATTGCTGTCAAATCTTAAAAAGTATGAATGTAAACCTAGGGTAGCTTTGCAATTATTTGATGCCTTTGTTTCATCTATAATTACATACGGGTGTGAAATTTGGGGATTTACGAAGTCTACACAGCTAGAAAAGATACATTTAAAATTTTGCAAAGCCGTACTAGGCGTCAGACAATCGTCTTCAAATGTTGCTGTTTACGGTGAATTGGGTAGATACCCATTGTATATAAATAGATATGTACGTATTGTAAAATACTGGTTCAAACTTAAGAAAAGTGACAATATAATTACTCAATCTGTCATAGAAGACGCAATGTTGAATATTAATAACAATCAGGATAATTGGTTCAATAAGGTTAAGAACCTTCTCACCAGATATGGCTTTTATGATGTATGGTGTAATGATACACAGCTAAACGAAAACCAGTTCATTTGTATTTTTAAACAGCGTCTGATAGACGAATATTTACAACAATGGCATGGAAGTGTTAATGAAAATGGTGTCTTAATAGTTTATAGAGTACTTAAAACTGCATTCGAGTTTGAATCCTATTTAGACAATATTGTGTCAAGAAATCTTAGAATTGCTATCACAAAAATACGTATATGTTCGCATAATTTAAGAGTTCATACTGGCAGATATGATAGATTAGAACGCCACTTACGTCTTTGTCAAGTATGTGACTCGAACGAAGTAGAAGACGAATTTCATTTTATATTTAAGTGTACACCTTATGTCCAATTAAGACAAACTTATATTAAAGGTTATTATAGAATAAGACCTAGTATGTTTAAACTTGTGCAACTTCTTAATACACAAAATACATCTGAAACATTTAGGTTAAGCAAATATATATCGGAAGCATTTAAGGTGCGTTCTACTTTATTAATGAATCAATAATTATAAGCCTTGTTACACATTTTTATCTCAAGCAGTGGTATGCTTTGTTAACATTTGTAACCATTGGTTACTATTTATGTTGATATATACTATGTGAGTCTGTTTTATTGTTAGAAATTGATCAATTGTATCATTTGTTCCAACATATACTAGTATATAAAAAGCAAACTATTGGTTATTGTATTGTATACTATTATAGTTTGATTGATTCGTGTTTTCTATTCCAGTTCATCCTTAAAAATAGATTAATTATAATATTTATTTAATATTTCACACTACATTGTATAATTGTAATTGTAATTTATAAAATATGTATATGAAACACAAAAAACTGTATAGTTTACGTGTAATAAAAATTCTGTTCTGTTCTGTTCTGTTCTGTATTATCGGGCGTGGTTGTTTTTGGACTTTTACGATTGAACAACTGAGGGAGCTACAAGTCATGAATATGTGGACCGTGATCGGGTTCGAAATACAACCCCCAGGAGAAAGGGCGGACCGCGATAGGTTGATTGGAATGAACCTCAGGACTCCAAACCAGCAGTTCAATACAATCAAACTACTGTGGGGCAGACGATTTTCGGCAAAAGTACGCGTTCTTAAATTAGGCTATTGTTTTATTTATATATTTATGATGACAGAAGAGTCTCAACAGATCACGATAGCTTGAGGTGGGCTATAAATAAACACATTTAAAAGCATGCTCTGAAAAGCTTGAATGGGAATTCCATTTGTAAAACATATATTGAAAAGTAGTCAAAACTTCAATGACGTTTTGGGGGTCATCTTATCGTTTTAAATTTATTTTGTAAATGTAAGTCATTTGTTTACGTTCATATAAAGATATGAAAAGATGGTTGAAAAATATTTTTAAGCAATTAAGGTTTAACAATATAAAGTTTTGTCATGCAATCAACGGGGAATCTCAATAGTTGTTTACTTAAAGAAGAACACAAATCTGTAAGAAATGTTATCGGTTTAGGCACCAGAACATCATTGATAAGTTGGAGATTTGATCAAACTTTTAATTAACTTTATGAATAAAGCAGACAAAATTGCACATCATATCAGCAGAAGCTTTAAAGGGAATGTCGAACTAACGCTTGAGATAAGAATAATACTCACACATTGCTTTTGACGAAGAATGACTTAACAAGTGATGTATATACACAATAGTGTTATTAGTACTGTATTTCAATAAGTCTCTGCAAGAATCCACGAGAGTTGAATACGACATTTCCCGACTAAAACGCAGTACAAATAGCCCTTTTATAATATACATTACTGGTTATAACACTTAAAAGACAAATATCTTGGAAGTTTATCCCGTTATCATACCAAGTGAAATCCTCGGTAGTAGACACCCGCTTTTAGAATTGATGTTATATTGACACACTCAAATGTTTCGTTTAAAGCTGCACAGATATACAGTGGAAACTCACTAAACCGGACAAGGTCCGGACTGGGCAAAATTTCCGGTTTAGTGAGGATTCCGGTTTAGTGGGGATTTGATGTACGGGGTAAGTTTACTCAAAATATTAACTGAGTTAACCTTTAAAGTATTTTGTCCTCTAGGGACAGTTCAATTCTCCGACGTTTAAACGGAGGTTGAGACATGATTAAAGCACTTGCAAAAGTGATAAGCATAATTAAACATTTCTGCGTTTTTATAATCATCTTTTTACCAAGTCTTGAAATAAAACAACTCGCGTAATTTAATGCTTGTTTAGTGCATGTATGTTTGTGATTTAATTAACGCACCGCTCTAATTTGATTCAATCATAGAAGTCTTTAGATACAACAACTCTCCAAATGATCACTAAATATCTCTTTCTAGTTTTTTATTTTCTGCAACAAACAAATTAATGTTTCAATCAATTTTCTTTTCACAAGTTTGATTATCGCGCGACAGTCAATCCACAGCCCAATCATCATTATCGAGTTAACACAACATCACAGGTGTAATATTTAACGACGCACCGACTGTCAAAACAAAGTGACACGCGATTCGCGAATTCCTAATATACAAAATTATTTTGACATGTTTGAACAAATAAACGTCCGGTTTTGTGAGGTAAATTTACGTTGACAACTAACAAATTTTCTCGATTTTTTGTCCGGTATCCGGAATTCCGGGATTCCGGTTTTGTAGGGATTTTTTTACATTGAAATAGAAGGGGAAAAACGGGACTCTGAAAAAAGTCCGGTATCCCGAGGATTCCGGTTTTGTGGAGATCCGGTTTAGTGAGTTTTCACTTTTTATTTTTTGTCTTGGATAGAGCATTTTTTTCATAAATATCTGTAAACCAATGTTATATGATTGCTGAAAAAAATCAGATCGTAGATTTTAATATTTCCGTTCCAAAATTAATGTTTTATGGCTTAAACCGTTACTTACGTTTTAAGAGAAAATGCATAAAACATCATTTTTTAACTTAAATATAAAATTCTGCGATCTGTTTTTTTGTCAGCAGTCTTATATAACTGGTTTCCATGGATTTTAGCAAAAATTAGCTCGTTCCAAGACAAAAAGAAAAAAAAAGTTGTCAAAAGGTTCAATCTGTGAGAATGCAGCTTAAAGGTGTTCTGTGCATTTTTATGTTTGGACTTTCTTACCTTAATTTAACATTTACGCATTTCTACATTAACGGAGTCTCACATCTAACTCTTGTAGATATAAATTGGTCACCCAGACATGCTTTTGGTAGTATACAAACACTGCAACTCTTTATACAATCTAAACATTTGTCCACACTTATTTGCAAACACTATGCAGTGTACAACATTTATCCCAATAATCGAAATTAATGAATACTTTAACCCAAAATCTGCGATATGTTAAAAAACTTACAGGGATTTTCCCTTGTTAATAACTCGGGCCTCTTTTTTCTTCAGCCGATATCCAATTATGACGTCACAAGCCACGTTGTATGATCACACTAACCAATGCCACCACTAGATGGCTAAGATACTTTATTATCGAAATTTTAACCAATAAAGCTAGGAAGATTTAAAATCACGATACGCAATTATTTGTGAAGCAGTTCCAAATGTATGGAATTAACAGTGCAGTCGGACATTTTTTATATAAACATGTGTGTTGATTAGTTTGAACAAATTAAAGAATTAAGCACTACAGCGATTTTCAAGGAAAGATGACAAGTTTAAGAAGCGCTAAAACTTTACTTGCTTTGCTGTATTTCAGCGGTGTGCATGTACCCTGCGATCAAGTAAAGGACACTTGGTCCTGTTTTGACTATGAACTCCAATATGAAGATTTAAACCATACTGAAGGTGGTATGAGGACATTCGACGTGAGACTTTATTTTATGGATTACCTTGACTCAACAGGAAAACACTGCACTATAAACCTAAATGATATTCGACATCCTTGGTGTAATTGTGGTCTAAGCCTTGGTGTCATTGTTGTCATAGCCATGGTGTCATTGTTATCAATGACAACATGACAACATGACTCATTGTTGTCATAGGCTTGGTGTCATTGTTGTCAAACCTTAGTGTCATTGTTGTCATTGACTTGGTGTCATTGTTGTCTAGCCTTGGTGTCATTGTTGTCTAGGCTTTGTGTCATTGTTGTCATAGGCTTGGTGACATTGTTGTCATAGCCTTGGTGACATTGTTGTTATAGCCTTGGTGTCATTGTTGTCATAGGCTTGGTGTCATCGTTGTCTAGGCTTTGTGTCATTGTTGTCATAGGCTTGGTGTCATTGTTGTCATAGGCTTGGTGTCATTGTTGTCATAGGCTTGGTGTCATTGTTGTCATAGGCTTGGTGTCATTGTTGTCATAGGCTTGGTGTCATTGTTGTCTAGGCTTTGTGTCATTGTTGTCATAGGCTTGGTGACATTGTTGTCATAGCCTTGGTGACATTGTTGTCATAGCCTTGGTGTCATTGTTGTCATAGGCTTGGTGTCATTGTTGTCATAGGCTTGGTGTCATCGTTGTCATAGCCTTGGTGTCATTGTTGTCTTGGCCTTATTGTCATTGTTGTCATAGGCTTGGTGTCATTGTTGTCATAGCCTTGGTGGCATTGTTGTCATAGGCTTGGTGGCATTGTTGTCATAGCCTTGGTGGCATTGTTGTTATGGCCTTATTGTCATCGTTGTCATAGGCTTGGTGTCATTGTTGTCATAGCCTTGGTGTCATTGTTGTCATGGCCTTATTGTCATTGTTGTCATAGGCTTGGTGTCATCGTTGTCATAGCCTTGGTGGCATTGTTGTCATAGCCTTGGTGTCATTGTTGTCATAGGCTTGGTGGCATTGTTGTCATAGCCTTGGTGTCATTGTTGTTATGGCATTATTGTCATTGTTGTCATAGGCTTGGTGTCATCGTTGTCATAGCCTTGGTGGCATTGTTGTCATAGCCTTGGTGTCATTGTTGTTATGGCATTATTGTCATTGTTGTCATAGGCTTGGTGGCATTGTTGTCATAGCCTTGGTGGCATTGTTGTTATGGCCTTATTGTCATCGTTGTCATAGGCTTGGTGTCATTGTTGTCATAGGCTTGGTGTCATTGTTGTCATAGCCTTGGTGGCATTGTTGTCATAGCCTTGGTGTCATTGTTGTTATGGCATTATTGTCATTGTTGTCATAGGCTTGGTGGCATTGTTGTCATAGCCTTGGTGGCATTGTTGTTATGGCCTTATTGTCATCGTTGTCATAGGCTTGGTGTCATTGTTGTCATAGGCTTGGTGGCATTGTTGTCATAGCCTTGGTGGCATTGTTGTTATGGCCTTATTGTCATCGTTGTCATAGCCTTATTGTCATTGTTGTCATAGGCTTGGTGTCATTGTTGTCATAGCCTTGGTGTCATTGTTGTCTTGGCCTTATTGTCATTGTTGTCATAGGCATGGTGTCATTGTTGTCATAGGCTTGGTGTCATTGTTGTCATAGGCTTGGTGTCATTGTTGTCATAGGCTTGGTGTCATTGTTGTCATAGGCTTGGTGTCATTGTTGTCATAGGCTTGGTGTCATTGTTGTCATAGGCTTGGTGTCATTGTTGTCATAGGCTTGGTGTCATTGTTGTCTTGGCCTTATTGTCATTGTTGTCATAGGCTTGGTGGCATTGTTGTCATAGCCTTGGTGGCATTGTTGTTATGGCCTTATTGTCATCGTTGTCATAGGCTTGGTGGCATTGTTGTCATAGGCTTGGTGTCATTGTTGTCTTGGCCTTATTGTCATTGTTGTCATAGGCTTGGTGGCATTGTTGTCATAGCCTTGGTGGCATTGTTGTTATGGCCTTATTGTCATCGTTGTCATAGGCTTGGTGGCATTGTTGTCATAGCCTTGGTGGCATTGTTGTTATGGCATTATTGTCATTGTTGTCATAGGCATGGTGTCATCGTTGTCATAGCCTTGGTGTCATTGTTGTCTTGGCCTTATTGTCATTGTTGTCTTGGCCTTATTGTCATTGTTGTCATAGCCTTGGTGTCATTGTTGTCATAGCCTTGGTGTCATTGTTGTCTTGGCCTTATTGTCATTGTTGTCATAGCCTTGGTGACATTGTTGTCATAGGCTTGGTGTCATTGTTGTCATAGGCTTGGTGGCATTGTTGTCATAGCCTTGGTGGCATTGTTGTCATAGCCTTGGTGTCATTGTTGTCATAGGCTTGGTGTCATTGTTGTCATAGGCTTGGTGTCATTGTTGTCATAGCCTTGGTGTCATTGTTGTCTTGGCCTTATTGTCATTGTTGTCATAGCCTTGGTGTCATTGTTGTCATAGGCTTGGTGTCATTGTTGTCATAGGCTTGGTGTCATTGTTGTCTTGGCCTTATTGTCATTGTTGTCATAGGCTTGGTGGCATTGTTGTCATAGGCTTGGTGACATTGTTGTCTTGGCCTTATTGTCATTGTTGTCATAGCCTTGGTGTCATTGTTGTCATAGGCTTGGTGTCATTGTTGTTATGGCATTATTGTCATTGTTGTCATAGGCTTGGTGGCATTGTTGTCATAGGCTTGGTGACATTGTTGTCTTGGCCTTATTGTCATTGTTGTCATAGCCTTGGTGACATTGTTGTCATAGGCTTGGTGTCATTGTTGTCATAGGCTTGGTGGCATTGTTGTCATAGCCTTGGTGGCATTGTTGTCATAGCCTTGGTGTCATTGTTGTCATAGGCTTGGTGTCATTGTTGTCATAGGCTTGGTGTCATTGTTGTCATAGGCTTGGTGTCATTGTTGTCTTGGCCTTATTGTCATTGTTGTCATAGGCATGGTGTCATTGTTGTCATAGCCTTGGTGTCATTGTTGTCATAGCCTTGGTGGCATTGTTGTTATAGGCTTGGTGTCATTGTTGTCATAGCCTTGGTGACATTGTTGTCATAGCCTTGGTGTCATTGTTGTCATAGCCTTGGTGGCATTGTTGTCATAGGCTTGGTGTCATTGTTGTTATGGCATTATTGTCATTGTTGTCATAGCCTTGGTGACATTGTTGTCATAGCCTTGGTGACATTGTTGTTATAGGCTTGGTGTCATTGTTGTCATAGCCTTGGTGACATTGTTGTCATAGCCTTGGTGTCATTGTTGTCATAGCCTTGGTGGCATTGTTGTCATAGGCTTGGTGTCATTGTTGTTATGGCATTATTGTCATTGTTGTCATAGGCTTGGTGACATTGTTGTCATAGGCTTGGTGTCATTGTTGTCATAGCCTTGGTGACATTGTTGTCATAGCCTTGGTGTCATTGTTGTCATAGCCTTGGTGGCATTGTTGTCATAGGCTTGGTGTCATTGTTGTTATGGCATTATTGTCATTGTTGTCATAGCCTTGGTGACATTGTTGTCATAGCCTTGGTGTCATTGTTGTCATAGCCTTGGTGTCATTGTTGTTATGGCCTTATTGTCATTGTTGTCATAGGCTTGGTGTCATTGTTGTCTTGGCCTTATTGTCATTGTTGTCATAGCCTTGGTGACATTGTTGTCATAGCCTTGGTGTCATTGTTGTCATAGCCTTGGTGACATTGTTGTCATAGCCTTGGTGTCATTGTTGTCATAGGCTTGGTGGCATTGTTGTCATAGCCTTGGTGACATTGTTGTCATAGCCTTGGTGTCATTGTTGTCATAGGCTTGGTGGCATTGTTGTCATAGCCTTGGTGGCATTGTTGTCTTGGCCTTATTGTCATTGTTGTCATAGGCTTGGTGTCATCGTTGTCATAGCCTTGGTGGCATTGTTGTCATAGCCTTGGTGGCATTGTTGTTATGGCATTATTGTCATTGTTGTCATAGGCTTTGTGTCATCGTTGTCATAGCCTTGGTGTCATTGTTGTCTTGGCCTTATTGTCATTGTTGTCATAGCCTTGGTGACATTGTTGTCATAGCCTTGGTGTCATTGTTGTCTTGGCCTTATTGTCATTGTTGTCATAGGCTTGGTGTCATCGTTGTCATAGCCTTGGTGTCATTGTTGTCTTGGCCTTATTGTCATTGTTGTCATAGGCTTGGTGTCATTCTTGTCATAGCCTTGGTGGCATTGTTGTCTTGGCCTTAGTGGCATTGTTGTCTTGGCCTTGGTGGCATCGTTGTCATAGCCTTGGTGTCATTGTTGTCATAGCCTTGGTGTCATTGTTGTCATAGCCTTGGTGTCATTGTTGTCATAGCCTTGGTGGCATTGTTGTCATAGCCTTATTGTCATTGTTGTCTTGGCCTTGGTGGCATTGTTGTTATGGCATTATTGTCATTGTTGTCATAGGCTTGGTGTCATTCTTGTCATAGCCTTGGTGGCATTGTTGTCTTGGCCTTAGTGGCATTGTTGTCATAGGCTTGGTGTCATCGTTGTCATAGCCTTGGTGTCATTGTTGTCTTGGCCTTATTGTCATTGTTGTCATAGGCTTGGTGTCATCGTTGTCATAGCCTTGGTGTCATTGTTGTCTTGGCCTTATTGTCATTGTTGTCATAGGCTTGGTGTCATTCTTGTCATAGCCTTGGTGGCATTGTTGTTATGGCATTATTGTCATTGTTGTCATAGGCTTGGTGTCATCGTTGTCATAGCCTTGGTGTCATTGTTGTCTTGGCCTTATTGTCATTGTTGTCATAGGCTTGGTGTCATTCTTGTCATAGCCTTGGTGGCATTGTTGTCTTGGCCTTAGTGGCATTGTTGTCTTGGCCTTGGTGGCATCGTTGTCATAGGCTTGGTGGCATTGTTGTCATAGCCTTGGTGGCATTGTTGTTATGGCATTATTGTCATTGTTGTCATAGGCTTGGTGTCATCGTTGTCATAGCCTTGGTGGCATTGTTGTCATAGCCTTGGTGTCATTGTTGTCTTGGCCTTATTGTCATTGTTGTCATAGGCATGGTGTCATTGTTGTCATAGCCTTGGTGGCATTGTTGTCTTGGCCTTAGTGGCATTGTTGTCATAGGCTTGGTGTCATTCTTGTCATAGCCTTGGTGGCATTGTTGTCTTGGCCTTAGTGTCATTGTTGTCATAGGCTTGGTGTCATTGTTGTCATAGGCTTGGTGGCATTGTTGTCATAGGCTTGGTGACATTGTTGTCTTGGCCTTATTGTCATTGTTGTCATAGGCTTGGTGGCATTGTTGTCATAGGCTTGGTGTCATTGTTGTCTTGGCCTTAGTGGCATTGTTGTCTTGGCCTTGGTGGCATTGTTGTCATAGGCTTGGTGTCATTGTTGTCATAGCCTTATTGTCATTGTTGTCATAGCCTTGGTGTCATTGTTGTCATAGGCTTGGTGTCATTCTTGTCATAGCCTTGGTGGCATTGTTGTCTTGGCCTTAGTGGCATTGTTGTCTTGGCCTTGGTGGCATTGTTGTCATAGCCTTGGTGTCATTGTTGTCATAGCCTTGGTGGCATTGTTGTTATGGCATTATTGTCATTGTTGTCATAGGCTTGGTGTCATCGTTGTCATAGCCTTGGTGTCATTGTTGTCTTGGCCTTATTGTCATTGTTGTCATAGGCATGGTGTCATTGTTGTCATAGCCTTGGTGGCATTGTTGTCTTGGCCTTATTGTCATTGTTGTCATAGGCTTGGTGTCATTCTTGTCATAGCCTTGGTGGCATTGTTGTCATAGGCTTGGTGGCATTGTTGTCTTGGCCTTAGTGGCATTGTTGTCTTGGCCTTGGTGGCATTGTTGTCATAGCCTTGGTGGCATTGTTGTTATGGCATTATTGTCATTGTTGTCATAGGCTTGGTGGCATTGTTGTCATAGCCTTGGTGACATTGTTGTCATAGCCTTGGTGTCATTGTTGTCATAGGCTTGGTGGCATTGTTGTCATAGCCTTGGTGGCATTGTTGTCTTGGCCTTATTGTCATTGTTGTCATAGGCTTGGTGTCATCGTTGTCATAGCCTTGGTGGCATTGTTGTCATAGCCTTGGTGGCATTGTTGTTATGGCATTATTGTCATTGTTGTCATAGGCTTGGTGTCATCGTTGTCATAGCCTTGGTGTCATTGTTGTCTTGGCCTTATTGTCATTGTTGTCATAGGCTTGGTGTCATTCTTGTCATAGCCTTGGTGGCATTGTTGTCTTGGCCTTAGTGGCATTGTTGTCTTGGCCTTGGTGGCATCGTTGTCATAGCCTTGGTGGCATTGTTGTCATAGCCTTGGTGGCATTGTTGTTATGGCATTATTGTCATTGTTGTCATAGCCTTGGTGGCATTGTTGTTATGGCATTATTGTCATTGTTGTCATAGCCTTGGTGGCATTGTTGTTATGGCATTATTGTCATCGTTGTCATAGCCTTATTGTCATTGTTGTCTTGGCCTTGGTGGCATTGTTGTTATGGCATTATTGTCATTGTTGTCATAGGCTTGGTGTCATTCTTGTCATAGCCTTGGTGGCATTGTTGTCTTGGCCTTAGTGGCATTGTTGTCATAGGCTTGGTGTCATTGTTGTCATAGGCTTGGTGTCATCGTTGTCATAGCCTTGGTGTCATTGTTGTCTTGGCCTTATTGTCATTGTTGTCATAGGCTTGGTGTCATCGTTGTCATAGCCTTGGTGTCATTGTTGTTATGGCATTATTGTCATTGTTGTCATAGGCTTGGTGTCATTCTTGTCATAGCCTTGGTGGCATTGTTGTTATGGCATTATTGTCATTGTTGTCATAGGCTTGGTGTCATCGTTGTCATAGCCTTGGTGTCATTGTTGTCTTGGCCTTATTGTCATTGTTGTCATAGGCTTGGTGTCATTGTTGTCATAGCCTTGGTGGCATTGTTGTCTTGGCCTTAGTGGCATTGTTGTCTTGGCCTTGGTGGCATCGTTGTCATAGGCTTGGTGGCATTGTTGTCATAGCCTTGGTGGCATTGTTGTTATGGCATTATTGTCATTGTTGTCATAGGCTTGGTGTCATCGTTGTCATAGCCTTGGTGTCATTGTTGTCTTGGCCTTATTGTCATTGTTGTCATAGGCATGGTGTCATTGTTGTCATAGCCTTGGTGGCATTGTTGTCTTGGCCTTATTGTCATTGTTGTCATAGGCTTGGTGTCATCGTTGTCATAGCCTTGGTGGCATTGTTGTCATAGCCTTGGTGGCATTGTTGTTATGGCATTATTGTCATTGTTGTCATAGGCTTGGTGTCATCGTTGTCATAGCCTTGGTGTCATTGTTGTCTTGGCCTTATTGTCATTGTTGTCTTGGCCTTATTGTCATTGTTGTCATAGGCTTGGTGGCATTGTTGTCATAGCCTTGGTGGCATTGTTGTTATGGCCTTATTGTCATCGTTGTCATAGGCTTGGTGTCATCGTTGTCATAGCCTTGGTGTCATTGTTGTCTTGGCCTTATTGTCATTGTTGTCATAGGCTTGGTGTCATTGTTGTTATGGCATTATTGTCATTGTTGTCATAGGCTTGGTGTCATTGTTGTTATGGCCTTATTGTCATTGTTGTCATAGGCTTGGTGTCATCGTTGTCATAGCCTTGGTGTCATTGTTGTCTTGGCCTTATTGTCATTGTTGTCATAGGCATGGTGACATCGTTGTCATAGCCTTGGTGGCATTGTTGTCTTGGCCTTAGTGGCATTGTTGTCTTGGCCTTGGTGGCATCGTTGTCATAGCCTTGGTGGCATTGTTGTCATAGCCTTGGTGGCATTGTTGTTATGGCATTATTGTCATTGTTGTCATAGGCTTGGTGTCATCGTTGTCATAGCCTTGGTGTCATTGTTGTCTTGGCCTTATTGTCATTGTTGTCATAGGCTTGGTGTCATCGTTGTCATAGCCTTGGTGTCATCGTTGTCATAGCCTTGGTGGCATTGTTGTCATAGGCTTGGTGTCATTGTTGTCATAGGCTTGGTGTCATTGTTGTCATAGCCTTGGTGTCATTGTTGTCATAGGCTTGGTGTCATTGTTGTCATAGGCTTGGTGTCATTGTTGTCATAGGCTTGGTGGCATTGTTGTCATAGCCTTGGTGTCATCGTTGTCATAGGCTTGGTGTCATTGTTGTCATAGCCTTGGTGGCATTGTTGTCTTGGCCTTATTGTCATTGTTGTCATAGGCTTGGTGTCATCGTTGTCATAGCCTTGGTGGCATTGTTGTCATAGCCTTGGTGGCATTGTTGTTATGGCATTATTGTCATTGTTGTCATAGGCATGGTGTCATTGTTGTCATAGCCTTGGTGACATTGTTGTCTTGGCCTTATTGTCATTGTTGTCATAGGCTTGGTGTCATCGTTGTCATAGGCTTGGTGTCATTGTTGTCATAGGCTTGGTGTCATTGTTGTCATAGCCTTGGTGACATTGTTGTCTTGGCCTTATTGTCATTGTTGTCATAGCCTTGGTGGCATTGTTGTCATAGGCTTGGTGTCATTGTTGTCATAGGCTTGGTGTCATTGTTGTCATAGCCTTGGTGTCATTGTTGTCATAGGCTTGGTGTCATTGTTGTCATAGGCTTGGTGTCATCGTTGTCATAGGCTTGGTGGCATTGTTGTCATAGCCTTGGTGGCATTGTTGTTATGGCATTATTGTCATTGTTGTCTAGCCTTGGTGTCATTGTTGTCTAGCCTTGGTGGCATTGTTGTCATAGGCTTGGTGTCATCGTTGTCATAGCCTTGGTGGCATTGTTGTCATAGCCTTGGTGACATTGTTGTCTTGGCCTTATTGTCATTGTTGTCATAGCCTTGGTGGCATCGTTGTCATAGCCTTGGTGACATTGTTGTCTTGGCCTTATTGTCATTGTTGTCATAGCCTTGGTGGCATTGTTGTCATAGCCTTGGTGACATTGTTGTCATAGGCTTGGTGACATTGTTGTCATAGGCTTGGTGTCATCGTTGTCATAGCCTTGGTGTCATTGTTGTCATAGGCTTGGTGTCATTGTTGTCATAGCCTTGGTGTCATTGTTGTCATAGGCTTGGTGTCATTGTTGTCATAGGCTTGGTGTCATCGTTGTCATAGGCTTGGTGTCATTGTTGTCATAGCCTTGGTGGCATTGTTGTCTTGGCCTTATTGTCATTGTTGTCATAGGCTTGGTGTCATTGTTGTCTTGGCCTTATTGTCATTGTTGTCATAGGCTTGGTGTCATTGTTGTCATAGCCTTGGTGTCATTGTTGTCTTGGCCTTATTGTCATTGTTGTCATAGCCTTGGTGGCATTGTTGTCATAGCCTTGGTGGCATTGTTGTCATAGCCTTGGTGTCATTGTTGTCTTGGCCTTATTGTCATTGTTGTCATAGGCTTGGTGTCATTGTTGTCATAGCCTTGGTGGCATTGTTGTCTTGGCCTTATTGTCATTGTTGTCATAGGCTTGGTGTCATCGTTGTCATAGGCTTGGTGTCATTGTTGTCTTGGCCTTATTGTCATTGTTGTCATAGGCTTGGTGTCATTGTTGTCATAGCCTTGGTGGCATTGTTGTCATAGCCTTGGTGTCATTGTTGTCTTGGCCTTATTGTCATTGTTGTCATAGGCTTGGTGTCATTGTTGTCTTGGCCTTATTGTCATTGTTGTCATAGGCTTGGTGTCATTGTTGTCATAGCCTTGGTGTCATTGTTGTCTTGGCCTTATTGTCATTGTTGTCATAGGCTTGGTGTCATTGTTGTCTTGGCCTTATTGTCATTGTTGTCATAGGCTTGGTGTCATTGTTGTCATAGCCTTGGTGTCATTGTTGTCTTGGCCTTATTGTCATTGTTGTCATAGGCATGGTGTCATTGTTGTCTTGGCCTTATTGTCATTGTTGTCATAGCCTTGGTGTCATTGTTGTCATAGCCTTGGTGTCATTGTTGTCATAGCCTTGGTGTCATTGTTGTCATAGCCTTGGTGTCATTGTTGTCTTGGCCTTATTGTCATTGTTGTCTTGGCCTTATTGTCATTGTTGTCTTGGCCTTATTGTCATTGTTGTCATAGGCTTGGTGTCATTGTTGTCATAGCCTTGGTGTCATTGTTGTCTTGGCCTTATTGTCATTGTTGTCATAGGCTTGGTGTCATTGTTGTCTTGGCCTTATTGTCATTGTTGTCATAGGCTTGGTGTCATTGTTGTCATAGCCTTGGTGTCATTGTTGTCTTGGCCTTATTGTCATTGTTGTCATAGCCTTGGTGACATTGTTGTCTTGGCCTTATTGTCATTGTTGTCATAGCCTTGGTGTCATCGTTGTCATAGGCTTGGTGTCATTGTTGTCATAGCCTTGGTGTCATTGTTGTCTTGGCCTTATTGTCATTGTTGTCATAGGCTTGGTGTCATTGTTGTCATAGCCTTGGTGTCATTGTTGTTATGGCATTATTGTCATCGTTGTCATAGGCTTGGTGTCATTGTTGTCATAGCCTTGGTGTCATTGTTGTTATGGCCTTATTGTCATTGTTGTCATAGGCTTGGTGTCATTGTTGTCATAGCCTTGGTGTCATCGTTGTCATAGGCTTGGTGTCATTGTTGTCATAGCCTTGGTGTCATTGTTGTCTTGGCCTTGGTGTCATTGTTGTTATGGCATTATTGTCATTGTTGTCATAGGCATGGTGTCATTGTTGTCATAGGCTTGGTGTCATTGTTGTCTTGGCCTTATTGTCATTGTTGTCATAGGCATGGTGTCATTGTTGTCATAGCCTTGGTGTCATTGTTGTCATAGCCTTGGTGTCATTGTTGTCATAGCCTTGGTGGCATTGTTGTCATAGCCTTGGTGGCATTGTTGTCATAGCCTTGGTGTCATTGTTGTTATGGCCTTATTGTCATTGTTGTCATAGGCTTGGTGTCATTGTTGTCATACCCTTGGTGTCATTGTTGTCATAGCCTTGGTGTCATTGTTGTCATAGGCTTGGTGTCATTGTTGTCATAGCCTTGGTGGCATTGTTGTCATAGCCTTGGTGTCATTGTTGTCATAGCCTTGGTGTCATTGTTGTTATGGCATTATTGTCATCGTTGTCATAGGCTTGGTGTCATTGTTGTCATAGCCTTGGTGTCATTGTTGTCATAGCCTTGGTGTCATTGTTGTCATAGGCTTGGTGTCATTGTTGTCATAGCCTTGGTGGCATTGTTGTCATAGCCTTGGTGTCATTGTTGTTATGGCCTTATTGTCATTGTTGTCATAGGCTTGGTGTCATTGTTGTCATACCCTTGGTGACATAGTTGTCATAGCCTTGGTGACATAGTTGTTATAGCTTTGATGTCATTATTGTCTAGCCTTTGTGTCATTGTTGCCAAAGCCTTGGTGTCATTGTTGTCTTGGCCTTATTGTCATTGTTGTCATAGGCTTGGTGTCATTGTTGTCATAGGCATGGTGTCATTGTTGTCATAGCCTTGGTGTCATTGTTGTCATAGGCATGGTGTCATTGTTGTCATAGCCTTGGTGTCATTGTTGTCATAGGCATGGTGTCATTGTTGTCATAGCCTTGGTGTCATTGTTGTCTTGGCCTTATTGTCATTGTTGTCATAGCCTTGGTGTCATTGTTGTCATAGCCTTATTGTCATTGTTGTCATAGCCTTGGTGTCATTGTTGTCATAGGCATGGTGTCATTGTTGTCATAGGCATGGTGTCATTGTTGTCATAGGCTTGGTGTCATTGTTGTCTTGGCCTTATTGTCATTGTTGTCATAGGCTTGGTGTCATTGTTGTCATAGCCTTGGTGGCATTGTTGTCATAGCCTTGGTGTCATTGTTGTTATGGCATTATTGTCATTGTTGTCATAGGCTTGGTGTCATCGTTGTCATAGCCTTGGTGTCATTGTTGTTATGGCCTTATTGTCATTGTTGTCATAGGCTTGGTGTCATTGTTGTCATACCCTTGGTGACATAGTTGTCATAGCCTTGGTGACATAGTTGTTATAGCTTTGATGTCATTATTGTCTAGCCTTTGTTTCATTGTTGCCAAAGCCTTGGTGTCTAGCCTTGGTGTCATTGTTGTCTAGCCTTGGTGTCATTCTTGTCTAGCCTTAGTGTCATTATTGTCTAGCCTTGGTGTAATTGTTGTCTAGCCTTGGTGTCATTGTTGTCATAGCCTTGGTGTCATTGTTTTCATAGCCTTGGTGTCATTGTTGTCTAGCCTTGGTGTCATTGTTGTCTAGCCTTGGTGTCATTCTTGTCATAGCCTTGGTGTCATTGTTGTCTAGCCTTAGTGTCATTATTGTCTAGCCTTGGTGTAATTGTTGTCTAGCCTTGGTGTCATTGTTGTCATAGCCTTGGTGTCATTGTTTTCATAGCCTTGGTGTCATTGTTGTCTAGCCTTGGTGTCATTCTTGTCTAGCCTTGGTGTAATTGTTGTCTAGCCTTGGTGTAATTATTGTCTAGCCTTGGTGTCATTGTTGCCAAAGCCTTGGTGTCTAGCCTTGGTGTCATTGTTGTCTAGCCTTAGTGTAATTGTTGTCTAGCCTTGGTGTCATTATTGTCTAGCCTTAGTGTCATTATTGTCTAGCCTTGGTGTAATTGTTGTCTAGCCTTAGTGTCATTGTTGTCATAGCCTTGGTGTCATTATTGTCTAGCCTTGGTGTAATTGTTGTCTAGCCTTAGTGTCATTGTTGTCTAGCCTTAGTGTCATTATTGTCTAGCCTTGGTGTAATTGTTGTCATAGCCTTGGTGTCATTGTTGTCATAGCCTTGGTGTAATTGTTGTCTAGCCTTAGTGTCATTATTGTCTAGCCTTGGTGTCATTGTTGTCATAGCCTTGGTGTAATTGTTGTCATAGCCTTGGTGTCATTGTTGTCATAGCCTTGGTGACATTGTTGTCATAGCCTTGGTGTCATTGTTGTCATAGCCTTGGTGTAATTGTTGTCTAGCCTTTGTGTCATTGTTGTCATAGCCTTGGTGTCATTGTTTTCATAGCCTTGGTGTCATTGTTGTCTAGCCTTGGTGTCATTGTTGTCATAGCCTTGGTGTCATTCTTGTCATAGCCTTGGTGTCATTGTTGTCTAGCCTTAGTGTCATTATTGTCTAGCCTTGGTGTAATTATTGTCTAGCCTTGGTGTCATTGTTGTCTAGCCTTGGTGTCATTGTTGTCTAGCCTTAGTGTCATTATTGTCATAGCCTTGGTGTAATTGTTGTCTAGCCTTGGTGTCATTGTTGTCATAGCCTTGGTGTCATTGTTTTCATAGCCTTGGTGTCATTGTTGTCTAGCCTTGGTGCCATTGTTGTCTAGCCTTGGTGTCATTCTTGTCATAGCCTTGGTGTCATTCTTGTCTAGCCTTAGTGTCATTATTGTCTAGCCTTGGTAATGCGTTTTATATGCCAACTATGTTCGAAGAAAATGTAATCCTTATTTGTACTTAAAACTGATTTGCTTTCGATGCTTTTTTTCTACAATCTTAAAGCTGCACTCTCACAGATTGAACGTTTTGACAATTCTTTTTATTTTTTGTCTTGGAACGAGCCATTTTTTGCGAAAATCCACGGAAACCAGTGATATTAGACTGCTGACAAAAAAATTAGAACACAAATCTGTATATGTTCAAAACATGATATTTTAGGCATTTTTCTTAAACCGTTAGTTAAACATTAATTTTCGAACGGAAATATAAAAATCTACGATCTGAGTTTTTGTCAGCAATCTTATATCATTGGTTTGCAGATATTTTAATACGCAAAAATTTACCCTTTCCAAGACAAAAAATAAAAAAGTTGTAAAAATGGTAAATCTGTGAGAGTGCAGCTTTAATTGTTAAATTATTCCAAAAGGTTGGTAAAATGTTAGAATATAGTATACCACAGTAAATCTTTTAGCATTCGTCAATCGTTAATATCTTTGCGCTTTCTGCTATTAAATATACGGTTACAATCATCAGTGTGTGTATACCACGTGATAAATTGCGTCATTAATGCTATGTCGGAAGGCAATTTTTTGCTTCGGATGAAGACTTTAAACAAAGATAACATCATTTTTTCTTCACCATTTGAAATGAAATATAGCGCAATCTACGCCGCTTACGGAGCCCCGCCTATGGTCTTTTACCAGAGTTTGATTGAGAGTTGAGTTTTTTTTAAAACACTTCGAAAGAACACAATACGGCCGTCTGTCGGAGCACTGTCAAAACATAATCTTGGAAACAGGTTTGTCGAAGTGTTTGATGAAACTAATCACCTTATCAAACTTCTCAAATAACACGAAGGCGGGGCTCTGTAAGCGGCATAGACTGCCCTTTGTTTTATTAAATTGGTGTAGTAAAGGAAAAGTTATATATGATTTAAGTCTTTATTTTAGGACAAAAGTTGCCTTTTGACGTATCATAAATGACGTAATTTATCACGTGGTAAACACACACTGAATCATATTATCAGTAATTAATATTTTCCATAAAATGCATTATTTAGTAAGTAGTTAAAGGTTTATCAGTCAAAATTGATGTTTGTTATGCATGTGTTTCTATTGATTTTGAATAAGAATGTCACTCTAAAATTTGCCAATACATTTGGCCGAAACCTCACAATGTACAACATTTATTTCAATGACTGAGTGTAGTGAACTCTTTCACCCTTATTTTATCCTAAATCTATGCTAATTTGATACGATGAAATATGAAGATCTTACGGTGATTCCCCTTTTTGAATCGGGTCGCCTTATACTTCAGGTGATTTCGAAATTTTACTTTACAAAACACGCAGTCATTCGGAGCTCCTCGGCCATTTTATTGAAAACAACCTCGGATGTATGCCGGTACATCTGTTGAAGTAGTTCGTAAAATTTTGAATTATATCATTAGTTAAATGTAGTGTTTTAAGGTTGTATTTATTGATCTAAGTTTAAATTTATTGTCATTGAATTGTAATATAGCAAACATAATGAATAATCCCAAGAGTTAAGTCACAAAGTTTAACTGCTAAATAAAATTACTACGCGATCTACTTGCAGCGGACTTAAACGTACCACTTTTTGAGTGTGTAAACCGTCCAAATACATCCGAGGTTGTTTTCTTAAAAAAATGGCCGAGGAGTTCCGAATGAACACGCAGTATGAATTCGCTCATGAATGTCTTCACTAGACTGTAGAATGTTGGTTTAAGTTACTTTACAGGTGCGGAGATGAAAAGCAAATAATAAGCGTATCCAATGATTTAAAAAGCATAAAATCAGTAACTTTTAAAGAGTTATTGTAAGTAAGTGTTGGTGAAAGGATACAACGGAATTTGGTCGAATGTGTAACATGAATTGTGAAGTTTGATCGAATACAAATTAAAGCACGATAAGCGATCTCTTACGGAAGGATGTTGAGTTTAAGAAACATTGTATTGCTACTGGCTTGGCTCTATTACACCGGTGTACACGTACCCTGTGATTACGTTAAAGCGACTCGATCTTGCTATGACTATGGACTTGTATATCAAGTTAAAAACCTGACTGGATATACTACCAGGGCATTCGCTGTGACTCTTTCTTTTATCACTAACCTTTCATCAACAGAAATACAGTGCAAAATAAACGTAAATGACACGAACGATCTCGTAGATGCTTTTTTGGGTGATGTAGAGGACGAGTTAAATGGGACAAAACAACTTGATTTGAATGTAGAATTCACCCTCATGTGTAGGGAAAGGATGACAATTTACTTTACGGGAAGTTGTTGTGGATCATTTGTTCATATATCGTGGAGGTTCATTTTTACACAGTGTGCTTTTAAACTCAGTGACATGTACAATAGCTTCTTACAAGGAAACAAGAAAATAACACACTTAGATTTAGTGTATGCTGATTTAACTATTGATGACAATTGTTCCAGACTTTCAAACGCCGTTCGCATTTCATCCGCAGGAGTTTCATCATACAGGGCGTTGTTTGAAAATTGTGAAACTCAGTTTAACGCATCTATTTTGTTAATAAGTGGTGATTCCTCATTAGAAGTCCACGCTCTGCAGCTGACTGAACGTTTTCCTTATGTGGAAAACCTACTATTAAGAAACGTACGTTTGCTTGGCAATTTGAAGTTTCCATGGAAAAGCTTATCGCCTCAAAATTATACAACTCCAATCAAATATGGGAGTCTATTTTTTCAACTCGAAAACTGTACTCTAGATGAAATAAGTTTTACATCACCAATCGAAAGGGTATATATTGAAAAAAGCACTTTACAGTATCATGAAAGCAGAAATATCTCGGACATTTTTGAAAATACTAAGACAACGAAATTGACTCTGAGTAACATTGACACATTCCCATTTACCGAGTTGGCGATATCGGGATTAAGGACGGTGTCTGTACTGTTTCTGAACGGAAATGGATTTGTGAAGCTCAACGGGACCTCGTTCGAAAACCAAGTGAATTTGGAGTGGCTTGATTTGTCTTATAACAGGATAGAGTACATACCACCAAACATGTTTAGGTACATGTTTCGACTTTATTATTTGAATTTTGGACATAACCTCCTCCACAATTTAGAGTATAATGTTTTCGATTCAATACTAAATACTGTTGTGTACGTTCTTCTGAATAACAACCCTTTAAGAAACATACCTTCTACACAGTTTTATTCACCAAAGCTGCGATTAGTTGATATGCATGAATGTTTATTGAACGACGAATCAGTGCAGATGTTAGTCCAAAATATAGACACTGCAATGCTATATGCATATATGGAAAATATTGACAGTCCCCAAGACAACTGTCCCCGTAGAATTCTAGATATTTCACACAATAACATCACTGCTACAAAACCGTTTGTTAAGTCAATGTATGAATCGACAAAGTTGCTAGGACTTCTTTCAAGTTTGCTCGTCAAAATTAATCCAAATCCAATTTCCTGTAATTGTATTCCCGAAGTCAATTTATTGCCTATAAACATAAGCTACACAAAACACAAAGTATATCAATGTGTAAGTTTCTATAATAATCTAACTTACACACCCGATGAATGGCTTTGTAAATATCCAAAGGCATTTCGTGGAAGGCCAATGCATTCTATTAACATCTTGGAGGAATATTGTGATACATTTAATGAGGATTGTCCAGATAAGTGTAGATGTTTTCGTCGTACTTTGCCAGTTTTAATAATTGACTGTCAAAATACTGATATTTCTTACCTTCCACAAATATTAAGAACGAACCTTTCTATTGAAATGAGGTTTCAAAATTCCTCTCTGAAAGGACAGTTAGACAGCACGAATTATCTGCAAATGGTTGAAGTCATAGATATATCAAATAATGCTTTAAAAGTAATTACGGCTGATTTTTTTCTTGACCTCATCAATGTTAAATCTATCAAGATCAACGATAACGAATTACAAACATTGCCTTCTATTATTGCTTCCATAAACGCTACAAGTATTTCTGTGAGTAGAAATAACTTTGTGTGTGATTGTACAAACAAGTGGCTCAAATACTGGTTGTTGGAGGAAGAAAACGTTGTAACTGACTGGTTGGACGTGAGATGTCTAACAATTGACGGCAAAAACAAGCAATTTATAGCTGTCCCAGACTCGCTTTTCATCTGTAAAAGTAACAAAAGATTCAGCGTTAATGAACATGTTGTGCTTCCCTCCGTTATAATTGGATCGATAATGTTTGTCATTGTTCTTTTGGGAATTATAGTTCTTGCGTTTAGAGAAAATGTGAAACTTTTCATGTTTTTATATTTCGGTTTTCACCCCTTTGACAACCGACTTGAAGGAAAAAATACATATGACACCGTTTTGATATACTCTGTTGAAAATAAAGACATAGGATTGGATATATTTAAGGTGTTGAGTGAAAAATACATAGTTGCTGATGTACACAAGGATGCAGTTGTAGGAATGACGATTCTTGACAGTATGGACAACCTTATACTTTCATCTAGAAGGGCACTCTTCTTTATAAGTGAACATGAACTATTAAATCCATTCACAATGCATGCATGGCGTACGGCCTATAAACATTCACGAGAAAATCATTTTGATTTCATAATTCTCACTGCAAACGATAAGAATTTCGAAAGATCCTGTGAGATCCCTGCGAGTCTTTTAAGATTTATCAACAATCGAGGTGTAATATCTATTGGGTCAAAATTCTTTAAAGGTCGCATCGAATATAAAATGCCACGAAGCAGGGCAAAGAGTCAAGATGAACTGACACATATTGAACTCGAAAATGTTGGAGAGAACAAAACCGTCCTTATATATCATGAAAGGAACGATCCAAATGAATTAATTGCCGATGAAGATATTATTCCAAATCTGAGGGAAAGGGGAATAAACGTCAAATGGCTCGTAAATGAATTTCAGTATGGAACAGATATTCGATACGAAATATTTGAAATATTTCATCGAACTGACAGACTGATATTCATACTGTCAAGAAGAACTCTTCTTGACAAAGAGAGCATGTTCATACTGTCGTCAGCAATCACTCAATCCCGACTCCAGAAGGGAATATTTCTCTTGTTGTGTGTTGTTGAAGAACTAGACGAAAACTCAAGACATGTAAACGGAGACTTATTGGAGTTTTTAAGACAAAACATCTACATAAATCATGAAGAAAGAAACCCTGTTGGAAAACTATATGAAGCTATTAGGTTTAAGCAAGAAATCGACGTGGACAGAGATGATTCTGAAAACTCTTTTGATGACGTTGAAGATGACAATATGATAGTAAATACAAATTAAAAAGCTATTTTACAGCTGACATGCGACTTGATTATAGTTTGTGCCTTAGGCTTCTGCCCCTAATTGGTTTGACAAGTGTTAAGTTATTTGCATAGAACCCAGTTAACCTTCCTATGAAACATTACTCCCGTCATTTATTGCTTATGCTAGTTTGAGAATTGTGGGATATCTTAGTGGTACAAGTGTTTGTTTTCCCTTTTCTCCTGTTCATTGTCTTTTTGGCACATACACTGTGCATTGTTTGGTCCTTACGTATTGTTTGGTTTTATTTAAGCATCACATGTTTTATGTATCATTTGTATTTTTTATTTAATGATATGCATGGGTGTTCACCAATTATGCATGAGGGTTCACCGTGCACAGATGCAACACTATGTCTAGTATATGACCTTTTCACAATCTACAATTATACAATTATAAAGTGGATTGCTTGTGCCTAATGATTTATATCTGTTATTTCAATATTATTGTATACAAGTTTGCATTGACATGAGACTGTTACGTTTTGTGGTGATTTTGACTTTTAATAGTTAAACTTTTGTAAATTGTACACATTATGTCGAACCAATACACTCTAATGTGTTATCCAACATCTATTGAAATTAATGTTTTCACTGAATTGTTGGCATTGATTTATTACAGTACTGGAATTTTGTCAATTTCGCAACAAAAACTAAGGCTGTCCGATTTTGCGATTTTCCGGGCGTATATGTGTTTGGTTTGTTGTAACTCAACCGGGCAAGTGGGTTTTCTCAGGGTACTCTGGTTTTCTTCAGTAAACAAGAACGAGCTCTCGGACAACATTGTGCCAACGAGAATCACAAAACATGAGTTAATAAAGCTTTCTTCACATCGTTTGTAAAATAAATGCAGTTTAAACGAACACTGATTGAGCAAGGAGCAATTATGAGTTTATAATCTTTGCAAAGATGCAAAGGTATCGTGTTTATCACAACATTTTGGATTCGAACTTACCTCCTTGGAAGTCGGGTTTTATGTATGTATCTATTTTGTGTCGCAGGATTACCGACGTGAAATACGCAACCGCCTTGTTCATTTTAGTGTTTATAAAGGACTACCCGCGCTCACTGGACGCAATATGGCTTAGCCCCGCAGTGGGAATTGTATTTAAATGACATAAGAGGCATGACTTAGAGGTGGCCGATGTCTAGAAATCACCAGAGTTAACGAAACCCAGATCATAGCCCTTTTTGCTCTACTACTAAGTTATTGGGCGGTTAATCAAAACCGCCTAATAATCACATGTCGCCGTATCGATAAGAGTTTCCATGACGTTTCCGAACCTGATTTATTTTTAAGTAATATAATAAATAAATATTTGAATAAAGATATACATACACTGGTATTTGGTAGTTCCTTTGCATGATTCTGGACATATTTAACGTGTAACACTATACTTTTCTAAGTTTGAATGTATATGAATTAGTAGAAAAATTAATTTCCGTTAGAATGTAGCGTAATATCCGGTAGGTGGCGGATAAAAGAAGGTTTCGTGCACAAGGAATTGAGTGGAACTGTCATTCAGCATAGGGCAGTCGACGTGTTTACTTCAATACATTTTCTATCGATTGTACATGTATTATATAATGTATAGGACACTAGCATAGATAGGACGCAGGCAAAAAAAATGTCGAGAAAACGGGTAAAACCCCTTAATATATAAGATAGGACGCAGCGGAAAAATGTCAAAATCGGAGCCGAAAAATTGAGGTTGGTAAAGTATTTATAATATATATTGAAGTAAAAACACAAACAAAAATTGTATATAAGGCATATTTCGATAAGTGTCTTGTGTATTTCGATAATTATCGTCGTATTTCGGTAATTAAGCGTACACAACAATGATATATGTCTTGACATTTTGCGAACATTCACGCATAATATAAGACTTGTACAAATGCTGTAATAGACTAGTTCTGACTGACAGTCAATCGTTGCAACCGTTGCATCTCCCGACATGCCTTCTGAATGACAGTCAACCGTTGCAACCGTTGCAAAACTGTGTATTGTCAAAACTAATGATTGTTTTGATAAGGCTTGTCGCTGCGCGGATTAAAGCATGTCAGCATAATTATTGCGTGTCGGTAATTAGCGTTGCCAGCAGAAGGCACCTCGGGTAAAGTGCGAACAAACAACAATACGGTATTACCATCGCAATAGTTTGTTCTATTGATGTTTTTCTAATGACAGACAGCGGGTGTTTTTCACACCTTCGCACATTTGAAAAGATTTGATAGTGACAATAATGCTTCTTTGCGTTATGCACATTCCTTTATTATTTTTTTTAAAACAGTAACATACAACAAAATGTTTTGTAAAATATCGAAACATTAAAATCATGAACAACGATTAATTGATAAATATCTCCTTTCCCGATTTTCCGTTGCCGTTATAACTCAATCCAGTTAAAGTGCTGACTCACATCGAGTTTTTGTCAGTAGCGTCCCTTTTGTAAAAAAGTAAACACTCGTGTTTGTTTTCAATTTATTTCTCAATAAATCATTTTAAAGTAAACATTCAATATATTTCTGCGTGTGTTAACTTGCGTGATTTTACCTATGTCAGTTGTTCTCTTCGGTGACGCAGTACAGATACTTACTATTACCCCGTTTTTCCCCGGTCCGATATTTTCGACCTGAAATGGAAAAAAACAGATGAAATTCTAATAGCATAGAAAGGACGCAGGCAATTTTTAAGACGATAATTGGGGGTAAAAAAGTGCGTCCTATGCATGATATAATACGGTACCTGTAATGGCTAGTGACGAAAACCGGTCTGACCAGAATGCGCTCGAACAAGTGTTAGCTGAGCTTAAGCAACAGAGGCAGGACAATTTATCTCTTGGAGACGAAGTTCGTGGAAATTCAGCGAGTGTTGCTTATGACGTAAAGAAATTTAAATCAGGAAATTACATATCTTGAAAATGTCAGGGCAATAAACTGCAGTTTGATTTCATTAGCGAAATTGAAGATTTCGCCAAGCAGTAACTCTGGGCGTCAGAGCATTTTATGCAAAATATTGTCAGGAGCAGCTCAATGAACTTCTTGACAAATTGCATAAGCGCAACAAACTTATTCGCATCGCTGACTCTTTTGCCGGTGGCTGGGAAACAGTCCGGCAATATGAAAGTAATCCAGTAGCCTGTGACTCGGATGATGAGGCTAAAATTCACAAGGCGGAGAGTCGTGCTCTCAAGATGAAAAAGTATTCTTCACGCGGCAGGTCGTTGGGCCAAAGTTCTTACTACATGTACGTTCCTGCTTTTACTGATAAGTCAGCTCCTGCTAGTGAGCTCTTGCTTCCGTCGTCAGGCCGTCGGGGCATCAGTCAGTCAGCAGGGGCCAGCTTTTTCGAGGCCCCTGGAGCTTCATACGGATCAGGATTCGCCGCCGGTTCACCTTCCGGACCCACGGGACCCTGTTTTGCCTGTGGTGATTTCAGTCATTTCCGCAGAAACTGTCCAGACACTGCAAAAACCTCCTCATCCGGGGACCAGTCAGCAGTCCGAAAATGAGAGTTCTGGTTCCGTTAGCTCTTCAGTTTTGAAAGATGAGTATAATTATGACTTTGAGACATTTACACACGATTTTTTTAATATGAACAAGGTCAAAAGAATATTAACGTTAGGAACAGGTTATGAAAGCATGTTCAATTTTGGCGAGATATTGTTTGTATTGATTTTATATTAGATGTATTAGAGAATGGGTATAAAATTCCCTTCTATTCGAAACCTTTTCAATCATTCAATAAGAATAACAAATCTGCTATTTTGGAGCCTGATTTTGTATCTGAAGCGATTCAGGATCCTTTAGACAGAAATTTGATCGAAAAGTGTGTTAGTGCACCTTATGTTGTTAATCCTCTGACAGTTTATGTACACAATTCAGGTAAAAAGAGATTAATACTTGATTTAGGAGTTGTCAATAAACATCTTTGGAAGCAGTCGGTTAAGTACGAAGATGTCAAGGTGGCTCTTTTATTTTTGCGCAAAGGTTATTACATGATTAAATTTGATTTGACTTATAAGTTTTTAGTTCTTCCGTTTGGATTGTCAAGTTCATGTTACATTTTTCCAAAGTAACACGCCCGTTAGTAAGAAAATGGAGGGGGGAGGAAAACTGGTGTTCATGTTTCTTGATGACGGATTTGGGTGTTCCTATAATTTTGATAATCATTGAGTGTGGGACAACAAATTTAAGGCTGAGGTCTGGGTTTGTACCAAATGCTACGAAATGTGTTTGGGTACCAGTTCAAGAATATTTGGGCGTCTTATTGAACTCAATGGTTGGGATTTTGTATATTCCTGATCGCCGTTTAAATAAGGCAAAAGAAGCGATAGAAAATATGTTATGTTCTGTCAAGCAACATAGGAATGTGCACGTCAGAAAAATTGCCAGTTTAGTTGGCCAGTTAATATCTATGTCCGTTGTCATTGGTCATGTTTCCCAAATCATGACCCGTAATCTGAATGTAGACGTTCTTAAAGCTCTTTACTGGGAGTCGTACATACAATTGTCGGATGAAAGCATCGAACAGTTAAAGTTTTGGCAAGCTAACATGCATTTACTAAATAGTAAGAATATGTTTGATTCACACAAATGCTCAAAAACCGTTTATTCAGATGCTACCTTTACAGGTTACGGTGGTGACGAGGTAAACTCGGTTAACGGTATTTCGCATGGTATGTGGTCTGCGAATGAGTGCCAAAAGTCCTCCACATGGCGGGAAGTAGTTGCAGAGTATAGAGTACTGCTTTAAATTTTGCACATTCTTGAAAACCAAAGGGTAAGGTGGTTTACTGACAATCAGTCTGTAAGTTCCATAGTCGTCATAGGTTCTATGAAACCTGAGCTACAGGGTATTGCTTATGAAATTTTCAAGATATGTATGGATAAGTCCATATTTTCTAGAGATTGAGTGGGTTCCCAGAGATCAAAACAAGTTGGCTATTATTCAAGAATTGTAGATTATGATGACTGGGGACTTTCGTTTAAAACACTGCATTTGTTACACAAGCCAATCTACCTCAAAAGTGCCAAATCTTAACATGTGGCACTTTTGAGGTAGATTGGTTCGCGTCTGAGCACAATGCGAAGTAAAAGACGTTTTGTTCCAGATGTTGGACACCATCATGTACTGGCATTGATGCGTTTACAGAAAACTGGAGTGGATCATTTAGCTTGTTTGTTCCACCCATTTCTATTATCCTGAGAGTTTTAAACAAAAAGATAGTTGACAAAGCGTCGGGTGTGATTGATGTACCATGTTGGAAGTCAGCTGTATTTTGGCCATTAATATGTCCGAATGGAAATTTCGTTAGTAATGTAATTGACTGGTTTGAATTGCCGATAAAGAAGGAATATTATGTGAAGTGTAAGAATGGAAGTGGCATTTTTGGCAACAAAGATTTGCATTTTAAAATGATTGCTTTAAAAGCTGATTTCAGCAAAGGTTTGTAAATGCAGTTTGTACAACTATGTATAAAATATTGCATTGCCTCCCTTGTGAAGTATATTTCGGCACTGGCTGAAAGTTATGTCTGATAAGGCATGTTGTACATGGGATGTACGGAGTATAGCAGCAAAGCGGCATAGTTTTATAGCAACCAGACGAGTTGCATAATGTTGCGCAAACGCGGCCGAGTCTCAGTTATGTTGTGAATTGCTCGGCGGCATCGCTTTTAGCAATGAAACTGATATGTTTCATACACATTGATGTCTTAAATACTACCGAAAGTATAATGTCGGTATTATGAATTGTATGGTGACATCGCCAGTAATGTTTATTATGAATTGTTTGTTCCGAATGTATGAATACTTGTTGCATTTTGACAGTTTAGTTTTGCTGAGATCAATATTGTATTACAGTTGGTATTTATACACGTTTATTTTTCCAGGTTCATAAGGATGAGACAGATGACCTTCCGGAGGTTCTGGCAGATAAGGTGGACCTTCTCCCGGACCTACTACAGAAGTCCAGAGCGGATAGTACCAATAGCAAATACAAGTCTGCATTCAAACGATTCAAAAAGTGGGCATTGTGTAGTGGGATCGGGATTGGGGACACTTTACCTGCAAAAGCTTTATCGGTTGCTTTGTATTTAATGTCTTTAATTCAAACCGCGAATACTCCTAGTCCTGTGATTACTGCTTTCTATTCGATTAAATGGTTTCATGAATTGGTAGACCTACAATCTCCTACAGATTCCACTATGGTTTCTAATGTTCTTGAATCGGCTAAAAGGATTCTAGGAAAGGTTAAAGTTAGGAAAGAACCTTTAACTGTCGATATTTTAGAAAATATTTATGATACTTTGTACGTAGATAAAACTATCAAAAACCAGCGAATTATATGCGCTTGTTTGGTGGCCTTTTCAGGGTTTTTGCGTAGTTCGGAATTACTAAGCATTATAACATGTGATATTATACTTTATGAAACACATGTGTCATTGTTTATAGAAAGCTGTAAAACGGATAAATATAGAGATGGATCATGGGTTATCAAAGCCCGAACTGGAACAAAAGTGTGTCCTGTTGAAAATGTTATAAAGTTAATAGATTGGTGCGAGTTTAAGAATGATGATTTTGTATTCTGCAATTTGAGTAAGATAAAACACGGTATACTAATCTGCGTGAACTGTTTTTGGACGCTATTAAACCTCATGTCACGGATGTTTCGAAGTACTGTTTACATTCACGAAGGTCGGACGGTGCAACAGCTGCCGCGAATAGTGGTGTGAAAGATAGAATGTTTAAGAGACATGGCTGTTGGTCGAGTGAAACAGATAAGGATGGATACGTAAAGGACAATTTAAATGAAAGATTTTCAGTGTCTTTAAGTTTGAGACTATGAGAATGTGCATAATTTAATCAGTGATGTTTATTTATTTCGACGTTTTGAAGTATTTTATATCAATCCATTAGTATTTATTTTCCCGTTCTTTAATTTTAATTTGGTTGCCCAAGTGCTTAAATCAGTATAAATATGAAATGCTTGAAATGTTAGTAGCGTTCTGAGTTGTTTTTGAAGTTAGATATGAAGTGTGTTCATGGAAATGGTTTACTCGTTTCTGGCTTAAACTCATGGAAATTTTACCTCGTGTATCTGGGGTGATGAACATGCAAATGTCAGTAGTATATTTGCTCGATTCGATCAGTGTAATGCTCACCATTTATGTTCACGTAGTTTCCGAGAACACTTAGAAATACATATTGTGCAGGAATGAAAACGAACGTAACTAGTATTAAAATGTCACAGATTAAGATAAAACGTCACAATTTGGTGCGTGTGGTTTGGTGTGTGTGTGTGTGTGTGTGTGTGTGTGCGTGTGTGCGTGCGTGTGTGAGTGTGCGCGTACGCAAATAAGAATCGCCCGGTTAGCCTAGTGATTATGCGTCCGCTACGGGTGCAAAAAGTCCGCGGGTTCAAACCCCAGTCCCGCCATACAGCAAGACGTTAAAAGGTGGTACCACTAGCTACCCCTTGCATGTGCATGGCATTAAAAGACTAGTACAGGGAAAGTGGCATACTCAGCACCGGTTTAAACCCGGAATGTTGTATCCCGTATATCGATGATATAAACCGAGCACGTTATATGACCTGAAAACATAACATTGGTACTTATGTATTATGCCATCGCCGCTTTAGTCGTAAAAATATCGCTTGTCAATGATATCACATCAAAGAAGAAAAGGATATTTATCTACACTAAAGACAATTACTGCGCTAAGACATTTAGATGACTTCATGGCCACCAAGAACTTAGGAAACGGATCTGTAAACATAGCATTGGTGCTCTTGTATGATGCCATCGCCGCTTTAGCCGATAAAACAACGCTTGTCAATGGTATGTTCACATGGGAAGCTATCAAGACAGTCTCCACACATTCGCCCGAGCTCAAGTATAAAAAAAACGTTCAACTAGCTAGCGTCTTGGCCACATTAGTAAAGATCGTAAAGCTGAGTATGGCTACTTTCTAGTCCCAATTGTAACGACTCGGCAATCTCAGGTAGGCTTTCGGGGTGAACAAATGTTGGATAATGGCCGACATGTTCCGCGTATGTAATAATTTAAAAAAAAACGATTTATTAAGGCTATTATTTTTTAAATACATGTATACCTAAAACATATGTTGTTTTTTTCTTTTTCAATTATAAAATCCTGCATAGTTTAATCGGACATAAGCATGACATTAAAGGGGCAGTCACCAGAATATACACATGAAGGCGTCGCGAAAGAACGATAGTGCAAGGAATACTGTTGAATAAAACAACGTACACACGGAGCCCGACAGATCAACATCGGTGATGAAATTGATCGATGGAAACTTTTAAAAGATATTAACAAAACTGAAAATGACAGCGAGTTGCTAAATTCCTTATTGGCCGTTTAGTGTGTGAAACGGTCATAGACTTGCAATGTGTTTGGGAAAACCATCTGCGTTTTTTTTTTAACTGGGTTACCATTGTGTGCTTTTTTTTAACGGGTAAATCTAGCTAAGACATGGGAATGAGTGTTGCTTTTATTGTTTAAATCATGTAATTTGATGTATTATCGCCCGCATACTAGCTGGTATTGACAATACTAGGCTTGTTTTGAGGAAATACTGCGTTTACCTAACTTGGGACCAGCTGATGTCTATATATAGTCACTTCAAAACATTGCAGTCATTTTTTAACACATGTTGCCGAGGAATTGCGTCTTTTTGTCGAATACGTTCCGTGAACCCATGCAAAAAAACGAACTATGCTCGGGGGCATACCAGTATTTGTGTTAATATGACATTGATTACCTTCAGGGGCAATTTAGTTTTTGCGTTCATATGACATAATTTACCCTCAAGGAAATTGGTGTTTGATCTATATGTCACTAACAGAATGACCCCAACTCCAGCTTTAGTAGCAAATATGCCCTTAGAGGGTATTTGCGTTTTTATGCACACCCTGAGGAAATCGTGCATGCTGGTACCACGCCTACTCGAGGGCAATGAACGTCAACAAACGCATCAGTAGACAAATGTTAATTAATATACAACATATAACAATTATTTTTATGTTTTAATGTATTCATGTCAACTGTATACACACCAGAAAATGCAAAAATGACTCCAACAACTGAACAACATATCCTTGAAACAATGGAAAAATCTGACTCCCAACAACAGAACAGCATATTTTTGCAACAATGCAAAGCTCACTCTGAACAACTGAAAAAGTATATTCTTGCAACAATTCAATGTTCACTCTCAACAACTGAAAAAGCATATTCTTGCAACAATTCGATGTTCACTCTCAACATCTGAACAAAATATTCCTGCAGCTATGCATGTTAAACATTCCGTTTTCTATGTTAAATATTAGCAGTGTATTTACTATTACTTCAGTAGGAACACAACATAACACAACATGTGACTCAATACTTGAGAAAAAAATGAGCAAATTCCTAACTATTGTAGCTCTTGTAACACATGTAACACTGTTTTAACCAAACCACGTTCCTTAAATAATAAACGCATTTTTCTGAAATATTATAAGTTAATAACGGTATTATAACAACTACATGTACATAATTATCGTCTCTAATCATGACAGTATTTTGATTTTTGTCAAATTAGGAGCAGTTTTATCATTTGTACTGTGTCAGGTAATTGTATAATTGTACTAACTAGTCATTTTAATTTTTAAATCGTAATTGTATATTGGAAAATATTATTAGTCTGCCTTTGCTATCATTCCCTCATAATCAATCTGCCTTTACTATCATCCCCCCATCTTCACCATCATCAAACAAATTTTCAGAAGCATCCTGATTCACATCAACTGATGGCTCAAACCTGATAGCTTCACATAGCTTTCCAATAATGTTTTTCTCTTTATGCGAAATGTAGATACGTTGTTTTAAAAGCCGAAAAGATCTCCGTTTACAAGTCTTGAATTATCGTCTATTTCTATAAAGCATTTTATCGATTGTGGGGAGTTGAATCATTTACAGCGCATATTTGATGACATAATATTTTTTAGTCTGCATTTCCTATCATATCCTCATGTTCACCGTCACCAACGGAATTTTCAGAATCGTCTCTGTTCACGTCAATTTCTTGCTCAAACCTAATAGCTTCATATAGCTTTTCAACAGGGTGTCTTTCTTCATGCGTCAAGTAGATGTTTTGTCTTAAAAACTCCAATAAGTCTCCGTTTACAAGTCTTGAGTTTTCGTCTATTTCTTCAACAACATACAACAAGAGAAATATTCCTTTCTGGAGTCGGGATTGAGTGATTGCTGACGACAGTATAAACATGCTCTCACTGTCAAGAAGAGTTCGTCTTGAAAGTATGAATATCAATCTGTCAGTCCTACTAAATATTTCAAATATTTCGTATCTAATATCTGTTCCAAACTGGAATTCACAAATCAGCCATTTAACAAGAATTCCCTTTTCATTCAGATTTGGAATAATCTCTTGATCCGCAAGTTGTTCATATGGGTCGTCCCTTTCATGATATATAAGGACGTTCTTGTCCTCTTGAACATGTTCGAGCTCAATATGAGTTTCGTCATCATTCTTTAATCTATGTGTTGGCATTTTATATTCAAGGTGACCTTTAAAGAGTTTTGTCCCAACAGATATCACACCTCGAAGGTTGATAAATCGTAAAAGACTCGCAGGGATATGACCAGATCTTTCTAAATTCTGGTCTTTTGCAATCAGAATTATAAAATCAAAATGAGTATCTCGTGCATGTTTATAGGCGGTACGCCATGCATGCATTGTGAATGGATTTAATAGTTCATGTTCACTTATAAAGAAGAGTGCCCTTCTAGATGAAAGTATAAGGTAGTCCATACTGTCAAAAATCGTCATTCCTACAACTGCATCCATGTGTACATCAGCAACTTTGTATTTTTCTCCTAACACTTTTAATATATTGGATGCTGTATGTTTATTTTCCACAGAGTATATCAAAGCAGCGTCATATCTATTTTTTCCATCAAGCCGGTTGTCAAATGGATGAATACCAAAATACAAAAACATGAAGACTTTAACATTTTCTCTAAAAGCAAAGGTCAATGCCACAAGAATAACAATGACAAACAGTGTCGATCCAATTATAACGGAGGGAAACACAACATGTTCATTAACGCTGAATCTTACTTCACTTCTACAGATAAATAGCGAGTCAGGGACAGCTATTATTTGCTTGTTTTCGCCGTTAACGGTTGTGCATTTCACTTCCAACCAGTCAGCTACAACGTGTTCATCCTCCAACAACCAGTATTTGAACCACTTGTTCGTACAATCACAAACAAAGTTATTTCCACTCACAGATATGCTTGTAGCGTTTATGGAAGCAATATTTGTAGGTAATGTTTGTAACTCGTTATTATTGAGCTTGGTTGTTTCTACAAATATGAGGTTATCAAAGAAAGCATCCGTAATTTTATTCACGGCGTTATATGAAATATCTATGACTTTAACTTTGTATAGATAATCAGTACTGTCTAACTGTCCCTTCAGGGATGAATTTCGAAACCACATTTCAATAGAAAAGTTCGTGTTGAAACTTAGCGGCAAGTAAGAAACATTGACATTTCCGCAGTCAATTATTATCGTTGGCGAATAAGTACGTTTAAAGCATGTACATCTATCCGGGCAGTCTTCGTGGACTATTTTACAATACTCTTCCATTTCGGTTATTGTGTGCACTGGTCTTCCTCGAAATTCACTAGGATACTCGCAAAGCCAATCGAGTTGTGGGTAAGTTAGATTTTGATACGTACTTGAACATTTGTTGTTAAGATAAAAATAGTAACTTGTAATAATAGGATTAGAATTAACCTCAGGAATACAATTACAAATTATCGGACTTGGATTGATTTTGACGAGTAATCTTGAAAGCAATGTATAAAATTTCTGCTGGTCATATCTTGTCGAAGCAAACGGTTTTGAAGCAGAAATGTTATTTTGTGAAATATCGAAAACTGTACGGGGACAGTAGTCCTGGCCACTACCATATACATCCTTACGTATATTTAACTTATCTTTGTCTATACCTTTAACTAAGATTTCCATTGATTCGTCATTTAGTGAACAATCATGAACATCGAGTATTTGCAGCGTCGGTGAATACAATTGTGTCTGTGGTATGGTTCTCAAAGGGTTGCTGTTAAGATATATGTACCTAATAGTACTAAGTATTGAATCAAAAACATCATACTCTAAAGTCCGTATGAGATTGTGTTCAAGATTTAAATAAATAAGTCGAAGCATGTACCTAAACATATTCTTTGGTATGTGCTGTATCTTATTATAAGATATGTCTAGCCATTTTAAATTCACTTGGTGTTCAAACGTGCTTCCGTTAATTATAATAATTCCATTTCCGTTAAGGTATAGTTCCTCCAATGTCCTCAATCCCGATATCGTCAAATCGGTAAAGGGAAATAAGTGAATGTTACTCAGAGTCAATTTGATTGCCTTTGTTTTCTCAAAAAAAGCCGAGATATTTCTGCTTTCATGAAACTGAAAAGTGCTTTTATCAATAAGCACCACTGCGATCGGTGATGTAAAACTGATTTCTTCACAAGTACTGTTTAAGATCTCAAGAAACAAACTATCGTATTCGATTGATGTTGTGTCATTTGGTAGTGATAAGCTCTTCCAAGGAAACTGCAAATCACCAACCAAACGTACGTTTCTTAAATGCAAATTTTCCACATTAGGAAAACGTTCAGCCAGTTGCGAAGCATTGATAGTCATCAAGGTAAGATACCCATGTATTACCAACGTGGATGCGTAGAACCGAGTTTCACAAATATCAAACAGCGCCCTGTACGTCAACAGTCCTGCTATAGTTATGCGACTAGCACTTGAAAATCTAAAGCAATTTCCATCAACAATTAACTCAGTAAACACTAAATCCAGAATTGTTATTTCGTTAAATCCTTGTAAAAAGGCACCGTATAAGTCGCTGAGTGTCATTGTACACTGGCGAAAAACAAAATCCCACGATATACGGGCTACTGTCCCGCAACAGTTACCGGTAAAAAGGATGGTCATATTATCGCTACACATGACACTGTATTTTACCTTCATATCGATTGTTGTCTCGTTCAAATTTTCTTCCACATCTTTGATGTAAGATTGAACAAGTTCATTTGTGTTATTAACATTAATGTAACAGCGAATTTCTGTTGAGGACAGATTTGCTTTAAAAGCAAGCGCCACAACGATTTTTCTTTCACTCTCTGTAGTCAGGTTTTCAACTTCGTATTCTAGTCCATAATCAAAACACGGTGCAAGGTCATCAAAAGCGTCGCAGGTTACATTTATAAAATACAACGAAGCCATTCCACATACAACCAAGGCGCTGGCGAAACGTAACATCCTTTTAGTAAAACTTTCCATCTCACTTAAAGTTCTTTACAATTAAGAGCATAAATTCTGTGTTTAAGATATCCCTGGCGTATAAACCCGAAATAAATTAGCTGCAAAATTCCATTCGAAATTCCGATTAATCATGGGTACAGTTATGGACAGCCATATTCAAATAACTGATCCAAATTCGGCAGTATATCAATATTTATAAATCTGTGAAAATACTGCCTTCATACAAATATTTGTGTTTTTATGAATGGGGTCTTCAATAAAATACTGGCATATTAAAAGCGACTTTGAACTCATCTTTCTGAATCTGAAGTCACTTTATTTCGTGCTAGTGTAGCTATTTTGCAAGACGCCATGTAAAATTCTAGAATATATTACGATATTAATATGACATGTCCATATCATACTACAAATCAAATCTTTTCAATATAATACAATTGGATCCAAATTGTAAATTATTCAGTCAAACAATGCCATGTTCACTTTTTATAGTGGTTATAATCGGAAAGCACATTTGGATATTCTCTTAGGATTTAAATCACATGCACTTAACCAAAAATTAACGGAAATACACTTTAACATGCCGTAGAAGAAAACTTGTACGTTTTGTAATGTTAGAGCATAATACACATGCTTGTTTAATACAAATGGTTCTGTTACTCGTCCATAACGTGTTGTTTTTTTTTGACAAACAGGTACCGACATGTGCATGTATATGCATGCAGCAGACTGACTGGGCAAAATGACACCCAAAATAAAGAGTAAAATATTGAACCAATTAAAAATTAATCAGATAGATTTAAAGAATTGTTTTCACATATAACGTTTTTCCTCCATAAAGGTATCCATATCCTCAACACAGCATTGGTGAAAATAATGTTCTCTCTTATTTGAGCTTACAGATACAATCGCATGTTTTGTCGCCGAACACGGTTATTCCTCCCATAACATTCCTTTGCACTACACTTAAATTTGTAACAGAACATTGTTTTTGGTATTCCTCCATAACGCTATTTTCTAGTTGAACATACAGATTCCAAACGGCTATTTATATGCATACAGCAGCCACTGACTGAGCAGAGAGAGGCCTATTATAAAATAATGCACAAATTTAAAACATATAAATTGAAGGAAATAATGTCCTCTTTAATTGTAGCTTGCATATATGATACCGTAGTGTTGGTTTTGTATGAAGTTTTCGACTTCATGTGAAACAAATCGTGGCTAACATGCACTGTAGGTTTTTTTTTTACACGTTAGTCCTAATGGACAATCCCAAAGTAGCTACACGATGAATTTAAGTAAAAACTGAACTTAACATCCAATTAATGAATTGGCAAATACTATGGATCACGATAGGGTTTAGGAATATGATATAAAACATGGGAAAACAATAAGCATTCTATTTTGCTACATGCACTCCTCCGTAACTGTTGTAACATTGCATATTCAAACGGGATGCAAAGTTTCTGGTTACTGTTACAGAGATGGTGCTATCAACATTGTACTGTTATATCTTTAGCCGATGGCATATGCATTGAACTGTTCAATGACCATATAATTAATTGAAAGAATAGTGTGATCTTTTACAAATTGAATAAACATGTACATACTAAGTTAAGGTATAGTGTTAAGAGTATCCGATGAATTAAATCCATATTTGCCATTGTTATACTAGCGACTGTTTAGCATGGTGACTCCAAGTTTGAACTGATAAAAGGCAAACTTAATTTCCTCCGTAACGACTGAGTATTTTATTAAGTTAAGTTGTTTACATTATGTACATACTGAAAGAAATATGAATTATTTGGTGGTAATATACTCGAGTATCAATACGCACATGTTTTAGTTTATTCCATGCACTTTTGTGAACCATAATTAAATTCACAGTTTAATTATTGGGAATTAGGATAAGAAAGAAAATCGCTCTTTCATCATAATGTAAAACGATCAGTTCTAAATGCCCTTATTAATTCAAAAGCCGTATGTTACCCTTATTTCATATTTCAGAAAGATTGTTAAAGTCAATTATCGCCTGAGCATTGACTGTACATGGTAATTTTAAATCGTAAATGTCAGTTATTTTCCTCCATAGCGGTTGGTTGACGGACCCCCTGCAGTCATTTTTCTCCAAGAATGTTGTTGCCAAACTTTAATATAACGTTCTAGAAACACGGTACATTACTTATTCAATGGTATGGATACCAGGTGTTCGATGTTATTTTCGACACTTCTAATTTCAAATTTGTAACATTTTTTGAAACAGGCTGTTTGAAGAAAAAGACCGCAAATCTACAATTTAATTTGGTATACTTTTGGCATTGTTAGGTACAATGTATTGCTTCATCTACATTAAGTAACCTTGTATCTAATTACTTTTTCTAAAACCCAATACATTTGAATTCAAAAGCCTAATATAGGTTTTTATGTGATTTAATGTAGTGCTATTACGCTGTATGCATACCTATCAGAGTAGGTATTTGGTGCAAACATAAAGATCTTGTGATTACTATTTATACGCATGTTTAATTCACCATAACTTCTATTTTGGCCATCGTTTATATTGTTTAACAATGTTCAGACAATATGATTAAAATGAAAATTATGTACTTTTAACACTTTCATGTTTTGAAGGTGCCATAAACCAATTGATTTAAGTGCTGAACATTACACTCTACTTGTGAACAATAATTATTTGTACCAATGTGCATCGATGAACCTTACAATGTAGATCAAGTCTATCAAGGGTCATTGAAATAACAGATATACAAATAAGCTTTTCTGTGGTTTCATTCAGCTATTGGCTATAACGTCATTTGAAATGGTCTTGTTTAGAGTGACGATCTTATTCAAAATCAATGCATACACATACATGTATAACAAACATAGCCTTTAACTACTTAATAAATAAGGTATTTATGGAAAATATCAATTAATGATAACACGATTGTGTATTTAAAACCTGGACTCGAAAAAATATTAAATGATCGTTTCATAAGGTAGAAATACCGTTTTTTCTGCCCCTTTCCTTCAAATTAAACTCCGTATCTTCATAGGAACCATTGTTTTCGACATTTATTCATCATTTTCGATATATCAAAATAATTGTATTAAAAGTGGTAAAACGTATTTGGGTGTAAGCGTGCATCTTTAACTAGTTAAAAAAACGGTGCGCTCTTTTGTTTTACTGACCCATTTCGAGTAGAATGTGGTAGGCTTTGACCTCGAGTCTTAAAACAGGGACATCGTTAATTGTCTGAATAGCCTGCTTGTCTTTGTAGTTTTGTGTCTGTATTGTTTTTTTTTCTTGCGGTGTTGTGTGTTCCTCTATAACTGTATGTTTGTTGGTGAACTTTGAGCCGTAAACAAATACACCAACAGCAATTAAACACCTACCGTCAATGAATTACTTTTCAAACGGCATTTAAGCGCAACATACTTTCTCTTCGAAAAATTATCTTAATTATCGTGACTACTCTAGAATGTATTTGATGTACTCGCCAAAAAGGATCTCTTAAGGCTGCCACAATCGGAACAATCGGCCATTATCCAACATATACCGTCTCCGTGGCCTGGTGGTTAAGGCGTCCGCCTACGGAGCGGGAGGTCGAAGGTTCGAGTCTCACAAAGGGCTTGTTCTGACATGGCCGGTTGCCGACCCAGCAGCTAGTTAAATCGAGGGGTACCGATTGCCTTCCTGCCAGGCGTCTGGCATTTGGAATAAGGAATCGGGGTAAAGATGTTCACGAATGTAGGTGTCTCATAAGCCCAACGGGCTGGCCCTTAACTAAGAGGGGTGACACTATAATAAACAAACACTTTACTTTATTTGACTATCCCGAAGCTTGTTGGACATGGTCGAGTTGTTTCGATTGAAGCTACCACTGCCGCGAAATGCGAAATTTGCCTGGAGCCTCTAAACGGCATTTATGCTTTGAATTTTCGACTACTTGGCATGTCCCTTATATGTGTTCATTCTAATTAAAGCATTTGCAATCCGTACATTAAAACTGTTTTTTTAATTCCTCGGAATTTTCTTCAGTTTGTACGTCTACTGTAAACGCTTACAACACTTTCATCGTACTGTTGTACACGTATAACATGCATATCGTACACAGAAATACCGTAACTACTACGTACATTGGAATCCCAACTTCAAGAACAACCTCCAAGAGGTCATTAAGTTTAATTAGTAGAGGAAAGAAAAATGACTGAAAGACTTCAGAGGCTCACAAGACACACGACGTGATTTGAAACACTGGCAGAGGTTCAAATGGTAACATTTAACTACCCACACCCATCTGAAAATCACATATGCTCTACGCCTTCTAATAATTTTGTTTTTCGTCCTACATGTTAACGCAAATTTTGTTTTTCATCCTACATGTTTGCGCAGTTTAGACGCACCATAACAAATGTTTAACACCGGTTTATCAGTACTGAGTTCTCGCGTCAATCAGTCAGGCCAATTAGTCCTTCTCATGAGTTATCGCGAGACTGAGGTGGGGTTTCGCTGAAAATCCAATATGGCGACGATCGGCGATATTCAAAGGCTTAATTAGCATTTTTTGATTTTGTGTTTTTGGAATAATCAATCATGGCAGAAGTTGACTCGCTAGGTTTTCAGGTACCGGACGATGTTCGCTTGAAGCTGGCAGAGTTACACCTGGAACTATCGGAGGGTAAGCCATGTTTCTTCACTTTGTTTCGTGCTGTCAAAAATGAGTCAGACTACACGGTCGACACGGTTGATTGAACATACTTTGTGTTGTATTGTTTTTGTTTACTATTGATTGACATTAAGTGCTTTGTTTCTTTTGGTGATACTGATATCATTCCAGTATTTGTTAATACCTTTCAAATTATTAGTTTAGACCAGATGATGGTGGTCATATGATAAACACTTACTGACTCAGGAAGACAATGACAGTGACCAGCTGATTTACAAACCCTATTATGACTGTTCTTTATTGACTGAGTGCCCATTACAATTTTTTCGAAACAATTTTCACCATTTTTTGTACCGTAATGATTTAGTAAGGAACCTGTTTACAGGAGAGGCATCACTTGTTAGGGTTTTTGGACAGTTAAATGTGCAAAACTAAGACTTTTTGAAACAAATAGCAGATAATACAGCATAAATTGCCTGAACAGCCTTGACATTATGGCTTTTATTGAAAGACCAGGCAGCCCAGATCAAATACCAAACCATGATATGGTCTAGATCAAGAGCTCATACAGCCCAGATTGGCGCTTAATTTTATTTATTTTTATTTCACTATTATATGCCGACCTTGGCCCTAGGTCCCCTAGTCTTGGTAGTATTGTCTTTAATCTTGGACTAATTAGTTTTTTTTACCTTGGCTGTATCTTATTTCAGTCTGGGCTGTATCAGTTCCAATGGTCTGTATCATCTTTTAGCTTGGCAATATTGGCTTTATATCCAGGTTTTTGTATGGTCCGCTGATCAGGACCTTATAAATGAAAGACTATATCATTTGAATACTACTTCCGGTATGATACTAAACCATGCTCTGAAACCCAGACGAAATGTGTAGAGCATAAACATTTCAAGAGTACAAATTAAACAGACGATGTTAATTTCACGGTATTACCAGACAGCTTCAATCAAAATACATGTATCACAAAATGCATTTCATTTAAATGGTGTAAAGGTTTAATTACCACTAAGCTTGGGGAAAAAGTTAATTAGACCAAAAGAACATAATGTTGTGGTTCTGGCTACATGCTGATAAATAAGCAGTCTGCAGTCATGTTAAATAGGAAAAAAAAATAGACTTTCATTTTATTGCTTTATAATAACAAAGTATAATGTTGTATTGATATAATTATTTTTTTGACATTATGACATAAATGTTGCTTGGAAAGTACCACACTACAAGTGAACTGTATCACTTTGTACAAATAATAGTGCCACATGGTTTACATAACATGTATTATTGTTTGGATTAGTAAGAAGCAGGAGACTTCTATATCTTCGCCAGAAAGATGTAAGACTGCCTGTTTTGGTGTAGCACAACCAGTCTGGGAAGTAATATTTTCAACTGAGGAGTCTTTTCGGACTCAAGAGAGTTGAAAATTATTAACGAAAGTCAATATTGTTCACAGTTTTATTCTCACTCAATTATTATGCTTTTATACACAACAGTCAGCCTCACAAAGTTTTAAAAGGATCGGTCTGAACCATTTCAGGTAGTCTCAGACTCCTGGACTACTAGTTATTTCGCAGACATCATTTAAAAATTATAGTCACAAGCTCGTTTTGCCATGGAGCTGTCTAAGCTTGCATGTGGTAACTGTCTGACCTCATCAGTTGGACATGTACATGTAGCTGTCAACCTTGACCTCTTACACAAAGATCATTACCCAAAATTTATCAGGAAAAAATCAGCATTCTTTGTATTGTGCTATTAGTAACAGGGGAAGGTCCAGAACTTGACATAAGAGGGACCCCATGTTGGGGCGCAACTTAGGTTGTGCATAATTGTGTTATTCATGCTTATTGTCTGTATCATTATTGATTTAAGTATCCCCTTTGAGGGGTGGGGGGAGAGGGAGTGGGGAGGAATAGAGAGAGTGTGTGTGTGTGGGGGGGGGGGTCCCATGGTTCAGACAATTTTGTGAAAACACTGATTTCTGTTTGTACAAAGGTTTTTCTAAACTTGAAAATAAAATTGTCTCTAGGTCCCTTGCTGTAACAAACTAATTCTTAAATGTTTGATCCAGTATCAGTGCTGTGGATCAATCTGGGAAAGGAACTGTATGATTTATTAGCTAATTTATATAATGTTTCTGTCTGTCTGATGCTATCTACCATCTCTGTGGTGTTGATGTGCTCTGGAAGAGCTGATGGATCTCACATGTTCACATGTTCAGTTACTGGATTATTAAGTTTGCAGATTTTGTTTCTGTTAAAATAATATGAATTGATAGGCTGTATCCTTGGTCAATTTCCCTTTGAAATAGAATAGTTTTCATTCTGAGGAATACAGATCAGTTTCAGAGCAGTGTGGATAACATTTTCCAATAAGAATTATGGCACAATTGACAAGTGTTCTAGAAAGTTATACATGCTTCATGTACAGTAGATGTGTTATCACATATAGACTGTCATATAATTTGATAGAATCATCTAATTTTTTTTACCTATAAATTACTCCTCACTTAAAAGGGGTGATTATTAGTAATTGATAAAAAGTATACATTTAGACATGAAGTGCTTAATGTTGCTAATGTACATGTAATTCTTTGATCTTGGAAGCCCTTTGCCTTCATAGAACTATACCAGACAAAATAATCAATTTGTTTCCCAGGAATTTGTTGAGTATGTCATATTTCTGCTGATGTTATGAAAGGCGGGAAATTCTACAGCTCTTATAACTGTTCCCCACAATTATACAAATGTTTCCCCTTTGCTGAGATTTGATTCAGTTTGTTAAGATATTCTGTGTTTGTGATGTTTTAATAATGAAAATAAATTGTTTTATTACACATTAAGTTAGCATGAATTAATTTTTGATATACAGCCATGTAGTTTAAGGTATTTGACGTACAGTTATCAGGGCATTTTGCATTCCGCAATGGTCAATATTATTTTTGTATCATTTATAAGGGTTTTATGTAAAGAGATGTATGTAAATGTTATACCATACACTTTATCAGTAACAAGCTGTATTTTCCTTAAAAGATTGCAAATTAGAAACTCATGAAAATAAAAAAATAGTATTCAAACTGTAATTAGAATGTTCTTTGAGTAATTTCTGTCATTTCTTAACGCATTATATATAGATCATCAGCGAGCAACGCCCTTTCAAATAATAAGAAAATTATATGCGGTTGTCGATCATAGATATATGAGAAAAAAAGAAGATGTATATGAGACATTTTATGTCCTACCTTTTGACATTTTAAGTAGTTTTCTTCAAGCAAACGCATAATTTGAAATTTGAAAGAAAACCTGTTCGATGCCGCAGAAGAATAGTTGAGTTTCTGTCTGATATCTTAATATAAGCTTTAAGCTTCCAATTAAATTCTTTAATATTTGTATTGCAATGTTCATTTTTCATTTGAAATAAAATATGTCTAAACCACTCATCAATATTTAAAGTTAATATAGCCGAAGGCTCAAAACATTGCTAAGCTTATATTATATCATCATAGTTTTTTAGCCATGTTTTAAAAAGAGCAGGATATTACAGAAAAGGGACAGGTTGCTATCATTTGCTGTGAAGAACTAAAAAAAAAATTGACCCAAAAAGCAAATAAATATAATTGCCATTAAATGCCATTATGGAAGTAGTTTTGTGTTTCAACTGCCAGATAAATTGAGATTGTGTGTATTTATAATAATTTAACTTTTTAAACAAAACGAAGGAAAACATGGTTATGTATAGCATTCAATTCTCTGAATGCAGAAGGGTGCACATGCTGGTAAGGGCGGAGTGGTGCTACCAAAACCGGCATGGTGCAGGCCCTTACTGTAACTTGTTCTCTAAACCCCTATTTTATACCTTCAATGAGATATACAGTGGAAACTCACTAAACCGGATCTCCACAAAACCGGAATCCTCGGAATACCGGACATTTTTCAGAGTCCCGGTTTTTCCCTTCTATTTTCAATGTAAAAAAATCCCTACAAAACCGGAACCCCGGAATTCTGGAAACCGGACAAAAAAATCGAGAAAATGTGTTAGTTGTCAACGTAATTTTACCTCACAAAACCGGACGTATATTTGTTCAAACATGTCAAAATGATTTTGTGTATTAGGAATTCGCGAAGCGCGTGTCACTTTGTTTTGACAGCCGGTGCGTTGTTAAATATTGCACCTGTGATGTTGTGTTAACTCGATAATCGATAATGATGATTGCGCTGTGGATTGACTAACGTGCGATAATCAAACTTGTGAAAAAAAAATTAATTGAACCATTAATTTGTTTGTTGCAGAAAATAAGTGTTATTAAGTGATCATTTTGGAGGGTTGTTTTATCTAAAGTTTCAAGTTCCCTTTATTTCTAAAGACTTCTATGATTGAATCCAATTAGAGTGGTGCGTTAATTAAACTATCAAACATACTTAACAAGCATTAAATTCGTGTTAATTACGTTAAATAATGTGTTTTTATTTAATTCCAGTTTTCAACTTCCCTTTAAAGGTTCACTCAGTTTAAATTTTTAGTAAACTTACTCCGTACATCAAATCCTCACTAAACCGGAATCCTCACTAAACCGGAAATTTTGCCCAGTCCGGACCTTGTCCGGTTTAGTGAGTTTCCACTGTACCATGATAGGGCTAATAGCAGAAAATCAGTGTTTCAAGAACTGTTGTTTGATCGAAAAAACTTGAGGGCCTGGTCACAGGTGGCCAAGCCAACTTAAAGCTCTTGGCTTTGCACTATTTTACGGGCATGAGGTTGCTTTTAAATATATCAGTGTATTGTTTGGAGATTATTTTCAAAGATATGGTCTAGGGTTGTGAATGTTAAGGCCATTTTTTTGTGAAAAAGATATACTTTTTGGGATTTAATATTAGGCTAGAATTGGGTCCCATTTTACAATTGAAAAGAAAAACAAACAAAATACTGGTACAACCCGTAATTGTTCTTCCCAAAATGCAGTCAATGGTTATCAGCGTTTTCAGCAATTTTAGAGAAATTACTTTTTTGCAAAACGCCCAGTGTTAAATTCAGGAATGCATTTTGTATTATTTAAGAAATTATGATACATCAAGGTCAACTTATTAGCTATAAAGACAGAACTGTTTGCACAATTATACCATTACCGTACAAGTCAATTATCTTAGTATGTACATTATTATAGGGGAAATGATCTGTGACACACACAGAATGATATTATGTGAAATGTTTACTTCCTTGTTCAAAGCTCACTAAATACCACCCAGTGGTGCACTTGAAAAGACATTATTGATGTTTATTCATTAAGAAGAACTTATTTTTTCTTTTACAAATGATCAGTTCGAAATTGATGAATGATTCTGCATGTATTTATGTTGCTTTTCCCAGGGTCAGAGCAAGTGATGTTCCGATGATCGATTATAATCGAAAATTGGTTGGTTGGGCCTGAAATTGGTGAAAATGAATGGTATACGGTCATAATCTGGATTCAACTAGCGAGTTGTTTTTCTTCTTTGCCCTTGTCATTAAACATTAAAATATCCTTTAATTAAAGGGAAGCAACTTTATCTTTAGGGAACATAATTTTGAAAATGTTATGACCAGAAGCACCAGAAGCAAAATGTGAATGCATCATTGATTATTCAATATTAATTACTGTGTAAAGAGAAAATCTGCATTTCAGGAAACATAACATGATTCATGTGTTTAGAATAGTACACAATATTGATGACATTAGTATGACAACATTTTTCACCTTTGCTGACAATAGTGGTACCAGAGGACACAATTTGAAATTATTTAAACCTAAAGCAAGGAAATCATTACGTCAAAATTCTTTCGGCAATCGTACAGTTTCAACTTGGAATAATTTGCCACATGAATTAGTGAACACCACATCTGTGAATGCCTTCAAGGCAGGTCTTGATAAACTTTGGAAAAACAAACGGTTTGATACTTCTGAAGTATATTAAGTCATACCGGGGGTGGAGAACTTACAGAAGAAGCAGTTTAAAGGGATTTATTAGCCTTTTAGGGCTAAAGAAGTTCCCTAGACGACAAAAGACAAAAGACAAATAACTCATGTATGTTATGCCAGGAAGCATATGAGTGGCAGTAAATTGGATGCATCATTATTAAATACTGTGTAAAGATAAATATCTGAATTTCAGGGAACATTATTAATGAAGGTCATGCCAAGAAGCATCAGTGCAACACAATCTCATTGTAAGTAATTTTAGTAATTTCTAAAGGGAAATAATTCTACCTAATGTATTCTCTGTTTCAGGGGACATAACTCAGAAAGGCTATGAGAAGAAGAAACAGCGATTGTTACAACCATTCTTGCTGGCACAGCAGGCTCAAGGTGAGAATGAATGAATATGCGTTCATAAAATTTGCATCATGTGTTTGAAAAAAGTAATGATAAGGTTCTACATCAAGAAAGTAGCCATGTCAATAATATGAAGGGAACTACAGGGACAAGCTTAGTAGCCCCAAATTAAACATTTACCCTGTTGACACTTATCAAGAGCCGCTTACGATCATAAGCTTCACAAATCAAATCATCCTAAATTGTGCATAAAAATATGCACATAAAGGACAGGAGCAAACTATTTCTTTATGTTTTTCTAGCCTATATATTCTACCGGGTATGTACACATGCATCTGTGCCCTGTGGAAATACGTTCTACTGCCTTTTTGGCATGAAATTGCATCAGCATCTTTAAAGTATTATGAAATTATCTATAAAATGTAATCAAGGTCCTTTGTAAAAAAAATAGTGTCAATTTGTTCAGGTTAAGATGTATTTTTTGCTGTCCTCTCCCACTCCCTGCCAAAGATATCAGTCACTCTACGTAGTTCACACTTTGCTAAGAAAATGCTTCAAGCTTTTACATGAAAGACCACCTCCCCAACATCTGACCACACTGTCATTTAGAACGTCTCTGAATATAATCAATAGCTAAATTATGGTTGATACAAATAATGTCTCGGTCATGTAAAGAGGTTTTACTCTTCCTGTTCAATCAAGTATCACCATTACACCATTTCTGTTGGGACAAACGATCTTAACATATGATATATACGAACATACAGCATTTATAAGTAAAGTTTCATGTTGCTAAGCTAGCACTTGGCTATATTTTTGCATTTATTATTATGATGTATTGACTGACATAGCAGGCCTGGAGTGGCAAGTTTGGAGGGGTGAAGTAATAAAAGTACTATCTGCTCCAGTATATCATGTCTCAGACATTAATGTTGCAATGCCATTGATCCAGGACTGGTCAGGCATTGACCCAGTGTTTTTTTCATATTTGGTCACTTAATTATATCTTGGCTTCTCTTTTCCGATTCTGATGAATAAATTAAACATTTCTCAAAAATTGATGCTTGTAAACAGGTTGTCGATGTGATATATATGTTATGGGGTTAGTAGATGACCTGTGTGGGATATAAGGGGCACAAGAAAACATATTTAGGTTCGAGCTTCACTCTCACCAATTATGATTTCCTTTTTTATGTATATCCCATATTGGGTCACCTACTATCCCTGTCACTTAAAACATCGAATGTCATTTAGAACCCACTTTCACCCATTCGTTCATAGTAAAGGTTTTAGTTCATGTCTAACAATTCATAAATACACTTTGCCCGCATGCAGTGGTCAGATATCGGCTCTTGGAGGGCACCATTTGGTAAACATATAGAGAGTTGACTTATCAGCATTCTGTACCCTGTGTATCTGAGTGAATAATGGAGCACTATCAACTGTAGGAATGAGTTTGATAATTTTCGAGTAAAGGAACTTGTAACAACCATTGTTAAAACTCTGATACGTATATAGCAAGTTTGAATGAACTCAGTCTTCCTTGTGAATGGCCAAACATAGTGCACAAAATACTTGTTTCTGATTGGCTGGTTTGAAATGAAGAACTATAATCTTGATTTGTTAAATCAAAATAATTATCAATACATAAATCTATTTATTGAAAAGTCCTGATTAAGCAAATAATCCACGCTCACAAATTGAAGAAATGAGTCAATTATTTGCAAAATCAGACTATTCAATATACAGATTTATGTATTGATAGTTATTTTGATATAATATAATGAGCCATAACAAGCCATAATGAGCCGAATTACCTTGAGTGACAGTTTTATTTCTATTTATTGATGTACCACTGTCAAATTACACAATAAGGTATGCTTAAAGTCTACGTTCAATTCAGTAACTTACTCATGGTATACATTTCAAACATTTTGCATTTGATATAATGCTCGGGAAAAACAAAAAAAGAAAATTTGTATTTCGGAATTCGTACATATAAAAACTGCTCAAATGCTGATCAGCGGATATGATATGGTTATGTGTTACAATAGATATAGAAAACAATTAGGTACGGATTTTTTTATAAAGTGCAAAATTCAAAGTTGAGACCTTTACATTTATAATATTCACCCTGCACGAACATGCGGATTATATATAATTGATATAATGGTTTAGTGGGATAGGCATATCAATAGCTTTATCTTGATAAATGTTTGCACAAAAATGCACAAAACAACTCGTGTGCATTATTTTTCATTTAGCATAATACAATAAAAGCAGCCATTTTCTAACCACCGAAACTTTATGAGGTGCAGTTTTAAGCCATAGCTTAATTTCTTACCTAAGGGAAGACAGACAAAAAAACTACCGATACAAAGTGGGAATTTTGTAATTTATTGCGGATTTTAATGCTGTTTTATATGGGTACATATGTGCTTACTATAAAGATTTCTCTGTTGTTTTTATTTTATTGGGATTTTTCTGGAGGGAAAAAAATAATATTTAGGAGTTTGGTGTAGGCTGAGTTGATCGGTGGATGTATTATGGATTGTTTCTGTGATTTTGTGTGTAATGTTAGAGAAAAATATGAAGGATTGAATTAAATGTGTTGTGTAAAATAGATTATTCTTAGCTTGGATATATACTGTCTAAATACTTTAGTAAGTAGTTAATTATTATTATTATTATTATTATTATTATCATTATTATTATGATTATTATTATTATAATTATTTTATTTATTATAATATTATTTTCATTATTATTATCACCATCATCATCTTCATCATCATTATTATTATATTATTATTATTTTTATTATCATCATCATCATCATCATCATCATCATCATCATCATCATCATCATATAAAATTATAACTGGAACGTTCAATCTTTTGAAGGTTGAATTAATGCAATTTCATTAAAAATCCTAACTTGTCAGGTTGTCAAAAGGTAAAAGTGACAATGTAATGTCATTGCTCTGGTGTCCTTGCCATGCATAAATGCAAGATATAGCACACATGGTCGATCCATATTTTTAACCTGTCAGATTTTTAAAAGATTTTTTTTTAATGTATTGTCATTGCGATATATTTAATACCCCTAATTTAATTACCGTGAATGTCCTATTAATAACTGTAAATGTCCTAATAGACATGCATGCGCTTAAAGACTTGCAAAGACCTTTTCATTGGTCCTATTGTCTGATTCTTCAACTTAAAAGTCTTTCCTCACTTAGTCATCAAAATTAGGCTTTTGGATGAACAAGCCCAAATTTTTATACATTTGCTTGGCAACAAAATTTTTAACAAGCTCTGCTAAATAAAATTCAAAATTTGAGCAAGCCCAGAAGAATTGGTTTTCTAAACGATTAAGTCTGCAGGCTGGGCATAACCCAGCATTGACTAATCGTTTAAAAGATTAAAAATAAATGCTTACCTTTTTAGTGTTCAGCACGAAATGCCTCTAAAATGCCTCTACATTTGCCAGTGTGCATGCACAAGCTTCTTGATATTACCACTTTATAGAACAAATTAATGATTAAATGGAATCTGGGCGGCTGTAAATTTCATTTCTTAATGGAAATTTGGCAGTTGTAAACTGCATAATGGATTTTTGTTTGTTAGAGCTCTTCTAAATGATTAAATGGTAATCTGTCTGTCATTATCCCATTGGACGATGCATGAGCCTGAACTCCAAAGGCTTGGGTAAAGAAAGATTCCACTAGCAGATCCAGGAGGGCAGGTGCCCACCCGGCACGCCTCCCTAAAATTGTCCAAGTATACTTTTGTTTCAATAAAGGAGCAAAAAGTAATAAAATACACCCAAAATGCACCATTCGGACTAGAAATTGTTAAAATTTCCCTGCCAACCAAATAAATTGCTGTTCTGAGGGAGGGCACAATTCAAAAGGTTTTACTCCCCTAAGGTACGCCCCCTCTAACGTTCAATCCTGGATCAGCCTCTGGATTCATACAAAAAATGTTCTTATGAAGAAATGGCTGCTTTAAATATAATTCATAGGTGAACATTTCAACACAGTAAGTTCTGATATAAGCCTGACAAAAGAACAGATATAAGCAAGAAATGTAAAATTAATGGCGTTACCCTATTGCTAAAGGGGAAAAGGCTAGAAATATATCAACTATATTACCAGCCAGTTTTCCATTTTGGCTACAGGACATCATGTGTTCTAACATTATGTGGCAATGTTTCATTTTTTGCTCACGAAAAGGTCGTTAAGAGGAGAAAGTAAACGAATGCATTGTATTATGTTTTTGCATCATTTATATTTTTTATTAAAGGGACTTTGTATATTTTTTTTATAGAGTCAGACATTGAATAATTTGTTGTGTTTTGTTAAGTTGTGTGTTATATGTTCCTCATTGAAGTAAAGTTATCATCGATAGCTATTTACTAGTTTTTTCGTAAATATTTATAGAAGCAGCAATTTTGAATACATAATTGAAATTGAATAATTTTAAGCCTGATTTAACTTTTACGTAAAATGATAATCTGACAGTTAATTGCTGTTATCGTATTAATTTTTTCAGATAAATTTATGATATAACCTAGTTTAAAAAAATAAATATATATAGTGTTCTTAATAAGAACAGGCTGCCTGCCAAAATGGACGGTTCATTGGGCAATTGGGCCGGTTCAGATCTGGAAAAATAAATGAATTTTAAGTAGAATAAGTAGTAGCTGTTCAGTTACTTTACTGTTTGAGACAGTCCAACCGAAACTTTTTGAGAACCCTGTACTATATATGTTTTGTTACCGAATTTGCCGACATATTAATATCTGTAAATGCCCTTACACTTTCAAAGAAAGTGTTATTAGTTGAAATACTGTGTGATACCACTTAAATGTGAAGACAATTAGACAATGAAAAAGTCTTCTCTAATAAAGGTGTTTTTGGTTTCTCAAAATATCATTACAGCCCATTATTTTAAAATTTCTCATATCACAAACTGGGCCGTCTTGAACACCATCTTGAATTTAGAAAATTTGCAAGAGCAACTTTACAGGAGTGACCAAAGTCACTTTTCATAATCAATGTCATTCTCTAAACACAACATGGAAATAATTTGTATAACATTCCGGACTCTTTTTTTCCCACCAATGAGGTCACTTGGAACCCAGACTATAATAAACTCAGGACAGTTTTATTAGCTTGTCTATATTTCAATGAATAGTACTTAAAACAAGTTACAATTGTCATAGCCTTGGTGTTGTTGTTGGCCATATAACAGTGTTCAAGATGTTTAAAAAACATGATAATCTTAGTACACATCAGTCATTGAAATTAGTCTTTTGGATGAACAAGCCCGAATTCATTTACTATATATACTGCTTTGCATTACATTTTTGAACAAGCCCTGCTGTATGAAACCCAAAATTTGAGCAAGCCCGAAAAGCATTTAACCTGAGTGCAGAGCTTGTGGGCTTGTGCTTATTTCGACCACTGACACGTGTTGCAAGCAACATTATGCACATGTGTGGCTTTATTTGGCTTAATAATCGGTGGAGGTTATAATATATTATGTACTTTTTTGTTTCTTTAAGAGCACACTCATTTTTTCATTTAAAAATCTTTTTTTGGGGTCCATTTTTTAAAACAAAAACATCTTGGGGGTTTTCAAAACTGATATTGGAAATATTATTTTTATTTAAGGGGGAAAAAATGTTTCAGCTAAACTTCAGCCTTGAATTGATCAGGAAATACAACCCTGCAAGTACATGTACTATACATCATAACAATCGAACACTTGTCTTTGTTTATTTCTGCTTTTCAAATGACCAGAATTCATATGAACTACTATTTACTTCAAACGATACACTTAATTTTCGATGAGATATAGTCAACTATTTAAGTCTTGTCTCTTGAAGCTGTTGACACTTAACATGAATGTTTGAAACAATCGGTGTAATAGCCCTAAACAATCGCAATAAAGGCGGCCATTTTATCATTTCGTCACACTTAAGATGCTTACTCATAACAAATGAGGAAATGCTTTAAACAATAAACCATGTCAGAATATTTGGGTATATGTTTACAAATCACATGGCTTTAAGACATGTTTCATGATGATTGTTTATAGGAAACTTCAATGGGTTTATACATAGGGTGGTTAGTTAGTATGTCACGAATCTTGCAACCCAGCACGTTTTTGATAGCCATTAACTTTAATGTATTTATTATGATCAAATTTGCAGATAATTGAATACTTGTCCTTGTGTGAAACATCTTGTAAATTTTTCAGTATATTTATTGTCATTGCTTTAGTACCAATAATGATGAGGCTGACTTCCCCTTGCAAAAAACCTTAATGACAACCAGAACTGGGAAACATTTCACTTCACAAGAGATGTAGTACACACATTAACATGACATTTCAAAAAGCAGGTCCAAGCACTCTGGTGAAATATATGTTGACTTTGTCCCTTTTCAACTGAGAAACATGGGCAAGTTGCTTAGGCACAGCTCTTTGTAAAAGTACCACATATATGTAACGCTATACAAGATTACCAGGTAGCACTAAATAAGAGTTCCACATAGTCCTATTTGAGTGTACCACATAGCACTATATGAGAGTACCACTTAACACTATATGAGAGTACCACATAACATTATACAAGAGTACCACTAAGCACCATATGAGAGTACCAACTAACATTATCTGAGAGTACCACATAACAACATGAGTACAACATAACATTATATGAGAGTACCACATAACATAATATGACAGTACCACATAACAATCTGAGTACAACATAGTACTTTATGAGAGTACCACATAAAACTATATGAGAGTGTCACATAGCACAATATGGGAGTACCACTTAGCAATATATGGGAGTACCACTTAGCGCTATATGGGAGTACCACTTAACACTATATGAGAGTACCACATAACATTATACAAGAGTACCACTAAGCACCATATGAGAGTACCAACTAACATTATCTGAGAGTACCACATAACAACATGAGTACAACATAACATTATATGAGAGTACCACATAACATAATATGACAGTACCACATAACAATCTGAGTACCACATAGTACTTTATGAGAGTACCACATAAAACTATATGAGAGTGTCACATAGCACAATATGGGAGTACCACTTAGCAATATATGGGAGTACCACTTAGCGCTATATGGGAGTACCACATAGGGCTATATAAGAGTACCACATAACACTCTATGGGAGTACCACTTAGCTCTATATGGGAGTACCACTTAGCTCTATATGGGAGTACCACTTAGCACTATATGGGAGTACCACTTATGGGAATACCACTTAGCACTATATTTGAGTACCACATAGTGCTATATGGGAGTACCACATAGCACTATATGGGAGTACTACATAGCACTATATGAGGGTTCCACATAGTGATGTATGAGATACCACATAGCGCTATAAAGGAGTTCCACATAACACTTGATGAGAGTTACACATAATGCTTTTTAAGAGTACCACATAATACTATATGAGAGTACCACTTAGCGTGAATGGGAGTACCACATAGCAATATATGTGGGTACCACATAGCACTATATGAGAGTACCACATAGTGACATATGAGGGTACCACATTGCACTTTATGAGAGTACCATATAGCACTAAATGAGAGTACCATAGAGCACTCTTTGCACCTATTTATGATGCTTTTTTGGCTCCTTTAGGATACCACAATAATGAATAAGTGCATTGATGCTTAAATGTCCTGATTCAATGGCTTCCTTGTTGCATTAAAAATCAATTGCCTTGATATGTGAAGTGTTTGTTCAGCAAATAATTACTAAATACTTCAACAGTGTTTTTGTTGTGGTTGTATATATTTCCCATACCTAACAATGTAAAACACAGACGTTTATAATGATAATATTGGTGGCACAACCCCTTAGTGTTCAAATGTGTCTTATAGTACCAGCATGACTCAGCATGTTTACTTAGAAATCTAAAGACAGATAACCTGTAGATTCACAATGTTGATTGATCGAAGTGATACCATAACACTTTGTGGGTTAGGAAGGCAGCCAACTTTATCAGCATGTTATCCATGTGGGAATATTTTTGAGAAGATAAATCCGCTGACATGGACTGATAAATTGGAAATTGAAGTGTAAATTGGTGTTTTGGTGTCACTGGTATTTGTCTTTTGCATATTTTGCATCCTAGATGGTTAAAATGAGCTGAGGTGGTCCAGCGGTGATTAGTGAGTGGGTGTCTCAGCCTCTCACCCAAGATTGTGGGTTCTGGTCAGACTGACAGCACCAGACAGCATGACAGGCAGCATGTTCTCTTGGCTTCTAGGTGTCCTCACAATTGATTTGACACTTGAAATCGGATAAGGACCACTCTCAATAATCACGTACTTTGATCAACAAGGGAATATATTGAATCCCTGTCAATGTGCATGTTTGTCCAGCGCCCTCTTGTGACTTCCAAATCTCTGGATTTCCCTGTTAACTGTTAAAAATATTATTATTAGCAGCATGGTTGAAGGTAAATTGATCTATATTATGAGTTGCTTTATTGACAAATTTTGTTAAAGTAAAAAACTTAAAAATAAAATTAAGTCTAAGGATCAGTGAAGAGTTTCAAGTGCTTTACATCAGATTTTTGTCACAAAAGAATGCGAGAAACCTTAAAAAGAGCAAAATGTGATACTAAACAATAGAAAAACCACAATTGTTATTTGCATGGTCAAGGTTAAAGGAATCATGGGGCATCACAGTTTATGTTGCATTGTGTCCTCTAACATGGTCTATTCGGTGTTCATGCCAGAAGGTACTAAGTGACCTTTAATAAAGAATGTTTTGGTATATTTTGGCATTAACACCCCCATGCTGAACAACTGTCTAGAAGTCTCAAGGACCGATATTGACTGAATTGTGGTTGAAATATTCATACCAGTCTATAGCTGTTAGGCCAATTTGAATTAATTGCTAGATTTTCATTGAAATATTTCTTTAAATGGGGGTGGGGGGGTAAACATAATATTTTTGATTTTTGTTGATGACTGTTTCTTCTACGTTGAATATCTCTTTCTTATTACATAAGGGACCATATACATCATGTATTTCTAGACGAACTACGAACATTATCTTTATAATTCTCCTTTTTTACATGTGAATGTTATACACATATAGACACAATTGTAATGAATGAACCCTGTTTCTGAACAGTACATGACTGATACGCAGATACAGACCCTGAATCAACATTTTATTTGAGTCAAAAAAAAATTAAGGGGAGGGGGAAAAAAAGAGAGAACGGCTAGGAATGAAAAACAAGTAATTAATTTAGAGTCGCCTTGCATGCTGTGACCACAGTTGTCTTAACGTATACATGTACATTCTAAATATTCTTTTTGTTTGTATTGTTTACAATTTGATACTATTAATGAAGTGATGCTTAGTCATTTGATTCTAATAAACTTCATAATATGACAATGGGATATCAGAACAATGGTGTCTGATAGGGTCTTTTTCAATCTGAGGTTTCACGGAGAGCTAAGGAAGTCAAAATTTTCACCATTTCCGAATAATTCTCAATTTTCAACTAATTGTTTAAACATCTGTACTCGTTACAAAGGAGAATCATTCTATCATGAAAATCATTAGCACACAGAGCACACTTTGGAGAGCTGTTTTTATGATGTACATCGAGAATGATTCAGAATATTTTCATGAGCTAGGATGTTTATAAATGTTGTTTCATTCTGCAGGACATGTATGGGAGATACAAAGGTCAGAAGTCTTCAGTTTTTCTCACATTCATATGACTGTGATTGTTAATTAAGCAGAACATAAAAAAATTGAGGTTAAAGATTGATAAAAAAATGAATTAGAGTAATTAATTTAATCTTTAATATTGGTAGAATTATACAATTTGTATTATTACCGTAACATAAAAGTGTTGGTTATTAGCCATAGCCATTTTTCTATAAAAAAGAATAAAAATCCTAGTGTAGATGTGGTAAGCATTGTTGTGCCAGCCATAACTAAAAAAAAAACATTTGTAACTTTGTACGTAACTAAAATTATTTTTTAAAGACTAAAGTATTCAAATGGAACTTGATACACATGTTGTCAGAGACAATTGGTACCTTTAAATCATGGGTCCATAACTCTCGCTTCAATAAATGTCAAGTTATGTCCCTTGTTTGTAAAAAACCAGATTGCTCCTCAGCGTTCTTGTTTTAGATTGTCTGAGTAAATTGGTTATGAAATTGCGATGAAGTGATTCGCTACAGGACATTGAAATGATAACAAGATGTTGATATTAAATGCGTTTTATATTGAATTCAGCTTTCCTCACAAAGACGATAAGTGATATTAAAGTGGATTTACCATTCTGACTCAGCCTGGAAGAATGATGAATTCATGACCACAGTATGACTGTTTGTTGACCACACCAGAAATGAATTACTGTATTATTGAGGTTAATGAGTTTTTAAATTGTTTGATATTCTCATTATAAGTTGATGGTTGTCAACCTATCTGGAGTTGAGCAGGTCCATATAATGCCGATACTATATATATTGTAAACTGGCCAAATGAAGCTCCATCATTCAATAGAGTTTAACTTTATTTTCTGGGAGACTGAGAGCACTTGGCTTATTGGTTTAAAAAAAGATGTCCACTTCTCACCCTTGATGTTTTTGGTTCAAACCTTCTCATGGCTTCGCATGATGGACACCAGTACAAGTTTCCATCTTGTGATGCTTAAAGTAACCAACATTCATCACATTAGAGCTTGAAAGAAAGTGTGTATGAACTAAATTTGACTTCCACCCTAGACTAAATTATACTATTATTGATATTCAAGTTGTTTTAACAAGAATTATGATTGTTACACAGTCATCGAAATTAGACTTTCGAATGAACAAGCCCGAATTCTTATACTATTGCATGGAATTATATTTTTGAACAAGCCCTGCTATATAAAATTCAGACTTTGAGCAAGCCCGCAAGACATTTTACCAGTGAAGGGCTTGCGGGCTTGTGCTAATTTTGACCACTGGTTGACTTAACCAGAAATGAATGATTGAGCTTATAATGCGGTTTTGAAGTGTTTGATATTCTCATAGTTATGAATGCTTGCCAACCTAGCTGGGCTTGGACATGACCACATAAAGCTGAAATTAATCATACCAATACTTTTAGTAATGACCATGCCATTAGGGTCATACTGTATCTGTCCTGAATATGATCATAACAAATTTGTCCTTTACATGATAAATTTTTTGGTAAATTTGTCCTGTATAATGATAAAGCTAAATTTGTCTTGTATATAGCTGGTCATACTAAAATTGGCCTGTTTATGATCAAAAGTCAAACGGTATTTGTCTTCTGCATGTCATTTAGACCGCAGGGGCTGACCCAGGAATTGATGTTAGAGGAGATGGGGCGTAACAAAGGGGCACAACTTTTTGACATAAGCTCCTCCCTCAGACCTCTCCTGGTCCTCCCTGAATTTGCAAGTTCTTGTGTACAAATGTGTTTACCTTGGAGAAGTTGACTTATGATGTATTGCTCTGTTATTTTAGCTGATACTTAAGGACACATTCCTGATTGTTTGTTTTTTAAGAATGAAACCAACATGATTTTAAATTTTAAATGTTTTCTGACAGTATAACATTTTTGTCGTTTTGAAAGACATTGATATCTTAATTATTTTCCTGAAATAACTGCAGCATAATTTCCCTAAGTGAGCTTTATAGCGATAAGAATGATATCAAATACAGATATTGATACCATGCATTATTACAACCTTTCAACACAAAACTAGTGGCATTTATTAAAAATATTATCTTTTTCAATTGCCATATTAATCTTGTTAAAAGATACCCCAGGGGCAAATAAATGGTATATGAAGGCAACATTAGTTTACCAGGGTAGAAGTTAATAGTCAACAAAATCACTGACCAAGTATACAGGTCATATTTCAGCAAAATAAGCCCAATTGTTTATGTTGTAAATTGCTATGTATGAGCAAGACCTAGAAACCATGGAAATGACCAGGAAAAGACCCTGCGCATCTAATATATATTGACAATTCTAGGACTTAGCGCAAGAAGGTTGTAATGACTCCTATTTCTATTTTGTGTTACAACTGTCTTGCACTAAGCCCGTGAAATACAGAATATGCTCAGCTCAGCTCAAATTTAAGTTAAGATATGATAAGATATAAAACCACATAGTCATTTTCCGTCCTAATATGTCAATGGTAGGTTTCATTCCGTTCTATTGGTCTGATTGAGAAGACTTGGCTTAAGAACAGGGCTTAAAGATCCATGATTGTTCTTGCTGAATGAGAGATATTTTTTATGGTTTCAGAAGTCCAGGTCTCCAGTGAACCCAGCCCACAGTCATCAGCCCAACGTCGGGCTCAAAGGAGACTGACCCGGGAAGATAACAGATACCACTCTGGTATGAAAACACCATTTCTGGGTGAGGTTAGGGTGCATGTTTGTGTGTGGTTTGGGTTTCGGGTAGGGTATTTCAGTAGTTTGGGTTGAAGTTCACTTTAGCCGAGAGTCGGGGTCAGATGAGACTGCCCAAGGATTATATAAGAAACCACTTTTAATTTGCTAGGATGGGTTTGGGTGTATGTTTTGTTTCGTCATGGGTGGGGGGGGGGGGGTTAGTGGTTGTATTAGATGCAACTTAGGGGGAGGGGGAGGGGGAGTGTGTTATGCTGTCGAAGTAGGGGCTTAAAACTAGCTACAAAAGAGTGGGGCTAAGATGGAGTGGGGCTAAGATGGAGCGGGGCAAGGGTAGAGTGGGGCAAGGATGTAGTGAGGCAATGATGGAGTTGGGCAAGGGTGGGGTGAGGCATGGATGGAGTTGGGCAAGGGTGGGGTGAGGCATGGATGGAGTTGGGCAAGGGTGGGGTGAGGCATGGATGGAGTTGGGCAAGGGTGGAGTGGGGCAAGGTTGAAGTGGGGCAAGGGTAGAGTGGGGCAAGGATGGAGTGGGGCAAGGGTGGAGTGGGGCAAGGGTAGAGTGGGGCAAGGATGGAGTGAGGCAAGGCTGGAGTGGGGCAAGGGTGGAGTGAGGCAAGGATGGAGTGGGGCAAAGATGGAGTGGGGCAAGGGTGGAGTTGGTCAAGGGTGGAGTTGGTCAAGGGTAGAGTTGGGCAAGGATGGAGTGGGGCAATGGTGGAGTGAGGCAAGGATGGAGTGGGGCAGGGATGGAGTGGGGGCAAGGATGGAGTTGAGCAAGGATAGAGTGGGTCAAGAGTGAAGTGGGGCAAGGGTGAAGTGGAGCAAGGATGGAGTGGGGCAAGGTTGGAAGGGGCCAAGGTTGGAGGAGGGGCAAGGTTTTTAGTGTTTGCAGTCCTAGGTGTGTTATTTGCAGTGATCGTATGGGAGTAGAAATCAGATATAACACTAGTGTTGTAGTGCACTTGATTTTCTTGCTGTCAGCCGGATTAAATGAATATTTAATCATTTATACATAATCAGCATTTTCACTTATTATTAGAGGTAAAGGGTGCCATATTCAAGTTGTGTGCTATGTACGTAACCTATCCCATTCTGTTGCTTTGTATCACTTCAATAATTATAGCTTTAGTTCTAATTTCTTTAATTTTTGGTTCGCTTTAAATAGGAGTTGGCATGGGTACGAATGTACAGAAATAATGAAATACATGTATTGAAACAAAAACAAACTTGCAGAGATAAAAGTGTGCAGTCTTAAAGTAAACATCTGCTCAAGAGTCTGTGGTTAACACTCGTCTTTGTTTGAAGAATTTTGAGAAAGGCAGATTTTTGTGGTTTGGTTGAAATAGGCCAAGTAAAGTAATACCAAAGTTTGCTTGCAAAATAACAGGGTGAAAATAAGCTCAAGCCCTTAACGCCTGCCTGTTTTGTGCTTATATGTTTTCATATTAACTGGGCTAGTTATGTTTTTCAAAGTCAAAGCCAACATACGGATTCAGAGAGTTAAGAAATACTTCATGAGAGCAATTATTTACCGTGTTGAGATGGTCTACGGTGCAGGCGGCTGTATCAATAAAGGTCTTAATTGATTTTAATCATAAAATACTGTCATAATTTCATATTTTTGCTAGATATTTTCAGTTAATTGAATTTTAGCCAGCATCAAAAATGAACATAAAGTTGAGGAAATAAAAATATTGATTTATTGCCATTTAAGATGTTTATACAGATTTGATATTTTAATTTAGTTATTACTCAAATCTTTTATTGAAATGACCCCCAGTACTTATTCTGAAGATCAAATCAATGTAGTGTCATTTAAGATGTTTATACAGATTTGATATTTATGCCCCCTTTTGAAAAAAGTGGGGTATATTGTTTTGCACATGTCGGTCGGTCGGTCGGTCGGTCTGTCTGTCTGTCGGTCGGTCGGTCGGTCGGAATACCAAATGGTTTCCGATCAATAACTTGAGAACGCTTTGACCGAGGGACCTCATACTTGGTATGTGTATTGGTCATCACCAGCAGATGAACCCTATTGATTTTGAGGTCAGTGGGTCAAAGGTCAAGGTCAGTGTGACCTTTACATGAAAAACGGTTTCCGATCAATAACTTGAGAACGCTTTGACCCAGGAACCTCATACTTGGTAGGTGTATTGGTCATGACCAGCAGATGAACCCTATTGATTTTGAGGTCAGTGGGTCAAAGGTCAAGGTCAGTGTGACCTTAACATGAAAAACGGTTTCCGATCAATAACTTGAGAACGCTTTGACCCAGGGACCTCATACTAGGTAGGCTTATTGGTCATGACCAGCAGATGAACCCTATTGATTTTGAGGTCAGTGGGTCAAAGGTCAAGGTCAGTGTGACCTTAACATGAAAAACGGTTTCCGATCAATAACTTGAGAACGCTTTGACCCAGGGACCTCATACTAGGTTGGCTTATTGGTCATGACCAGCAGATGAACCCTATTGATTTTGAGGTCAGTGGGTCAAAGGTCAAGGTCAGTGTGACCTTAACATGAAAAACGGTTTCCGATCAATAACTTGAGAACGCTTTGACCCAGGGACCTCATATTAGGTAGGCTTATTGGTCATGACCAGCAGATGAACCCTATTGATTTTGAGGTCAGTGGGTCAAAGGTCAAGGTCAGTGTGACCTTTACATGAAAAACGGTTTCCGATCAATAACTTGAGAACGCTTTGACCCAGGAACCTCATACTTGGTAGGTGTATTGGTCATGACCAGCAGATGAACCCTATTGATTTTGAGGTCAGTGGGTCAAAGGTCAAGGTCAGTGTGACCTTAACATGAAAAACGGTTTCCGATCAATAACTTGAGAACGCTTTGACCCAGGGACCTCATACTAGGTAGGCTTATTGGTCATGACCAGCAGATGAACCCTATTGATTTTGAGGTCAGTGGGTCAAAGGTCAAGGTCAGTGTGACTGTAAGCTGAAAAAAGGTTTTCTGATTGTCCATATTTTATTTTCTTATATAGTAGACAGTAGAAATTTATATGTCACTAAATGCATGAGTTGAAGTATCAGTTTTCAGTGAACATCTAGTTTAATTATGCCCCCCTTCGAAGCAGAGGGGTTATATAATTGCTTTGCACATGTCGGTCGGTCTGTTGGAAGACCAAAGCTTGTCCGAGTGATAACTCAACAATTCCCGGACCTATGGTCATCAAACTTGACATGAAGATTAGGTATGACCAGTAGATGACCTGCCTCATATGCATCCAATGACAAATCAGCTGTCATTTCAGTCCATGCATATTTCATTCAATTGTCCAAATATTTCTGGCAACTTGGCGCTCAGGGGGCATAATGTTTGACAAACATCTCTTGTTTAATTTAGTTATTACTCAAATCTTTTATTGAAATGACCCCCAGTACTTATTCTGAAGATCAAATCAATGTAGTGTCATTTAAGATGTTTATACAGATTTGATATTATAATTTAGTTACTATTAAAATCTATTTTTGAAACGACCCCCAGTTCTTCTATAGGAGGTCTATCCTAGGTGTGAGTTCACTCCTAAGATTCTAGATGAAACACTGGCCCTCAGGCTTTCACTTTCGTTGACTGGTAACCAGTTCAAAGAATGAAACAGATTTTTAATGTCTAGACGCACATGCCCCTTTCGAAAAAAAAAATTCTGGTACAATTTGTTAGGTTTTATGAGGATTAATGAGCGTAACTTTTTGCCAGTGTGTGTGCTTTGGATCTACGTCTTCAATAAAATGTTTCATTGCCTGGAAATGAATGATGTTAATATTTCATTGAGAATAGTTATGCTTTATGACGCAAATGTTCATGTGGTATTAACAGGTTCAACCTTTAGCTTTTGAAAGTTGGTGTTGTGATTTATGCATAGATAAAAGTTAATTTTAAATTAAGATCAGCATTTGTTTTAAAAGTCATCAGATAGTGCTTAACAGTAGATGACCATCTTAAGATCTATTTTGTTAAGTATTAAAAAAAGCGTATAACCTGGACAGGGAAACATAGATTTAACGTTTTTCAGATATAAAAATGAGCTTGAAGGTTAAAATTCAGGTGCAATTTGGTACTTGATACTAATAAATACATATATTTTGACCTATCTACTGGTATTCTTTAATTTGATCAAGTTGGTAATGCATTAAAAACCCTGGCATACCATTGTTCAGATGTTATGTCTCATGTCCAATGCAAACATCTGGAAAATAATGCAGATTTTTATAAAATATCTCCTGATTATTTCACGTCCAATTCAAGTACAACATTCTCACCAAGCCAAGAAAAAAGGTCTGAACATAATCTGGCACTTGCACGATCACAAACACACCGATTGCTGTGGTTTTTACAGAGATTCGCACGGAGGCAGTTATGCAAGCCCTGGCCTCACACAACAAGAAAATCCCTGTGATACCACACTCAACCAAGCGCACATCCGCGTACCAGGGAAACCAGCGACATCGGGATAGCCGGCATGGTGAGGGGCTTGTTTGATGTTTGCGTGATGAAGTTTGTTTTTCTTTTGCAATACCTGCTTTAATTAAAAAAGGCTTGTAATGGCACACTGCGGCTTCAGCCTACATATCGTACGTATTCCCACAGTTATCTGGCTTTATGTTAATTCTATGCTGCCTTATATTGTACTTACTAGGACAATAATACATTTATTCTTTTTTTGTCTAGTCTGTGTTTTGAAGAATTTCTTTTTTGAGTTAATGTAGTAGCATTGATATTGTTGTTGTCGTCGTTGTTGTAGTGACAAACCTTTAATGTTGGCCATTACTCAAAAAATCAAGATATTCAATTGAAACTTTGTTCAAATGTTGCAGGACACAATACACTCAGGGCCAAGTACTCAGCTTCAATAATTGTTGAGTTGTGCCCATGTTTTGAACATGATACAACACTGACAAGCATTTGCATTGTCTCCATAACGCTCTTGTTTTACAAAATCGCCCATTTAGGGCCTTTGAAAGTTACAGTTACAGAATTTGTAAATCAATAATGCAACAGTGTAATTGTAAATTTGATTGTCTGCATCTCAGACAAGTTCAGTCATTGGTTTTTCACTTGTCATTTTTCTCTTCCTCTTTTGACAGTTAAAGATACCAGACACCGGATGGTCCCTAAATCGGCAAATACAGTATTATTTCTTCTATAGAACACTAAAATTGTCAATACAAGCTAGTATAAGGCTGTTAAAACATAATTTTATGTGATTATAATAATATTTTGTCACTGTCTCATCGGAGTTTACCAGTTTAAAAATAGGGCTTAATTGTTTCCCAGTTTATAGTGTGTATATTAAGCATGTGAATGTTCTGGATTATTACAGATAAATATACCGATGCTATTTTTATAATTACTGGTTTTTACATGGTCGACAAACCCAGTAAATATCGAAATGGGAAAATACACAAAAACTCCGAAAGATACATGTGTCGTAAGCACATTGATACACAAAAGTATCAATTTTATATTTTTGATTTTATTTTTTTCTTGCAGATGTATCATCTGGTGTCTAGTCCCTTTAAACCTCAGTTAAACTTAGTAACTTATTCCTTGACAGAATTGATATATGAGGTCTTAACTCCATTACTGATATTGCAGAATCATCCTCTGATGATGACAGTGTATACGATGAAGAGGCAAACCGCAACTTCCACCGCGGTGCGCGCACACGAGATAGCGGTGCCAGCAGCTCATCATCATTTTCTGACGTGAATGCGTCCCCACGTCACTCAGACAGAGAACGTCCCCGTAGCGCGGCCTATGTGAAGTACCAGATTCCCGGGAACACATCGAGACAGGCGCTTGCTGACGTTATGCAGAGTGCTCGACATTGTGAGTGAAAATAGTTGTCTAAACATAGATGTTTGAAGTTCTATTAATAGCTGAGAAAACGTTTTCTCTGATTGATTTTTTTTGTTTTCTGGTTAAGTTGCTTGTCAAAAGCTAAATAGATAACATCATGAACAAGTTAACTCCTACTTCTATATATTGTACCTTACATAACTATGTTCGATCCATTCTTATATAAGTGGCAACATGTGGTTTAGCGGGCCTAATAAAAAGATAGTGACTAGTCAAGTTAAGTTTGGTTAAGTAACTTAGATTGAACTTAAATTTAAGATTAAAAACTAAGTATTTTGATTGGCCTGTATATTTAGCTGACCAATAGGCTGAATGGAATCACTGAGGCATGTCTAAGGATAAGATCAATAGTGAATACTGGGCTTGAACTATTTCCTATATGTAATCATATCCGTTTTGCGCGTTTTGAGCCTCAGAATTGTAAATATATGATACATAAATTTGTACAAGACTCTGATCTTGTATCTCTTTCAGCACAACACATATCCCAGCCCCCTGATGTAACGAACAATGCAAAGAGCAGTAGACAGGCTGACCGTGTTGGGCGGGGTGTTCCATCAGTCCGTGTGGCGGGGAATGTTGGCATGGACATTGACTCTGATTGTAAGTGGTGATAATGGGTTCAGTTGGTTAATGGGACGGGAGAATGAAGGATTGAAGGAGTAGGAAAAGGTGTGTTGGCTCCGATCTGGACTCAGACTGTAAATGCTGTGTATGGATGTTGGTTAAATTGGATAAAAGGGGTTTGGGATTAAAGGTTTAGTTTGTCAAATGTTCTGTCGATAAGTGTGGCAGAGAATGACCTGTTAGCATTGTCCTGTACGTTTACAGACTAAGTGAGTCTGACTAGTGTTCTTTTTAATGTAATCATTGAAGCGAGAATTATTGGCATTGACTTGGACTCTTACTTTGAGAGTTTAGGTTGGGGTGTAGATGGGTGGTGTTTGTTTTATAAGGGTGAGGTGTTCCATTTGTCTTTGTCCCTGTCTTTGTGGCAGCAAACATTGGCATGGAAATTGATTTGAATTGTAAGTGTTTATAAGGGCTTGGTAATAAGTTGGCGATAAGAGGTTCAGGTTGGCAGAGTCTGTTGAGGCGTTCCATCTGTCTGTGTTGAAGGAAATATCAGCATGCAAATTGACTCTGACTAATAAGTGTTAGCAATGAAAGGGTTGGCGATTTTTTTTGTTTTGGGTCACTAATTACACCATACCAGTGGTCGAAATTAGCACAAGCCCGCAAGCCCTGCACTGGTAAAATGTCTTTCAGGCTTGCTCAAATTCTGAATTTTATATAGCAGGGCTTGTTACAAAATTTGATGCCAAGCATTAGTATAAGCATTAGGGCTTGTTCATCCAAAAGTCTAATTTCAATGGCTGCCATACAATTTATGATTTAGATATTTTTAAAATAATGATATTAGATAATAATTATATATATTTCTTCAATTTATATATTTTGGACATATTTTATTTCTTGGATTTTTTGTTATTTAATTGTTCAATTTTTCAGCTCCAAGACACCAAGGCAAAGTGGCAGCCAAAATACAACAGCTCATGAACACATTGAAGGTAGGGATTAAACGATGATCAAGTTTTGTCGAAGATTATTTGTCTCAGAAGTCAGAGATAATCGATTAATACATTGTCTGAATATTATTAAGGACACATTAGGATTTATTATATAGCGTTGTCTGTGTTGTCTGCTTCACATTTCTGATCAATAACTTTTACATGACTTGTTGTAAAGTCTTAAAACTTGTTATGGACATTGGTCATGGTCAGGAGATGACTTCTATTGATTTTGGGGTCAATAGGTTCATGGTCAAGGTATAAAAAGTAGAAATAATGATAGGCACTCCTGAGAGGTGACATATCTGATTTGTGGAATGGTGTGGTGGTGTTAGTAGTTTATACTCCGGGTCCCGGCGTGAGCACATTGAAGGGTCACAAAGTGACAGTTCAACCACTGCACATCTATCCTGGGCGGTGAACCAGTACTAGGTGCCTTCACTTCTGCAAGGAACTGACAACTTCTGTACATGCCAGGGACAGTGGTACAGTGCGAATGGTCGTAGAAAGGATTTCATAACCAATCACAACAGAAGTGACCTGGTCCGCCCGGGAATCGAACCCGGATTGTCCGATTAATAGTCCAACGCTCTACCGACTGAGCTATCCGGGCGGACAATTTGTGGAATGCTAGTTTAAACAATATTTAAAACATGGTGATTTACATATAATTTGATTTATACATATATTGGTAAATTGTCGTGTTCAATTTCAGAGACCAAAGAGAAAGCCCCTGACAGAATATTTCCAAGAGGACGATGATGCTTTAGAAGGTATGGACAACCATAAAAATACAAACTACACATAAATTTTAACAGGACACTTGTGAAGTGACAGGGTAGTTTCATTAAAAAAAACCTGGAGATATGCTGGGATAGAAAATACGCAGAGAAAAAAATACTGAAAAAAAATTGGGATTCTATATTGAGTACGAAGAGGAAAAAAGGAAACAATTTATTCTAGGTCCATTAAAACTGCTCTCTCATAGATACACATATTTTTATTTTTTATTTGTCTTAGAAGGAGGCAATATTGCATAAATGCCTATAAGGCTGCTGACAAAGAATCAGATTGCAGTCTTTCATACTTACGTTTGAAAATTGATGTATTATGCCGAAAAAAACTCAATTTTCTTAAAGTGTTAGTAACCCTTTTGGCCACAAAACTTCAATTTTCAAACATTAATATTGAAAACTGCGATCTGATAGTTTGTCACCAGTCTTTGATAATTTTTTCCAGATATTAACACAAAGATTTGTTCTTTCAAAGACAAAAAAAATTTTGTTAAAACTGTCAATCTGTGAGCATGCAGCTTTAAAGCTGCACTCTCACAGATCGAAGGTTTTGATGATTTTTTTTATTTTTATACCCCCCAAAACAAAGTTTGGGGGGGTATACTGGAATCGGGTTGTCCGTCTGTCTGTCCGTCTGTCCGTCCGTTTTTTTTTGTCCGGGATTCATCTTTGTCGTTATTGAACAAATCTTTTTCAAACTTTCAAATATTAATGACCATGATGTAAACCTGTGCCTCCGTGGATTTGGTCAGAGTCGCATGATCCTGAGTGGAGTTGTGGCCCCTTAATGAGTTAAATTGGGCAAAATTAGCTTTGTCCAGGATGCTTCTTTGAAGCTATTGAGCAAATCTTTTTCAAACTTTCAAATATTAGTGGCCATGATGTAAACCTTTGCCTCCATGAATTTGGTGGGAGTCACATGATCCTGAGTGGAGTTGTGGCCCCTTAATGAGTTAAATTGGGTAAAATTAGTTTTGTTCGTCCTACTCCTTCGTCATTTTTGAATGAATCTTTTTCAAACTTTTAGCCATGGTGAGAACATTTGCCCCTGTGATTGTGGTTGGAATCACATGATCATGTCTCCAATTATGGCCCCTGAATAAGTTAAAATAGGCAAAAATTATACAGCTTTGTCTAGCCTAATCCTTGGTCATTTTTTGTGACCATTTTGTGATCTCTGCTGCAGTGCCATGGCAGTCCCTGATTCAGTAATAGGTATTCTAAATAAACTAAATAAATGTATTGCCTTGTGCTTTCTAATGATACCATAACTAAGGCCAGGGCAAACAACCTAGACAGGGAAGGGTTGGGGGGTATTCGTTAGCCTTTGGCTTACAGTTCTAGTTTGTCTTGGAACGAGCCAATTTTTGCGAAAATCCATGGAAACCAGTGATATAAGACTGCTGACAAAAATTAAGATCGCAGATTTTTATATTTAAGTTCAAAAAATAATGTTTAATGCACTTTTCTTAAACCGTTAGTAACGGTTTAAAACATAAAACATTGATTTTCGAACGGAATTATGCACATCTGCGTTCTGATCTTTTGTCAGCAAAAAATTGCTCTTTTCAAGACAAAAAATAAAAAAAGTGTAAAAACGGTAAATCTGTGAGAGTGCAGCTTTAATATCATCTTAATTAATCATGCAATAGTTCTAATCATAGTCTGTTGAAAATGAATGTGTACTATATATTGTAACATTTGGTAAGTAAAGTCTTAACTCATTCAAATGTACAAGTATTATATCATATTGCATAGTTACAAATCATAACTTATTAACTTAGCATAGAACTAATTGTAGGCCAAGCGCTAGGTAAGAAAAAATCTCCATAATATAATGAATGTAGGTTCAGGACTAAAATTATAACCCCAAACTGAACATCCATAGTGTTTCTGACTCGGCTTGTCTGCTATTCCATATTCTCTTCATGTAATTCAGGCTTTCTCCTAGCCATAAATGTCTTAAATATTCCTTTTTGTTTAATCTTTGTTCAAATTTCCTTAAAATGTGGAAAAAGATCATAAACTTATAAAAAATACCCAACTTTTTCAATGAAATTACGTAGTTTTATACTTTAATTTTATTTGTAATTTGATGATTTTTTTTATCATTGTGTATCCTAAAACAGTCCTTATATTCTTATCGGTATATTTTCATGTCAAAATAACCATATTTTTTCTGCTGATTTTGCTCAAATTTATTTATATTCAGCTTCTGATTTTAATTTAGAATTATATTTGGAAACAATTGCTCGATTTTAATTTTAGGCTGTACATTTCACCTAAGTCTCTTTGTACTATTAGTCAGAAAATGGCTGTTTGCATTTCACCCCAAAAATGTAGCTTTTAGTTTCCGTGTTGCATGATTCTGAAAAAATACTGCCTTTATGCTTTGAGCTTGCCAATCTCTTTATAGGGATAAATCCTTATTTAGTCTCACCGGATGTAGACATGAGATTTTCTTGTTGGCTCACATTTACATGCAATATAATATGACCTTTTTTTTAATGCTTTTAGTTATAACTTTGCTCACGTAGCCAAAATGGTGCCTAACATGTACAATCATGTATGTTCAATAGCAAACATAAAAGACCATTGTTACATGAACTAGGATAATGAGACCCAATATTATTAAAAGGCATATAAAACAGGCTTGTTTAAAAGGCTTTTTTTTCCCAACCCCAAATTGTCATTACTAGGTTATTCCTGCAAGTTTGTACATCTGTCCATAGTGTAGGTACCATGGGAATTGTTTTTGTGTCACCTGCACAGCATGGTAGACAGATAGGGGTTACTTTGTTCGGGCGGAGTCTGCACCACACTCACTTCCTATCAATCTGTTTTGAAGGACTTGTTGTTAAGCCTCCAAATGTGGTACGCACGTTGGTCATTATCAGTGGATGAAATCTTTTGGGTCAGTACCGGTATGTCATGGGTCAAGGTCATTTTGACTTTTCTTGAAAAGTGATGGGTGCTTCCGACAGGCAACGCATCTGATTTTCGAAAGTCAAGTTGAATACTGTGAAATCATTTATATTCGTTGGCATGAAATTTCGTGGTTTGCCGAAAAATTACAATTTTGTGGGTACTTGAATTAGTGGATATTCGTTTTTGAAAAAAATATATAATCGAAATTGTGATCGTCCTAGATCGACTGCATTCCACGCACTGGCCCGTGATTTCCGCTGTCTACGTCACTCGGTTTATAAAAACACATTAAAATGATTTGGTTTATTATTTGTTAAAGGCTGATATAATATATTAACAAAACAATGATAGTAAGATATACAGTTAGACGGATATTTACGATGTGTACTGCGGCCTCCGTAACATATAAACATGGCAATTGAAAAAGGGAATGAAGTGTCAATATTTCGTGGGATCTTGAATTCGTGGATCACCCAACCCACGAAAACCACGAACATTAATGCACCACGAACATTAATGATTTCACAGTATTTGTATATAGGTTTAACAAAAGATGCAGTTAGCTTTGTTTTTGAGATTCTTGAAAATTACCATGCACACTGAAGCACAATAACTTAGAAATTGCTTACCAAGGCCTTCCTTAAAAAAGTGTTTGTTGGTAGTGGCTAATGATATCAAAATATGGAAGAAGAGAATAACGTTAAACTATCAACATACTTGCCTACTTCATGGGTAAAAATAATAAATAGTTTTATTGGTCAGGATAGAAACAATTTTTTGATAATGGCATCACATATAAATAACCGTTGTGTTATCTAATGCATATTTTGTATGCTTCATTTCAGCGCCACCAGCAGACCCCAACGCCCCAAAACCTGAGGGTAGTACATTAACCCCTGTGGCTGGAGACCAACTTGTGGTAGGTTTTGGTATAGTCACTTAAAAAACAATTAAATACTCATGTATAATATCTCATATATCCAAATTGGTACTATAAAAGTACAAAAACTAAAAAAAATATATATACATATTATTTATTCTTTTGTCATCGAAAATGTTGGACATGATAATTTCAAGCCAAGATTTAGTATAGAATAACACTTTCTGATCTGATGAATGTTTATGTTTGTCTGTTTAACTTATGATTCGATTATGTGATTTATGTCCGATAATTCAACACTATTGAGTTATTTCACTAACTTAAAACAGGAATGTTTACCCCTAATTTTTAACTGGATATTCATTTGACTGTGGATAAACATGTAATATTGTTCGCTCATCTGGTTTCCCAAATAAAAGTTATGGTCCTTTTCTTAGAGTAGGCATGTAAAAACCTTACTTTAGATGCCATTCAGAAAAATCAAGATAATCAAATGAGACTTGGTACACATGTTGCTAAAGATATTATGAACATGCATAGCAAGATCCATAACTCTCGCTTCAATAACAATTCAGTTGTGGTTATTGTTTGACTGAAAGAACAACAACAAAATCTTTAATATTTGTCATTACTCAAATACCATACAATAAATACTCAAGATATTAAAATGAAACTTGGTACACATATTGCTAAAAATAAACTCAATAATGATTCAGGACAGCTTATAGCTATCTTTGTAATGAAGCTATCTTTCATTAGAGAATGATTCAGGACAGCTTATAGCTATCTTTGTAATGAAGCTATCTTACATTAGAGAATGATTCAGGCCAGCTTATAGCTATCTTTGTAATGAAGCTATCTTACATTAGAGAATGATTCAGGACAGCTTATAGCTCTTTTTGTAATGAAGCTATCTTACATTAAAAAATGATTCAGGACAGCTTATAGCTCTCTTTGTAATGAAGCTATCTTACATTAGAGAATGATTCAGGACAGCATATAGCTCTCTTTGTAATGAAGCTATCTTACATTAGAGAATGATTCAGGACAGCTTATAGCTATCTTTGTAATGAAGCTATCTTACATTAGAGATTGATTCAGGACAGCTTATAGCTATCTTTGTAATGAAGCTATCTTACATTAGAGAATGATTCAGGACAGCTTATAGCTCTCTTTGTAATGAAGCTATCTTACATTAGAGAATGATTCAGGACAGCATATAGCTATCTTTGTAATGAAGCTATCTTACATTAGAGAATGATTCAGGACAGCTTATAGCTATCTTTGTAATGAAGCTATCTTACATTAGAGAATGATTCAGGACAGCTTATAGCTATCTTTGTAATGAAGCTATCTTACATTAGAGAATGATTCAGGACAGCTTATAGCTCTCTTTGTAATGAAGCTATCTTACATTAGAGAATGATTCAGGACAGCTTATAGCTCTCTTTGTAATGAAGCTATCTTACATTAGAGAATGATTCAGGACAGCTTATAGCTCTCTTTGTAATGAAGCTACCTTACATTAGAGAATGAATCAGGACAGCGTATAGCTCTCTTTGTAATGAAGCTATCTTACATTAGAGAATGAATCAGGACAGCGTATAGCTCTTTTTACAATGTTGATAACTTGAATTAGTACAAAACATTTGTTATAAGTGGTTTATGCTCACAGTGTTAAAACAAAGTCTGAAAGCTTTTCCAGTATTCTCTGTATCCACAAATGCGTCATCTTATGTATAAATAACTCTTTCCAACAGGTTCCCTCTGGCTTACCTCGCAACTTGGAGGCAGCGTTACACAGATATGGGTCATCCACTTATAAAGCATTGGCCGTCACTGTGTTGGATCAGAATGGGAAACCCTCCGTCAACCTTACATATGGTGAGTAAAGCATATCTGTTTACTCTTAGATCACAATTCTTAATCCAAAATAATGCTTCTATGGTAACCCTAGCATGTTCATCGCATTTTACGTAAATGTACATGCACAATAATGAAACCTTAATATTTTTATGTTACATTTTATGTTTAAAGATGGAAAAATACTGTCTCTTCTGGTATGATCTTTCATGCAATCTGAATTTCTTGCTGATTTCCTTTTTTTTTGGAAACTAAAAGACAGGAATTTGATGTATAGTGTAGTGTAACCTAAATATCTTTATTACAGGGAAATTACTCAGTAAGACACAGAAGGTTGCATACAACTTGTTAAACAAGGTGGGCCAGAAAGGGGAAGTGCCAATAAAACCAGGAGACAGGGTGAGTTTGAATGTTATTGGTTAATTGTGTTACCTTACCTTAAAAACATCACAGTTAAAAGCATTTCCGATGAATATAAAGATTAAGTCACTAATATAGTCTTAAGAGTAAAGTCCCTAAATAAATCTATGAATGACAGTCACCAAAATAGTTCACCAATGACAGTCACTTTAATGTTCAGTGAAGATAAAATTACCAAAATAATTGATCTTACAAAGAAATCACTAAAATTACAGAGGTTTTAACTTTTAAATTGTTTAGACATATATGCAGTAACATTCAGAATTAATTAATGAACTTACATGTATTTCTCTGCTTTCATTTTCAGGTAGCTTTAGTTTATCCCAACAACGACCCAATATCGTTCATCATTGGGTTCTATGGCTGTATTATGGCTGGAGTGGTGCCAGTTCCAGTAGAGGTTCCCACATCTAGAAGGGTAGGTAAACACTGTGGGGGTATTCACCAGTAACAGTGATAATTTATTGACACAGTAGCCCAATATCTTTCATCATTGGGTTCTATGGCTGTATTATGGCCGGAGTGGTGCCAGTTCCAGTAGAGGTTCCCACATCTAGAAGGGTAGGTAAACACTGTGGGGATATTCACCAGTAACAGTGATAACTTATTGACACAGTAGCCCAATATCGTTCATCATTGGGTTCTATGGCTGTATCATGGCCGGAGTGGTGCCAGTTCCAGTAGAGGTTCCCACATCTAGAAGGGTAGGTAAACACTGTGGGGGTATTCACCAGTAACAGTGATAATTTATTGACACAGTAGCCCAATATCGTTCATCATTGGGTTCTATGGCTGTATTATGGCCGGAGTGGTGCCAGTTCCAGTAGAGGTTCCCACATCTAGAAGGGTAGGTAAACACTGTGGGGGTATTCACCAGTAACAGTGATAATTTATTGACACAGTAGCCCAATATCTTTCATCATTGGGTTCTATGGCTGTATTATGGCCGGAGTGGTGCCAGTTCCAGTAGAGGTTCCCACATCTAGAAGGGTAGGTAAACACTGTGGGGGTATTCACCAGTAACAGTGATAATTTATTGACACAGTAGCCCAATATCATTCATCATTGGGTTCTATGGCTGTATTATGGCCGGAGTGGTGCCAGTTCCAGTAGAGGTTCCCACATCTAGAAGGGTAGGTAAACACTGTGGGGATATTCACCAGTAACAGTGATAACTTATTGACACAGTAGCCCAATATCGTTCATCATTGGGTTCTATGGCTGTATCATGGCCGGAGTGGTGCCAGTTCCAGTAGAGGTTCCCACATCTAGAAGGGTAGGTAAACACTGTGGGGGTATTCACCAGTAACAGTGATAATTTATTGACACAGTAGCCCAATATCGTTCATCATTGGGTTCTATGGCTGTATTATGGCCGGAGTGGTGCCAGTTCCAGTAGAGGTTCCCACATCTAGAAGGGTAGGTAAACACTGTGGGGGTATTCACCAGTAACAGTGATAATTTATTGACACAGTAGCCCAATATCATTCATCATTGGGTTCTATGGCTGTATTATGGCCGGAGTGGTGCCAGTTCCAGTAGAGGTTCCCACATCTAGAAGGGTAGGTAAACACTGTGGGGGTATTCACCAGTAACAGTGATAATTTATTGACACAGTAGCCCAATATCGTTCATCATTGGGTTCTATGGCTGTATTATGGCCGGAGTGGTGCCAGTTCCAGTAGAGGTTCCCACATCTAGAAGGGTAGGTAAACACTGTGGGGGTATTCACCAGTAACAGTGATAATTTATTGACACAGTAGCCCAATATCGTTCATCATTGGGTTCTATGGCTGTATTATGGCCGGAGTGGTGCCAGTTTCAGTAGAGGTTCCCACATCTAGAAGGATAGGTAAACACTGTGGGGGTATTCACCAGTAACAGTGATAATTTATTGACACAGTAGCCCAATATCGTTCATCATTGGATTCTATGATTGTGTTATGGCCATCTAATTTAAAAATACTTCCTTTTCTTTGTGGTGCCTTTAGGTTGAAGCTCAAACATCTAGAAAAGTAAGAATGTTTGTTTGTTGGGGGTATTAATCAGTTACTGTGAACGTTTATCCCTATAATGACCCGATAGCCTTTATCACTTCATTTTATGGCTGTATTATGGCTGGAGTGGTCCTTATACCTAGATGGGAAGGTAAACTTTAGGGATGTTTACCACTTACGGTGATAGTCTATCTCCCAACAATGACCAAAATATTGATCATTTATGGCTGTATTATGAACGTAGTGGTGCCAGTTTCTGTTAAATTTACAACGTCTAGAAATGTAAGAATGTGTAAACTATAGAAAATGCAGACCTATTGATTGTTTAAATTTCCCAAAGGTTTAATATTTGTGATGTTTCTGGATTTAATGCTTGACAAACACTTACTTAGACAAAAAAATAATGCCATAACAGCAATTTATTTAATTTATTTAATTAAAATTTCTATGTTTGGCAGGATGCTGGAGGCCAGGGTGTGGGGTTCATGCTGGGTAGTTTGAGTTGCAACTACGCTCTCACATCAGAAGCCTGCCTGAAGGGCCTCGCTAAAACTGCTAATGGGGAAGTTGTGCAATTTAGAGGTATGACTTACAGTTGCTTAAATACGTCAAGATCACATCATCAATGTAAATTAAGTTTGTTGAGTTGCATTGTTGCTTTTCATGACAATGAATTCGTATAGACATAGTAAGCACTAAGAAGTTGTAGCAGGTTTGTTTCCTTTAATTGACGCAGTTTTTGATACACATGTACAATGTGACGTCATATTAATGTGACACATGGTGCACTGCTTAGACCTAATAAGATATAATCATGTATAAGTAAAAGGCTTAACATTCCTCTGGTAGTTAAAAGATTTCACTGGTTTTAATATTATGTCTTTGATTTTTTCTGGCTGGCCATTCCCCTATCAATTTAAGTTTTACTGACATTTGTTTTTCAGGCTGGCCATTCTCCTGTATATTTAAGTTTCACTGGCATTTGTTTTTTAGGCTGGCCTCGGTTATCTTGGCTATCCACGGACAGTATGTCAAAACTGCCGAAAGACTGGCAGCCCCCGCCAAAGGCCTCGGAAGACGTACCCGCGTACGTCGAGGTAAAGGAGATCCAGAACCGATCCGATACGGTAACCATAAACATCTATATTAAGCATCAGAAGTCTACTTTTAGTAACACTATTTAATTGTTTCTGTAACACATATTTTCCTTTCTTAATTACACTAATTTTTGGTGTCATTGTGTCAGAAACAAAAAGAGCTTCATTCAGTAATGATTCTTAAAGATAAACTTTACAAATTTCAAAAAATTTAACTTTCCAAAAAATATATTTCATTGATGTAAGGTAAATTTAAAAAAAAAAAAATGGTTACCGTTTTAGCATATTTAATCAAGACAAGATTTATTATGTAACCTAGTTCCATTCCTTGCTTTTTTATATGGAGAATATTGTATTGGGCTGAGTTTGTTTAATTTTGGGTTTGAGTTAAAAAAATAATGATTTGTTGCTTGTTTTACAATGAATAATCAACAATATAGTCAGTTTCATAACATATATTTTACTTTGATTAAACTTTCATATAGCCAGTTTCATAAAAATCATTTTTTCAAATATTTAACAATCTTACAGTCAATTTCATAGAAGACAATTTTGCAATGATTAAACAATCATATAGTCAGTTTCATAAAAGATGAGTTTACATTGATTAAAAAATCATATAGTCAGTTTCATTGAAGATAATTTTACAGTGATTAAAAAATTGTTAAGTTAGTTCCATAGTAAAGGATTTTAAAAATATAAGACTTAGGTTGTCCTGTTAGCAAAATCGCCTCTCAAGGGGTCCCTGGTTCAATTCAGGACCTGGATCCATGTAATTTGGGTTAGTGGTTTAGAAACTTGACAAGTGGGTCTGCTCCAGGTGCCCTTGTCCCTCCCACTCCTTCCAGTGCGAAAGAGCATTCCTTTGCATTACATTAGCTGTTAGAGCAATAACAATATCAAAATCCTTAAAATGATAAATAAGTCTGAACTTAAAGACAATACTGTTGGGATGAATGATGCTCTTGAATGCATGATTTTCACTGCATGTTTTAATGATGATATGAACTAACATATTGTGGCTAAGCGAATTTTCAACTAACACAATTTGGTAAAGTGAGCTATTAACTATCATAACTATTATTTCACTATTCCAGCAGTTTTTCCTCATTCTGTGTTATATAAGGGGAGATTAGAATCTAAGCTGGTATTCACAAATTTTTTAAGTCAATTCTTAAACAGTAGATTTCCTTAAATATAAAAGGTCATATTAAGAAAAATAATATAAGCCTTTTTTTGATGTAAAATATTTGTTTTACATAAAATGAATGAAAAGGAAGTATTTTAGATGGTATTAAGTTGTGACATCATATCAGTGAGATAATTAACCTAAGGAAATGACATAAGTTCGGAAATGATTTGAGATGTTTTATTTCAGCCCAGTTCTACATTTTCAGTATGACATGGGTTTTTTCTCTGGCCTTGCCTAAATTGTTTGTTCAGAGTGCCATATTTTATGAATGTGTACGAAATAAATTCAGGCTCTGACATTCATTTAATAATTGCTGATACAATATGATAGCTTTATTTCATTGCTTTCCTTTTATGATGATGTGATTATTGATGTGAATTTGTGAAAAAAACGGCCTCACTAATGAAAAGTGTTACCCCATAGATTTGTCTGATATATTCCTATTTTATTGCAAAACATGCACTATATCCCCTATCTATAAACATTAAATGATTAATAAAGAAGGACATTTTAGTTATATCTTTCATTTAGCTAAAACATACACTGTAGTATGTACATATTGGAATGATTGTTCAGAACTTTGTTTAAGTTAACAACATGATTAACAACATCTTTGTTAACTTTTAAACGTCAAGTATTATATTATTTGCTCCCATATTTAATAAAAGAAGTTCATCTTGAGTATTGTCCCAAATTTTGTTAGGAACACAGCATAGTATAAGTATATCCGTGAAACTTTCAGAGTAATTTGAAAGTTAACAATGATGACGTTAACACCATTGTTAACTTTAATAAAGTTCTGAACAATCGGGCCATTGTGTAGATTTCTTGCATGCTAGACTATGGTCGTAACTTTCTTAAAAATTGATTGATCTCCTTGACATACCTTGAATCATGTTAATGATTAAAAGCATCAGTCTTTGTATAAAAAGCTTTATCTAGTATAAAGCTTGGTTTATCTCTATTCACAATTCAGCATAACCAGTTTACTTTCAGCTTTGAAACAATTCTTCATTGTAAATAAATTGCTTCTAAATCTTGCAAAACTTTCAGTCCATTTCAACATTTGGTTTAAAAAAAAAATTAACTTCAAAGTATTATTAGAACTGATAAAACTAGACCTTCAATTTAACCATAATCTTCTCCCATTACAGTACTCGACCAGTAAAGATGGCAGTACGGTCGGAGTTACAGTGACGAGAAATGGGGTCCTTGGTCACTGTAGAACCCTCACTGTGGCGTGCAATTACACTGAAGGTATGACCAATGTTGTTAGAACTTAGTAATGTATCAACACTCGACCAGTAAAGATGGCAGTACGGTCGGAGTTACAGTGACGAGAAATGGGGTCCTTGGTCACTGTAGAACCCTCACTGTGGCGTGCAATTACACTGAAGGTTTGTCCAATGTAGTTAGAACTTAGTAATGTATCAACACTTGACCAGTAAAGATGGCAGTAGGGTGGGAAGTACAGTTACAAAAACAAGAAAATTCCATTGGTTCGCGGTCATTATATAAGCATTACTTTGGCTTGTAACTATACAGAAGGTACTTGTGTTTTAAAATCACTCATTATTTTATATGCAGACTGTCCAATTCTCTTATCGATACTTCATTTCAAGCCATCACGCAATTATAACATCATCTCTGGCCAGTTTATTACTTAACCCTTACCATGCTGCAATGTTGTAAGTGTAGTTCAGTGCTCACTGCTGAGTTGTTTTGAGTGAATGTTAAATATATCACCCATTGACTTTAAAAGAATACAATTTAAATAATACTTGTTCTACAACATTCAAACTTTCAGACAGTGATATTGAAATGTTAAAGTTTTAATTAAGCTATCAGTAATTGAAATTGATTCCACGGTAACCATGGAGACAATTTCTTGTCTAAAAATTATACTTTTATTTTGCATATGCTATTGTTTTTCATAAAAACACATTTGTGTTCATCAATAAAATCCATCAATTGAAGAATTTTTGGGTAAAATGAAGATTCACATTGATATTGAACGCAATTAAATGAAAACTTATGTTATTGTTTATTTTGGACAACATTTGTTATATGGCGTGTGCTACAATATAATTGAAAAACAGCTGTTTATTGGAGAGAAACAAGCAAATATGTCAATGGTCATTCATTTGTTTTTTCTAGCTTTAGTGTTCAGATCAAGAATACAATACTATGAAGCAACAAAAACCTTTGTGAGAAAGTTATTCTGCATGTTCCCATGGCAACCAATCTTCTTTATTTGATATTCATACCAAAGTTAAAGAATTTGACCAATGTTCAGGTTTTTTATTGACTACATTACCATTATTTTATGAATAAGTATCTGCTTTATCTAATTTAATGTCATAATAAATAATTTTCAGCAAATAAAAATTCACATTACGGTATTTTAGTGATGCTTAGCTATGGAAAGAAGAACAGTTAACAATATACTAATGGCACAGACCTGATACCCTGTTTAAAGGATCACAAAACAATAGTCCAGTATGAAATTGATATTACAATATTACTGAATGGGAGCATGATTGATAAATAAACATTCCACAATTATGTATCTTTCAGTCATTTCATTTCAATTTTAAAAGGTTGCTATGGAAACATCAACTATGTTTTTTTTTTAAAAGAACAGTATACCAATAAGATACGATTCTTAAGTTGTAGTCATTTGAGACTGCATAAACACAACATGAGACAATGAATCAAAAACATGCTTTTGACCAGTATTAATTAAATATTATAAGTACAATCATGTTTCTTAAAGGAAACAAATGTTTATATTTGTTATTTCCAACCAGCGACTGAACTAGTCTTCTTTAGTAGCAGTACTCAAGACTTGGTTATAAGGACAGTATCAAAAGTGCATATGGTATATAATTAAATGAGCTTTAAAATAGTGACAGGATAGAACCAATACTTAAAAACAAGTTGCCCATTGTACCCACTGACTGCACTAGTGGGGGATGTGCACCAGGCAACGCCCCTCACATTGTTCAAATTTACTTCTTCTATATCAGAGAAATAAGATAAAAAGTAATTTTATACATTCAAAATGCAACATCTCAGACTACAAATTGCTTACATTTTTTGGGGTGGGGTGGGGGGGGGGGGAAAGAACCCATTTTATGCCATCCACCCTGGTACCATTGTAAGTAGTTAATTTTGTAACTTATTGAATTCATAAAGGGAGTGTTAGTTAAAACTTATTTATTTTCACAATTGTGAAACAAGTATTTGCAACTCTCATTGGCACAATGATACCAGAGAGTGGGTCTTGTGTACTAGGGGAAACTGGAAACCCCGGAAAAGAAGCCCACTCGTCCAACTTGGTGACCACTAACCAAACTCACACTCGCCTAGGCTGGGAATTGAACGCAGGTTCTCTATGAGAGAGGCGAATAGGAAATTCCTATCGAGCCCATTGGTATAGTTCTATACATAACATATCATATAGCTTTCTTATTATTAAACATGCAAGTGTTACTTTATTTACAGCTTAAAAAATACTTGCTCTGCCTTAACAAATCAAATAGTTATAGTTCTTGGATGGCTGTGCATAAATAATTTCATTGTAGGACTGTATATTCTAATACATTTGATATTATTTCATCTTATGATAACATTAAAACAGAGAGAGATATACATAGAGAGATATACATGTTGTAAGCAAACTATCATAATTTTTATACTTTAACTATTTAGTTATCAGGTGGTTTAATGTTACCGAAGGGCCAACAAAATAAAGCACACATTAACATGTCTGTATTCTCATGTTTCAACACCATACTGTTTGTACATATTTATAAAATGCAATGTAAAGTTTGGTAAAAATAACTGCAACTTTGAAGAAATAAAATGTATCCACCTTTCTTACAATTATGGCAGAATGTTAAATCACATCTCTGCTTAAAGTTACTTGCCATTTATGCAATGATTTAACTTGTCATTAATCTCAGAATTCTTGTGCATGTATGCAAAAACATAATTTTGGTTCATATTGTAAATGTTGATGAAAAGCTCTCATGAGATGCAACATGTTTTGCCTTTTTTATTTAATAACAAACATTGATTTTAGTGACAAAGAGTGTGATTATTTCCTTTTTTTATTTATTTTTTTAAATAAACATGTAAATCCATATTATGTAAGGTAGTTTTTTTCTGTGTTAAAATTCCTTAATTAGCTGTTATCATATGACATATATAATAAATAAATTCATAAGAATGGTAATTGCCAATTACATTTTTTACATTTGATTTTTTTATTGATAAAAGTAATGTTTCATTTTCTGTATAAATAACACTATTGTACATCATACTCATAAGGAATACATTTATAAGTGACAATAGAGGTGTTTTGGTTAAGGGGTGTTTATTTCATGCTTTGGTCCTTTTTTCCCCTTGTAAAACCTTACAGGTATTTTGCCACCTGGTGATTGGGAGGGGGGTGGGGGCACATTACAAAAATAAGCAGTGTTAATATGGTGTTTTGTTTGAGGTGAAGTTGTCCCACATCCTTATGTGTAAGCTTGGAGCCTGTAATTAAGGTGTACCTTAATTGGTTTGTTAAAATTAAAATCTACTCTACTGTAACATTCTCCAGATGACAGCAGCCAAATGTATTAAACCAGTTAATTCGTTTTAAGTTTAAAATGAGTCGAAATGTTTATTAATTGGTCAACATTCATCAAATAGGCACTGTTCACCAATTTAATTATAACTATCATGTGTAAAGTAACCAAAAGATTACATGCGGATAATTGGCCCCCATATGACTTGCGGATATGTAAAACAGCATCCGATTAAAGTAAAAACTTGTGACATTTTTGAATGAACTATTGTTCTTTTTCGACTAGGGCTAAACGATAGCAGTCATATCATTCTTTGTATAAAATAATTAATTAAAATATGCAGGAGTTGTTAAAATAACAATAGCAATAAGCATTGACAAATGTAACAGCCGACACTGGTAAACAATAACTGTCACGTGATTGTTGTTTTATCCCCGCCAATTTAGGTCATGCAAATATTGTTGTTTATAGATAAAAAATAAAAGTGTCAGCGGCTGCCATCGAATATGTAGACACAGATATCTCTAAATTATGTGTAAGAAAAACATTTTATAACATTCTATGGTTAAATATCAAATAACAGTGCTCTAAGTGTGAGTGGTGAAATCGAAAGTAAATTTTCTAAGTTGACACCGGTGACCTAGTTTCACAATTTAATCTCAATTTCGGACGGTGGTGTTTATGGATTTTAAATCACAGAATGGTTTGGAAATACTTGTCATTGAGTCAATGTAAAGCTTGTGTTTATTCTAAATTACATGTTTATTCATGTTTGAGTTAATATAGTGTAAAAACAATGAAAGAGTTGAACACATACAAGTGTCATTGACATTTACTGATGCCGGGATTTGTAACTGCATAACATTTAGATAAAACAATACGGAAAACTATTTTGAATACGTCCATTACAATTTGTAATGAACTTGACATTTCACTTTAAGTGAGATTTGTTGTTGTAATCAAGGAATAGTCTTTAAAATGAAAAATAAACAAGCATAAAGTATAGATGCCCTGTGAACGCATACTCAAAATGGCGGAGTTGGGAGAAAATAAAAATATCCGATACATAATTATGGATTTCTCTGTCAGTTTACTATTATTGGTACATAAAATTAAGTCACATGCTAGATTTATTATTTTGCTATGTGATTTTTATGTACTGATGTGGTAATTTGCTGCAAGATTAGAATTTGAAGTGGATTTGTTGAACATCCCATGGTAAATATCCCGGTCCGAAAATATCCGGACTTAGCATGGATCGGGTTACACACAACTCGGTCCGAATATAATCGGACCCCGCATGGTAAGGGTTAATATTTGAAACCCCATGGTCACTATTCTATGAAATCCTAACACATAACTGAAGTCATTTTCCTAATTCAAGTATTTGAATTGTCATATGATGCAATGAATAGAAATTTCCGAAATTCATTTTTTTTCATTGACATCCATTAAAACTACACAGTTTGATGTTAAAAAAACTTTATAAATTAAAAATGAAAAAAATGTACAAATTGGTAGGAAATAACTTAAGATGTTTTATGATTACCGGCCCATGCATTTTGGCCACATGTTATGCAAAAACATGCAAGGTAAATTCCCAACATCTTTTGAAATGTCTGTGTTATTGTAGTAAATATTTCTATACAATTTTTTTTCTTTGATTGCAGGGGAGGTGATGGTGTGTGTTCTCGATTTCAAACGTGATGTGGGTCTCTGGCACGGTATACTCTGTGTAAGTTTAATACAGCTGTTAACAAATAAACTTAGCAAAACATGCTTTTCAAGCAGTTGAACAAATAACGTTCACAGTGCATTGCACTGATGAAACAGTCATGTAAAACCACCGTAACAAGAATTGTCACACTCAACAATTCAAATTTGAAAGTCAACTATTGTGTGCTGTCAGTCATATAAGTGGCACACCCAAAATACTTTGATATTCAGTTTTAATGCAGTCTTGTACGTGTAGTTCAAATTTAACAGTTTTGCCCAATAACATTGGCAACATCTTTATTGAAATAAAACATCTCTGGCAGTCTTAATTATCCTAAAACTGAAACTGTTCAGAAGGCGATCATGGATTAGGGTAGATTAACTCTACCACTATTCAATTTCTCAAAATCTTGAATAACTAATCCCATTTGCAATTTAATATGTACAGTCAAAACATGTGTGTGTCTATTTATGTCTATTTGTTGAAAAAGAATCAAGTCTCAGAACCCAACACATTTTCCAATACATGGAGATCATTTTTTTAAGGTAGCAAAATGCATCATCAATAAGCACTGCTCGTTTAAATACTCAAATGTTCAAATGTTTTGTTTGTATTATTTGTGCCTGAGAAGGTTAAAGACTTTACAAATCCTCTCTCCATTTTCAGAGTGTATTTAATGGAATGCATGTGATATTTGTTCCCTACTCGTTGATGAAAGTCGACCCTGCATCCTGGATGAAAATGATCACTAAATACAAAGGTATGTTTTCTTCAGGCGTGTTAAAAGTCAAATAATAGGATTTTTCTGAAATACAATGTTTATTGGAATTATTTCTAGACCAAGTTTGATAAAGGTTCTTCTACTCACTCCAGAGTTATGTCCCTGTAACTGTCCAAATTTGACAAAATTCACTTATTTCCCGACTCTTACTCTGGACAGTCAGATTACTTCATGGCCATTCAAATTTCACCCTGTATACTCTGTAACCAGACAATTTTAACAAGTCTTAGATCAATAACCAGTCTGATTGCATTATTCAAATTCAAATCAAATATATGGCAAATTCAATTCAAATATATGGCCCTTGAATTGTCAAAATATTAGCATATTCACATTGTATGCTCTCTAACTTTAAGCAATAGTTTTGGCATATTCCATTAAAATAAAAATGGTGCTTGAAGCAGGTGGCATGTTTAAATTAGGGAATTCTAGTTGTAGGGTCTAGTTGTTCCTTGTTATTGAATATGTCAAAGTCAGTTGGGATGTCTGTAATTAAACATGGAATGGCAATTGAAAAACACATATTTTGCAATATGCATATCAAAAAGCTTTTATCGACTTCTTCTTTTTTAGCCTCTGTTGGAATTGTCTAGTTCAGAGACATGATCTTCTAGCACAAAAAAAAACCCTAAAGGATGTCAACTTTGGCTCACTGACACAGTCTTTATATTTATCTCCAACATTGTCATTCTAGCCTCTGTGGGGAGACATGCACTGGGGTCTACTGGCACAGAAAGACCTATTTATGTCAATTTTAGCACAGTCTCTTTATATTTATCTCCAACAATCTCATTCCAGCCTCTGTGGGGAGACATGCACTGGGGTCTACTGGCACAGAAAGACCTATTGTTTTCAATTTTGGCTCACTCTCTTTATATTTATCTCCAACAATCTCATCCCAGCCTCTGTGGGGAGACATGCACTGGGGTCTATTGGCACAGAAAGACCTATTGTTTTCAATTTTGGCTCACTCTCTTTATACTTATCTCCAATATTCTCATTCCAGCCTCTGTGGGGATTGTGAAGTCCAGGGACATGCACTGGGGTCTCCTGGCACAGAAAGACCACAAAGATGTCAATTTTAGCTCACTAAGACTTCTGCTGGTGGCAGATGGTGCAAACCCTTGTAAGTAAATGTTAGATGTCTTTTCACCATGTTAGTTCAAACATCGTTAGCATGATGTTACGTGAGAGTGTGGTCTTGTGTTTTGGGGAAAACCGAGTACCTGGAGAAAACCGACTTGGTGACCACAAGCCAAACTCACATATGCCCAGGTCGGGAATCGAATCCGCGTTGCCTAGGTGAGAAACAAGTGCCCTAACCACTGTGTTAACCCGACAACCAATAATTTGACCATGTTGAGAGTTCTAGTGGTATAGGTGTCAGCCTCTCACTGAAGAGGTAGTGAGTTTGATCCCCACCAGGGGTACTTTCGTATAGCCCCTCAATAATGCCACTTGCCACTTGTACTGGGTTCTACCCAGGATTGGTTTTCAAAGCGATTGATATCAATATTCAGCTGATTTCACAATCCAGCTAAGACCTTAGATAATCTTTTAATATGACATTGAACAAGCCAAATATTTAAAACATTCTGAAATATTCGTATGTTTTGAAGACATTCCTACTTATAAATTTATCAGTGTATAATAATCAGCTTTCAATAAACTTACTATTTTCACAACAGCATGCCAAATTGAATTCTGTATTAAGCAACCTATCAGTTTCACATGACTCTTCATTTACATTATCCAGGGTCATTGACGTCATGTGATGCATTCCTGAACGCGTTTCAACCCAAGGGTCTTAAACCAGAGGCCATATGTCCTTGTGCAAGCTCATCTGAGGCTCTTACTGTCTCCGTTAGAAGGTAATTTGATGGGAATTTGAAATCTTGAAGGTGGGAGAAGATAGGAGTTGTTTGATGTTTACACTGCAGCTTCAATTAATCACCCTGGGTCACAGTATGATATCTATTAGGTATAATGAATCCCAATTATAAATTTTTTACCATAAGTACAACTTTGCAAAAAAATGTATGTAAATTTTCAACATACTGAGTGCTTCAATGCTTTATTGTCTGCTTTGCTAGGAAATCATGTGCTGTTCATTTAATTACTGTTTTTGAAAAAATTGTTAATTTATACATTAAAGTTCCCAATAGATAAACTTTTACGTTAACAAAATTGAATGAATGAAGAGGATGAGGTATTAAATTGGGCAAGGTTTAGGTAGTAGAGTGGTCATGGGTGAGGTAGTGTAGAGGTCGAGGGTGAGGTAGTATAGTAGTCAATTGAGATAGTGTAGTGGTCAAGGGTGAGGTAGTGTAAAGGTCAAGTGTGAGGTAGTATAGTGGTCAAGGATGAGGTAGTCAAGTTGAGGTTGAGGTAATATAGTGGTTGAGGTGGTATAGTGGTAGAGGTTGAGGTAGTATAGTGGTTGAGGGTGAGGTAGTATAGTGGTTGAGGGTGAGGTAATATAGTGGTTGAGGTGGTATAGTGGTAGAAGTTGAGGTAGTATAGTGGTTGAGGGTGAGGTAGTGAAGTTGAGGGTTCCAGTCTCCCCAAAGGCTTTTTCTTATGGAATCCTAGAAAGGACACCAATACTGGTTACTATCTTTAAGGAGGCTTTATCAGCCTATAACTATTTTTAAAAGAGGCTTAACTTAAAAGTTTAAACTAAACAAGGAAGAAATACATACAAAAGGTATTGTGTTCAATCTGAAAAAGGGTGATATCAATTCCAAGTGCCAAGTTTTGTGTATAAACAAAATAAACCTCCCTTTCTTTTGTTACAGACCTGGTAGAACCAGTTCCAGTGCGACTGGGCGTGGCATCCTGTCAATGCAAGGGCTCAGTCATGGCGTAGTGCGTGTTGACACAGAAAACAGTCTCACATCATTAACACTACAAGACTGTGGTCAAGTGATGCCTGGAGGTATGTCATGAGACTTATTGATAGAGTTGGGGGTTCATGCTAACATTGATGTTGGGAATACCTGGTGCAGTATCCCCAACGCCATCTTTGGTAACGGTATACCAAAGCAGAATGTAACATACACATACAGTCAAACCAGTTGGCTCTAAATCCCAGGACCGGCAAAAATACCTCCAGCCTCGGAAATTAGAAGCCAAGCGGGATTGTTTACCTTGTTTACCTTCAGTATAAAGAAATCAGTCCTTACAATTAATTGGAGCCAAAAAGGAAATTGAGCCAAGCAAGTTTGAGCCAAGGGGGTTCGACTGTTCTTGAATTACAATATTGACACTGCACTGAAGTGCGGGGCCAGTATTGAATGAGCTTTTGTTTCTGTTCATTGGAGGAGCAGTTATTATGAAATTGCCATTCATAGATTGCAGTCATTAATTATTATTAGTTGTTTTTTTTAATTGATGCATGTCACAATTCTGTTAACCTACTTACATGCATTTCAACAAACATTATCATGTTCCTTTTCCAGCTACTATGGTGGTGGTGAAGGTGGAAGGATCGCCCTACCTGTGTAAGACAGACGAGGTCGGGGAGTTGTGTGTGTGTGCCAGCTATACGGGCATCAAGTACTGGGGGCTCCAGGGTATCACAGTTAATACATTCCAGGTTGGTACTTTGTTGTTAAAATCATGAGCGTGATGTGAGTGTTAAAATGTCTTTGTTTAGCCTGGATATTTTGCTCCTTTACATTCAAATTATAAGGATTGATAGAATACCTGTTTTTTTATACGTGATCTGCATCACACTGATGGGATTAGACTAGTGTAACATTACTTGAAATGTATCAAAAAGGATATAATTGTGATGGAATATAGAATATAACATGGAAAGTGTTTAATATGCATGTCAGTAAGCTGACAGTTAATAAATTATTCAAAGATTTTTTATAAATAAATAAAAACGGTCAAGCTATTGTCTTATACTTCCTACTTTGCCTGCTGCATTGCCTTGTTGTAAAAACTTTAACCTAGGCAATAACTCAAATAATGATTTTCAAATAAAACTTTACACACCCAGATTGCATAATGCCCATAACTGACTTTGATTATTGATGTCAGAGTTATATTCCATGTTTGATTGTAAAAAAACCCAGAAGGGCATATGTTTATGAATAAAATATGTTTAAACCAACTGTATCTTTATGTATTGCAGGTTCAGCCACTGAACGGAGATGGGAGACAAACAGGGGATAAGATTTATGTCAGAACAGGGCTGCTTGGTTTCTTAGGGCCTGTAAGTTCAGGGGGAGTGATTTCAGATTATCATCAGTCTCAAGTCTGAGTTCAGACTCAAAGCTCAAAATTGCAAATATCCATTTCTTTGTAACTTTCCTTCTAGCAAAGCATTGATAGTGATCTTTTCTAAGTTATAATTCTATTATTATTTTTTTCTATTTTTCTATATTACATTGTAAAAGTAATGGAATATGGATGATTTTTTGTTCTTTCATAAAATGCTTTTCTGAGTCTGAACTTCAGTTCAGACTGTTGGTAATCAAGTATCCTGGGCATATATACACTTACATGTTAACTCCGAGTTTGAGACACAGTCTTAGAAAAGCAAAATTTTATTATTTTATTTTTGTAGTAAAAAAGCTATTACAGGAGCAAATATATCGTAATCAATGCTGTATCTGTTACAAACAATCTGTTCTACAATCAGGCACACACCTTTTGTCCAAATTGGTTATATTATACATATTGTCAAACTTTCTGACAATACAATCTTCACCTCATATCTTTTCCAGAAAGTGTAAAATATATTATTCAATGAAGGACACATGTTATATGTAGAGCCTAATGTATGCACCTCATTTTGAGGTTATATTATAATACTGTTTCTTAATTCACCAGGGTGGTTTGGTATTTGTTTGTGGAAGCAAGGAAGGGCTGATGCAGATATCTAACAGACGACATAACACTGATGACATCATAGCTACAGTACTTGCTGTTGAACCTATGAAATTCATCTACAGGGGAAGGTAAGTGAAAAAGTGACTTGTCTGTGTTGTTAACAGGGAAATGATATGTATGGTTCCATTGAAGATTTCCACCTAAAGGCCTGAATTTTGGGTTTGATTCCAGGCCAGGCCATATGAGTTCCGTTTGTGGTCACCAATCTAGACTCAATCAGGTTTCCTCTGGGTACTCTGTTTTCAACCAACAAGATCATACCTTTATAACATGGTTGCAATGAGAGTCATAAATTATATACAGTAAATGACTGGGTATAAGACGATAGGGGGTATTAGACGCAGGGAAAAAAATCTCTGAAAAATCCGAGAAAAAAACTTTTAATCTATGTTTTTGGTTAAAAGACGCATAGAAAAAATGTCAAAATTGTCCGGCATTTTCAGCCACCATGTTTGTTGACAGTGACAAAAAAAATTTTTTTCGTGAAAATGGCGATGGTTATCTTTAAAACCATACTGTCGAGAATGAAAAGTTATGTTAAGCAAAAAATATTTTGACAGTGCCCAATTTTGCTTTTTTATATGTAAGTTTGATTATTGTTTAATTCAATTTATTATTCAAAATAATATTGAATACCGTAATTCACAAGAGTTCGGACACCATAAATTAATTATTTTTTTCGCTCTCCGAATACATAGAAAATTATCATTTTTACATTTTATTTACATGTTTGTTTAATCTGCCTTTTTTCTTCATGTTTGCTTTTTACCACTTATTAATTTATCCGTAGTAATCAATGGTCATAAACTTATTTATTACGCCTATAAGTGTAAATCCTTCATGAAGTTAATTAAAACACCGTTTTATACATGCACTGAACTGAATAAACACATTCTATCGGCTTCAGATCAAAGAGTCACACTGTGTGACGTCACATAACTTACAGTTATGCCCACGAGGATCTCGTGGAGAACATGGACATTGCTATGCAGGATTAATGTATAACTGTACGATTATTGCTTCATATAGTCTATAAGTGTGGTACAAGTTTGAAAGCTTATTGGCAGATCGTTTTACAAACATGCCATGTCGATGTTTTCTTAATCCCTTGATTGCCCTTGTTGTTTGTTTAATCCTCAAATAAATATATCACACTTCCTTTTAAACAGGCAATAAATCGTTTAGGATGGGTAGTAACTAATTAAATTGTCACAGTGGTGTATACGGTTAGGTAATCTAGCCAGGCAGTGTAAAGATAAAAATCAATATTCTTCGTCTGTGGAACTTGGTAACTATGAAAGTTATGATTGATGTCCTTTGGGTGTCCGAAAATGAGGTACGCAAAATAAATTATTTTGGGAAATAATTATGGGTGTCCAAATATAAAATATTTTTGTTGAAATTATAAACGTCTTACGATATACCGTATCCCGATCTTCAACTGCCGTTTTAACCCGTATATACTCGATCAATATGACGCGAGTAACATCCCTTTCTACATAAATCTAAACAAACTCTCGGCTTGAAATTGACATCAGAAAAAAAGTTCAAAAAATTGTTACTGGGTATTATACGCAGGCATTTTTTTGCATCAATATCTGAGGGAAAAAAGTGCGTCTAATACCCAGTCATTTACGGTAATATTGTAAGAACTCATATCACAATCATTGTAAAATAAATGAGTTTAACTAAAACGGACAAATATCTTTTGCTATTAAAAGATACATACATCAATTAAGTATTTGATGTGTTTTAAGTTTCTTATTTCTGTGTATTACAGGATAGCAGTGTTTTCAATAGAAGTCCTCAAAGATGAGCGTATCGTGATAATTGCGGAACAGCGACCAGACTGTCCGGAGGAGGAGAGTTTTCAATGGATGTCACGTGTTCTCCAGGCCGTGGACAGTATACACCAAGTGGGTGTGTTCTGTCTCGCTCTAGTCCCACCCAACTACCTACCCAAGGTGAGACTGTTGACATAGTTATTACTGTGGAAATATGACTGTTGTAATCAATTGAGAATTTACCTCTGACAGTCAAGAATGTTGGTTCTTGAAAATGCTTGAGGCCAGGTGTCTTTGTGGTCATAAGTCAAAAACATTTCTATGCATGTGTGTAGCATGGCTCTCCCCTCATGGTTACACAGTTGTTAAGTGTCACTGGACCAATTGCGAATCCACTTTTTTCTTACAAGAGTTGGCTATTAAGATGTTTTTATGAAACTTGCTACACATGTTAAATGTACATATTATAAGGCATTCTAAAAATGTAAGAATTGTGATATTTTCTAATGTGTAATGTGATGTTCCTTCCTTTTCACAGACCCCATTAGGAGGAATCCACCTACATGAAACCCGCAAGAAATTCCTAGAGGGCTCGTTACATCCAGCCAATGTGTTAATGTGTCCACACACATGTGTTACAAATTTGCCAAAGCCACGAGAACACAGGTCAGTCGTCCAGTTGTCGTAGTTTATCATTTATATGTATTTGTGTAAGAAGAAATGAGCATGAAATTTCTAGAGGGATCGTTACACCTTGTCAACATGTTAATGTGTCCCAGTACAAGGCTGACCAACTTGCGAAACCATGTGAACACAAGGAAAATATTGTTAATGCATGCTTGTCTTATCCAATCTAAAACAATCTTGAGATTCTATCGATCTTTACCTTTGAACACAAGGCATGCAACACATCTGAATCATGGAATTCTTGTTTTGGTGTATGACTATTCTAAACTCTTAATACAGGCCTGACCGAGATGTGACCCCCTCAGCCGTACATGTGGGCAACATTGTGCAGGGAGCCAGAATGGCTTGGGCCCAGGGGAGGGAACTCAACACATCAGAGGAGGACGGAGATGGCTCAAGAAAGGTAACTCTTGTGTAATTATTTAACCATTATACTGGGGGTAGCTTGTACTCTATTAATACTTCCTTTGTACGAATATTGATAACAAGAAAAAATGTGTAACTTTTTTTTATTTTCATAATTATCCAGGAAAAAAAAATAAAAAAAAAAGAATCAAGATTTACTTAACTTTGAATAATGTGTTGTTTTTTTTCCTTACAGCACCAGTTTTTGACAGAGATTCTCAGATTCCGAGCTCAAAATACTCCTGATCACATCCTGTTTACATTGCTCAATTCCAAGGTAACTGTTTACTTCTCTCTTCATTTCATCCTTCATTTTTGTTTTGCTTTTGTAGAAAGTATATCCTAGGCTTTGAAGTATACAGAACTCAGTATACAGAGCTTGATAGTCATTTTTTGTCTCTTTGGCGATTTAACGTTTATTATCTGATATGTATTAAGAACTATAAATCTTATGCTGCCTTTAAATCACAATGGCATTGTAGAATTATCGGATGATGAATAAATTATGAAATATCTGCAATATAGAAGGCCACAACACAATTTTGCAACTTGACCTTTTCCTGGCTAAAAGGCTGTTTTAGTTTGCTTGTTTGTTTTTTGAAGAAAAAAAGTTGAGTTATTGCAATAGCCTTGGTGTTGCTGTCAACGTGCAAATCTTAAATCTAACGCCATAACTCAAACACAGTTTAAGATATTTAAATGAAACTTGGTATACGTCATGTGATCATGGACAATATGCACATGTGTAGCAAGGCCCATAACTCTGGCTTTAGTAATTGTCAAGTTATGCCCCTTATTCAATTTTAAAAATAGACCCTGAGACAAGCATTGGCGTTTGCTCTGTGACTTACTTTTTTAGTCAACATGACAAAAGTATCATATACATACCATACATTGTAATTCTGTTTAACATTACATTTAGTGATACCTTTTTATTTTGCAACTTATGTAGTATTTATTTTGTTTTACTTTGTAAGAAATCATTAAATTATTGCTAGCTTTCAATGTGATTTGTATATTTTCTTTGTTAGAATGTTCTGTGCTGTGTTTTTTTCTTTTCTTTCCTTTCTAATGTTATCTTATTTGGTGCATGTTAAACCACGGACACCAAGCCGTGTTAATCGGTATGTGCATAGTGTCAGTTTGTTTTACGTTTTCTATTGAATAATAAGCATAAACGTTTATGTTTAGGCTTTTTATTGAACTATTTGCACATTTGTTTTGAAATTAGGATAATGAACAGTCTATTTCTTTTCCAAACAAAGCTTTAATGAACAATTAAGACACATTGCCTATATTCCTTTATGTCATAATTTCAAAGAATACTGGTTTAATGATAAGCCGCGCCCTATGAGCTAAATATAGACTATGACGCTATGAAAATGATGTAACAGAGAATGCTTGATAACTGAACAAACTTTAATACAAGGCTTATTATATCATTAGTCTAATGGAAGAAGGTACGAAGCAACATTAAGATATACTATATGCTGGTACTACCTGGCATTAGCCCTATGATAATAAGTCAAATTTAAATTTGTAGCAAAAACAAAGCAAAAGTTTTAATACCAGATATCTTAATTGAATATTTATTATATTCAATGAATTGTTAGTTTGTAAAATTTATACCACTTAGACAGTTTCTTTTCCAGAATAAATTATCAAACTAATATACATATCCAAATGTGTTTCTGTATTACTTCAGGTTTTAATGAAATTTATTTGCTAAGAGTGAACTTTATTTTCCCACGGAATTGTTGTGTTTTATGTTGTAAATAATTGTTTGCCACTTCCTCAGCATGGACAATCTGGCAAGTCCTGGCCTCCACAGGTATTTCCCTAACACCATTTTGTTACCTCACTCCTCATTGGTTCATTCCTATTTCCTTGAATGTTACCAGCCATTTGTTTGGTTAACACCTCATTCCACCCCTAACACTCATTGGTTGGCAGCCTAGCTCCTAATATGTTACAAGTAACTTGATTGGTTTGGCGTTATTAATTGTTTTGAGAGTTTCCATTGGTTTGTTGTTGTTGTATTTAATGTACATGTCGTAATAAAACATATTGCTTATTTATTTATATATGCAATGCTTTTATAATGATCATCATTAATTGTCAATACTGTGCATGGCAGTTTAATAGATATATACTTAAATATAAGGAAGAAAATACAAAGTTTAGCAGGAAATATGAAGTTATAATCCCAATTAAATTTATGCCTATTAAAATAAATATTCAGTCTTAAAATAATGTCACTTTTGACCTTTCTTTTTAAAATTCACCATATTTTCTTCCATGAAACACCATTTAAAAATACTCCGGTTTAAAGTAAATTTTAGTTTAGATAGAAAGTAGCATGATATATGGAATATAAATGCATTGTAACCTTCAATAAGACATGATTCATCATGTTTATATGTACTTGAATGTTAATTGGTAGGTTAAAAGCATGTGCATTTTTTACAGGTACACCAGCATGCACTTTTCAAAATCCACATTTTAAATTTTTACTTTGATTTAACTCAAAGTTGCATTTAATTAGCTTTATAGATGCTTGCAATTCAGAATTACTTTCACGTGTCAAACCATTTGGAATTATTAAAACACAATCAACATAACAAATACCTCGCAAATTTTAGGCAATGTGAGGGTCCATATTCACTAAGATCTTCAATCTCAGTTTGAGAACCACAATCAGAAACACAAAATTTTAATTTTGTTGTAAAAATGCTATAATTGGATACGCTCAAATATTAGCATTTTTACTTCAAAATTTAAATGGTAGGAAATGCTTTATCTGTTACTTATAATCTGTTTTAAAATCAGGCACACATTTTTGTCAAAATATATGATATTATACTAGATATTTTAAAACATTTAAGAATTCAGTTTTCTGAGCCTGAAACTCAGACTCCGGAAGTTAGTGAATATTGGCCCTGTTAATGTAGTGAAGCACTAGTGATATTGTTGGCAGTTTTTCTTAATGAAACTCTAAACGGTTGCAGGTTCAAGTTCAGTTATCCATGTCATGTTCACAACTCCACAAGCGGGCAGAGAGAATCGGCAATCTGCTCGCAGAGAAGGGAAAATTGAAACCGGGCGACCATGTGACGTTGCTTTACCCACCTGGAATAGAACTGATAGCAGCATTTTATGGCTGCCTGTATGCTGGTGAGTTCCTTTTACATAAATGTGTAACTATTATGTAAATTATATTTTACTTACTGAGAATGGAATAGAAAAACCGGCCAACCATATTTCATTTCTTTACCCTTTGAGAATATAACTGTATCATTTGTCTGTATTGTGGTATGTTTTCTTTGAGAGGGTTAAAGATTAGATTGGTGTTTTTTCTGTTTTGTTTTTTATTTGAACCAAAATGACGTTGGGTTTGAACTAAGGTATGATCTATTTAAATCATTAAATCTAGTGCAATATTCAATATAACCCTTGACCTAGGACAGGCCTCAGTGATTGGTCAATTGTTTTTGAAGTCCAATAAAAACTCTCAGATTGAGTTGTTAAAGCTAAAGTCTAACAAAATCTATTAATTTCCGTTATCATATCAAGATACATGAATTGCTAAACATATGTCTACACTATATAGTTGAAATACTATAGAGCAGTATAGCACCTATTGACCAATTACCAAACTCGTATTATATTCTTTATTTTTTCTATATTCACAGGCTGTGTTCCAGTGACTATCCGACCACCCCACCCCCAAAACGTAACCACAACACTTCCCACCGTCAAGATGATAGTAGAGGTCTCAAAGTCCTCAGCTATACTCACAAGCGCCAACATTGTCAAACTACTCAGGTCAAAGGTAAGATGAGTTATGTATTCATAATGTTGCAGCAGTATTTTCATAATAATTACGGTAAACAATTATATATGGAACTTAAACTTTGGTTCTGTTGTAGAGATCTCATTAAAATATAACTATGAAACGTAGTACTTTTAACTGTGTGAATTAAATGTACATTGCACTAAAGAAAAAAACATATTTATCACTAATGTATGCTGTAAATGCTCATTGTTATGTTCCTCATATAAATGTAGTCAATTGTCAAATGGGGTATTTTTCAAACTATTTGATGCAAAAATATGCTCACAACTCCTATATGGAGCAGAGGAATGGGATCATGGAAAATATCATGACCGCGAAAGGGCTCATATTTATGTATGACAAAGGTTCATGTGTGCTAGGTCACATACAAAAAATACTGTTTTCTGTAAATGTTGCTGCAGGCTTCAAATTCTTTATTTGTAAAGTTTTTTAATCTTCTTTTGGTCCTATCATTGCTTCATTCAAATACCTTAAACTTTACCTTCCAGGAGGCATTATCAGTAGTAGATGTCCGGGCCTGGCCCACCATATTGGACTCTGATGACTTACCAAAGAAGAAACTGACTAATGTCTACAAGGCGCCCACTCCAGAGATGATTTGTTACCTCGACTTTAGTGTCTCAACCACAGGAATGCTGGCTGGGGTCAAGGTAAGGTCATGTTTATGAATGGAAAAATACCAAGTTTAATGTAAAATTACCAAGCATCAATGTTGAAAATTATCATAGGGAAATTGTATATAGGGCATTCTCCCCAGAGATGATTTGATACCTCACCTAAGTGTCTCAGTCACAGGAATGCTGGCTGGTGTCAAATCATGTTTGAGCTGATGTTGTTTTAAGAATGAACGGAAAAATACCAAGTGTAAATGGAACAATTCTGATATCTTACATTGACTTGTGTCTCAATCACAGCAAGGCTGACTAGGGTCATGTTTATGAAATGGAAAATAAACAGGTATGAGAATGGAAAATCAACAATGGAAAATTGTAAAGCATAAAACATATAAAGCACCTACATGAGAGGTGATTTGTTATCTTGACTTGAATGTCTCAGCCACAAGATCATGTTTGTAAATGGAAAATACTGGTAATTTACCAAATAAAATGGAAAATTACTGCTAAGTTGATTGTTGACTTAGATAATCAGAAAAGATTCATTTACATTAAACCATTTGATGCTTGGTGAGGTCTAATTTGTTCTGTAGAGCATGGTTACTGAAATAATGATGAAATTGAAAATAATATAATTAAATGTAAAGTTTCAAAAAGACCATCTACAAGTCCCTTTTACATTTCAGATGTCCCATGCATCAGCCACAGCATTGTGCCGGTGTATAAAGCTGCAGTGTGAGTTCTACCCCTCAAGAGAAGCTTGCCTGTGTCTAGACCCATACAGCGGCCTAGGATTTGCCCTCTGGTGTTTAGCAAGGTATGGAAATCCTGAATCCTGATCCTGGATTATTTAAAAGACAAAATGGAAAAACCTTTTGAGGATAGTATTGTCATTTTAGGTGATTTAAATAATCATAAATGCATTAGACTTCAAAGAAATGTATGGATGATAATTGATTGTTTGTAATATTACAATTCATTTGACCAAGTGACCAAAAGCTATATTTCTTCAGTGGCATAGCCACAAGTGAATAATAAATTTTGGTTTTCATGAGGTGAAATTTATCGCGAATTAACGCTGAAATATACAATATTTCTTTTTATAACATCCCTTAAACGCCAAGTTTCAGAAATGACCTCCCTGTATTTGTGTCCCAACCCTGTTCACTAGCACTTAATTTCAGTGTTAAAACTGGCCAAAATTTCAAAACAGTGAAAATCTTATATATATATCACTGATAAATCTCTGAGCCACTAGCAAGCATATAATCAATTGTTATTCTGGATGTTCGTATATTTCACATTCACCATTGTTGTCCTATGCTATGCATACAGTCATAATATTATTGAAGGCATGATGATAACTTGTTTGTAAACTTTGAAACTTATTTATAACACTACCTGTATCAATGGCTTCACAATAACAATAACCTATCTTGTCCACAGCATATACTCTGGTCACCATTCACTGCTAGTACCACCGTCAGAGGTGGAGGCGAACCCTGCCGTCTGGCTGTCCGCTGTCAGCATGTACAAAGGTATAAGAACATTATTGTTGCGTAGATTAAGTAAAAATATTCTGCTACAGCCACTCCCGTACATAAGTCTATTTGCATGTTGCATTACAATAGAAGAAAATTTATTGTTTGACCTGTCCAAAAGTATGTATTTGAATGTGTGGGAATGTTTTTCCAGCAAAATTAATGTAAATGTTTCTAAAAAAATGCTTTCCTCAACAAAAGCTTAACAAAATTGTTTAATATTTGTAGCAGAAATGAGTCTTGTAGAGGTGAAAATAATGTTTAATTTTGTGTTATGTATCACGCCTTATAAGCATGCAATCATAATTTGTATTTAAATATTTTTGAATCTTTTCTCTTTTTCAATTTCAAATGATTTGTACTCCTATCACTTCATAAAATTTCAATTTAGTTGATAACTTTAATACCTCCATAGAATTGATTTACATAGACGATTTCACAAATGGTAATATTTGAATATTTAAGGATTTGTAAAAAAGTGACAAAACATTGATCCATGATTGTGAGGGTGATATTGTATTAACATATTTCCTCTTCTTTTGTTCCAGTTCGGGACACATTCTGCTCGTATGGGGTTATGGACCTTTGTACACGGGGACTGGGTACCTCGACGGGGACTCTGAAGGTGAGAAATCATATCAGTCCAGAGTAGAAACTTAAATTCAGATCATTAAGTTAATTTTATTGTGCCACCTCGGAAACATGGCAGACACATAGGAAGTACTTTGTCTGGCGACGTCCTCTGAAACATAATTTCTGATCAATAGCTTTGAAATGACTGGTTGTAGAGACTTCAAACTTGGTATGGACATTAGTTAGGATCAGTAGGAGATCTTTATTAGAAGAATGATATTCATTCCTTACAGGTAACGCATTGATTTTTAATTGCTTCAAAATGAAAACTCGTCCAAAGTTTCTAAGGAGTTTGAAACCAAAGTATCGAAAGTTGAAGGCAGCCAGCAAGACTTCCTGAGTTTGTTCTTTTTTATGTGAAGGGCTCCAAGACTTGTTGGGGCATCCCACAAAATCTGTTTTTTTAAAATGGTTGATACTTGATGCAGTGTTGTTGATGTGATTATATAAGTATAGTAATAACATAGAAAGACCTATTTCATTGTGCAATTTCTAGGCGAAGGGACTGAACCTCTCCTGTGTTCGTATTTGTTGCGTAATAGCGGAGGAACGACCAAGGATCCATCTGACAACGTCGTTCACAAAACTGTTTGCCGATCTAGGTCTTTCATACCGGGCTGTGAGCACAAGTTTTGGATGTAGAGTCAACATTGGCATATCATTCCCGGTAAGTGTATGTAACTGTTCTTCAAACTTAATGACATTTTAAACTAGATTTGACTTTTTATGAAGAAGAAAAAAGGTATAGTCATCATCTTGGTGTCATCATCTCCATGTTGGGGGCAGCATGCACAAATTTTGTATGTGGCTATAACTTAAAAACTGTTCCAAGATATACATTTAGACATGAAGCCAGATATACATCATTTGAAACTTGGTACACATTAAGCAAGGGACAGTGCGTATATGTGTAGCAATGTCCATTTGTCTGGCTCTAATTGTTAGATTTAACTGGAAAAACACCAAAAGACAAGTAATGGTGTTAACTCAGCAGCATTCTTGTTGTGTGTGAAAGTCTGAGAAAAGTATTGTTTTTAGCAGATGTTGTATACTGAGAAAATATTTTTCGTCATTGACCATATATGTATCAATGTGGTCTTACAGGGTGCAGCATGCCCAGAGCCGAGCACAGTGTTTGTGGACTTGAGAGCTTTGAGAAATGACCGAGTGACGCTGGTGGAGAAAGGCAGCCCCCATAGCCTCTGTCTCATGGAGTCGGGCAAGGTAGGTGGATATACAGAATGTTTTTATTGAATTCCAGTGCAATGTATAAATTTATTCTCCCAGTCCTCACAGCAATATTTTCTTCAATGGCACAGTCATGAGTGATACATAATTTTCTGTGATCAGGAGTGAAATAAATCAGATCTTACATCAAGTACAGCACATATCTTACAGGTTTTCGTTTCATTATGGTAAAATTTTAGAAAAAAATGTGTATTATGGTGATGTTAATTGGAATATCTCATAAGAAACAAGGTCATGATGTCAATTTGGTGTCATTGAATTTACAGCTGCTGCCAGGAGTGAAGGTTGCCATAGCAAATCCAGAAACCAGGGGACAGTGTGCTGACTCCCATCTCGGAGAGGTACGTAACAAAATATTGATCAACAATATGAGCAGGAATGGGTCTTATCAGTAATATTTTAATTGTTAAATATGATCTTTATGTTCTAAAATGTTAACATTAAAATAATGATAAATAACATGACAGTAAGCTATGTCATGACACCATAGTTCTGGCTCATGTCACATTCTTTTATTAAGACATTTTTCCACTTGTCACAGTTCATTTGTTGTACATGTATTACATTCAATACAAACTAAAGGAAGATCTCTTTAAATGCATAATCCTACTATCTAGTCTAGCCCTAATATAATGACTCCCCATTTATTATAAATTGAAGAAATACTGTTTGCTAAACATTCTCGTCACTAGATCCCCATTTATTATAAATTGAAGAAATACTGTTTGCTAAACATTCTCGTCACTAGATCCCCATTTATTATAAATTGAAGAAATACTGTTTGCTAAACATTCTCGTCACTAGATCCCCATTTATTATAAATTGAAGAAATACTGTTTGCAAAACATTCTCGTCACTAGATCCCCATTTATTATAAATTGAAGTAATACTGTTTGCTAAACATTCTCGTCACTAGATCCCCATTTATTATAAATTGAAGTAATACTGTTTGCTAAACATTCTCGTCACTAGATCCCCATTTATTATAAATTGAAGTAATACTGTTTGCTAAACATTCTCGTCACTAAAGTAAACATAGCATGATCGCATTACCATTTGGCATCAAACAGTTAATTTCTATCACACAAAAACTGGCATTGAAGGGTCAATTTTGGCACTTTAAAGAGTTTCATTTGTCACCCCTCCATTCATTGAGCGTTATTTAAAGGTAAGATTTTATTGCATGATAAATCTCTTTGAAATGAATGGTTCCAATTACTTGTTCCAGATCTGGGTAAGCAGTCCGCACAATGCAGATGGCTACTTCACGATATACGGCGATGAGTCCCTCCATCCGGATCATTTCGACGCAAGACTGGCGACTGGCGATCTCCAATCCTCGTACGCTAGAACAGGCTACCTCGGCTTTGTAAGGAGAACAGAGCTTACACAAAGTGATGGAGGTAAGTTAAGAAAAGTAGATAATGACTGAAGCAACCGGAAATTTCACAATGTTTACGTATAGGAAGTTAATGATAATCTTCTTGTGCATGCAGTTGTAAAAAATATATATAATTGACTTTGTGATTGAATCTGTTTAACAAACACAATTATTGTTTCTTTTGATTGTAGCTTTGATAGTTTTCCAAGAATAAGACTAGATATTTTACAATTATTTACTTATGATGGTGTGAAATATGCTGTCATATAGACCAAATTACCATTACTGACCATTATTTTGATTGTGTGGTCAATATGAACTGCATATTTCACAGCTAAGAAGTTTTATTACATGATATATAATAGCATGATACATTGTGACATCATATGATAAACTTTTTCCGATCTATAAATAGACAGATCAATTTTGGGTTTTTTAATTGATATTTGCAGTGTTATTCTTACATCATATGATAAATTGTTTCCGGTCTATAAATTGACAGGTCAATATGGTGTTTTATTCAGACTTCAAAAATTGCCCTTGTTTTAATCATGGACAGTTTTTTTATAGATCATGTAATAATATGTATTTTTGTGTATTCAGGTCGGCATGACGCCCTTTTTGTCGTGGGTTCACTAGATGAGACGATAATGCTACGGGGAATGAGATACCATCCCATAGACATCGAGACGAGTGTGCTGAGATCTCACAGGAAGATATGTGAATGGTAAGTTGGTTTTGTTGTCTGTATAGAGATATGGTGGTCTGGTGTTGACGTCAGCGTCATCACGCTTTCATGTCCATTTTCCCTTACTTAAAACAATCTTGCCATATATTTTCCAAACTAGGATTCAATCTTTATAAGGATAATTTCTTTTCTGAGTTTAAAAATCAACCAGATCTCCTTACAAACCTTGGCTTGAACTCCTAGGGACTGGCAAAAATACCTCAAAGCACTGAGGAATTGGAGCTAAGTGAGAATGCTTACCTTCAGTATAAAGAAATCAGTTCTTTACATCCAGTCCGAGCCAACGAGGACATTGAGCTAAGGAACTTCAAGCCAAGGGGGTTTGACTGTAGATACCAATTCAAGGACATGTACATGTTTGTCTATAATTAGCTTAGAATTATCAAGTGTTTCTATTTCCTATTTCAGTGCTGTGTTTACATGGACAAACTTGCTAGTAGTTGTTGTGGAACTGGACGGGAATGAAAATGAGGCTCTAGACCTCGTTCCCTTGGTTACAAACTGTGTTCTAGAGGAGCACTACCTCATCGTTGGCGTAGTGGTCGTTGTAGATCCCGGAATTATCCCGATAAATTCCCGCGGTGAGAAACAACGGATGCACTTGCGGGATGGATTCTTGGCGGATCAACTGGATCCCATATATGTCGCGTATAATATGTGAACGGATTACCAGAAAATAGAATAGTGTTGGCTTATCTATTGGATCTTATATAAAATATATCACATATAATATGTGAAGATAATTCAGAAATATAAGTGATTTTGCTGTTCAGTTGGATATGATATATGTTGCATATAATATGTGACAATCAAATCAGAAATATTAGTAATTGGTTGATATGCTGGATACGATATATCTGGCATTCAATATTTGAAGAGAATTCTGAAAATACAGAGGCTTAAGAATGTTAAATCTGATATATGTCACATATAATATGTGATTTTGTTAGTAAGGGTTGAATTGATAAGAGACTGACCCTGTATAGGATTTCTAACAGATCTGCAGAATTACGGAGACAAATATCAGAAATTGGGTTCAATAGTGCATGCAATGTGTGATAAGATCTGCATTACTGTGTTATATAAGTAATAAGCGCTAATATTTGAACCCCATTATTAGCTATGAAATACATGTATACATTGTTGAATTTACATAAAGTACATGTATACATCATAGCTTTTAGCATTAAGTACATATATGAGCTGATTTAGGGCCCAATCTGTCTTGCTTTGTTAAGAATCTGTTTAATTGTTTGTTAATGTTAAACAATACCACTATTTTTCATAATGTTAGTGTGGGTTTGGTGAACATTCAGCATTCATTGGCCTCAGATGTTGATCTTCTGCATTGCAAGCATTAATATTGCTATGTCCACAGCTAGGCAAATATAGAATTGGGATAGTGTAAGCTACATCAATGCTTAATTATGCAAGTCACTAAGAAACATTATTTTTAAGCTAGCCTTACCGAAATATTACATCGAGGAGGCGAAATCCATCCGCTTATTTCTACATGCAATTCCCATTCACATTATACCATGTTTTGAAATCTCATTTATGTTCTTTCTTAAAGATACATGTATACAAAATATATAATGTTCATTTATTCAAGTGCTGTTCATTTTAACATTATAGTGCGAGATTTACATGTAATACTAGCAGTGAAATCGTTTTGACCTATTTGCCAATAAAGAGCTTCCTTTTAGTAAGTAGTTAGGTAGTAAGTCAATTCGTGGTATATAAGGCTATCCATTTTGTCATTCGTTTGGCAATATGTTGATAATGAAGCTTCGTGATCCCATTCATTTTTGGCATCATTGAACTCGGATGGAAGCTGGCCAATTTTGCAGTCTTTCAACCCCATAAAGGCTTCATTTTAGTATCATTTTTAAACAATTTTATATATTTTCTCTACACATTACACCCTTCCAAATAGTACCTAAATAATAAGTGGTCACCAGGCATCTCAAGTTGATATAATTGTACATCCGATACGGCAAACAAGTTAGACTTCTGTATTACCAAGAAAAAACAGAAAATAGAAAACCATGACATTATTTAGCTTGTGCCAAACTCATCCATCAGTAGTTTTTCGAATTCTGAAGCTAAACTTTTTAAGTAAATTTCAGTTATAATTGAAAACTATAAGACTTTTTATAATGTAAGGATCAGCGAAAATATAAAGTCTGAGGGAATGCCGTCTGCTTCTCATTTTGTCCTGAAGATAAATAGAAGCAACATTGCTGCCCAACAAATCATCCCGTTTGTTTCTAAAATGTGGTCCACATTTTAAAACCTAAGGTATTTATAAGGATATTTTTCGTACATCATTAATGTTACGTGATTTTTACGTATTTATTTATTGTACAGTGCTCTGTCAGTGTGTTTTTAGATCCACGTATCTTGGGTCAAAAATGCTGTTTAAGATATTGTACGAGTAGTTTGCAATCATGTATATACAATTTTATGTAAATTTGTAAACATATTTTATGAACACTTGACATTTCATAGCATAGCCATTTCAACAATGACCAGGTTTTTCGCAAGGTCTTTTAGATATTAAAATTGAAAAGAATGGGCAAACTTCATCGAAGTAAGAGTTATAACAGCAGAGTCAAGTATTTGCCCATGAAGAAAATAATACTAACTTTTGAAAAAATAGTACTAACTTGTGAAAAAATAGTACATGCCGATGAAATAAGTAATTCTTGATAAAAAATAGTACTAGCCTATAAAAAATAGTAACTCCTGATGAAAAGTAGTACTAATGCATATAAAGTACTATTTGTCTGCTTCAATTTCTTGCTTATTCTGTGTCATGTAAAACCATTTGACAGATTATAAGACAAACCATGTATAAGGCCAGTGTAATTTGCCAGTTACTAAATCAATCCACCGTCATTTGCAAACATGGGTGATCTCAGATATTGAAATTGGTCAGAAAATAGGGTCATTGTTGAAATGTAAAAATGGTACAACATTCAATTTTAGAATGACATATCCAGTATTTGTTATTATTATTTCCGCATGGTGTGCTATTGGTTCATGTCTCATTTCGACCTAGGTATCGTTAACCGGGTCCAAGTCATTAAGTATTGTCATGTAGGTCCCCTGTTTTGTAATTCAGATATTTTTGTTCTGTTACGTTTGGTTAAGTACTAGTTCAGATAACTCTTTGTGTATAATTAGTGGGTGAAAGGGACAGTGTTCTAAATGACATTTGATAAGGAGGCAGATGGAACCTTTTTGCCCCGACTCGTCACTTTCAAACTTCCAACTTTGTTTTTTCGAAGTTCTTTACTAACTAATTTCTGTTTGTGTGTTCCACGTTCATATTGTTTTTTTTTATAATTTTGTTCTAAGAATGCAAAAGAAACGTGTGTAAATATTTATAGCTAATCGACGATCCATTTAAACGTTAGTGTAATAAACTGCAATGTTTCTTCAGTTATTTGGTACAGTTTTGCCTAAGACTGGCTTTTTGTGCAATATCTTTGTTTTTGTTCATTTTTTTCCCTATTTTTCTGTTATGTCTGATTCATTTCGTGTAAAGATATACATGAGCATCCCCTTAGAACACGTTTTTGTTACGGTTCGTTAATAAAAGCACATGATGATATTTTGATTGAAATGATTTATATAACAAAATTTATCCACAATGTACATGTATTGCCTGACATCAATCAATACTGGAGATTGTATCAATTTTTTGGATACAGTCGAAACTCGCATTGTCTAACTTTGTTATCTTTATCTTCTGGTTATGTCAAACTTTCTCCGAATGTGTTGGGTTTTTGTATTTCGGTTATAGCCAATGTTCGTTATCGCAAAGTTTTCCCCGAGGTCCTATAGACCTTGACATAGCACGTTTTAACTGTATTTTTTTTCATTTTTGAGTTCATTATGCTATTAATTTAAAACAATGCCAAATGATATATAAGAAACATATGATGTATGCTTTAGCGATTTATGGCTTCACAAATACTTAGTCTTGCAAAAAATGTAACAAACCTCGGAAAAAAGGTCTAAACAAAAATATCATGAAAAAAATCCTTCAGGCATTCTTATTAACCGGATTGCATTGTAACATATTTGCATGTAGGTCAGTTTGATAATCACTCATCACTTTCATCACCACCTGTTTTATGTAATAATATCATGATATTAGATCTGAAATGCATGTTTTTGTTAGTAAATTTTCCATCCCTGTGTAAGCGTACATGTACATATGTTTATTTTTGAACAGTTTGCATTGAATTGAAAAAGGGCCCATTATCACAAAGCCGTTGACATCATAAAACAGGAAAAGCAAAGACTTTTTGGTCATCTCATTGGGTTAACATTATTAGTAATGTCTAATTGGATTATCTATGTTCAAGCGCGGAAATGTATATTTTCTCGTCTTCCGATTTTCAGTGTAATGAGGCCCTCGACTACATACATGTATGATTCTTTTAAAGGCATTAAATATTTCTTGTCACATAAACATGACTTGTCATTATTAAACATGTGTTTGATACAAAAAGAAATGTGTTTATTACAAAGAGCAATGTATTCAAAGATTTTAATTGACAATTGCATAATAATGTCGCATGTTTCTAGTCTTTATTCTTATATGTGTGAAATAGTAAGATATAATATGAACTTTATTTACTTCAAATATAATTATATAAGATATATAGCAGAGTGGAACTATTTACCTTCTTGGAGATATGTATATCGGCTGTTGTTTGCAAAATATATACTTTCAAACTTGTTGATAAAAGTTTGTACAAGCTATCATCAATGGTAGAATTTTTTTCTAAGATATTACAATTTTATTAGTTATCGCTTTTTCAGAGAAAAGTTCTCATTTTGCATGAGAAAATGGAAACATGTGCCGCAAGGCCCACAACTCTAGCTATTATAGTTGATGAGTTATGCTTCTTCATTCATTGATTTCAAAACACACTTTGGCTTGTACTTTCAATAAAAATTCCAATCATTGATAACAAAGACACATTTTAATAATAGTTTTAAAAATGCAGAGAGAAAAAAATGTATTTTGCATAAAAATGCTGTAGTTGACTCATTTGTCTGCTAAAATGAGTCTTGTGGAGGTATTCATATAATAATGAAAACACAAATTTAGATTATTGATTGGATAATGAAATAAAACATTTAGCAATGTATAAATCTTGAAGAGATAAGAAATTGTTTGCCTGCTCATGTGGCACACTGTTTGGCAAAATGAACATACTACTTCTACCTCTGTATGAACCATTTTCACAGACAATAACACATCGTATGACAAACAGTCTCTTATAAAGATCTGAAATATAGGTGTATAACCAATTTGTTCATTTAAAAAATGTACTTGTTGTTTTGTTTCGAATGTTAAGCATAAAAATCATGAATGAACGCAGACTGTTTTATTAGCAATGCAAATATGAAAAATAAAACTTTTAATTTGAAAATCCAAATTTTATAACACAGAATTGTAGTATTACGATATTATTGTAATCTATTGAACATACTGTTGTTAGTTGATAGATGTTTGATTGTGGTTGTTTCTTACATACTGTTGGTGTACATGTATTGTGTTTTTATGAATCACTGAATGGAAGAATTATTTATTTTATGCTGTTTTCTTTATATTGGTGTAATATAAATTGACCTATTCATAAATAAACATTGAAATGGCTTAACTCTGTCTTTTTGTTATGATTCTTAACTGTCGTATAAGCGTATGCCCTAAAGAGATAATAAGATTATATGTCTGGGTGGGTGTTTCATTATTCATAAAACATCAAGTCATTTTCTAAACTATTTTCTAATTAAAGTGTCTCACTGGTCATATATTTAAATAACTTAATAATTTCTGAAACACTTAAGTTTCATTGACTTTATTAGAAAACATGCTTTTATGTTAAAAACATGTATACTTCTCTCTTTTTTACAAGACATGACTTGGAATGGATTATGAATACCAGCCCTTGAGAAATAATGGCCTTTTTCATGCTGCGGAAGCTGGGTTCAATTTCCCATTGGGTGTATTACCTGAACTACAACAAGCAGATGTGGTCATCATAGTAGATATTTGAGTATCAGTTTTGGCATCATAGTAAATATGTTTCTCATAAACGATTAACTAGCTAAAAAGAACAATTTGGTTGTCCAGTTAGCACACTGGCCTTTGCGACTCGCATTCTATTCCTGGCCTGGGTACATGTGAGTTTAGTTTGTGGTCACCAAGGCTTGTAAGTTTTTTTTCCTCTGGGTACGCAAGTTTCCCCCACAACACAAGACCAAAATCTTGCCTAGCATCGTACCAACGAGAGTAAGTAGTATAATGTTGTAATAACTTATTTCATATTAATTGTGAAATAATTTTTAACTTTTAAAACTTGACCCTGTCTTGAACAGTTTACCACATATTTTATCATGCTGACTGATAAGAAAATATCAGAAGGTAAATAAAGAAAATAATTTAGCTAATCAATGTCAGGATGATGTCAGTTGCAAGTATGTTGGCTTCATTGGGTGCTTTAAACTTAGCTTATTATTAAAGAAACAAGGTTGTATTTCATAAAAAAAGAGGTAGGGTTTCACCTAAGATATTGAATCTCACATTGTTTTGCTTTGTCATCTATTCAGCAAAAATGCAGACTCATTTAGATATCACAGACCTATTTACCTAAAGGTCTGTTATATTATGTCCATTTCAGGGACTTTTCATTAATACACATGGTCTTAACGGAAACATGTCTGTGGTCCAAAACCTAAGCAGCCATCAATAGACAATACGCTTGGGAATAGCAAGTGTAAATATCAAAATCAATGATTATGTTAGAATTGTGCTACATGTAAATGTATTATAATAAAAGTCATTGGGCGGTAACTACATGTAGCCTTCTTTTGCTTTTTTTTTACTGTAAGCACTGGTTACATTTTATACCGCTAGCATTGATGCTTTTTAGAGTGATAATGATATGGACTGGACTGGACATTTTGAATTGTAAAAAAGCATTTTCGTATAGAGAGTTTTTGTTCTCAACTATCAAACTGTAGAATGATGCAAATTTGATGCATTAATTAGTCTAGTGCCTTTTAACCTTTTTGGTAATTCTCACAACTTAATGTTTTTCTAGATCACCTGTTTTCAATAGATACGGGATAATTCGGAGATGATTTCATTGTTTTGAGCTGTAAGTTGTACTAAAACGTTATTTTTTCGAACCATTCTGATGTTTTGTAAAATTTTCTTGATCATGTAATCACTGACAGTAGCATTGATGAATGACTGTTGTCAAATTTGGAAGTCGATGAAGAGATATATTTTCCGGATGTTATTTTTCGGATACGTTCTTTTACTATTTGTTTTATGCGTTAAAACGAAATGAAGCATCTGTAAGGAACTGTCATATATTTTATGTTATGTGTGACTTTAACCATTTTAATAATTAAAAAAAGAATCACCTCTTTTAGCTATGCTTGTAAGTTGTAGCTACAATAATGAGCGATCAGGGCTACTTTTTTATTATATTATTTTGACATTTCTTATGTATCCCTGGAACAAGTCTGCCTTAGTAAAAAAAAATTGTCAACAGACTTCTTGTAGGCCATTTAGGTGGACTAGCTATGCTCGTAAAATGGGTCACCAAGGCTCACAAGTGAATTTTCCTGACTGTCTGATTTCCACAACAACAAAAAATCATACATAATTCCATTTCAGAGTGATGAAAAAAGTGCCTGATCATGGCTGGTCAGATGTGGGACTTGGCGGCTGTAAGTTCACCTTGGAATTTTCATTTGTAAATTACACTTACAGCATTTTAAATTGAAAAAATGTTTTGGTTAAATGAATTCAACTTTTTTTTTAATTAAAATTCAGAAGCTTGGGTAGTCTCACAAGGTTTTACGGAAGTTTCAGTAAATCCCCAGTTCGGTAAACTGATAAACTGAAAGGCTCGGAGGTTTCGGTAAAATTACAAAAGGTTGTTTGACAGTTTGTAAAGAGGGAATAGTTATAATTGATGGTAGAAATAAGAATATATATTTACTTTTATAAGATAAAATAATATATTTAGTATTAATTGTATATGTAATAATGTATGCTTTGGACAAATAACTTATTTTCATATTGTATCAATTTTCTTTTAAATATCTGAATTAAATTTAAATAAACAAGTAAACAATTAAATATTAGTAATCAAGAATTATGGTGCATAATTTAATTTTAGCATTAAGCAATTCTTTTTGTTGGTAAATTAATAGGAATATGAATGTTTAATGGTATACATTGATATCAGCATTTTATAATAACTAGGTCATTTTGTCAAAATCTAGAACAATGACATAGGCATAATATTAGGATATTATGTTGAATAAATGTAATTACCTTATTTGTTCACACTCTGCCATAAAATCCTATAATTATGCCGATTTCATTGTTCAATGTATATAATAATCCTTTCACCAAAACAACTGGATGAATCAAACAATATAATGAGTTTGGCGAACTTGTGATTAATCGAAAATAGCGGTTACCCTCATAAGACTCCCAACCTGGTCTACCGTCAAGGGAGTGTATACTAGCCAGAGAGTAAAGCCATGCTCGAAATCCTGAAAATTTCATAGTTTTCTTAAATTTTATTTTTCAGACGCCAATTGGACAAGCCATTTCTGCTGGTGATGTGGATAAAGTGAACAGCTTAGTAAAGGATGGAGAAAACATTCTCTTTAAAGACAGGGTATAGAAAATAAAGTATTATTATTATCTTGTAATAAAATTATTTCATTTGTGATAACAACACAACTATGTTTGTTATTTTAAGTAAGGAATAAATCAAAGTCTGTTGAAGAAAGCTCTGCAAGCTTTTATTTTTTTGTATCTTGCCTTGCCAACTTCAAACAAATCTTGCCTTATCTTGTCTTATATTAGTTATTTTCATAGCTAAATATTGTGAGCCTAGGCAGTAATTAAGGATGTTAATTGACATTGACAGTGGTGTAGTATTATTTGCTGGTTGCCAGAGGTTTTCATTTAATTTCAGACGCTCAATCCCTTTCACAATGGACTGTTCTCTATGTGGATGTAGGTTTGAGTTCAGACTCTTTGGCTTTTCGAAATTGACTGGTCTGCTTATCATTCATGAAGTTATCGGAAGATTTTGACTGGCTTCTCCTAAGGGGAAATAGACTTAAACATCCTTGTTTTGTTACAAATATGCTATGAAGCATTGATATAAACTATAAGTAGTGTATAAATAGTTTAATAGTGTATTTTTGTTTCAGAAAGGGAACACATATCTCCACTATGTGTGCACGATGTACCAGCCTCGTGTATTTTATGCACTGGTTGCTCACGACATTGATGTAAATGCACAGAACAGGGTAAGAGATTGCTGTGTGTACTTTGTAGAAGAAAAAAGTGGAGATATTGTGATAGCCTTTGTGTTCTTTGATAGCAGCAGCTTCATGCAAAAGCTTTAACTTCAGCCATAACTCAAAAACAGTTCAAGATATTCAAATGAAACTTCAGGGATATAATTTAGCACACGCCCACTCGCCAATGGCGACCTTTTCTGATCAGGTGAGGGAAATTTTAAAGAAGTTCACCCAGGTGGCAAGTCCAATTTTTTAAGCCATACTGAATAATTCCTTATTCATGAAAATATAAACGGCCAGTTCGTAAATACTCTCTTGAATGGGCAAATGAACGCCCGTAGCTGTCCAATACTGATCATCATACATATGTTTTTTTTATTTTGCATGTTTGCTTAAATGCAAATAATTTTGTCTCTAGCTGCGAATTGTATAAACTTGTCAGAATACAAAAACTCAAAACTAGTGGTGCACACAAAAGGGCTCTCGCTATTTAAAAAGGCAAAGAAAAGCATTTTGAAAATTGTGTGGCAGAAAACATTTCGAAGAACCTTAACAAATTTGCCTATGATAAATTATATGTAATATTTAGAACATGTAAAGCACTTGTAATAAACAAAATGCCAGTGAATGATTTCAATTGGATGTGTGATTGGGATGATTTCAAAATCTTAAAAAATTGTTTATTGAAGCATATGTAAGTTAAATGCAAAATGTTGGGCTTGTGGGTTTGATGCTGGGCTTGTTGTTGGTGCTTAAATAAAACAACTCCTGTCTGATACCTGAAAACTAGGCAACTTACTCTTTTTATTTGTAAGCCATGCATTAAGTTAATTTCTTTATGTAGTTTGGAACACATTAAAACAATTTTTAAGGCATGCATTAAGTTAATTTCTTTATGTAGTTTGGAACACATTAAAACAATTTCTTTGTAATTTTTTTCTAAAATTCAGATTTTTTCCAAGATGATTGATTAACATAAGCACAGTCAATGTTAATTTCTATTAGCTTCTTTCTTTGACTCACTGCATTAAATATACACATACATATGTATTTGTTGTTTTTTTCCTCTTGTTTGAGTGAAGAAAAACACACAAGAGTTGGTGTTCCCTTCACTGTGCTCTTGTTTACATTGTTGCATTTAATTACATAGTAAAATGTACATTTATCAGTTTAACCATTAAAATATATCTAAAAGCATCTATAAAATGTAAGTAAGGATTGTACGTGGAAATTTTTAAAAGTTAACAACAACACCAATGACCTTATTTGGTATAATAAGGTTATAATGGAAATTCTACATCAAAACAACCAAAAAATATCAATATGTAATAAATAAGATGAACGACCTGAAGGAAATTTCCGAAATTTCATTTCTAAAACAATAATAACTTTCAATTATGATATCCACTTAAGCAGTTATTTATCAAAATATTGAAGGCATTATATCGCATTCTGTTTTCAGCATGGTAACACAGCTCTCCATGTGACTGCGCTACAGCGTGATGGCAGTTGTCATGTGTCTGACTTGATGACATGTGGTATTGATCCAGCCATCAAAAATAAGGTTAGGAATGTCGCTGAATCCTAGTCCAGTGATCTTGTGGCAAGACCCTTGATTAACAAGTTCAACCATGAGGTCACAGGTTTAATCCCAGCCTCAATACAGAAGAATATAAACTGTTCTCTGTGAGGGACATTTATCTTTGGGTATTGGGATACCTCTGACCAATCCATAGGCCCCATTTTCTTGAAAGTTCTTAAGCTTAACAATCTTAAGAAGCTTATTTCATTAAGCCAATTTTACTAAATTTAATAAAGTTTATCATGATTATTTAAATTCATAAAACATTTCTTTAAATTTGCCAACATTTTCTGTTTCAAAGTGAAGTGTTCTGTTTTGATCAAGGGGAAGTAACTACAAAGGATTTTAAAAGTAGTTCTGAGAGTTGATATTTTCGATCCTTATTTTGCAGTGAAAATATCAAATTGATATTTTCACTGTTGTTATTTCACTGATAAAACCCCATAATTCATCGAAAAGCATGAAAGAAAATTTCCTTTTTTTCAAAACATCTTAATTATTAAAAGCCGAGTTCCCTTTTTTTCTTTTGGTATAATTTGTTGTATCTTCCAACAGACTCAAACCTGCCACCATTAGATCACTGCTCAAACACTCACACCCCCCCCCCCCCTCCCACCCCCTCCCCTGGGCATAAAAAATAGAAATACAGAAAAAACTATCAGCTTATGATATTGAACTAGAGTTGTGTATCTTGTTTTCCAGGATGGGAAGACTGCCGACATGCTTGGAACACAAAACCGCTACTGGCACATGATCTTTCAAAAATACAAGGTAGGTATTGCATTTTTATCAATCATATGATTGTTATTTCATAATTGTATGATATTATAATATCATAAATTTTGTGTAAACTTTATATAAGACCTACAGAAAAAAAACAGTCAAATTTATCTCCATGAGGCCATGAAAAGTTAGTCTCTAGTTTCACAGGCACATTTTTTGAAAATGGGTAGGATCATGATATTCTTTCTTTTCTTTTTTTTAATATAAAAACTAAGGTGATTCTAAGACTAAGGTAATAAAATGGAGTTGAGTAAAAAAATGAATGTGGCATTGCCTGAGAAACCAAACATGTATATTTTTTGGCGTAACAGCCACTGATACATGTGTAACTATTCAATTTTCAAACTGTTTTACCCCTGCATATTCACCAGCACATTATGGTAAATTGTTAAACTATAAATAGTAGCAATAGACTAGTTCCTAGTTAGATTGTATGGTTAGGATTGGTCTACTCTCTACAGTATATCATTTATGTATTTAACCCTTTCGGGGCTGATGTCATAAAAATGTGACAGCTGGGGGGCATCGCCTCAACCCCATGAATTCTAAAAAGAATAAATCCCAATTTTTTAAAATGACTTATTATTAAAAAAACTTATTATTTAACCCTTTTGCTACCATTGTCACACAAAAACAACAGCCTGGCCGAAATTTCTTGAAACAAGCTTAAGTATCTTATTTCATTACACCCTATTTTACTTAATCGTGGTTTAACTGTTTAGAAAATTGGTTGTCATAAAGATAATATCTTTTTAAAGTCCAATAACTCTTAAGAATGTAAATTTAACAAAAATTATACCAAAACAAAAAAATTAGCATATCTTAATCCTGTTTTAGAATACAACCTAGATTTTCAGTCAATGAAATTGTGGATAGGTAGCTTTCAACTTTTGGTGTTTACAATGTGTCAGCCAATGAGGTTGTAGTGAGATGACCTGAAGTAATATCTTAAGGATTAAGAAGGGCTTGTTTGCTTCACTCACTTATCCCATTCTTAATCATTAATATTTTACTTCCGTGTATTTAAATATTACATAAGGTACATAAGATGTTTCGAGAAACTGGGACCTGGGAGACTGTCAATGTCACAGTATTGTGACATTAAACAATATATGTGTGTTCTTTTAATTACATAAGGTGCCGAAAGGGTTAACACATCTTTTCTATTTGCGTTATATTATATATTATTATTAATATGTTACTAAAATATCATTCTTTATTAATCATTATTGATAAGTGGTAAGTTTTTTTTTCTTTCAATCAATATGTAAATGATAAATATCCATGCATGAAACGCAGAAAGATTTGTTTTTTAGTTTAATAAAGTTTGTGAACAGGTGAACATTGTATGTGAAAGATGTTAGAGGATTTGTTTAACTTCTTAAAAAAATAAATAAGTTTTACCTATAATATGAGGTATTGGCATAAAGATCTTAATCAATTTATTAACATAGAAATTTCGATTTTTAACTTACTTTACTGGGCAATACGAAATTCTGGCTACATTTTTTACTTTTATGTCATGGCAAAAATAAATTATGATTACAATTTTTATCTAGCATGGCAAAGAAACTCTGGTTATTTGTTTTTAATCTATATAGAAAAATGAAATTCTGGTTACATACTGATAGTTACATGAGCTTTCAAGGCAAAACAAATTTCTGGTTTCATTTTAGACATAACATGGCAATTTTGGTCTTTCGGTATGTTTTATAAATTTGATCGGACATACTTTGTGCTTTGGGGGGGGGGGGTATGGGTGACCTAGGATCTTAGGATCCAGAGTCTTGTTCCCCGTTTCACTAAGCCATTGCCACCAATAAATACTGTTTATGTTATAAAACTTGCAAATTAGTTATTATTTTTTGTTTTGATTTATTAGAAATTATTTGGCCCTAATTTCACTAGTGGCGTAAGTACCTGTGGCTGTTGTATTGTGTGCTTGACTTTGAAAGCATGAACTATTTACGTTTAGTTTTGTTGCGGAAATGACTTTGATAATACAAGGTGTCTGTATTTATTTATCTAACATATTTCAGCTCTTTTAATTGTATTTATGCTGTTAACAACTTACTTAGTAATAAAACTTTTGTGTTGATTAAAGAATGTTTTTTACTTAAAGTAATGTTTTAATTATAAGTGAAGATTTGTTTGATAAACCTCAATGTTTCAATGCTAAAATTTAGATAACCTATGTAAAAATATTTTAAAATTTGTCGAAAATATCATTGTGTGAAAAAAATGATTTTTGAATGTTTTTAACCATAGTAAACTCACAAAATACATTTATGTGGCCAGCTGGCATTGGTTTTATTTATAGACCCTTAAGTGATACTGTTATTTTATGTTGCTCTTGTGGCATAAATTTGAATGCTTTTATTTTCCTTATACCATACATCATATATGTTAACAATGACTATCATTCTGATGTAAAATTAAATTAAAGATATTTCAGTTGTGACCATTCTGTTTCTTAATTTTGACTGAAATAAGTCTATACTTATTAGATATTATAAATCAGCTTTAACTCAAGAATGGCTTATCAGTCCTATTCCATACTCTGCATGATAAGCATTCTGGCTGAATTTGAACCCATCTTAATGCTTAAGTTCCTTGTGTAATTGACTTATTTCCATCAAACTTGTTTTGTAGCCTGGTATTTGGCAAGCAGTTATAGACCATGACATTCCAAAGATCAAGCAACTTCTCCGATCCTGGATAAGGGTTGATTGTCGATACGTAAGTAATAGGACTCTGGGCCCCTTTTAAATAAAGATCTTGGTAGATCTTAGTCATAAATTGAAATGAGCTCATTGCCATATTTTCATTATTCGCTGTATATTTGAGTGTCATTTGAACATTAGCCAGTTTTAAAAATAATATAAGTTTTGGAAAATGAAAAAAATGAACTTGTTGTCATCCGTGATTTAAGACTTTTTGAAGTTTAAAGATCATTTAATGAAACAGACCCCTGATTATTTTAAGTTCTGATTTAATTTTTAACAATCTTTTTCCATGATGTTACAAAAAAAATGAAAGGAGAAAATATAAAAATGTATTATAAACGTTGATTACCGGTACTGTCATAAGTCATCCTTTACAGTTGAAAATATCAAGAAATCAAGATAGATTATGTTAAACATATTCAATGCTTTTTAAAAAGTTTATTTGCATAGACCAACATTTTAATCTAAACATGCCTTTAATGTATGTGCCATTGTTCTTCTTAGCAAAAGCAGACCCTGCGACAGTTTGCGGCCTGTCAGAAGCATCATGACATTGTGGTGATTATTGATGAACACAGAGCTACCACAGTAAGAACACAGACAATTTTGGACATAGTTTTAAAATTGCTTTTGAATTCAGCATCCAGTTGTATATAACTTGGATAAGCTGCCTACAGGTCTTTAGGCTAGTTGGCACATTTAGATGCTTTGATTGGTAGATAGTTATTATACATAAGTATTGACTGATCAATAACTTTTTGGCTACTTTGACTAAGCCAAAGAACTAAGTTTTATTAAATGATGTTGCTTGTTGCGAGTGTATTACAACAGTTATGTATTTTCTTATATTGCACTAGTGTAAAATATCTTGAAATGACATCTTTTTGCTCTTTTAACTCAGCGTCAAAGTGAAAAATGAATACAATTTATTTTCAGCGACGAATATTTGGTGTCATGTAATTTCAGAATTTGTATGACAATCTAATTTATACTTGCAAAATCAATTAAGTATTGAAGCTGTTAGTTTTGAAATAAATTGTAAAACTACTCTGAAATTATAAATAAAATATTAGTTATAAGCTACCTGCTTTGATGGTCATGCATTCTTTTAAAATTGCATATAAAACCTTGTGTAAGGAAAATGAGAATTTTAATAGTTATGAATCTTGAAATGGTGAACACAGATGTAAGGTGATATTTGAATCACTCTCGAGTCTGGTTCATCGGCTGGTGTCCTATTTGAGAGGCCGGAAGAACGCTCCCCTTTAATCAAACACCTATACCACTCAGCCATTTTGGGCCTAACAATGAATCTGTTAAAGGTTTGTTTTAGATAAAAACTGACTTGTTATATTGTAGGACATGATATATGGGGTGTTTGAGGGAAACCACGAGAAAGTGAGGCAGGCTCTGAAGAAAACAAGATGCCGGGTCAACTTCCTGAATGAAGTATTTACGATTAACATTTGACGTGATTTTAGGACGGATATTGCTGACATTTTTTAAGTATTTTTCACTTACCAAATGTATAACTAATGCTACAGAACAAAGCACAGAATGCCCACATAAAAACTTTTTGCTAGCCCCAAACAAGAACAAGGAGCAAGCAAAAATGTAGTTATTGCCGCATACTCACGCTTTAAATACTGGATAGTTTTTAGTTAGAATGTGCATACGTACACCTAATTTCAGTGCAGTTATCCTCCATTGGTTTTTGTTGCATAATAAAGCTTTAAGAAAAAGAAATTTGTGCAAATTGATATTGTCCAGCTAAAAAAGTCTGAAATACACATCAAGATTCTGTTTACTTATGTTGTTTTACTACCACGTGGTATATACACTCTAGAATTGTGGAAAGCTTTTTTATCAGGACATTTTTTTAATATTGCGTTTTTGATCATTCAAGCAATGATAGCAATTGTGAAACCATAACAATGGGATTCCCTTATATTTAAAATGCAAACTATTATACATTGTATTTCAGATCTCAGTAAAAAAGCACATTCTGCAATATGCTATCAAGTTTAAGGACTACAAGTTCGTGAAAATGTTGTGTGACGCAGGTGCTGACATCAACGCTAGCGGAGCAGATGTCAACACTAGCGTGAGAGTCAATAACTACTTCTGGGTTAGTATCTATCAATATTTGAATGGACCGTGTAAGAGTCAACAACTACCTCTTGGTTAGTATCTATCAATATTAGAATAGAGTACCGTACGTAAGAGTCAACAACTACCTCTTGGTTAGTATCTATCAATATTAGAATAGAGTACCGTACGTAAGAGTCAACAACTACCTCTTGGTTAGTATCTATCAATATTAGAATAGAGTACCGTATGTAAGAGTCAACAACTACTTCTGGGTTAGTATCTATCAATATTTGAATGGAACTATTGTCATGAATGTATTGGATTTTTCATTATATTTGATAGTTTTAGTTAAAATTTACTTAATTGACATCTATTGAGGAACAAGTTAATACAATATAATATTTATCACACTTGTTGGCACAATGTTTAGCATGGGTGTAATGTTATGTTGTGGGGGGTAAACGGAGAACCCAGAGGAAACTACCTGTCTGCCTTGATGACTACTATCAAACTCACATGCGTTGCGGTAAGGAAAATCACCTGAATAAAACCTGTTGCGGTGAGGAGTGGGTGCCAGTATGCAAAGAGGATGCTCCAAGTTATTTTATAATTCTAAAAAAAATCTTGACTCTTTAAACAGGCTGCCAATTGTTTTTCGAAATCCTACACAAGAATATACATTCGCAAACTCCATCCTTACGTATTTTATTCTGATATTGATTTGTATAATCATAATATAATCTTTACTGTCTTTTTTCAGGGCCCTATGTAATTTCAACTCCTTCACTCCATGACATTATGTGGCTTGAAATCAGCAGCAGACTTGACCCTTAATAAAATAAAATTCAATATTGAATTATAGTTACATAAAATCTGTAACATCCATTCACAGGGCCCACTGTACTTTGAAGTGCTGCACAAGGACATCCCACACGACATCATGTGGCATGTGCTGAAATCAGGAGCTGACTTTACACTCAAAGATGAGGTGTGTTGAGATTAATTTCCATCTTTTAAATGCTTCATATTGTTAAGGTTAGCCATATGCTAAGTGTCATTGGCAACACCAATATGTAAGCGCTTGGTCATTGTTTCTTTATTAAATCTTAATTATACAATAAAAACTACAGGGACAAGAAAAAAAATCAAAAATATTTATGTCCTTATATAGATTTTTATTCTTTTTTTTATTCATAAAAAGGTTAAGGAAAAATGGTAAAAAGTATGTGTTTATTTACTTACCAATTTGGAAGCGTTTAACTTTGCAGAACAGCTATAACAATGCGTTTACTTTTGATTTGGTTTCTGTAGTAATAGTTCTTTGCCTTTAATGTCACCAGCGAATCATGGCTGATACATAAGGTATTACTTTGTCTAGCGTTGTTGTCACTGGCGTCACCTTTAGTTTCGGTCGATAACTTTGAATAAGTTAGTGTAGTCTTCAAACTTGGTATGCACAGGTCATAGGCAGTAGGCCCATTTTGACTTTGGGGTCAAGGTCATGGTGACCATTTCTAGAACATTTTCAGGTGATCCCAGGAGATGACATATTTGATTTGTGATATTCTATTTTTTTCTAAATTATTGACAATTTTATGCTAATATTGAAACATGCCCTACAGCTGATAATGACAAAATGATATGGTGCATGTATAATGATGTGTGTTAATCAATTTCTTTACTTTTCATAGCGTGGAAGAACAGGATTTATGTACGCCCTTGACAAAGTGAATGGTGATATGCCTCTAGAAGTTTTCCAGTACATGCTCAGCAAGGGCGCGGATATAACTGAGAGGGACTGTGTAAGTATCTTAACATAACAAGAAATGCAGAAACAAATTATTATAAAGTAGCAAGGTTACAAACAGGGATTAGTTAATTACTGGATATAGACAAATGTGGAGTTTTCCAGTACATGCTTAACAAGGGGGCCAATAAAACGGAGAGGGACTATGTAAGTGTCCTTTACATTAAGAGAAATACTCTGTTGTAGAGATTCAAGGTTGCAGGAGTTATTTATGCTCTGGATAAAGACAAACATGGAAACAAAACCTAGAAGCTTTCCAGTACATGTCAATCAAAGGTGCAGATGTTTCTGATAGCAAATGTTCTTAACACTTTTGTCTTGCAATGCACAATATTCACATTCATCTGGTTGCTTTCCATATTTAAGGAGTATTATACCTCGAGGTCAGACACCACTTAACATTAAACCACAGTAGAAAAAAGTAATGTTTCTCTTTAAAAAAGAAAATGGTTGAATGTAACCACTGTGGACAAACAGTGTGGTTAAAATGTTTACAATAAAATGTAGATCAAGTAGATCCAGCATGTATTTGAAATCATAAACCATTCAGCTTCAAAACCTATAACTATGGAAGATAGCCATTGATCTGAGATGGTATAACCATGCTTTGATTCACTGCCATGTGGCATGTGGTTATTTAAATAAAATACGGCATTTAACAATGAGTAGGCACTTTCAAATTGGTGTAATTTGCTCTTCAAACTGGTTGCAATCCATATTTAATGAGTATTATACCTTCAGACTGGTTGCAATCCAATTAAATGAGTATTATACCTTCAGAATGGTTGCAATCCATATTTAATGAGTATTATACCTTTAGACTGGTTGCAATCCATATTTAATGAGTATTATACCTTCAGACTGGTTGCAATCCATATTTAATGAGTATTATACCTTCAGACTGGTTGCAATCCATATTTAATGAGTATTATACCTTCAGACTGGTTGCAATCCATATTTAATGAGTATTATACCTTCAGACTGGTTGCAATCCCCGGGATATAGCCAGGTTTGCCAGGAGGAGAGATGTTGTGGAACTCATTGACAAGGTAGAATGTGTTCTTTTTAATTTAAATAATCTCATTCAGAGATTTGTGATTGGTTTGAAAGGTTTAAATGTATTCATTAAGAATTCCATATTGAATAATTAAGAATTCCATATTAAATAATAACTCATTTGTTTTTGAAATGAAGCTTTCCTAAATAGAACATTTCAAGAGGTTACTGAAAATAGTGCTGTAAATCCTTTCTTTGTATCAATCTTTATTTAACATTATAAAGATTATAACTCCTATTTGTTTAGTCTTCTGAATTTGAGGAAAAAAGCTGTAACTTAATTTTGCGGGCTTGTTTTAGACTGTTAAATCCACCTGAGCGTTTATCGTGTATTTCAGCAGAATGACGGCATGCATATTCTGTTGTACATATTAAATTTGTTTTAACTGACATATCTGTATGTGTTGGGGTTTAAAAATTACCCAGAAGCTGGGTAAAAAACTTAGCAATTGTTGTTGACACACCTGGCAACCTTAATGCTACCCCTTTGAAACATCAGCTTAATCCCTGCCTTTCAGCAGTTTCCTGCTACTCCCAAACAAAATGAAACCCTTATGAATTAAATAATTATATGAGAAAACTAGGGATGCAAACGAATGGCAAAATTGATATTCGAATATTCGGTAATTCTTTCGATCGAATATTCGATTACCAAAATATGTATTTTAGAAGATGTAGTAAACTACTATTATTATTCGCTAAAGTAATAGGCGGGGCATTTTAACCCTATTTTGTCGTGGCCAGTACGCGGGGCGGATACTGATTTTCCCCAAATGAAATTTTCCATTTTCAGGAAGAAATAGGCAATACATTATAAGCAGACAAACAACGAATCTAATAATTCAAATTCGCTGCCTTTTGTAAACAATGTGAAATTAGATGGATTCCTAGTCATACAGTGTTTTGCACCAATTGAGGGTCTTTCCATAGAATGATCAGCCTCGTTCAGAGATTGACCTCTAAACTGACTGAATATAACTATGGAAACCACCAATTCAGTTCTAGCAAAATAGTAAAACAAAAACATAAGTGGATTGGACTCAGCTATTGTACAACAATAGAGGAAATATATCCTAATATCCATTTCAAAGCACGAAAATTGTATCAAAACATGAAAACAGTTTAAATCACATATATGCAACAATATTATTGTTGCACAAGGCATTCATATCATCACCTCGATTTTGCGCTATGTTGCACAGTATTTGCAGCCAAAACAACACATTGGTGGTAAAGCAGATCCCTAGCTAGTTATTGTAAAGGTAGGGGGACTTTTTATAGTACCCGGCGATATGTCCCTTAATGACACATGACGGGTGTCTAGTCATCACATTTACACCTCTGGCATTAGGGGCCAATAGTTGTAAAAACAAGACAAACATACTTTATAAACAACATCTGTGTTGGCAAAATCTGTTTTATTCTCTTTATTGATTTTTTTTTCGAATATTCGAATACCGATTTTGACATTCAAATACCAAACGTTTTATCGAATATTCAAATATTCGAATATTTGTTTGCATCCCTAGAGTAAACATATTCAGAAGGGATAATATTTGAACACACTGGTTGTGTTTCCTTATATTCCTATATTACCAGCATATCTTATTATATTTCAGTTCTATGTGAAGATAATTTGAGACTCGGATTGTGATTCTCTTACCCAGATGGCCATAGATGGATATGAAAGCCTCATGATTACACACACAATACCAAAATTTCATATTATGTATGTTTCAGTTCTATGTAAAGATTATTCGAGACTCAGATTGTGATTCTCTTACCCAGATGGCCGTAGATGGATACGACAGCCTCATGATTACTCACAATGTAAGAACTAACAGTGTGCAGATCTAGGATAAAGAGGATTATTGTTTGTTTCAGTGTTAGATTGCAATAAATTTTTACCACATGAGCAAAGGCTATATTTTGAAGTTGGTGTAGTCACAAGGTGAATTTTATTGCAGTGTTTCACTAAAACAATCATTATTTTCTTTTATTATAAAAGTAAAAAGAATATAAAAAGACTGTTTATTGTAAATATTTATAAAGTGAGCCAAATGCGAATGAACATCATTTCGGAAATGGTGTCATTAAGATTATGTCCCAGCCCTGTGTGAACTGACTATTTTTGTGTCCACTGCATAACCCCTCAACCGATAGAAAGATATCAAAACACTTTTGAAAAAGTGTTACCATATTAAGTCAGCGTGCTGAGCAAAGGTTCCAGTTATTTACTGTTTATGTAAGGGTTACTTTTAGGTGCTAAAGGCGAGATGGCCATTTGTAGTCATTTTCTTGTCTGCGTCATAACTCCTAAATCCATGGATTTCTAAATAACTTAAATAGTAGAGATTGTTCACAACATCAAGCTGTGTGAAAGAGTAAAACTGTCAAGCTTCCTGTCTTCAAGGTCAAGGTCACACTTATGTGTCAAAGGTCATCTTGTTCATTTAAAAATTTTCAACTGAAAGAAGGTTTCAAGATAACTTGACTGAATGGTTTACAACTTAAAGCTGACAAACAAAGTACATGTTCTACCTGACTGCCTTCTAGGTCAAGGTCATAATTAGGGGTCAAAGGCCATTTTCGTCTGATTTATATTTCCTCTTTTGATGAAAGACCAATACCATCTTCTTTCTTGCATAATTTTGTATCTGTTAGTTTAAAAAATATTAATCTAAATGATTCCCTCTCAGAAAGTATAGATTATTTCTAATGATGGTCTTGTTTTTTTCAGTATCGAGACACTTTCATCTATGCCTCTGGAAATAAAACAGATGATGTCCTCCAGTTTATCCAATGGCTGCCGAGGTTTCAGGTAATTTATTTTCTGTTTATTCTCTGAGAAACAAACATGTTTCAGGTAATATAAATGTGATGTTGATGAATCGTGTGACATCATTAATACCAAGTCATACTGTTCAAATGACTTGATTGCATTCATTGTTTTACTATATCTGAAGCTTTGACTTAAAAAAATGGCACTGATCAAAAGAATGTATGCTTTGATCTACCCAAGCAATACAGCATTCAATTTTTAACAGAGTTTTTGTTGCTTTTCTATCAGGATGAAGTGGCACAGCTCCATAAAGCCATCCAGACCTGCTCTGTCGAGGAAGTTCAAAGAATCTTGGATTATTCCCCCTCCCCAGATCTTATTGTATGCTACAGAAATAAGGTATGCAAAGGTTTAGTTATGTAGAGAGATAATACACTTTCAATTGTCTGTCAATATTTACACCTCTTCCATTCCTTAAATGAACTGACTTTCACCAATTGCGAATACTTTCTGATGAATGCATCATCTTCGGATATGTTCGGATCGCGAATCATCGCATATTGATATAAATGTAAATTGAATAATGTCTATCTTGTTATTGTTTGTATTGTGCCAGCAGGCCACAAAAACTAAATCAGCATTTAAGAAAGTAATAATTTATGATCTGTTAAATGTGTTTTGAGCATTAGCATTTCAATTTTACATTTTAATGTGATTTGAAGTGAATAATTTTTTACTTGCGATATTGTGGTGTAATATGATAAACTGTTACCTGTAACGGTCACGTCATTCTATTTACAAGAACGGGTGAAAAAGAATTACTGTAAGATTTTCCTTAATGAAATGAAGTATTTTTTTTAACAATTCTTGAAATAAATAATAAACTATTGGTGTAGATATTAGTAATGAATTGCATGATTTGTCTGTAAATAATTGATTCCTTAAATAAGAGACAGAATACAGTTTGTCTGACATGCAATTTTCCCCATTGACGGGGGTGAAAATGCTCCAGAATTTAAACCCATCCCATTGCCTCCTGGTGAGGAATGAATATCCTCTGAAAATAAAAATGTGTGATTTGGAAAAATGCAGTCTCATTTGCTTCGTACAAAACATTTTCTTGCAACATATATACATAATAACATATATACATATTACAGTGTTTTTCATCTCAAAAGAAAAGCTAGTTCCATTTTTAGCTCTCATTTGCGGCATACAAAAATTAAACCTTTGCCATGACTTGAAAAATTATGTATGTAATTTACAAATGTTGCCAGATATGTATATTAAGGCCTATCAATCTTGCTTGAATATTTGTAGAGTTAAGCCCCTTATCAGCAGAATAAAACACACAAGCAGGCATTCACTAGCAGTGCTGTTGTTATCATTCATACTTTTTTGGTCTTCCAGGCAAGGAGAACGCCTCTAATCCAAGCAGTGATATATGGAAGACAAGATGTGGTGGACTTGTTGATTTATCTGCCTTACGAGGTCAACATTGATGCCCAAGACTGCGTAAGAATGGGTCTTCAAATAATTATCTGTGAAAACAATAAAATTGAGAAATTCTACTTTTGTGGTCTAATACAAATGTTTTGGTTTTATACTTTAAATATTTTGCTAAATAAGTGTTTGGATTACCAGTGCTTTCAAACAACTTTGTTACTTTGAATTAAAAGGTCAATGATGAGGAATTGGTATATGATACAATATCGGTACTGAAGGTACTTTAGTAAAGAGTTATGTATAAAACGACAGTGGTTCGAGGATAGCTGATCAAAATAGGGCCTTAATGGAGAACTAATCGAGGGGTGAAAGCGAAAACGTTATATCTTCTTTCTTTATTTAATGTCACTTTGAACCTTTTGGCATTCACCCCTTGTTTTACTCTTGGAAAAACCTAATATTATATCTTATACACCTTGACACAAAAATCAGGCTTTTCTAAGGGTAAGATTATGGCCCTCAATTGCTTACCTGTTGACAAACAACTACCACTTTGGTGAGAAGGCGTGTACCAACCACTGCGCATATCAGACAACCAAATGTAAATGTTGACTAATGGGAGCCATCATTAAATACAGTCACAAATTGACTGTATAAAAAACAAAACGTACATCTTTTACTGATATTTTCCAGTGTAACAGGACGGCGTACCACTTTGCCTGCTGTTTGACAGGGGAACTAGGTCAGAAGATCCGCGATGACTTGATAGAGGCGGGAGCAGATACGAGCATTAAGGATGTGGTAAAATATTGTTATATTTCATTGGTTTATACTCATTTATTTTAGCTTGATTGTGAACCCAGCTGATATGAGTCACTCTTGGGTCCATTTCCTAGGTAGAAACCAGAACTGCTGTCCTTACTGAGAGGCAATGAGAAAGAACCACTTGTGGGAATGGAACCCATGCCCTCTTGGGTGAAATGCTGTACCTTAGCCACAAGACCACTCTCTTCCATTGACAACAATATCAATAAATTAAGTTCATGAGAAGGCATCCTAATGGTTATTGTTGTTAATATTTGTATTGCGAAACCATTTAACTATATTTAATATGGGAACAAGAATGCACCTGCTGACAAAAAAAATTGTCATCATTTATATGATATAATTTCATATGATAAAAAGACTGAAAAATGAAATTCATGGTCAGGGGATTTGAGGTCAATACTCTTTACAAAACAGATGACATCAGGCTAATGCTGTGCTTCATTCAGTTGTATGAGTTTTATGTAATCGTGATTCACATTAATTCTCTATGTTTTAACAGAGAGGTCAAACAGGTGAAGAGTTTGCACAGAGAGAAGGTGGGGAGCATGTGATTGAAAGAGAAAGACAGGCCATATATGGACTGGCCAAGGAACTAGTCTGCGTAGATAAGGTACCTTACAATGTTTTTAAGATTTTTTTCAAGGAAAGTAAAACTGCGGTCCTTCGAACAGGTGTTTATTCGAAAGGAGAATTTGAAAAGGTGTAAAAAATATATATATATTATATAATACATTTGAGAAGGAAATTGGTAAAAGTTAATGATGAGAATTTAATCATATTTTTATGTTATTTGTTTAGAAAATGTGTTTTTCTTTTTATAAAAATTAACTTTTCTATTTATTGGTTTTTCTTTTACATTTTCACATTTAGCATACGACAGTTTTTGAACATCTGCACAAAGTTATTCAAGATGTTTAGATACTGGTCTTGTAGAACACAACTAGTTTGAATTTTCAAATAACGCTTTTAATGGTAATCTAATATATGTGATCTTAAGGCAATGTTAAACTAAAATTATTGACATTGGTTGCATGCTTGTTAATAAATTTTCTCTTGATTAAACTTTTAGAAGCTTTATTGGAGTGCATAAATGTTTTTTTATGTACCCAGCATATCTTTATTTCCCGTTAGCCACTTTGACCTTGACAAATTTGTTTGCTTCATTCTCACTTTTAGTATGAAGAGTTGAGGACGCTTATTCGAGCCAAGAGAAAAGGTCTGCCCGAGTTTAAGGACTTCCTAAGAACATACAGGTTCCCAGTCGTTGCCCTGCACAAAGTGGTAAGCTGAACTTAGGAGATCAATGATTTTTACTTTCGTTTTTGGAAGAAAAAAAGCGATGCATTTTCATAGCGGTGATGTCAGCGGCAGTGGAAGAGGTAGGGAGGGCAATGTCATTGTAAAAAACTTGAACATAGTAGCTTAGTGGTTGAAGTGTGGGGAAGGTCCAAATCCCCATCTGCGTTATACTAAAAGACTTGAAAATAAGGCACCAGTAGCTCTCTTAGTGGTTGAGGTATTGGGAAGGTCACACGTTCCAACCTCTGCCTGCAATATACCTAAAGACTTTTAAATACGGTACCAGTAGCTCTCTTGCCTAGCGCTTGGCATTTGGCATTTTAAGGTTTGTGCCGGGGAAAATGGTGTACTCTGTACTGGTTTAAACCCAGGAAAGTTGTGACCCATGTATCAATGCTTTACATTTAGCCCGTTAAAAATAAGGGGCCTATTTACGAAGAGCAATGTAATCACTCCTGGACTTCATTGCACCTCACTCTGTCTCTTCAACTTTTTTAATACCGGGATTTGACTGTGAATTCCTGTCACTATCTCATCTCATGCCATTTAAACACAATTTAAGTCATTTTGGTGTCATGGCAGGGACTAGCAGTAGTGCAGCCAATGGGGCAGGCAGATTGTCATAAACTCTAACAAGCAGATATCACATTGTAGAGTTATGCCCTATGTTCATCTGAAAAAACATACAAACTTTGGCTTTCGCTCTTCTACACTCTAGTTTTTGAAAGAATCACTTGATGTTTTGGCACAAAGTCAGAATTCCATTTTCATTCATCAGAGGTTTGATAATGATAAATCTATCTGTGGTACCAATAGCATCATCACTCTGGTGTATGAGAATGCAGAGTGTTCATTTTTACACTTAATAAATAAACTGAAATAACAGGCCAACTGATTTTTTCAAAAAATCAACCATTAGCCAAAAATGCTGTGATGTGAGACATTTTTGAGCTTTCTTTAAAATCTTTTGAGTTTATAAACTCTATTGGTTAGCAGTAATGTACTTACTACAAATTACATTATAACAATGACAAATACACGACAAACTGCAAATGTATGTGAATGTTATCTCACATGAGTGGTCATTTAATACGGAATTTATTAAACCGGTTTTCTTTAATTGATTTAAAAACAAGCCTTGGCTAGTTGTTTGCAGTTTAAGTAAATGAGTTTAATAAATTTCATGTTGAATGATAACATATGTGAGATTTTATTTATATCATAAATACTTATGTGCCAATTCACAGCGCAGAATTCATAAAATGTTGCTATATAATGCAGCCATTTTCAACACTATTTCAATGCTGTAAAGACATAATTTTTGGATAGTTATTACACTAGCTTTTTTTTTATCTTTGATTCGAAACTTGCAGATATGTGAATTATGCTTTACCTTGGTTTCCAGCTTTCTCCGTTGATGCCAACTTATCGAGACCTGATATTTCTGGCTACAGATTACGGGAAACTGGACATTGCTTACTTCTTAGCAAACATTGGAGCTGATCTTTGTAGGCATGAAAAGGTATTTATACCATATTGGAACAAGTTTTCATTGTTTAGTTTATTCATTAATCATCATATCAGAACAAGAACCAGTAGGAGCAGAGCGCTCACCTTGCAATAAAAGCGTGGGGATAAATTACGAGATTTAATTATACAGGTAGTTGGTTATTGAATGTTGTCGTACACGCTATGTTGCAAAACAATAACAACACACAATACCCTTTGCAAAGCGGGTCCTTAAGGCCAAGTTCCAAAAAGGCCCAGTACAGAAAGGGCCATTTCTAATAACTGTCTTTGACACAATCATGCTCTTTCCATAAACCTATAAAAGCCAGCCATTGATCATACTTTTTTACATTAATGTGTTTAGTAATGAGAGAAATAAAAGATGTAAAACATGATTACTATCAATATGTCTTTATCACACTTCTCCCCACTCACAAAATCACAGACCTATATATGGTTTAAAGGTCTGTGACATCTCTAAAAGTGCAACATCGAAGACAAAACATCACCAGTAATGGGACATTATAATTATTGCCATTATCAACTCATTTAAGACACACACCGCTATAATCCTATCAATTTCCAACCCACTCGAACAAAATATAGGTATATATATATATATATTTATGTGAAAAGCTACTTGCTACTTGTTTTTTTATATCAAAGTGGGCCTATCTGGACCAGGCCTTCTTTTGACCGGGCCTTTCTGGTACTGGGCCTTTTTGTATGGACTCCAACTTTTGATTGAAACTAGATGTTCACTGAAAACTGATACTTCAACTCATGCATTTAGTGACATATAAATTTCTACTGTCTACTATATAAGACAAATATCAGAACAATACTCTTACTTTAAAACTTTACTGAAGAAAATATATCCTTGATGATCATCTATCTTAGTTTGAAACAAACATGGCACTTAGTGGATAGAGGAGCTTGAGGCAAATTTTCTCCAAAATTGCATAAGATGCACTTTACTTATGATAACTTAAGAAGGCAAATAAATGCCCAACTAAAATAGTAACATAAAAGAAAATCATTTCTATACAAACATTTATACATCAATCCCAATCATCTGTGCATGCATTAAAAAAATATGGACAATCAGAAAACCTTTTTTCAGCTTACAGTCACACTGACCTTGACCTTTGACCCACTGACCTCAAAATCAATAGGGTTCATCTGCTGGTCATGACCAATAAGCCTACCTAGTATGAGGTCCCTGGGTCAAAGCGTTCTCAAGTTATTGATCGGAAACCGTTTTTCATGTTAAGGTCACACTGACCTTGACCTTTGACCCACTGACCTCAAAATCAATAGGGTTCATCTGCTGGTCATGACCAATACACCTACCAAGTATGAGGTCCCTGGGTCAAAGCGTTCTCAAGTTATTGATCGGAAACCGTTTTTCATGTAAAGGTCACACTGACCTTGACCTTTGACCCACTGACCTCAAAATCAATAGGGTTCATCTGCTGGTCATGACCAATAAGCCTACCTAGTATGAGGTCCCTGGGTCAAAGCGTTCTCAAGTTATTGATCGGAAACCGTTTTTCATGTTAAGGTCACACTGACCTTGACCTTTGACCTCAAAATCAATAGGGTTCATCTGCTGGTCATGACCAATACACCTACCAAGTATGAGGTTCCTGGGTCAAAGCGTTCTCAAGTTATTGATCGGAAACCGTTTTTCATGTAAAGGTCACACTGACCTTGACCTTTGACCCACTGACCTCAAAATCAATAGGGTTCATCTGCTGGTCATGACCAATAAGCCTACCTAGTATGAGGTCCCTGGGTCAAAGCGTTCTCAAGTTATTGATCGGAAACCGTTTTTCATGTTAAGGTCACACTGACCTTGACCTTTGACCCACTGACCTCAAAATCAATAGGGTTCATCTGCTGGTCATGACCAATACACCTACCAAGTATGAGGTTCCTGGGTCAAAGCGTTCTCAAGTTATTGATCGGAAACCGTTTTTCATGTAAAGGTCACACTGACCTTGACCTTTGACCCACTGACCTCAAAATCAATAGGGTTCATCTGCTGGTGATGACCAATACACATACCAAGTATGAGGTCCCTCGGTCAAAGCGTTCTCAAGTTATTGATCGGAAACCATTTGGTATTCCGACCGACCGACCGACAGACAGACAGACAGACCGACCGACCGACATGTGCAAAACAATATACCCCACTTTTTTCAAAAGGGGGCATAATAATACAATTTCTGCTTCACCTTTGTTCATAATTTGAATAATTCATGATTGGTACTTGTAACCATTACTTACCGTGTATAGTATATAGCCTTGGAAAGTTTAATTGTGTTTTCTCTATTCAAACATTGCTGATTTCTGCCATATGGAATTTAGAAGAAGTTTTTGGTTCTAAAGTTTGCAGCATTGACTTCAGAAGGACAGAAACAAACATATTTATAAAATGATCCTATTAGTTCCCAAACTTAGCTTTTCTCTTGTCATAAATGATAATCTTCAAACCTTACGACACAATGAAAGTTTTGTAAGGACAACTGCATGCAAACAAGGAGGTTTACTTATTAGTTAATTCTATCATTGTCCTTAAATTTAAAATCTTTTTTACCTGCAGTATGAAAAGGAAGATGCAGAAGGAAATACGGAAATAAAATACTATACACCTGCCGAGAGGGCTGCGCATCTTGGTTTTCACGATCTATCTGAGTGTTTAAGGGACAAGCAACGACGACAGCTGGATAAACTCCGCAACCACACTCCGCTTCTACCAAAGAGAGCCATTAAGAAACACTTTGCGGTTGATCCACAGGAATATCAGCGTCCCAAGTCATGTGTGTTTGTGACCCAGTCTGTTGTATGATGTAGAAGATTGTAGATTTGTAGTGCTAGTTTTGTTAGATTCTTGGTAATTCATGAATGCTGTGATATTTTTTATGCTAGGTTATATATATATGTTTACAGTTATATGACAAAGATCATTGGTCTTGTTGTTGAAATGTGTCGATAGGAAGGTTTTCTGTTAAAATAACATGTTTTAAGGTCCCAAGTAATTTACATTCATAAGGAATATATTGAAGATGTGCAAGTTCCTTAAAAGAATGAATATGTCAAATTCAGAACAAGACTTTATTTTCTTTATTGTGTATCATTTTTCAGTCGTGATATGAACTGAATAAGCATTTTCTGTGTTTTACATTCATAATATATAAAGATATATGGATGAATTGTTTGCCTTGATTTTACTTTTTTAATACTATGTATGTTTTTGACATTCGTTATTGATTGAAAGACTGTTATATTATAAATGATTGTATAAATGTTCATTTGTAAAAGGTATTATATCATTGACAACGAATGTTATTATAATCACATAACACTATATTGCCTGGTCGTGAGATTTCGGGCCTTCAGATATAAATATTACAAATGAAATAATCATATATAAAAAACGCCCCCCCCCTTTTTAATTTAATTTTAATTGTTAATTTCTTGCAAACTTTTTTTAAAAGGAATGTTATTGGGGCATAGATTCCTTGACAAATTTTGATTAATACTATTATATTTGAACCTTTTATCCACAAAATAATATTTTGTTTGTTTTTAGTATATTATAATTAAATTTTGATTTGTATTGTCAAAGCAGTATTTACAAGCTATCTATTTCTGTTCTTACATACATTATAGTTTTGTTATTGGTGCTATACATATGTAATCAATTATATATATGTATGTGCTTAATGGTTTTGGGAAAATAAATGGCTTAATTACCAGCATTGACTTTCAATTTTTAAAGTCCGAAATTCTACCAGTTTGGTCAAATGGCCTAAGGGAAAAACACATGCTATTTAGAAAGTTAGTATTCTTTGAAAGTCACAGTTAGCATCTGAGATTGAAAACTGGTTTAAAGGAAGCTCATGTGAGAACATACCTTTGGGTTGTATTGTGAGTCATTGGGGTCAAGTTAGCTGATAATGGATAGAAAAAATACTGCTCAATAACTTGAAATAGTGTTTAGTGATAACAAATGGCGTAAAGCAGCTCACATCTGACTACCTTTGGAATGCATTTATAGTTGTTTGGGTCAAGGTCAGTGTTACTAAGAAAAACCTGTTTTTTATCAATAACTTTATTAACAAATGATGTTTATTTATAAGGGGTTAAAACTTGGTGTATATCAAGCTCATGTAGAGACATACTTTTGGATTGCAATTAGTTTAAACATATTATTTTACAACGATTATGAAACAAGTTATTACAAAATTATATTTATCACTCTCGTTGGCACGATTTTACGCGAGAGTATGGTCTTGTGTTGTGGGGGAAACGGGAGAACCCGGAGAAAACCCACTTGTCCCCAAGCCGGGAATCGAAACCGGGTCGCGAGGTGAGGAGGTGGTTTATTTAAAAAAAAAAAATCTGATTCATTTCAGGTACATTAAGCCGAAATTTAGATATACTATGGCAAGAGAAGACCTTTATGAACATTAAGAAGGAGAATATTATTCAGCATATCTACTTAGATTGTCTCGGAGACATTTACTGTGAAATCAAATGACTTATTGGCTGCCATTCGGGTCAGGGGGGATACCTATTTTTTTAAAATCTTTTACGTGTTTCTGATGACATGGTGCTCCCTTAGTTAAATATTTTATAAATCAAATCATATCATCCCTGCTCATTTCAGTATTAATTCAGTACTTCTTTTAATGTTAAGCTAATGTTTATCCTCATTTGAATTATGATAAAAACTATTCATACTACAACCTATTCAGCCATTGCATCAAAATTCGTAATGTGACTTAAATCAAGGGCAGCAACAACATACTGACTTACGATTTTTGGGATCTCCAAATGATCTTTCTTAATATGTATCAATAACGCAAGCATTGTAAAGTGCTAAATACACTTGTGATGTTTTACATTTAATCTAGTAACTCTAAACATTACTAATGTTTGGCAAATCAATCATGTCTACTAAATTAAAACAAAAGTATCGACAATTTTGCCTTAAAAACAGATACTAAAATGAAAAGGAGAATAACAATGTTTCTTTGCATCATATAGCCGTCTCACATTTGAAAACACTAGTAGTAATCGCGAGTTTTTTCCCTGTTTTTTAGTTGCGCCATTGGTCCATAAGGCCCTCAATTTGGTAAATAGTGGTGTTTTGGCTGTATATAAACACAATATCACTATTTGTTAAGCTGGTCAGTTCTGTAAAACATGTATATAAATTGACCTGAAGAGCACGAATTTGGTATCTTTGTCATTTTAACTGCTAAATGTAAACCGTTGAAGTGGAAAATATGAATTTTGCTAAGAAAAAATACTAGGAGTTTGCATGCCAGTTCTTGTAAATATTTATAATAGACACACTTGAAAGGCTACCTAGAAAACATTAATTGATCAAACTATTCCAAAATAATGCCTGTTAAAAGGTGTTTGTTCGGCTGTAAAGGGCTTTTTTGTGCCACCATGTGGTCGTTATGACACCGCATAGTCTTAATAAGAGTTATACATGTGTTTGTTTGGCTCTTAAAGGGCTTTTTTGTGCCACCATGTGGTCGTTATGACACCGCATAGTCTTAATAAGAGTTATACATGTGTTTGTTCGGCTCTTAAAGGGCTTTTTGTGCCACCATGTGGTCGTTATGACACCGCATAGTCTTAATAAGAGTTATACATGTGTTTGTTTGGCTCTTAAAGGGCTTTTTTTGTGCCACCATGTGGTCGTTATGACACCGCATAGTCTTAATAAGAGTTATACATGTGTTTGTTCGGCTGTAAAGGGCGGTTATGTGCCACCATGTGGTCGTTATGACACTGCATAGTCTTAATAAGAGTTATACATGTGTTTGTTCGGCTCTTAAAGGGCTATTTTGTGCCACCATGTGGTCGTTATGACACTGCATAGTCTTAATAAGAGTTATACATGTGTTTGTTCGGCTCTTAAAGGTTTTTTTTGTGCCACCATGTGGTCGTTATGACACCGCATAGTCTTAATAAGAGTTATGCATGTGTTTGTTCGGCTCTTAAAGGGCTTTTTTGTGCCACCATGTGGTCGTTATGACACCGCATAGTCTTAATAAGAGTTATACATGTGTTTGTTCGGCTCTTAAAGGTCTTTTTGTGCCACCATGTGGTCGTTATGACACCGCATAGTCTTAATAAGAGTTATACATGTGTTTGTTTGGCTCTTAAAGGGCTTTTTTGTGCCACCATGTGGTCGTTATGACACCGCATAGTCTTAATAAGAGTTATACATGTGTTTGTTCGGCTCTTAAAGGGCTATTTTGTGCCACCATGTGGTCGTTATGACACCACATAGTCTTAATAAGAGTTATACATGTGTTTGTTCGGCTGTAAAGGGCGTTTATGTGCCACCATGTGGTCGTTATGACACTGCATAGTCTTAATAAGAGTTATACATGTGTTTGTTCGGCTCTTAAAGGGATTTTTTGTGCCACCATGTGGTCGTTATGACACCGCATAGTCTTAATAAGAGTTATACATGTGTTTGTTCGGCTGTAAAGGGCGTTTATGTGCCACCATGTGGTCGTTATGACACTGCATAGTCTTAATAAGAGTTATACATGTGTTTGTTCGGCTCTTAAAGGGCTTTTTTGTGCCACCATGTGGTCGTTATGACACTGCATAGTCTTAATAAGAGTTATACATGTGTTTGTTCGGCTCTTAAAGGGCTTTTTTGTGCCACCATGTGGTCGTTATGACACCGCATAGTCTTAATAAGAGTTATACATGTGTTTGTTCGGCTCTTAAAGGGCTTTTTGTGCCACCATGTGGTCGTTATGACACCGCATAGTCTTAATAAGAGTTATACATGTGTTTGTTCGGCTCTTAAAGGGCTTTTTGTGCCACCATGTGGTCGTTATGACACCGCATAGTCTTAATAAGAGTTATACATGTGTTTGTTTGGCTCTTAAAGGGCTTTTTTGTGCCACCATGTGGTCGTTATGACACCGCATAGTCTTAATAAGAGTTATACATGTGTTTGTTCGGCTCTTAAAGGGCTTTTTGTGCCACCATGTGGTCGTTATGACACTGCATAGTCTTAATAAGAGTTATACATGTGTTTGTTTGGCTGTAAAGGGCGTTTATGTGCCACCATGTGGTCGTTATGACACCGCATAGTCTTAATAAGAGTTATACATGTGTTTGTTCGGCTCTTAAAGGGCTATTTTGTGCCACCATGTGGTCGTTATGACACCGCATAGTCTTAATAAGAGTTATACATGTGTTTGTTCGGCTGTAAAGGGCGTTTATGTGCCACCATGTGGTCGTCATGACACCGCATAGTCTTAATAAGAGTTATACATGTGTTTGTTCGGCTCTTAAAGGGCTTTTTTGTGCCACCATGTGGTCGTTATGACACTGCATAGTCTTAATAAGAGTTATACATGTGTTTGTTCGGCTCTTAAAGGGCTTTTTTGTGCCACCATGTGGTCGTTATGACACCGCATAGTCTTAATAAGAGTTATGCATGTGTTTGTTCGGCTCTAAAAGGGCTTTTTTGTGCCACCATGTGGTCGTTATGACACCGCATAGTCTTAATAAGAGTTATACATGTGTTTGTTCGGCTCTTAAAGGGCTTTTTGTGCCACCATGTGGTCGTTATGACACTGCATAGTCTTAATAAGAGTTATACATGTGTTTGTTTGGCTCTTAAAGGGCTTTTTTGTGCCACCATGTGGTCGTTATGACACCGCATAGTCTTGATAAGAGTTATACATGTGTTTGTTCGGCTCTTAAAGGGCTATTTTGTGCCACCATGTGGTCGTTATGACACCGCATAGTCTTAATAAGAGTTATACATGTGTTTGTTCGGCTGTAAAGGGCGTTTATGTGCCACCATGTGGTCGTTATGACACTGCATAGTCTTAATAAGAGTTATACATGTGTTTGTTCGGCTCTTAAAGGGCTTTTTTGTGCCACCATGTGGTCGTTATGACACCGCATAGTCTTAATAAGAGTTATACATGTGTTTGTTCGGCTCTTAAAGGGCTTTTTTGTGCCACCATGTGGTCGTTATGACACTGCATAGTCTTAATAAGAGTTATACATGTGTTTGTTCGGCTCTTAAAGGGCTTTTTTGTGCCACCATGTGGTCGTTATGACACTGCATAGTCTTAATAAGAGTTATACATGTGTTTGTTCGGCTCTTAAAGGGCTTTTTTGTGCCACCATGTGGTCGTTATGACACCGCATAGTCTTAATAAGAGTTATACATGTGTTTGTTCGGCTCTTAAAGGGCTCTATCGTTGCCAACATGTGGTCTATATCGCACTGAGTATGCATTACTAGTGATTGACTCTAGATGAGTTTACGAAGCTACAATGGGGTTTACTAGGCACTAAAATGACTTGGATATAACCTGTTTAGGATTTGTTTGACACTTAATAGTGTCCACTACGCAAACATGTGGTTTATTCAACACTGTATCGGCTCCCTAGACTCCCTTTAATGGCATGTTTAACTCAAACGAAGTAACAAAATGTTTATTGAATACAAGGTAGACTTGAACAGAGGTAGTCGTTGATTACTGATTGGCCGATTAGGGTTAGTTGTATACAAAATTTGGTTGATAAAGCTCTTAGTTGGCCAGGGTAGAACCTGTCTGGGATTTTATTAATGAGTGGGCCTGACCGAAACCACATGAGGGGCCGGAGTATTAAGCTCTTGAAAAAAAATTGTTATACAAAAGGTATAAATGTAGCTGCACTGCAATCACACTGAGACTTGTTGGGGGACCTGTTGTATCTGAAAAAGACAATTTGGACGTAGAAGGCACTCGGTAGGCTTAGGAAGAAACATTGTTTGGTTTGCTAAACACATACATTATACCTTGGCCGAAATACTTGGGGTTGTTTGGTTCTTAAAAAATACATACTTTGTCGGTAAAGCACTGGATTGAATTGAACAGTGGTTAATTTCCGGCTGAATGGGCTTATATGGAATTCACACAAACAGTATGCATCCAGTTTGTTAGGCACTGGATGAGGTAAAGTGAGGTAAATTGCGCTAAACCTGATTTTAAGTTTTGATATGGGAAAAAAGATGATATACAAAACGTTCTGTGATTTAAGACTTTCAAATGAAATCCAGTCAAGCATATTGATGTTATATAAATAAAACAGCCGATATTGTTTATATTCGCATTTTAAAATTGGAATGATCATTTCGACCTTGAATTTGAATAGCTTAGTTTTGTATAACATTATGACAGGGGGTCCAACGTGTTTTGTGTTTGCCGAATTTAAAGTGAGGGGAATTGTGTGAAGCCGAATCAAATGGCGGCGTTTGAAGGAATTTCGGTGTTTCAGGTAGGTATGTTCACCTGGTAAGTACGTTATATCACCTTTTTCACAATATAAATACGCCTACACTGAGACCATACGTGTAAGCGTATCTCGGTTTTTTAACTTTTGTTTCCAGAAGCCTTAACAAAAAAGTTATTGAATGTATAAGCTGAGCGATTGATTGTTTACAAAGTGAAAATAGAAAATTGTGTGACTTGAAATTGTGTTTTCAGTTCAAGTTTATCAATCTTGTATCTACTTAAGCTATTTGTTATTGATTTTTTGCATTATTTATCTTTTCGACGGCACTTACTTGGGCACTATACGACCGATTTTTTTATGATTAAACACCTTTTATGTTGGGCGACGAAGTTTTATGCAGTTTTAGTGTGAAGCAGAATCAGAATATGCATGCATTAGTACAAGTGTAATGAAGGGGTATACACAATCCATAAGGGGTAAATAACTGATATCTTAGCCTTTTTTCACATTTTAAAAAATGACCATGACCTTGACCTTTGGTGACATTGATGGTCAGTATGTTAGAAAGCTTAGCATATGTACAACCAATTCAAACATTTAAGTCAATATATGTTTGTGTGAAATAGTTACAATAATTATTGGAAGACTAGTCATGGGCTAAGAAAACGGCAGCCATCTTTGCTGTTGTCTTTGTTACCATGGTAACCTGCAGAATATCAGCCATCCACCCTCGCTATGAATAAACTTCAGACATCCCCGGACACAAATATACAAAGTAACGCTCTGCACAAAAAATGCACACAAATAGCTCTAGGGACTGTACTACTCTGAGTGCAGTGAAAACTCGGTAGATAGTGATGATGACTTAATTTACGATAAGTATGAGTTCAACTCAAATTCACTATGCTGGTAACTGATTAGCAACATAATATTTTTATTGACATTAAAGATGCACCGCCTTGAAATAAATATGTTAAAAAGTAACTAAGCCACTTTTGTAACATTCAACTTCACTTTACTTCCCACTTTAAACAGTAGATTCACAAGTGTTGTAGTTAATATATATTTATTTGTTTTACTTCCCTTCAGGTAAGAACCAGTGATTCAGCCCCGTGTCATTGAAGCGCATCTTATGATAGTTAGGCAAAGACAATTGTTTTGGTGAATTATGTAATAAGGATATACAATACCTACCAGATCAAGCCACCGTTGACAGATCCTCCAACTACTTGTGAAGTTTCCAGTATATACGCATACTTTATAGACAGTCCTGTCTTGTTTGGTTGCCGGACATGGTACGTTAAATGAGACTGTTCATGACATGGATAAAGATCAACACAAATTAAAGTAGGATTATAGTAGTTTTCAGAACCATCCTAAATGAGGAGGATAGCATAATGTCATCACAGCTGGTAACTCTCTTCAAAGTTTTCCTTCTTGGCCAGCACCTGACGAGAACTGTATCCTCTTCTCATATTGTATCACATGTACTTCCAATAGATTTGACATTTCGGTCAACCTGTTGAACTCACCAAAATGCAAAAAAATCTCAGCTATGGAGATTGCATTTGTTTAATGAAATGTGTTTTAGTGGTATGCTTACTGATACCTGTATACTTGTTCTATTTAATGACTGTTTTACACATGTGATGTTAAAAAAGCACAGCTGACTTTAAACACTTTTAGGGGCACAAGGTCAGCAACAAACGACACTGAAAACATACCACACAAGTAATAGTAAATAGCTTTACCGGTGAAGTATGTAATTAAAGTTAAACAGTATTTACTTATCTTTGATTATATTAGTAATGTTACATAAGATCGTAATTGCAGTCTATTACTTACATGCATGTTTCAAAATTTAATTGTTCAAAATAAGTCAAAAGTGCATAACAACTTAATTATCTGTGACAGGTTATTTTGAATCGTTTATATATTTGTTATATGAATCAATGTTAACATGTGGACTTGACTGTTGCCACGGTTCGTTTTTTATTATAATTTGATACATATTTAATACAATCTAGTTAAAGGAACCATTCTCTTCACTGCATACTTTAAGACATAGACATATTCATTAATTGAAACAAAAGAATGCCGCACATTGTTTTTTCAGTATGAAATACCTTCTCCTGTTTAAATGTAGTTGATTGTAATCCTTTGTCAGTGTTCCCAAAATGCTTGCAGCGAAATGGTTAGGTCACACGAGCGTGTAAATTTCAACAATAGCCTCATTATATGGTTACAATTACATTTGTTTCAGCTGAGAAAGGATTTGGCTTTCATATAATAAAACAAAACGATTCGTAGCGATCACATTGAACAAATAACACACTAAAATATCATTTGTGATTCGGAATACCCTTAACAACTGTATGTAAATGATATATTGTATCTTTATTCTTTATTAATGTCTCATACATTTTATTACCCTTTTTATGTATTACCTCATGTTTTTGGACATTTAGGAGATTCTCTAATTATAATGAAACAAGGCACTGCCTTCGACGGGCTCTCGCAGGGCTCTCAATGGATAGTACTATTAACTTAACACATCGGCATTTTCATCTAATTGAAACGAGTTTCATTTGTTCGTTTTATAATGGACACATGCTAGCAGAAGGTAATGAAGGCCACCATTGTGCCACATGTGCATAATTGTTTATGGAATTCGAAAGTTGTGCCGTATTAGAGTGTTTCCTTTGTTTCCAAAGAACAGCCGCAATATCCGTTGACTTACTAAAATTCAAGTTAAAAAAATCATTCAACTCTTAAAAACAGAAAAAAAGGTATATCAATAAATAGTTTGACATAATAAACATTTCCACCAATTAACATAAACTCCTTCATCCATAAGTTTAGCATCCCTTTTGAAACAAAGAATGTAACATTGAAAATATCTTATAGTTCACCGCTTCAAAAACACAAGCTTACCGTACAGGAAATGCACTCACTTGTCTGTTATTATAAAGTTGAACAATTGGCATACCGTTAAAAAATACATTTTTTCATTATGTGTTTATAACGATGAGCCGTATATGCTTAAGTTAAATAGGGTTGATAGGGTTTTATTGTGGAGAAAACTCTTGTCTTCGAGTATAAGTACAAATTTTGTAAAAAGCCTACAATCTATGTATTCTGTTGTCAAATCATAATTAGATACAAAAATGAAAGGTCTCCTCCAACTAATTCTAACATAGGCGTCAAACAGAGGGACCCGGTCAGTAGCATTTTGTGTCTCTTTTTTCTAAACGATATCTTAAAAAGTATAAATAGCAACTTAAATGGCATATTAGAAATTGATGATTTGAAAATATTGATGTTATTATTCGCAGATGACGCGGTAGTTTTTGCAAATGATCCTCAAACTTTACAATCAATGTTAGATGACATCGAAAGCTACTGTAATACGTGGGGTTTGCGTCTTAATGTAAATAAAACAAAAATTATGATTTTTGAAACTGGTCGCCATACGTTAAATGACTTCTATTTGTATAACTCTAAGATCTATGTTGTCTCTTCATTCAAATATTTGTGTGTACATCTTTTTAAAAATGGAAACTGGAATCGCACTCGACAAAGAGTCGCCCAACATGCATCGTTTTCACTTCATAATTTATTCGTCGTTTACAATAATCTGGACCTACCAGTTACCAACACTTAATTATGGGGCAGAAGTATGGGGCTACCATGAGGGACCGGATGTAGAAATTTTACACTTGAAATTTTGTCGGAAAATATTAGGTGTGAGACGCTCTACCAATCGCGAAGCTCTGTATGGTGAACTTGGTCGAATACCAATGTCAATACACAGAAAAATACTACTTATAAAGTACTGGATAAGATTAATTACATTAAACGAGAACTTCTTAATATACAAAACATATACTAGGCTAAAAAACGATACAAATAACGATCTTAACCATAAGGGATATAACTGGGCATTCAGAGTTAAGCAGATTCTCGAAGAACACGGGCTTGGCTATTTCTGGGAGAACCAGCTTAACATGCTTATCGATTTTGGCGTTATAAAACAGCGTATACTAGATAATTATCATCAAAGGAGGTATTCGTCTATAAATAACTCAGGGCGTCTTGAAACATTTTGTGTTTTAAAACATACATTTCGCATAGAAAATTACCTTTATGTTGTAAAATATTCAAAATTTAGAAAGCAATGTCGAAATTTAGAGTTTCATCACATGGTCTACAAATTGAACGCGGTAGATACGGTAATATACCTTGATCTCAAAGATTATGCATTTATTGCAACCAAAGAATGATTGAAAGTGAATATCACTTTTTACTAATATGTCCGAAATACGCAGACTTAAGAGCCAAATATATTAAAAGATATTTCAACACGTGGCCAACAAAGCAAAAGTTTATTAATTTGTTATCTTAAGAATTCAAATTAATCTCTAATCAATTTATCAAAATTTATATACTATGCAAACATCTTAAGAAACTAAAAAGTATGTTGTTGTTTGCATCCATAAACAAATGTTTTGCTCTTCTGTTAAAACAATTTTTGTCTAAATCCATGCCTTGCACATGTATGTATTTTGTATTTGCTATAAACATGTTTGATATGTTTAATGCAATAAAATGTTGAATTGAATTGAAAATAAACATTCTGTTCTGTTCTGTTAAAAAATACCATTAGTTAAGCCGGAGATTTGGAGCTTGTTTTATTACAAGTTACTGCCATGGCTATATAATTTTCTCAACAACGACATCAAGACCATCGACACCACAACTTTTCTTTTTTTTCAAAACCCCCAACAGATCAGGTATCAATTAGGGCATATAGATCATTTCAATGCCAATAATGCTGAGTTTTGGTTTGAAATTCTTAATGTGTGCAAGTTTCTGAGAAGATTTTGCAGTAAAATGGCAACATTTTTTTTCTGCTCCAGAGGTGAGATGAGATAACACTTTAAATCCATTACAATTATATACAACAATCTACTTTAATTCCCCTAGAATGTTTAACCGTCATTTGCTAAGGTAAAATCTTCGATCACTTTTGACGAACTGAAAGTTGCTTTTGCTCAATATTTGATTTTGTGGTTTTATTTCAATAAGTATAAACTCCAAGACCATAACAGTAAGGGGTAAATTGGGCTATAACTACCGTGCGGATAAATTACAATGCTACTCACTTATATAACGCACGCTATTTATTGAACGTTGTCCTTATTAACAAAGTACAGATCAGTTCCGTCATCTGCTGCCCTCGTGATTGAAATTATACTCATGCGCTCGTGTATAATTTAGGGTTGTGGGTGCTGTAACTGTAACGTGTTGTACTGTTTATATGTTTATCAAAGTTCATTTTAACAAAATCAGCCTGACTTATTGAATGTTGATTACAATCGTCATTTGCTATGAATCGGAGCACTCAATTATTATAATTAATAAGTGCACTTTTTTTGCACATGATACAAAGCGATACATATTGGAAATGAACGCCATCTACAAATCGTAAGCCCTTCTTAAATATAGAGCCGATTCAAATTAAGTCCATTTAGACACTTTTTACCAAGATGAGCGAGTTAGATTACTTATGTATTACGTTTGAGTCTTCTTGGAAAAACAATCTTACGTTATTTAGTTTACAAACGTAATAATAAACGGCACAACTCGATCTGCATCACTATTTCGAATGCCCTAGCAAATACATTAACATAAACAGCCGAATTCGAGATGACGGGTCTGATGACATTTTCGTGTCCAGCATTCACTCGCTTAATGTTATTCGTTCCATTACGTATACGTTTAAGGCTCACAGTAAGCGCTCTTTTGAAAGTAAAAAAGCTTATTTGTATTTAAACATGCAGGCTGAATAGGCTTCGCTTGGTTTTGAGCCCCCATTTAACTTACAACACAATATTAATACAACATCAAATTCAAAAATAAACACAATAAGAAACCCAAAACAAAATTGAGAATTCTGGTATAAAGGTACATTAAAACAACTAAAGGCTATTATACTGAATATATATTAGACTATATCTTAGCGCAACTAATGCAAGTCGACCCAAATCACAAACGTCAGCTGTCGTGCACGTCTGTACGCAGGACAGTGGAAAAGTACTTTGATATAGACTTTAGGAGATTTAAAAGAAATAAAAAACGCTGTTTTTTTAATCATGCTAGATAGTGATCTATTGTGTATATAGTAACAAGGAGAACCTAGCTTTTCGCGAATTACTCCATTATCGTTTGAATAGTTTCTATTAAGATTTTTTAAACATATAACTGAATTTTTTCGGAGTAAAAATGAGATTATGAACGATACAGTTCAGCTAAATTTGAAAACAAACGAACACAACTATACTTTTTGTATAGTTTTGCTTGTTTGTTTTCAATATATACAGACTTAACAAAAGACCTTGTTCTTGTATAAATGTACATTAACACCGCTTTCGCATCCAAAGTCTGGGTAAACGCATATTCCGCACCCGCACTCCCTCCACCTTCTACCCTTCTTACCCCCCCCCCCCCCCCCCCCCCAGGAGAAAGTATTTCTTAATTAAATTTCTATGTCAATACTATTGAAAAAAATATATAAATTGCAGCAAAATGCACTATGATCGTAGTCTTATATTAGCCATACATGTTTCGGGAAGGACGGCCAACACACTCCTCAACCCCATCGTACCATATTCATAACTATTTCGGGAGCCTCTCGTGAAGATCACGTACGCCCAAAGTAGCTCCACTAAAGTACACTTTCACTAACTGAAAAGTTCTGACACTGTATGCGTTCACTTTGGATATGAAAGCAAGTGTAAACGAAAATTGGGTTTCATTTGATCTGCGTCCGACGCACCTCCTTAAACAAGCTTCTTTAACTTGCAGAACTTCAACGGTTTGGAGAACGTATTGCCGTGATGTCGGATGACATACCAGCTAAACGGCAAAAACGACAAGGGGAGCCTTGCCTTGCCGAAGGTTGTATCGAAACCCAATACTACTCAGAAGATCCTGAAAACGAGATTTCGGTGGACGTTCCATCTTGTTCTGGACAAAATACAACAAAAAATCCAAAGAAAAAAGTTGGTAAGGCGGTGATTCAAGCTACTTCTGATTCTTCCAAAGATGATCATTCATGTGAACTAAAACACAAACACGTTGATGTCCATCGTGCGGATAATCAGGAGAGCCTTGAAAACACAACCCTTACGTGTTCACGGTATCTCGAGTCAGAAGGCGATCGACTGACAGGAACTATACGTGACGTGGCTGATGAAGAAAAAAGATCAATTAAAGAATTATTCAACATTCATCAAAGCAGAGAGTTATTAGGTAAGTCATTTTAGAGTTATTTTTTTTAACAAAGTCAGAGTTTTAAACATTTGTATAATCAAACACAAGGCAACAACTTGATTCAATAAAATTGTACTATCTTTGTTCATGTTTGTGTTGATATTCACTTACTGGAAGTTTGCGAACACACCCATCGTCGGATTCATACGGCTTACCCATTCCGCTGCGGTAAATTGTGTTCGGAGTGGGTCGCATGTGGATATCAAACGATGGCTAACGCAATGTTGTATTTAAGCAAAAATAATTTTACATGAGCCTACGAAACAAAATATTTATTCAATTTGTAAACGAAAACAGACGGTAGAATTGTGAATCTCGATGATGTTTGATAAGAATGGTAGGAATGAAAACATTTGTACCAAATCATATTTTTCAGGGTAATCAATTATAACGGAAACTTCAGAAATCTAAACCCATTAAAAATGTTTGATTTCATGGAAGTTAATCGGAACTTATAGATTATGGATTTTGTTTGCCATTTTATCAAATTAAGAGATATGAGGTGTTATTTTGACTTTTTGCAAATGTATTTACGTACATACCTATTTATTATGTTTAATTCTTTTAACAGACCTTAAAGAGACCCTTGTTCAGTACAACCTGTCTGAAAACTCAACATTGACTTTGGGGCCATTCTTTCAAAAAGAAAATCCAGATCTTCATGCATTTTACATTCCACCAACACTTTCTATAGTTTTGCCGATGAGGTTGGCGAGTGGAAATTCCAGGTACAGAAAAGAACCAATAACTAGTCTAGAGCAACTATTAAATCCACTTGACAAGCGCAAAAAAATTACCTGTATCACATCAAATGCTGGATTGGGCAAGACCTCGTTCTGCAAATTCCTAGCTCGTTTATGGTGTGCCGTACAAAGAAATGACAATCACTACTTAGAACAATTCCAAATGAAAGCAGATTACTTGAAGGACGTAGACTTCTTAAGAAAGTTCAATTATCTCTTTTTTGTAAGTCTGAAAGATGTCGAAAGCAACAACGTGAAATTTGAAGACATTATATTTAGCCATCTGCGAAACAAAATCGACAATACATGGGAAAATGAAAACAACCGACGGATTTTACAAAAGGAATTGAAAGAGAAACATTGTTTGCTAATACTGGATGGATTAGACGAGTCACATATGTCTAAGATCATGCATCCACTTCCATGTATGAAATACTCAATTATTTTCACTTCTCGTCCGTGGAAACTTGGCGCATTGGGTATGTCTACAGCGACATACAGGGAGATCCAGCTTGAAGAAATGAACATTGAAAGTGCCAAACAACTTTTAACACATGCGAATGTCTGCCTGAATAGTCAGTCTGAAACCAAGCAGGAAATTAGTGAGTTTTTCACTGTTCTTAAAGAACAAAACTTGGAGGGTCTTCTGCCAAATCCACAGATAGCCTTGCAATTGCTCTGTCTTAATCACGACGGATATAAATTGAAAACAACGGGAACAAAACACGTCATACTAGGAAAGACTCGTACACATATATATGCCAACGTAGTCGATATGATGTTAAAACTCGCTGTCGAAAGAGAGCCAGAATGCTTCAAAGCAATGTGCGACATTTCCAACGAATCACAATTACTTCCAATGGGATTTGATGAAGCTGAAATATGTAACATTATTCCATCATTCGTCTTCAGTCTTGGAAAGTTAGCCTTTCACGACATGATGCGACAATCTGAAACTGAAATGCCGGAGAGATTTCTTTGCCAATATCTTCCAACTGAAAAAAAAATTATTTTGGCATCTGGTCTCATATCAGGATCAGCCTCTAACCGATTCAGTGAAAAATCAATGGTTTACACTTTTTTGCACAAGACATATCAAGAGATGCTCGCATGTGTATACATTTCCACAAAGCCGTTGAACAGCGCTCACTGGGATCGTTTCGAATCATACTTCAAAGCAAATTTATCCCCCGACATGATGTCATTCTTGTGTGTTATGAATAATGAGCAAGGAATGAAATGTTTAGAGCTGTACAGTTCAATTGAAAGAAATTTCTACAAAGAGGGACTCTATCACGAGAATGAATTGATCAGTTATCAGAATGGTGTGCTTATGGCTCACCAGGAATGCATTAACAGTGGAATACCAAAACCGGATATTGTTTTGAAACACATTGTTATAGACCGAAAAAACAACAAGGAACCGCCTAGTTCATTGGTGACACAAAACATGCATAGGATACATACACTGCATTTGAAATCTTCTGAACAAGAAAACGATTTAGATGTGGAATTTAGAGAGATTGAGTTGGCATCATTACGTACTCTTATCATTACTGGTAATAATGAGGCATTAACGCTTGAAACACTCACAAAACCGTCGACCGGGCATTTACGCTTTCTTTTCATCAATAATGTAGAGTTGAAGCAAAAACAAGTAGACCTAACAGGCTGCAAACAATTGTCTTTTGTTGAATTAGAAAACGTTTGCTTTTCTTCTGTTTGCATTCGAGCGGAAAATTTGGAAAAGTTATGGCTGTACTTTAATATCGAATTCCGACAAACAATGCCCCCAGCCGAGCTGCGACTTCATGGAAAGTTTTCTGCAACACTGAAAACAATGAGTGTCATGCATGTAAAGTTAAACACTCATATCGATTTGTCTGATTGTGTAAATTTACAAAAATTAATACTACAACAAGTTATTTCTAGTCCCGAAAACAATGCAAAATGCGTTCAAACCTTTAATCATTTATCACATTTGAAATCGCTACGATTAGAGTCATTAAAATATCCAACCAACGTCACTCTTGATTTCTCCCGACTCAATGACCTCGAAACACTTATGATAGCAGATCTAGAGGTGGAAAAAGCTATCATTGCGGCTGAGAAACTGGAAGAATTATGGGTACGTCAACAAATTGGAAACACGATTATTGTAACCGTTACTGCATCATCGAACTTTACAAACAATCTGGAAAAGCTTAGTCTCTGTCATGTTAAACTGAATGGACATTTTGATTTGTCACAGTCAATCAAGTTAAAAGAAATGGTAGTGTACAATGTGTCTACAGACCCAATAATTTCTGTTTTAGATGTTTTAGCAAACTGCAATGAAATAGAAAAACTACGCATTGAAGCATTGAATTCGTTCGAGAGTAAGGAACTGGACATGTCACATATGACGAATCTCAAATGCTTGCAAATCGATGTGCAGACCTTAAATGTACAGATTGTTAATATCCCAATCGCAAATTTAGAAAATATTTGGACGTATACCTCCGAACCGAAACAGCAAATACGTCCGACAAAAGAGCTTCATCTTCCAGAACACGCTCAATTCAACAGAAACATTGGTAAATTAAGTCTAGTGAATGTTCAAATGAACGAGACCGATTTATCCATGTGTGAAAACTTGTCGGTACTTCGTGTTGATAAAATGTCACAATCTGTTTTAGAAACAGTTTGTCCACATGCAGTAAAACAACTGTATCTTGTAAACGTAGCCGATGATCGTATGGGAACGGTTTTCAAGGCTAAAGAATGGATCAGACTTACCAAATTATCGTTTGAGCGATGTGAACAGCATGTCATTTTGTCCATTTTAAACGATGCCAGTGCTTTGAAGGAATTGCAATTAGTGCGATTTAAGAACACTCTTGTAGCAAATACTGTCGACCAATTCACTAGTGTAGAACACATTGTCGACCAGTGTACACGGATGCGGATTCATGAGATTGAATTTGAGCAAATGAGTCTACCTGACACAACATTTATTGACATTGCAAACCAACTTTCAAAGTACTCCAAACCAATGACATTCATCCTTAGGGATATCAAAATATCGAGCACAAACATTGAAGACGTTTTCGCCAAGTTGAAAAACATTTGTAAAAAATTCAAAATGCCAAGTCCCACCATTAAAGACGAACGTGTTGAGACAGGCAGCTACCAACTAGATCACCTTCGATTTGAGATGAAGCATTGAATGTTTTTGAAAGAAGCCTAAAATATCAGAGCTTCTTTTTGTGCCATACTAACAAACTTGCAAAATTAACATATGCTTTGGAAACCAAAGTGATCAATTTACTTACTTCATGTTTATGTCACATATTTCTTGAATAAGATGCACATTGTCCACAGACTCCGATCTAGAAAAAAATCAAACGTTACATTGTTACACATGTGAAGGCGAAATATAAAAATATCTCAAATAAGTATAAGTTAATATTCGTAAAATGTGTGATTTAAAATGCTTGATAGCAAATATGAAACGAAGTAAATCCGACAAATGCCAACACTTAATTCGTGCGTGCGAGCACGCGCGCGTGTGTGTTTTGCGGAAGTGGAAACTTATTTATTTTATATATTTAAGAGCAGTTCTATGCGTCATGGCTGTGTTTGGTTATTTGGTAATTATTGAAGCATACTGTGTTTATGATGTACTATCATTGTTGTTTCTGTTTGTAAGTGTTCGATTGCGTACATTGATTTAAAAGTAGAAAATGTTAAGGAAATAATGGTGCCTTTTGCATACGGCTTGTGAACTACATATAAAAAGGAAATCTGAATGTTCTGCGAACGTTGTCGGAAATGCTGCGGCATATGCTTACATTCTGTTGAAATGTGCATTAAAGACTTGACGAAAATTCAAAATATATAATTAAAAAGTAAATTTGTGAGTTTCTATCATTGCATAAACGTGTGCACAAGTATTGCTTGTGTAATACTTGTTTGGTGATTTTGAACTGCTTCCAGTGCAACTAAACTGCTCGACGATTGTATTACAAAACAAACATGCCGAAGCAGAATTCATGCTATAATCTATGCCATTTTGAATGCTGTTTAACATTGTGTGTGTTTTTTAATATTTGCTCTTTTTCGTTATTAGAAGATGATGCTTCCAGTGCAAGATCCGTGTCTTTAAGTTAAAAGGTAACACTCCCAAAATTGTTGTTGAAAATTCCATATTTTAAGCTTGTCCGGGTTTTTCTTGGCCATGAATTGTGCGATTTTAAAATGTATTGAACCAATGTTCACTATGCGAAGACGATGTGTGTCGCGTGTAGTAGACCAATAAATGTAGATCAAAAACCAAGGTTACCCTCGAGGAATAAACGTCAAATTATATTGTATTGTATTTGGACTTGTCTCAGCTGCTTCTTGGCCATGCATTCGGACTTGAAAACAAAACATGATCTGCAAAAGTATTTCATGCCCATGCTGTTTATTCCAAAACTTGACATTTAGCCATTCCTGTGTCGAGGCGGTTTTGTCGGGGTATTAATCACTTCTATGATAAGTACATTTTGACATGTAAGGGCTTCTGATTGGCTATAAAAAGGGGAGTTTTAAATAAATGAAGAGGGTATGACGTGTAGGAAACATGTCTGTAGTCAAAAATGTTAACCAAGTCGTTTACACTTTACAACTTAGGTTAAACCACGGTAGTGTGTTCTATTTAGCATTTAAATAGTAGCCACGCAGGTTTTATGATGATGGTTGGTTCGATTTAGCATTTGAATAGTATCATTATAGCACCAAGAGTAACATTCATCATTTAAACATCAATGTCGCCATAATTATGCTTTTTGAGTTGCCAACACAATAATCCAACAAATGTCGCATTGAATGACCACTCGTGTATGTATGTGTACAAAACAGCTTCCCACCAGGATTATATGTAAATCTATAGCTACGCGAGTCTTGATTGCTTATCTTTTTATTTCTGTCTACCATACGTTAGTTCTGGTTAGTATTTAACACAACTGAATCATCATATTTGAGCTCAAATATATAAATTGCCCAAAAACATAACGTTTCAATTGATAAGGCCCCACCTTAAACATGTACATTTTGCACTACCAGGACACCATTACGAAGCCTTATTTTTAATCGCTCCAGCTTGATAATGGCAAAACCGTAAAACCATAAATGAACTTGTCCGGGCCCTTAGTTGTATTTGTTTTCATTCGTGTTTGTTTTCCATCCTATACCGAGTATAAGATATATATAATCATATTTCCTTAGAAATAAACAAAGATGAACTTTGGACGAACAGTGAACAAACTGTTTGATTATGGCTACAAATTATATGGAGTTGGATGATATACCGGACTCCGTTGATTGGGAAGTGATCAAACGCAGAAAAAAAAACACTGGTGGCGAATCAACATATTAATTGAATGGTCCTCAATTGACAATAAGTTATCACTGATGTTTGATGAATTGAAATCGATAAAAATTGACACAAGCAATACACAAAAACTATTATCTTTGAACACTGAATACTTGAAATCATTACAGACTAAGGTAAATGAAGTTGTTAATGTCACCAACTACCAGTCAGACCTGAAAACAGTGGCATATAAATCGATTTTCATGAAAAGTAAAGACGATTTGAGTTTGATTAAATTTAATGGTGCTACCGTAGGGCGCAGAGTTATATTATATAGTGAATTATGTTACATAGTGCCGGAGGAAAGTTCTCATTATAATATAAGTGATGAAAATACTTTTGATAGGCTGATTGATTCTAAAGCTAAAATGCATTATGTCACTTATATTAAATGCAATATTATTTTATGTGGTGATTTCAACAGCCAAGCCGCAACCGTCGCAGACTTTGCGCCAAATGATGAAGCTATTGATGATTTAGGCTTACCCGATGCTTATACTGTTGATTCTTTTAAAAATCATTTTTCACCAGATAAAAGTACAAACTCAAAAGGCCAACTCGATGTGTGCCGACAAACTGGTCTTAGAATTTTAACTGGCAGAGTCGGAAATGATTTCAATATTGGTAAATGTACTTTGTTGGAAGTAAGGGCAGTAGTCTACTTAATTATGTCTTAGCATCAGAAGATATTTTCGCATGTTTTCAAGTGTTCACAGTTAATGATCCAAACGTATTATCTGACCATAAAGTAATTTACTTTGAAAAAGAACCGTTTGTTTATATACCTAGCAATGAGGCTATACCAAATACATATGAGACAGGGAATCATAAATTGGATTGGGACAGTATTAAACAAACATTGTATACTGATGCACTTAGATCTTAAACTGTCCAAAACAAATTTACATCTATAATATCCTCATTAGCAGATGTCAGTTCTAGAAAACTAGAAAAAATAACAGATTTAAATGAGCGTGTTAATGATTTTGTAAAAATTGTGGATGATATTGCTTCTCCATTCAAAAAGGTTATTAAACAACATGTAAATAATACTAGTCTGCATGTTACTAAAATGACTGGTATAATGATAAGTGTAAAGACAAAAAGAAATCTTTTAATCATGTCCTTAACAAGTTTAGACTAAATCGTTCAGAGGAAAATCGACATAATCTTGTAAATGCTAGAATTCAATATAAACACTTTACGAAAGTATAAATATGAACATGATATGCAAGAGACTAGAAAATGCTAAGGCTTACTGGAATATGTTAAAACAGGTCTGTGGGGTGAAAGCAAATACAATTAATATTTTCACATTTGAACACTAGTTTAAACGTTTTAATAACCCAAGTGACCATTTCTTTAATCCAGATGAGGATATTTTGTTTTTAACGAACGTTTTGCAAACAATGATTTTCAAGTTATGTTTTCAGAATTAGATTCAGACATTTCAAAAGAAGATATTTTAAAAGCCATCAAGCACTTGCAATCTGGTGAAAGCTCAAGTCCAGATAATATGCTGAATGATTTTTTCATATATGGGAAAAATGAAATGCTTAATAGTTTACATGCAATTTTTAATAAAGCGGTAACTTTAGGCATTTCCCCCGATAATTGGTCCGAGGGCTTCATTGTGTCACTACATAAAAAAGTCAGTATTAATAATCCTAATAATTATAGAGATATAACCTTATTAAGTACTCTATGTAAACTGTTTACTTATGTTCTAAGCAATAGACTAGATAATTGGGCTGAGCAATATTTCGTATATATTGAGGGTCAAGATGGCTTTAGGAAAAAGATGGGCACTATTGACAATGCTTTTGGACTCATTTCCCATATGATTAACAATAATAAAAAGTTATATTGCGATTTCGTAGATTTTAGCAAAGCTTTTGATTGTGTGGTTAGACCAAACCTTTGGCAGTTAATAATAAGACTTGCTGTAAGAGGTAATTTTTTAATAAGAAGCATGTTTGATTGTAACAAATCAAGTGTTAAAGTAAGCAATACTCTTAGCAATGATTTTTCTTGTATTTAGAAGAGCGGCAGGGTGACGGTTTATCTCCTTTGCTATTCTCATTATATCTTAATGACTTAGCAGAAATGCTTTTACTAAATGGCTATGAAGGGATTGAAATTATATGTTTGAAATATATTTGCTATTATATGCAGATAATATTGTTCCATTTTCTCAAACACCAGATGGCTTGCAAAAAGGTTTTGATATTTTACTAGAGTATTGCAATGCATGGAAAATGAAAGTGAATGTAGGAAAAACAATGGTTATGGTTTTTATAAGATCAGAATTATTACCAAGGAACCAATATTTTTAATAAAACGGTGAAAGGGTAGAAATTGTTAATGCCTTCAACTATTTAGGTATTGTTTTTACAGCCGGTGGCTCATCTAATCAGACCCAGATAACACTTGCGGGTCAGTCAAGGAAGGCAATTTTTAAAATTAAAACAATATTTATGCAATTTTACAAATATAAGTATAAAACACAGATTATAATTATTTGATAAGCTAGTATTACCTATTTTAGATTATGGCTGTGAGGTCTGGCGTTTTCACACGGCAACTAATAGTGAGTGTGTCCATACACAGTATTGTAAAAACAGGTTAGGTGTGAAAAGATCAACCCAAAATAAACTTGTATATGGAGAACTTGGAAGAGTTCCTTTATTTATTGGTAGATGTTTTAGAATTATTAAGTATTGGTTTAAACTAATCTAATCTCAGGATCATAAGTATGTGATCATTGTACATCTATATAAAATACTAAGAAATGATATAGAATTGTTTCCAAATAGGAAGAAATGGGCAAGTCTTTTACGTGACATGCTATCATCACTAGGTATTTACGATGTTTGTTTTTTCAAGTCGTAAACAATTATGAACTGACTCTGTATTTACATTTGTCAAAAGTGCACTTCAGATAAACTTTACCCTACCCGGTAATTGTAAGCATTTAGTGAACATTTTCAACACAAGCATGTTTTTAAATTTATAACGTTCAATGATAGCTTTCCTCGATATGTTGGTGTTAAAGTGCATTTGTTTTCCTCACCGCTGGTGCGACGTTATATCCACATTTCTTGCATTATCCATCGTAAGTTTCTGTACTCGCACAATGTGAGCCATTTTGTTATTCTGCGCAACTTCCGCTGTTTTAAGGTCAAGTGCAGTCATGCATGAGGTGACTCATCCTTTTGATTTGTTTGTTTTCTTTCCAAAACTTAGGGCTATGTTCAGAGTCTTTCCTTGTATCAGTTGCATATTTTTCCAAGATGGCTGCCATTAATTCCCATAAACGTCCTTTTTTGTGGCAGTCACATGACTGCCATTCAATTTGTTGTCACTTTCATTATTTTTCTTGGCACTGCCAACGTTTTGGGTGGCATTGTCATAATGTTTCTTGGCAGTAGCGTTTCGCCAACCTACTGTTGCTGTGCGGGTATAAAAGCGCCACGATTTTTGTTGGCAGTCAGTCTGAGTCAAGCCTTTGTTCAGAGCAGAACCACGTTACGTTCGATAAAGTAATAAAGCTGAGTTTTAACTGAAATAATAACGCTAGTAACATTATAAAACTGCTTGATATAATAATTACTCGGCAAGTATATAACTTATGTGACTTTGTATAAATTAAACATTTATAAGTATTTTTTTCTAACGTTTAATTTGGATAAAATTGATAAAGGCCTATAGTATTAACATAATATACATACGTATTGAAGTTATAAAGCACAGAGAAAGTTCTGTATTGAGCAAGAAGCGTGACTTTAGTGTGTTTTCTCGCTTAGGTTGTCATTACCAGGACAATATTAAAATCGCGTTGTACTCCAGAAATACTCCGCTAGATTCATGAATAATATAACAAATAAATTGTATTATATATATACATTTTTTGGAACGTGCGCACAAGCGAAAACATAGTGACCTTTAATAAATATTTTGATATAAATACATAATATTTCTGTATGAACAATTTTACTCAGTTCGAGTCATGTTTCACCTTAATTAATACAATAAAACTGTTTAACTTACAAATTGTTTTCAATACTTGATTGAAATTGGTACGAACTATAGAATGTCTGCCTAATATCAGAGTTGAGTCGGCACCTGAGAGCCAAGCTGAGCTTGTTAGCACGGCCCACAAGAAGTTGAAGCGAAGTTGTGATCTACATTTGTGTTAAGTACATTTACTAGCGTGAAACTAGGGTGAGCCCCCTACAGTATTACTGGAAGAGACCATGTATGTTCAAATCAACTTTTGCTTATAAAGCTTTTCTACGTAAAATGTAATAATGCATAGTTCATATAAACAGTGAAGATATGTTCATGTTTGAAAACAAGAACACATTTCAGTACCTAGTTGTACATGCAGAGCTTGCCTTTTTAAATAAGTCAACTAATTTTATAAATAGACTCCATTTTATTAATTTGCCCTTTTTATTGTATTTACAAAATAAACATTATGACTTACTGTTATATATACTCTCAATACTTATCGTCACTTGTTGCTGTTTTCTAAATTCAGGCCATTTTTGTATCCTTATATCTGAAAATAAGGAAATTGACAGTTTTCGCAAACTAATTAATGGTCATGTTATACATGCATATCAATTGTTAAATAAAACAAAGTCTGAGTTTAAAATATACCGTTAATACGTCATTTAGTACTTGTAAAGCAATTATTCGTTTTATAACGTAACCTGATATAAGCTCTTTGTATATATATAATGGCATGCAAAGTATAAACTCACATTTGTGACTTATTTCAATATTCTGTAATCACAGCCATGCATGGACTACTGCAAGCGAGTAGAAACATAACTGTTGTTTGTCGTAAGCTGGTAAAAGAGACAGTGAATAATTGTTAGCTACTCTTGTTTAAAACATATTTATTAAATAATATTTAAACTACGGTAACCTCTTTTAGAACCTTAAACTTTTAATATGATGAATCTTAATATTTTAATTTATGACCCACTTTTTTGTATATGTAAACCGGTGCCTAATTATGTATGTGAATGTTATACTATCTAGTCTTGACTACCTATATCTTTCAGAATTGCAGTGTGATATGATATTGTGATATATGTAATAATATATAATAATGTGCTAATAATATGACTATGTGCTAATATTATAACTCTGTATGATGAAAACTGCTTAATGTGTATAAGTCGGTGCTAAAAGCTCTTTAAATAAAATTTACTTGACTTGACTTGACTTGTTGAAGCCCTTGTAAACCTGTAATCGTTTTTTTTTTATCAAACACATGACTGGGTCAAACTAATTGAAAATTGAAAAACAACTTATAGCGCATATCGTTTATTTATTTTGTTGTATTTGTTACGTTATGTTAATATTGTGCACTTTCTTCGTTTTATTTATCAGGGCGGGTTATCGACCTGCACCGTTCAATTTCAAATGTAAACAAAAACCGGCCATCTTGGATGTGAACAGGTATGTTTTAACTATTCCTCCTTTTTTAGAATAAACTGGTAGCAGAAATAAAGTTATGAACCTGCTCCTATTTTTACTGATTTTACTGTGTATACCATATTTGTACATACAGTGGAAACCTGTTTGCTTGATATCCCAGGGACCGGCCAAAATATTTCGAGCCTTGTGAATATTGAGTCAAGCGGAAAAGCTAACGGAGAGCAAAATTAAATCGGTCCTTTACATCCAATTCGAGCCAACGAGAAACCCGAGCCAATTGGTTTCAACTGTACATGTGTACATGAAATGTTGTAATCACACTTAAAACTGTATACTACAGTGTGATTAGGACTTAATCAAGAAGTTGATTCTATTGTATAAGGGTATTGAAAAAGGAATACCAAATACATTCTGTCATTTTGCTCCCCAGATCGATTGTGTAGTAGGGGGATATATTGGATATATCAAGGAACCTAAACTGGACAGGACGCAACACATATATGCTACGTGTTTGACGTCTGAGGTGAGGATGGAAGATTATCATCATTCTTATTTCATTATTCTTATAAGTTAGCACTTGTTCGCGTTATCTGAATAAGAGATTGAACTTCAAGCAATTGTAGACTAAACGCATTAGTTAAATGTCTTGGTTGTAGAAGTGAGATATAGTATGTCTTTCCACATGAATGAATATTTTTTGACAAAAGTAAACATTGTTGATCATTGAAGTGTTTATGAATATCAGATATTGTAAGTAATTATGCCCCCTTCGAAGAAGAGGGGTATATTGCTTTGCACAGGCATGTCGGAGAGATAACTCAACAATTCTTGGACGTATGGTCATCAAACTTCACATGAAGGTTGGGCCTGACCAGTAGATGACCCCTATTGATTTTGGGGGTCATCAGGTCAAAGGTCAAGGTCACAGTGACCTTTAATGTAAAAATAATTTAAAAGCTTGTCCGAGTGATAACTCGACAATGCCTGCACCCATGGCCCTCAAACTTGACATGGAAATTGGGCCTGAGCAGTAGATGACCCCTATTGTTTTTGGGGGTCATTAGGCCGTAGGTCAAGGTCACAGTGACCTTGAATGGTAAAAGGTTGTCCGAGTGATAACTCGACAATGCCTGCACCCATGGCCCTCATAATTGAATTGGAGGTTGGGCCTGACCAGTAGAAGACCCCTATTGTTTTTGGGGATCATCGGGCCAAAGGTCAAGGTCACAGTCACCTTGAATGGTTAGAGGTTTTCCGTGTGAATGCCTGCACCCATGGCCCTCAAACTTGACTTGGAGGTTGGGCCTGACCAGTAGCTGACCCCTATTGTTTTTGGGGCTCATCGGGTCAAAGGTCAAGTTCACAGTGACCTTGAATGGTAAAAGGTTGTCCGAGTGATAACTCAACAATGCCTGTACCCATGGCCCGCATCATTGAATTGGAGGTTGGGCCTGACCAGTAGATGACCGCTATAGTTTTTGGGGGTCATCGGGCCAAAGGTCAAGGTCACAGTGACCTTGTATGGTAAAAGGTTGTCCGAGTGATAACTCAACAATGCCTGCACCCATGGCCCGCATAATTGAATTGGAGGTTGGGCCTGACCAGTAGATGACCCCTATTGTTTTTGGGGGTCATCGGGCCAAAGGTCAAGGTCACAGTGACCTTGAATGGTAAAAGGTTGTCCGAGTGATAACTCGACAATGCCTGCACCCATGGCCCTCATAATTGAATTGGAGGTTGGGCCTGACCAGTAGAAGACCCCTATTGTTTTTGGGGATCATCGGGCCAAAGGTCAAGGTCACAGTCACCTTGAATGGTTAGAGGTTTTCCGTGTGATAACTTGACAATGCCTGCACCCATGGCCCTCAAACTTGACTTGGAGATTGGGCCTGTCCAGTACATGACCCCTATTGTTTTTTGGGGTCATCTGGCCAAAGGTCAAGGTCACAGTCACCTTGAATGGTTAGAGGTTTTCCGTGTGATAACTTGACAATGCCTGCACCCATGGCCCTCAAACTTGACTTGGAGATTGGGCCTGACCAGTACATGACCCCTTATGTTTTGGGGGGTCATCAGGCCAAAGGTCAAGGTCACAGTGAACTTGAATGGTAAAAGGTTGTCCAAGTGATAACTTGACAATGGCTGCACCCATGGCCCTCAAACTTGACTTGAAGGTTGGGCCTGACCAGTAGATGACCCCTATTGTTTTTGGGGGTCATTGGACCAAAGGCCAAGGTCACATGTACCTTGAATGGTAAAAGGTTGTCCGAGTGATAACTCAACAATGGGCCTAAAACTTGACTTGGAGAATTGGCCTGACCAGGAGATAACCCCTATGGTTTTTGGGGGTCATCTGGCCAAAGGTCAAGGTCACAGTGACCTGGAATGGTAAAAGGTTTTCAGAGTGATAACTCGACAATGCCTGCACCCATGTCCCTCAAACTTGACTTGGAGGTTGGACCTGGCCAGAAGATGGTCCCTATTGATTTTAGGGGTCATTGGGCCAAAGGTCAAGGTCACAGTGACCTGGAATAGTAAAAGGTTATCCGAGTGATAACTCTACAATGCCTGCACCCATGGCCCTCAAACTTGACTTGGAGGTTGGGCCTGGCCAGAAGATGGTCCCTATTGATTTTACGGTCATTGGGCCAAACGTCAAGGTCACAGTGACCTTGAACGATAAAAGGTTGTCTGAGTGATAACTTGACAATGCCTGCACCCATGGCCTTTAAACTTGACATTTAGGTTTCTGGTGACCAGCTGATGACTCTGGATTTTGAGTTAATAGAGTCAAAGGTCATGGTCATAACACACTCTATCCTCACACTTTAATGGTCATAATCTTAAAACTGCCTTAACGGCAACAAATCAGCTGTCATTTCGGTCCATGCATATTTCATTCAATTGTCCATATAATCCTGACAACATGGCGCTCAGGGGGGGCATAATGTTTGACAAACATCTCTTGTTAACTTACAGTTGATTTGACAGAACAGTTCTTAATATGACTAATGGGTCTTGTATATTGACCTTATCTGGTCTACTTCTGTCACATAAAATGATGGAGCTTCATTGTTAATTCAAGAATTCTTTATTGAATGATTCCAACTGCCTTGTCGACCTGGTTTGTAAATTAATGTAACTCAAAAACGACTCCACGAATAGTCAGTGCGTGGTTGGTGTAGAAATCTAATATACATTTAGTGATAACTTCGATAATATGTGTAAGCATATGAAACCTTTAAATGTTTTGTTTTGAACAGATCAGAGAAAATTATAGGTACTAAACGCAATTCAGGAGGTATAATTGTTTATGTTAGAGATTATCTTGTATCAGATAATATGTTCATGTCAAGTCATAATGATACGAATTTATGGATTAGAGTAAATGGAGCATTCTTTAATTTGAACAGTGATTTATACATTTGTGCTTGTTACATAGTGTCCTCTAATACTACGAGGCAAGCTTTTGTTGAAAATATTATTTTTGATATAATTATGGATAATATGATAACCATTAGACAAACATATGTTGAGGACAATTGTACTTTTATGATTTTACATGATTTGAATGTTCATGTAGGAAATTTATCCGATTATGTCACAAACGACATTTTAGTTTATGTCGGCAAAATATATTAACAGACGATTATGCCATATATGCTGTTAAACCTCTTTGTTCCCAAGATACCATTACTAATTCATGATTACGATAATTTATTAATTGATTTTCCCCAACAAACTGGGTTAAGAATTGCCAATGGAAGGGTTGGTGTAGATGCTCATATTGGAGCTTATACTTTTGTTGGAAGCAATGGATCTAGTGAAGTGGATTATTGCATCGTTGATGAAATGTTATTGCCAAAGCTAGCCACATTTGAAATTTGTTCGCCGAATATCATGTCGGATCATTGTTTAATTGAATTTTCGCTCTTTTGATGTTGTCATAATAATAATAATAATAATAATAATAATAATAATAATAATAATAATAATAATAATAATAATAATACAAATTTACTTGGAGTAATGACAAAAGGGATGAATATATTCAGTGTTTAAACAATTTTTACTTCAGTAGTTTTATAAATGAGGTAGGAACTTATATTGACAATTGTAGTTCAAATGAGGAAATTGAAAACAATTTAAATATGTTTTCGTCAGAATTCGAAAAAATGTGTATGCTTATATTCGGTCGATCTCAAAATAAAAAAAGTTGACTTAAGTTAAATTGGTCAACGCTAAAAGTGTTTATAAAAATACATTACGACAGTACCAATATCAGAGGTCAAACCGGAATACTAAAAAAACTCTTAAATGGAAGATCTTAAAATGATTTTAAAGATGGTGGCCCAAATATTTATATGTTAAATAAATCGATCAAAGCGTCATGGGTGAAGAGACTACTAGATGATACAAATAGGCATCAATACAAAACCTTTTATAATGGCGCTTTACATAAATTTGAAGGCAGGTTGGTTTTCGAAAGTAATCTTGACGAAGGAACAATAAATATTATTGATACCTATATCAATGCAAGCTCACAAACTCCAGCTTATGCCAATTCTGTTCAGAATATATAGAGACAATGGAACATCTTTTTTGGGAATGTAGACTTTTAGAAAATTTGTGGAACAATCTTAATAACATGTTCTTGTCAATAAAAATCCCAAATTGTCTAAATATTAAAAACCATAAGTTTTGGATGTTTTCAAAAATCGAATTTTAGTCGTCTTATTAATTTCTTGATTGTGTTGTTGAACTATTTTTTATACTTTATGAAGCTTAGAGATATTACTCCAACTTTTACAGCTTTCAAAAACTACATTGGTTTGCGATACAAAATCGAACATGAAATTGCATTTATGAATGACAAATTAACAGTCCACGAGCAAAAATGGCATGTATTAAAAGAAAAATTATATTTAAGCAACACCCTCTAGTACAGTCTTTTTTTTCTTTTTACATTTGCGTAGTTAATAAATGCTTTATTTACTTGTAAATATTTATTTAATTATTTTTTACAAAGTTAAAAATTGATATCTCCTTTTTGTTTTGTCTTTTCTTTTCTTTTTTTATTAGTTTGTATAACAATATAAAAATGTCTATTCCGTTTTGTATGGGCATCACTCTCACTTCTTAAATAAGCATTACATGATAAAAAAACATATGTTTTACATTACGTGTGTATGTGATTAATTGTGTTGTGTAATGTGGAATATTTAATAATAATAATAATAATAATAATAATAATAATAATTAAGAACTAAAACTTCAAAAGAATACTGGAAATTACTCAAAGAGTGTGCTACTACAAAATTCCCAAAGATATATTCATTGACTCGTTTACTGTGTGCTTTAAGGCAATAAACAACGCAGTAGACGCGTTTTTTTCAAGCAGACGAAGATGTTTTATATTATAATAGCTTGGTAAATAATGCGTTAAACTCAATCTTAAAGCTAAACCTAGCAAAAGGTGCAGGACCTGATTTATTTTTGAATGATCTTTTTATTTATGGAAAGCAAGTCTTATTACCGTATTTATTGAAAATATTTAATAAAATATTACAGTTTGGCTATTTTCCTGAAAAATGGACAGAGGGGTATATTTTTCCAATTCATAAAAAGGAAAGCATTGAGGTTAGTAGTTTCAGGGGAATTACTTTGTTAAACGTTTTGGGAAAACTGTTCACGAGTTTGATTAATGAGAGGCTATCAAAATGGGCAAAATTTTATCATGTATACATTGAATCACAGGCTGGGTTTAGGGCAAAAATGGGAACCATTGATAATATTTTTGCATTGCATGGGTCGAGTAATCATATTATAACCCAAAACCAAAAGCTATATTGTGTATTTGTTGACTTTTCCAAAGCCTTTGATTATATTGTAAGAGAAAATCTTTGGTTTAAGATATATAGACTCGGGGCCAGAGGCAGAATGTTTAACGTTATAAAATCAATGTCTGGTCATGTAAATACATGAGAGACTCGACTGTGAGCTTGATAATATTTTTAAAAGCTGTTGAGCCGTACGGCAGGGTGAATGCCTCTCACCATTTCTTTTTTCAATGTATTCCAATGATTTAGAAGAGGTTTTATATTTACAAGGAGCTAAAGGCATTGGTACAGAAATGTTAAAAATTTTCCTGCTAATATACGCTGACGCTTTGCGGAATCAGGTGATGAGTTATTACAATCAAATTTAAATATACTCAATGAGTATTGTAACAGGTGGAAACTAAAGGTCAACATTGACAAAATATTGTTTTTAATCTTCCGAAAAAGTGGAAGAACTCGTGCTAAACTACGTTTCTGTTATGATGCTAAAATCTTAGATATAATCAGTAATTTCGTATCTCGGCTTAGTATTTACAACAGGTGGCTCTTTTCTGCAAGGAACAACAACACTCGCTGGACAAGCAAGAAAAACAATTTTCCGTTTAAATAATATTTAAATAAATTTAAAATATTACACCCGGTCATAATTTAGAGCTCTTTGATAAACTAATTAAACCTTTACTATGGTATAGGGTATGCAATCTGGGGTACCTCCAATAGGATGGCCATTGAACGCATCCATACTCTTTACGTTAAATTTGTGCTATGTGTGAAAACAACAACAAAAAACGACTTTGTTTACGCCGAGACTGGTAGACCGGATATTAATTCGTATAGTATAATTAATATGGTGCGTTTGGGTTCAAAGTAATACGTGCGCAAGTACACAAATATCTTAACATGGTTGATAAAATAATGTTGCAAGATATAGAAACACGTCCACGATCTACAAATTGGGCAATGAGTATCAGAAAGATTCTTACAGATTTAGGTTTTTATCATGGTTGGCTAAACCAGGGTGTCATTAATCCCGCTACTTATGTCATTTGATAATTTAATACAACGTATCAGAGATATTTTATTCAAAACTTTAAAAGTAGGATCTATGACTCTTCAAGAGCAAGATTTTACAGTGCTTTCGTCAAATTTATTTTCAACCCTATTTGAACTGCGTTTATATTCCAAAATTAATAATGAGCGCACATAGATTGAATGTAGAAGTGGGTATAGAACTCATTTGAATGAAAGGCTGTGTCCTATATGCAATGTACGTACTTGAAGACGAGTTCTATTTTATTTGTGAATGCAAGAAGCATGTTGAGATAATAAATAATTACATACCTAACAATTACCGTCAACGACTCTCTATGTTAAAAGCTATCGAAATTTTACAGTCAGAAAATAAACATATATTACGTAACGTATCCATCTTTGTGTACAAGGCTTTCGAATTGAGAAATAGAAATGCTCAACTGTTACACTAACTGTTGTTCCTTTACCTGTCATATTGTAAATTGCACCTTTTTCATAATGTATAGTTTCAAAGAATTGCATATTTAAATATACTTTGTTGATTATAATATGTTATTGTGTGTGAATGACATATGTACTAACACTATCATGTAGATATATCTACACAAGCCAACTTATAGGAATATACCTTAAACAGTATTTATTTAATTTTGACATCAAATATTCAAATGCTTTATCTTTTCTTTTTCTTTTCTTTTCTTTCTTTTTTTCAGGCTTTCATTCATTTTATAACAGATCGTCATGCATATATGCAGAATATTCAATTTATC